>NC_136912.1:73746059-74495467 GCF_949606895.1 Notothenia rossii
ACTCTGACTTTTCTACAGCCAACTCACAGGTTTATAATTGCTTTGAGAAAAAAGATTATTAATTTACCCTTCTAGAAGTGAAGTTATGGTAATTTGTTCTGGGAATGTCAATTTCGAGCCTGAGGCCTGAAAAAAGAGGCTTGGGGCTTAACAGGTTAAATAAGACTTTATACAGCTGGAGTAATTCACAAGCTACTCTGCAGTATACAAAGTAATTCAAACTAGCTGCACCTTTTCCAGCTTTGATAACACTTTAATGCATCAATTATTATAACCAAAACATATTATATATATATATAAAAAAAGGCCAATCTGCAGTGAGAACTTTCAAAGTGAGGTAAGCCTACTTTATGTTGATGCCAGCTTATACTTTTGGGCTTTTACTTGAGTAACATTTTGAATGCAGGACTTTAACTTGTAACAGAGTATTCATACACGTCTAGTACTTCGACTTTTACTTAAGTACAAAATATGAATACTTCTCCCACCACTGATAAAAAGGGCTCATATTTGACTGATTCGTTAACAGATTAATTTGACGTTAAACCTACCTCTCCATTTCTCCAGGTGTACTTCCCGTTGCCGTGTTTGAACCCGTTCACAAACTCTCCCTCAAATCTGGATCCGTCGGGCCATTCCTGAACAGCGAGGCCTTGTCGTCTCTCTTCCCCGCTTTGAGCTCCTCTGAGGCCGTCACTTTGTTTGCTTTCCACCGGCTCCACGACTCCTCGCCCCGGGACTGCAGCAACACCTTTGCAGGTCGGCAGCATTCTAACCGGAACGTATCCTCTCTGAACATAACTCACCCGAATCCATTGGTGCCAAACAACGAGTTAGGAGCAAACGTTAGGAGAAAACTTTAGCTGTCAGAAGTCAGATTTTAGCTTTGACTTTCCTGTAAACGCCGGTTGTCACGACAACAGCAGAAGCCTCTGCGGGTGGAGGTGGGAGCTCGCACGCATGCGCAGAAGAAAGACACTTTAGGAAACTGACATTGATTAAACTTAAAGTCCTCTTTGTTTACCAATTAAATATCTGTAAAATACAATAATATAAGAAACAATTGTTAAGAGAATTGAAATCATTTCTGAATTTAATACGTTAAATAATCAAAAGCTTTAAAAAGTAAGATCAAATGGATGGATTTACAGTAATATTTTCATGGGTTGATTCGTAAAATATCAAAGGATTGTAGGGTAACTTTATCCAACCTCCTTTACAATAGCCTCTACTTGTCGATCTCACCTTTATTATTTTAATTATTCTCAATTTACTAGATTAAGTTAGAATTTGTTCCTTCTTAAACATAACAGGTTTTGAGATTACAGTAGCAGTTTTGCTGACTTTTTACACATTACAAACTCACAGATTAAAATATTTTGGTTGGGTAGACCCAATTTAAACGTGCAAATTGGGACTATTTGAAGATCCCTGGAAGAAAAAGGGAAGCACCCAAGACTGACAGCAGAATAGGATAATTATATATAAATATATGTGACAAATGAAAGTAGGTCATTGTTAGAGAGCATGGATCATTGTCAAGGGTAAGTGTCCCTCTATATAGGGTCAATGAAGCAGGAGCACCCTGTGAGTGTGTTTAAATGTCACCCAACACTTTTTCCTGTAACTGACACTGTGAAAGTTGGTCTCAGCCTTACCATGCTGCTCCATACATCAGTCAAATGTATCATTATAAGAGCTGTTTTAAGATCATATTATGTTTTAAATCTTGTAAAATGCTCTTCCTCAGATATGCATTTTTCAAGTTCAAAGAAAGCTATAAACATGCATTAGTGAAGTATTAAATATTGAAATTACCTGAATGTTGTTGTTTGGGAAAAATTTGATCTTTTCCTCGTGATAAATTGATAACAATTGTTGCGATGATCCTCATGCTCACAGTTTGTTAGTATAGGAATATTAAACTAGCAAAGATAGGCCATATAAAACAGGTCAGTTTTCTCCTATATGTATAGTTAGTAGATTACAGTACAGAACTGTTTTACTGAATACAACATATTACTAAGGCACAACCTCAAGGATTGCTATATTTATACAATATGTAATCATTCTGCCATAAATAAAATCCATAAATTCAAACAAGAAATTAAGCAGTTTTTTGGTCGACGGATTGAAGTCCTACTGTACAATTTAACACATATCTGCATTCCACTTTCTTTTTAGGAAACGAATTATTAGGTATGTATATTAACTGACTGCTGTAGAGATGTTTGCCAGCTTACAATTCTTCACCTTATGCAAACATATTTTTAGTCCTTAGTGCCATGTACATTTTTGAATTCATGTATTTTAAGCTCCAACCACCGGAATGTGTTATGATAGTCAAGAAAACTCACCTGGTGAATTTTATTCAAATCCCAACAACATTTACCCCTCCCTCATCAACCTTGAAGTTTAGCCTCACATAGGGTGCTCCTTAAAATTGAAAGTTGGAAAGTCTAAGCTCCAACCCCCAGAATTCATTCTATTAGGCCCAATCCCAAAACACGCCCTACACCTACACACTCCTCCTCCGTTACGGAGTGAACTCCGTGGAGTGACACATGAAGCTCCCTCCTGTCAGATGGAGGGAGTAAATACAGCAGCATGCTTTGGGACAAACTCTCCTCTCTCCGGCAGAAACAGGAAATGCTGTAACTGTATGTAACAACGGTTTCAAATCAGCATCTCTGACAAAACATTTAAATTAATAACTCAAATAAAACTCCAAACATCTTTAATTGTGTTTTCTTCTTTTTTGTAAAGCTCTTTTAGTTTTAAACCTGATAAGGTTTAAAACTAAAAGGTAGGTAAGCTTCTTAGTTTTTGCAACAGTCTGTAAATATACACAATTTTATAATAAAATGCACACATTTACCTTTTTCTAGACTAAACACAGGTATGATCCTAAGTTAAAAAAAGATGAGGTTATCATGAGGTTGTTAACATCGCAATTTATCAGCGGATGTTTGCAGGAACTACTTCCCTGACGGACACACAGCGTTGAGTCCGGTCAAGTAGAGACCGGTCTCCAGTCAACACAGATGCAGACTCGCTGTTTGAGGGCTTGATAGCCCACTCCCCCTCCACACTCGTTGGTTTGGAACAGCACTTAATGTGCGCGAACGGAGGGGTAGTGTGTAGGGGTAGGGGGCGGTTTGGGATTGGGCCAAGAAAACTCTCCTGGTGAATTTTTTCCTCAATATGACAACATTTACCACTCCCTCATCGACCTGGACTGCCACACTGAGGTTAAACTTCAAGGTTGATGAGGGAGGGGTAAATGTTGTCAGATTGAGGGAATTCTGGGGGTTGGAGCTTAGACTTTCAATTTGAAGGACCACCCTAATGTAATATAACAACATGGTTGCTTTTTCTTATAAAATTAAGTGAGGTCAGTATCTAGTTTCATTATCTAAAATTAGGTTTAATTAGTTAATCAAAGGTAATCAAGTAATTTCTCTAAGTATTGTTTAATGCAATTTCCCGTAACGATTTCTTTTTTGCTGCATCCTAATCAACAAACACTACAAAATGAACTGTAAATATGATCAGGACTCAGACCATTTTTGAACCACCTCCTCCATTTATTAGTCAGTTGTTCAATTAAAGAAAAACGTAAATACTCTATGTTAAAAACACTCTTCAAAATTACATAACGTGTGACTGAAAAAGTCAGGACTCATTGCGTACATACAGTATATACATTAGCTTTGTGCTACTTACCATCTCAATTCTCTCTCTGAAAGTTCCTCAGAGGTCTTTCAACATGTAGCATAACCAGAACACAAAAAGGCAGATGACACATAATTACTTAAATGTTTATAGTAGGATTAGGGCAATTCCATTTGAATATGATTGATCTAATCAAATAACAACAAATTAAACAAATAATTTGCCCTCATGCCTAATATAAATGTGCACCAGGGTTGAAAAGAGTATTAAAACATAAGAATACGAATAAGTATAAGGCAAATTCCCTTCAGTTTTCCACACAGGAAGTTGAGTTGAGTGCACTGTGCTGAGTAATGTGAGATTTAGGGAGGCAGGGGGACGTTTTGGAGTTAGGGGAAACCTCTCAGGCGTTGCTCCTTTCCTCTATTGTTAACGTTTCCATGGGGGCTTTGCTCGGGGCTTTGCTCAGAGCCTTGATGTCATTCAGGAGACCGGTTGGGGTCAAAATGTGAGAAGACCCTGAAAACAAAGTAAAAATAACTGTAACGTCCCAATTTAAGTGTACACATTTTACAGTTCTTATTAGCTCCACTAAATGGTGTCAAACAGCTGGAAATAAAAACAGACAGTGGCCTCTAGCGTCAAAGTTAGTTGGTTTTTATACTGTAAACCCATCTATATATTTAGTTGAATGGAGACAACACAACAAAGGCATCATTTGGATATATTCAGCACAAAAAAAAATTGTCCTTGCATAGTCAGTGAACACAATCTGTCCAGAAAAGTAGTTCATTTGATCTATGTAATCTTGTTTAACTTCTCACCTATGATGACCTCGCAGGATTTGACCGTCTGGGTCACCTCGTAGGCACAGCGCATTTCAGAGTAGCTCATCCCTCCCACAACAAACACGATGAGGCGCGACCCGGTCCGGCGTTCATCCTGAGAGCTGGCTTTGTGCTTCTGACGGGCGCTGTGGGGCAGAGGGGGACAGTGAAATACGTTGACAAAACGTCCATGTGAAAGGTGGAACTAACACAGCAAAATCAACCTTACGGCAAGGAAGACATATTTATATGAAGATTCCAGAAAACAACAGAGTCAACAGCAAAATGAGTCATTTTAGTAAACTTGGTGGCAGGAAAGCTTCAAAATGAAAACCCCATATCAAGAGCAGAAGCGGTGTAGTAATACAAATCCTCACTAGAGGGCGCTAAATCATCCTCTCATTTGTGTGTAAAATCTAATTGTGACTTTCTGTGTCCCTTTTGAGAAGCTGCCAGCTTTACAAAATAAACATATTCAAACGATGAAAAGGGTTTGCATGGCTTTTGATATTAAGTTGGTTAATTAGATCATTGCTCCAAAAAAATCAAGAGCAGGAGCATCTCCTCTAGCATTTATATGTATTTCAAGAAACAATTGACGCAGGTTAAGCATGATACAAAATAAAATATAAATAACAACTATACCTGACGGCCCCGGAGCCATTCCAGGCAGCAGGACTCTCAGACAGGTGCGGCCACTCTTTGGTGTCCAGTTTGTTCTCCACGGCATCCTGAAGGTAATAGGATTTTAATCAAGCAATTTAAAAGCAAAGACAAAAAACAAACCCTTTGGGGCCAGCCATAACATATATTTGAGTATCGCTTTTTGCATGTGCGTATACAAGGTATCCTAGTTGTTGGGGACTAATTTCCCCTGCATGTCATCTTTTGCCCTCTGACGCAGCTGACCAACCTTGAGCAGCCACTATCTCCCAGGGGCTGCCCTAGCATTTTGTTGATGTTGCCAGTTTATGACCGGGCAACTCTCTGTCAGAGATAGTTATTGTTGTTGTGGGACACCTGGAACACATCCTTCCCGAGCCATAAGCGACAACAAATGTGATTCAGTTTCCTAAGCTAGCCCACACTAGTTTCATTCATATGCAGTTCATCTAGAACCCCCAAGCAATATTAAGGCATTCATAGAAGACTACAATCAATTTTTGACTTTAACTACTCAGTTGTCACCCTACTAATGTTTAAGAAGGTTAGAATCATATTGATTAGTTTAGCAAATACTTTCCCTGACCAACAAGCGACCACTTTTTCTCAGGTTTCACAAAGGGGCTTTGGTTTCAGGTGGTAGTGCTACCTTCTGTTCACATTTGGAATCCAATGTGTGTTTTTTAGAATTATGTGAAAACGTAAAGTCTGTGAGACAGCTTAAAACGATTTCTGACACCTCTGTGACCACCAACTAGGTATCATCATCAACAACATGTTTGTTTTGTGCTGTGAGGGGAAACTGTACAGGAAACCAAGTGCTCTTGTGGTGAGATTGCTCAGAAATGGCTTTTCACGTAATAGCAGGAAGGAAAAGGAAGTCAAAATGAGGAGAAGACATAAAAGAACAGAATGTGTTACAGGTGAGACAGAGTTATTGCTATTCTTTATCAAATAAAACATTTTAACCATAAAATTATAGATTCAAAGCCTATCTGCAAACAATGGAACAATGAGCTCTCCCAACTGGTTAACCACGTATATTGCTCATAAATTGACAATCTCAACTTTCTTTTAGAGTTTAAGTTTCCTTTATCAGGCTTTACTCAATATCAACATGTGGAAATCAGTTCTGTGAAATTACAGAACTGAAATGTTGTTATTAGATTTCTGAATAACAACCTTGTATCATGAGCAAAGGGGAAACAGGAAACGGTGCCTCAGTTCCCCATCTAGTTTTCAGAATTCGACTCAATAGCAGAGATTACAAGAGACACATTCAAAAAAGGTGAACTCCTGTGAGCATGAATCTTAAAGAAGGCTGACAGTGACATCAAACCTCAGTTTAAAGATGGGGTAGGTAAGTTTGAGAAACCGGCTCGAGATACACTTTTTGTTATCTTCCAGGGAATGCTCTGAACACATCCCGATAGCAATGCATATCTTAAGTGCTTTGACAAAAAATCCATAAAAAAATATCATCCGTGGAAGCCCTAGCGCTGTAAAAAGCATGACCAAACATTTTAGCCGGCCTGGCTAAAATAACTGGATGGCCTACCTGCCTGTCAGCCTTCCATCTGTGCACAAACTTATCTCGTGCCCTCATTGGTCATGTGTGTGTTGGAGGAGGGGCTCTGTAAGGAAGTGGCAGATTTTTTCCGGCTGTGTATTTTCAAATTCTAGCGCACTCTAGCTGGTTTCTCCAAAATGACCTACCCCACCTTTAACACAAAACATTTTCCATTATGGGAAAGAGGATTGGTACAGACTGAGGGATGTTGCTGGAAAAGGATAATCCCCGGGGATCAACTCAGAAGTTGTGCATTATTAGGCAAGGCAATTCAAAGTGCTTTATTAGATGCTGGTAATGATGTATTTTAGAAATCGATGTGGCCATAAAGAAAAACACAATCGATCGTGTTTGTGTTGCAATTCCTACCGGATTACCCGATACTGATAACTCTCTTGATTTCACGCGTCTTTTCATCATTTATTTTTTAGAAAATTCCTTTCAGTGGGGGCGGGGACTGGGGAAGCGCTTAGATCGACCTAGATGTAGAAATGTGTAAGACGTAACTTACGGTAACACCGGGAGTTTTTTCTTTCCTATAATTGCTTCCTACATCTCCTGGATTTATGCTTCGTAGTTCATCATGGCATAATAATGGTATTGTAACGTGTCAATATAATCTCACTGACCTCCATCACATCTTTTATGACAGGAGTCCATCTGGAAAGCTTGTAAGTGTCCTCCTGGGAACGATCGCGTCTGGTTGGTTTACGGGAGAAGAAACTAGGCTAGAAAGAAAAAAGGTACAAGAAGAGAGTAAGCAGGATTCAAGCAGATGTCACAAACTAAAGAAACTCAGAGTGAACAACCAGCATTATGTATCATAGCGGAAGGTTTTAAAGAACTCATCTACAATCAACTGCCATGAAAAGCAGTTTTGTTTTCCTCTTCTGTACATACCGAGGTGATGATGGGGACTCCCAGTGCTTTCCAGTTCAAGATGAACTCTTGTTGGTCCTCGATCTTTACATGCTGGATGAGTTTGTTTAAGTTCTCGGTCGTTGTTCCTGTTTACACACACACCAAGTAAATACAAATAAAATAACTGATTATAGGTTATAAGGGCTGCATCCTCTTGGTCAAATAATCAACGACGGAAGTTTTGATATACAAGGAAAGGCTTTAAGTTTTAATGTTTTCATTATTCCTTTTTTTACTTTTTATTAAATCATTGAATGCATACAAACGTAGGATTAGTATTCAACTGAGAATGTGCTTTGGGGATAACAGCCTAACTGATTCTTAGTGTCTGCTCTTGTTAACTCTGAAGCATGGAGCATTCATGGAGCTGTGACAACGTGTCTTACCGCTGAGGCTGAAGATGTAGAGCAGCACAGCTCTGATCTTGTCGGGGGGGTTGTATGGGTGGAGCAGCACAGGTAGCAGGGTCCTCATGGCGTCTTTCACCTTCACCCCCTCCACGTCTGACCCCACTGCAAGGTCCTACACAGAGACAAACCTTTACCTTTTGATGTCCCATTCAGGCTGGAGAGTGAGAAGTACTATAACACACATTCACAAAGTCTTTCCTTAGGAGGCCCAGTCTCTTTCACCCACGCATTACCAGATGGGTTTTAAATTCATTTGAACAGAGCTGCAAAACTAACCTAAACTTGCCACAAAATGACTGATAAGGAGAATTAAGTTCATTCAAATGACTAAGCCTTAAATTGCATTCACTTTTATGTTTTATCCCAACATAAACCTGTTTTTCTCAATGGATTATACCAGAAGAAAATGTGTGTCACCAAAGATGCAATTTAATCCAGAAGATCTCGGGGCAAACGGACCTGTTCAGCTTTGCAGAGCTTCTCCACGTTTTTTGAGTAATGTTCCATGCAGTCCTCGGCCAAATGCAGATGAGCCTTTTTCTAAAGTTGAGAAAAATGTGAACATTTCAATGTAAGTATTGTTACTGGAGATGATGAACTTCCTTTTATGGAAAACAAAGATATTTATAGAAGCCAGAAATGATTGGCCTATATGTCAACCTCACATGATAATTGATATTGGTACCACATACCTCAGTCATTTGTTTACGGAAGGCTGGCATCTTCTTCATCATCTGGGACAAATTGGCAATTGTGATCTAAAAAAACAGAGGATGCAATGTTTGCTCAAGATATGCGTTTTAAGTATGAACTATACAGCTCAATAAATCAGGAGAAATCTCAGGTCTGTACCTTTCCATCTGGCTTCTTCTTGCTAGCAGCTATTTCCTTTACCAGCTTTGGGATTTGTCTATTGGGAGATACAATGAGGTTAGGGTCTGGTTAAAGAAGTGTTAGGGAGACACCTTCATCCTTCAGATCTAGCACACTTACTCTGCTACTTCAGCGATGTGCTTGTGCCTCAGCTTAATCCAGAGCTGGTCGTCCTCACTCAGCTGGGCCTCCTTCTCTGGGCCATCTTCAGCTTTGTATCTAGCAACACAAATATCAAAATAAGGTTTATAGCTAAAAATGTATTGCCTATATTTGATCTAATACAACATCTTGTGGATGTATGCCTTCGCTGACCAGTCAAGATCCAGTTTACATCAATCCGTCCAAAATATCATCACTTCATCATGTATTCTATCAGACATTTGGGTTACATTTTTGTTATTAGCATATGGAGTCTTAAATTGTGCCAACTGGTGAGGTTGTTGTGACCTTTGACAACCAAATCAGTTCAGCCTTGAATCCAAGTGGATTTTTGTGCTCATACGATATTGCGCTCACAACAATAGGCAATGCAGACAAACAACCAAAAAACGAAACCCTCCTGGCTTATGACTTGCCGACATGGTGCACTAAGCATATTACATAGATGCGATTAATTACTTGTAGGTGTCTTCCTGGATATCAATGAGGTCGTAAGCCATGGCCTGGTAGGTCAGCTCATGCAGGATGGGGCTGACGGGGTCAAAACCTCTCTCCACTATCAGCAGCTGGGCCTGGGTCTTTCCCTTTTGAAGGAGGGAAATACACAGAAACAGTTTTAAAATAATAATGCATTTTTTGTATAATTAAAACACTGGTTGCTGTCTCTCGTTGGGCCCTTTCTCTCTCTCTCTCTTTCTTTCTTTCTTTCTTTCTTTTACAGTGGGGCAAAAAAGTATTTAGTCAGCCACCAATTGTGCAAGTTCTCCCACTTAAAAAGATGAGAGGCCTGTAATTTTCATCCTAGGTATACCTCAACTATGAGAGACAAAATGAAAAAAAAAATATCCAGAAAATCACATTGTCTGATTTTTAAAGAATTTATTTGCAAATTATGGTGGAAAATAACTATTTGGTCAATAACAAAAGTTCATCTCAATACTTTGTTATATACCCTTTGTTGGCAATGACAGAGGTCAAACGTTTTCTGTAAGTCTTAAAAGGTTTTCACACACTGTTGCTGGTATTTTTGGCCCATTCCTCCATGCAGATCTCCTCTAGAGCAGTGATGTGTTGGGGCTGTCGCTGGGCAACACTGACTTTCAACTCCCTCCAAAGATTTTCTATGGGGTTGAGATCTGGAGACTGGCTAGGCCACTCCAGGACCTTGAAATGCTTCTTACGAAGCCACTCCTTCGTTGCCCGGGCGGTGTGTTTGGGATCATTGTCATGCTGAAAGACCCAGCCACGTTTCATCTTCAATGCCCTTGCTGATGGAAGGAGGTTGTCACTCAAAATCTCACGATACATGGCCCCATTCATTCTTTCCTTTACACGGATCAGTCGTCCTGGTCCCTTTGCAGAACAACAGCCCCAAAGCATGATGTTTCCACCCCCATGTTTCACAGTAGGTATGGTGTTCTTTGGATGCAACTCAGCATTCTTTCTCCTCCAAACATGTCTAGTTGAGTTTTTACCAAAAAGTTCTATTTTGGTTTCATCTGACCATATGACATTCTCCCAATACTCTTCTGGATCATCTAAATGCTTTCTAGCAAACTTCAGACGGGCCTGGACATGTACTGGCTTAAGCAGGGGGACACGTCTGGCACTGCAGGATTTGAGTCCCTGGCGGCGTAGTGTGTTACTGATGGTAGCCTTTGTTACTTTGGTCCCAGCTCTCTGCAGGTCATTGACTAGTTCCCCCCGTGTGGTTCTGGGATTTTTGCTCACCGTTCTTGTGATCATTTTGACCCAAGGGAGATTATCAGTGGTCTTGTATGTCTTCCATTTTCTAATAATTGCTCCCACAGTTGATTTCTTCACACCAAGCTGCTTACCTATTGCAGATTCAGTCTTCCCAGCCTGGTGCATGTCTACAATGTGTGTCCTTTGACAGCTCTTTGGTCTTGGCCATAGTGGAGTTTGGAGTGTGACTGTTTGAGGTTGTGGACAGGTGTCTTTTATACTGATAACGAGTTCAAACAGGTGCCATTAATACAGTTAACAAGTGGAGGACAGAGGAGGCTCTTAAAGAAGAAGTTACAGGTCTGTGAGAGCCAGAAATCTTGTTTGTTTGTTATTGACCAAATACTTATTTTCCACCATCATTTGCAAATAAATTCTTTAAAAATCAGACAATGTGATTTTCTGGATTTTTTTTCTTCTAATTTTGTCTCTCATAGTTGAGGTATACCTAGGATGAAAATTACAGGCCTCTCATCTTTTTAAGTGGGAGAACTTGCACAATTGGTGACTGACTAAATACTTTTTTGCCCCACTGTATGCTGCTTTTTCCCTCCTCAAATGTATTATGAAGAGCAACCATTTTCAAATCTGCTCAAGGCAAAGGAGGGAGTTTTATTTCCAAGCAATCAGTGAAAAATAATACCTTATTTTCAGGTTCACATTCACTCCCTAGAATAGGATTGTGTTTCACTCTTTTATCAGAAGGGGTATCACCTTTTTCTTGCCGCTGTCATCCAGCTCGTAGTGTTTGGCCAGTTTGTCGTCCACCAGCTCTGCGAGGGTCTTGGCGTTCTCCATGTTGGCGTCTCTGGTTAAATGATACATTTATTGACATGAGTTATCACAGATAGGTTAGTACACACCAATGTTGCACTGATACGAATATGAATAACGAGAATACTAGTTAAAAGCAATGTATGCAGGGTCACCCTTTTTTTTCCTTGTTTGTTTTCTTTGGTCTGACTATCGCATTTACATATATGTTTGGTTTTAAAGTTGTTTCAGAAAGTGGTTTCAAAAACACAAAGTGCTTCTGTTTGGATTTACATTTAGTTTGTAATTTGTGCTAAAATAGGGCAAATTAAGGTGACGTTTGCCGTGTTATTTAGTTCCGTAACGTATTCTATGACTCGATTCCAGCTTTTCTCGTAAAAGGTCTCAGCGGGCTCGGGGGCTGAGGTGTGTTATCAAGGCTGAGAAACCGAATCTTCTCTGGCTTACTTCTTGTATCGGACTCCTGGGTATTCGTCCAGCGTGGCACACAGCGAGACGAGCTGGTCTGCCATGGTCTCCAGTGTGTTCATTTTGTCCTGGCTGTTGGGACTGTAGATGCTTTGGAAAGCCCCTGGATTATCACATGTGAACACCTGCAAAGCATTTAACACACCAGAGTTCAAACTAAATATTGTTTGGACTGAATTGGGACCGTTTCAACACAACTTTAATATGCTTTGTAAAAATATAAATCAATTGAGGACAAGTTAAGACCTTTTTGTAAAACCATTTCCAAAGCCAGTGACGTAATAGTTTGTGCAATAATTAAATCATATCTTAGAGCAGCCAACGTCCACTGGGTTCACACTAAACACGGCAATCTCAGTAGCAACATGACACTGAACGAACTCAGTTTTTCTACAGTCAGCAAGTTACCAACTACAAAAGAGGAAATAGAGTACTGCGAAAAAAAAAGCTTAAAGAGCAACTTGCAGGGTTTTTTTTTTTTTACTACATTTATGCTGAAAATTACAATTAAAAATGTTAATGCAGGATTTGATATGTTTTACAAGACATAAGGGCAGGAATTCAGAGGAAAAGGAGCCGTTTTGAGCTCTGCTACTGAAAACTACTTTTTTTTAACGTCAAACGCGTCATATTACGTCACATGGGGGAGTTAACTTTCTCGGACTCGTTCTCTGCCCAATCCGCGGTAGTAGTTTGTAGTTGGTTTGAGCGGTTGTTATTTAGTGAGCTGGTATTTTTTCGGTAATTTTACATTGCATTTCACCATTTGTAATCATGGTGAGCTTGTGTTTGTGCAGGTTGCACAAACTCAAGCCTGTCAGAGCATCGAGTCCACAGTTTCCCTCACGGGAAAAGAACCGGAGCTAGCGTTTGTTCCTGGGTGCGTTGTGCATCCACCTCCCTGCAGCACATACTCCGTCTCCACAGCCTTATCAAGAAACCGTATTACATCTCTCTCCCCCCCTTTGCTGCTCTCTCTCTCCCCCCTTCGCTGCTCTCTCTCCCCTCCGGTACACGGTACCGTAAGACATTGCATTAGGTAACGCTGTGGTGGCTGTACTGCTCCAGCCGTCTCCTTTGTGTTTGTTTGTTTCCCCCTGTCTGTGTTTGTGTGTGCATGGTGGCTGTCACTCCTGGCTCCCGGCTCAACCTCCACTCACCTGCTGCAATCAGCTGTGCACCCTCCCCGACTACACACCTGCTTTCCATCAAGCCATTTACAACGGCATATCAACGGAGGCTCCACAACCTTTCTCCGCCAGATCGTCAAGTATCAGCCGTATCTTGCGTCTCTCCTCCGGTACACAGCACCGTAGTGTGGAGTTGCATTAGGTAACGCGAGATACGGCTGATACTTGCGCATTCGTTTATGTTATGGATCAGTATCAACAGTCCTCCCAGTAACGTTACTATATTATCAATACTACTTTAGTTATAGCCTGATATAGGATTGCTAACTTTACAATGTTGTGCTAACATGCTAACGCCGGTCACTCACCAAGACAGCTGCTCTGTTCTCCACTGGTTCTCCTCACACCAAAGCTCCATTTCTCTCCGATGGCCGTTATATTTTCTAATCCTTGGCTGCTCCTGGTCTCTTGGACGCCTAGCAGGCTCATAATTATAATCATATGCATTCGAATATATATTTTCAACCTCTTCTGTGTCAAAACTAGCATTGGGATCCATGTTTATTAATACGTTACACCGGCCGCTCTCCCCCTTGTTCCCCCCATGTTACGTCACACGCGGGAGGTCACGTGCGGAGGCTTTTTTATGCGGAAGTGAAAATGTCTTACTAAAACGACGCCAGATGTCACTGTAGTGTATATTTCTGTATATTTTTGGGAAAATCTAGTGTATTTATCATTTTCCTACACATTTATTCACTGGTGTCTCTAACCTGCAAGTTGCTCTTTAAGGAATACACCCAGCAATGACTCACTTGGGCCTCCTGTGGCATGAAGGACATGTTTATCTCCTTACACACTCGTATGTACTTTGCACAGTACAGCTTCATGTTGTTGAACAGCTCATCGGGACAATCTGTTGGAAAAAACATTTGAAGTATATATGTTATCTGTTTAAAAAACGAAAATCAAAACATTGTGTCTGGTTTTTCAATTGTATATTGTGAAAGTGGTGATTCAGTTTACTTACAATCGGTGAAATAAACATATGCGGCTTTATATTTAGGTTTGGTCTTGAAGTCACCAATGAAGGCATTGACACACTATAAAATGAAATAAAATGTTAAGATTTAACAAAACATACCAAAATGAAAACTTGATTGGAATTGCAATGTTATCAGGGGTTGCAGGGTTATGATGGCAAACCTTAGCGGTCGGTGAAATGAAGTAGATGGCCTTCATTTCTGGAACAGGCTCTCTGCTCTTGAACAGGTCTTCCACAACTAAAGAAACACAATGTTTATTTCAACAGAGTAGCTACAGACATCCAGGTAGAAACTGCAGTTAGATTGGTCTATAACTGATATGATATGAAAATCAGTGTTTAACTGTTAAGTAGACCTACTTGTTATTTTCTCTGACATCAGATCGGACATTTTGCAGCATGATGAGAGCAGCTTGGTGGTGAAGGGGTCCAGAATCAATATCTGTGAGGAACAAAGATTCACAGTGGGTAGGTCAAATTATTTCTCACAATGTTAAATGTTGCTGGAAATTATAATTAAATGTACAGTCACAGTAATTAAGTGGAGTCAATACAAATCTGAATCAGAATCAGAATACCTTTATTAGTCCCACAGAGGGGAAATTTGCATAGTAACAGCAGGGAAAAGAGCCACAGATAGCTTAGTGTTACATATGTTAAATATGTGACATGCATTTAAAAAAAAGTGCTAAGTTATGATATTAGCAGCCAGGTATGTATTACAGTTATTAACGGCATCTATAAAAGGACTGGCTTATCTAAAGCCAGTTGAGTAACACTTGAAATGTTTTGGCTCTATGAAACCTGATGTACTTATATGATTCTGTTTTCTTCAAGTTTGTATCTTCTTGGTTGAATGCACTTATTGTAAGTCGCTTTGGATAAAAGCATCAGCTAAATGCAATGTAATGTATATATATTGCACATCTAGCACATAGTTGGTTGGTATTTAACAGCAGCAAGTTACACAATTTACAAAATACACACGTTGTAACAGTTCTAAGGATTAATATTGTATTGAGTACATGGAGGCTTGTCCTACCTTCCATACTTCAGAATTCCTGCAGTCTGTAATAATTGTGTCTTTTATTTCTGTAAGAACATGAAAAACAACAAAGAATATGACTGAATGTACAGATTGACAAGAAAATTCATATTACACTTTCTAGCGTATGAAATAAAATAAAGACATTTGAAGTGTATGTTTGTTAATTTAACTACACATGAAAACAATTCAAATTAAATTATAAAAAAACTAAACTATACTGCAAAACATTACCCTCATTTAGTCTCTAATTTTCAGTTTTTGCTCAATCATTTTTGGTTAAAGATTTTATTTCTGGAGGAAGTGTGGGAAAACCGAAAACCAACCACAAACTCATCTTTTGGGATTGTGTTTTCCAAATAATTAAAATACCATCTTAGATTCATTGCAGTTATCACTAGGGATCTGTACCTGAATAATAAATACTTGGCAAAGATCAGAGGTACTGCACTTTTTTCTTTTTGCAAAATAAGTACTAGCTGCAAACTGAAGGATGGTAAACCACCAACACTACTCAGTGGCTGCAGAGACTGATGCTGGTTTACATAATGGAACAGATGCCTGCAAGGCTGCAACTGGAAACAGAGGTAGACTTGAGTTACACTGGAGTGTAGGCGTTTTCCAAGAGATGAGTTGTTGTGATAAAACTGTGGTACCTGCCAAATCTATATGGAAAACCTTATGATGATAAACATTTAGTACTTAACTGTAGAAATGTGGGACATATGTATCATGCATCCTTAATCGGTGACTATTTTTAAACTTTAAAATAATATTTATTAAGAAAAGGAATGAAAACACATCTGCCATGGTGGCAGGTTGGCTCAATTTGTAAACATTTATTTCAATGTTCCATGTCAGGAAATGACCTGTTATGTTGAAAATAAGAGGAAAGATGTGTAGCTGGAGAAGGTCCTTTTTATATTGGAGTGAATACGGTTTAGCTAAATGTAATTGTGAGCAGCCTAAATTAACGTTACGGTTTCCCTTGGTTAATTTCCACACAATGGCTGCCCGGCAGGAAACAAAAGACGTTTTTTTGCAGGAATGAAAACATACTTCTTCGACACAAGAAATGTTTGACAAATTAACGTTTAGGATGTCCAAGTTAAGCTTAGCTAAACGTATTTCAGCTACTTGTGTTGACGTTAGTTACTAGCCTGTTGAGTTGAGGTGGGGCTCAGCCACAGAAAGTGACCTCACACGGACTGCACTCTCCAAAAGGGGGATACATGAGTCGATGTCAGGCATGACAAACACATAAGCCAAGCGTTAACCCAAGTGAAGTCTGATGTTATTAAAAATGCAAGTTGTACGTTGAACTTCCGTAGCGATAAACAGCAGGAGTCACAAAGGAAGAAACAGTGAGTAAAAAAATAAACATATTTAGTAGTCCTTTGAGTTGTGAAAACGAATGGTTACTCTGTTTCAAATATAGCACAATAAACAACTTCCAGTTGGGGTGCACTTACTTTTCCAAACTATTCTTTTCAGCCCGTGATCTGAGCCCGATGCCATCTTGTTTCTTTTTTATTCCTCTGCGCCTCTTCCTTCCTATCTTCCTGTCCCGTGTCCTCATACTCTGACGTCATACGCGTCGTTAAGTGTGCGACGGGGCGCAGCTGTAGTTTGACAGGAAGAAGCGTGGATAGAAGAGGGGATTTTAAAGCCCTAAACTAGAGGAATATATCCGTATATCGATTCGTGAGGTGGACCGCAGTGATGCAGTGCGACTGGCCTCTCTTGGGTCCGCTGCAGTGGATGCGTTACGTCAACAAACAGGTGAAGGTGAAGGCGGGAAAAGATGAGGAGCGCCGCGGCTGGCTGCTCACCGTGGACCCGGTGTCCGCCAGTCTGGTCCTGGTGGACTTCAAGGAGGATGGGGGTGCTTCTGTGCAGGTGGTGATGGGCCATGCTGTGGAGGAGGTGGAGGTGCTGCAGGAGGCCGATGAGGAGACCACACAGCGCCTCCAGAGTTCCTTCCTCCCCGCGAAGACCCGCAGGCTGGACCCGGAGGAGCTGAGGAAGAGAAGAGCTGGCGTCCGGAGCTGGCTGGAGAAGAACCGGATCCCGGTGGAGGAGGAGGGGGATGACCTGAGGGTGGCCGGGGTCCTGACCATCACGCCCCCGTACGGACCTGAAGATTGCTGCAGCTCCAACCAGATCATCCTAGACCGCATCCAGAAACTGATCCAGAGTGTGTTTCAGATACAGCCAGATCACACAGAAACTGATCCAGACTGTCCCTCAACTATGGAAGTATAAAGAAACCCCTGAACAACAGACAGACACAAACCAGAACTGGAAACTTAATTTAAAACTGTCAGAAAGGTTACATATTTTATATGTACAATCTATGATTAACACTACCAATCAGATTCCTGCTCTCTGTCTCTCTACCAATCAGAGGGAGCAGCAGATGTACGGACAGTTGGTCTGAATCCAGTTTGAGTTCAGATAACATTTTTGTTCACATTAAGTTATTTTATTAGTTGAGATTACGTTTTTTTTGTTTAGGTTAAGTTATTTTCTCTTGTTTTTAGTTTAAATTTTGTGTTCTCATTTTGGTTTGTGTTACTAAATAAAAGTATTTCCTTTGTATGATACAGGAGACTGTTTGAAATGTTTTTATACCAAATTAATATTCATGTTTACTATACTTTGATCATTTTTCTTCTTTCATTAGATCTATTCAATCTGATATCAGATGTCAGATATCCTGTCCTTGAAAAACAGATAAAAACATCTGCTCAGTTTCCAAGAGTCACACAGGTTTTCAGGTTATTTAAAATTAAAGTATTGGTATAAAACTGGAAACAATTAATCCATATCCAAGTTGACTAATTGATAGATTAACTAATTGCTTGAGCTCTATTTGACAGTTTGTAATACTGTTTACATGTCTCCTTAAGTCTGGGAGAGGTGTGAAAATGTGTTTATAATAACTGAACATATACAATAGCGGTATGGAGCTTTGGCAATGCAGTTACAAGTTATGTGTCGATTGATTGTTGATTTTAAACTTGTTTATTCAGACTCATACCTTTTTAATATTCGTATGGAGGAGTATTAGGGCCAGAACAACTAGAGTAGAACGTTTTTTAATGTTAAGAATAAAGTTTAAATGTCTGTATTCTCGATATTTTTACTTTATTATTAACATTTCCATTAAAAGTACAAAATATATTTAAAGCTGCAGCAGCAATGTGATTTGTTGACCATGTCTGTTAATTCTGTTTGGAAACAATGTTTTGCTCTGCAAAACGCAATTCTTTAGAAAACAAAATAATTCCCCCCAGTTCAATCAGGGGGGAATTATTTTGTTTTCTAAAGAATAAGGTGCCTCGGATGTTGTTGTGACTGGACCCTAAACATCTTCTTTATCATTTTCCATGTATCGAACTAAAACTCTTCTGTGGGACTCGCTACTAGAGATGTCCCAATCACGTGATCGGGGATCGGAGCCTATCACGTGATTTTCAAAAGATCGGAATCGGGAGAAAAAAATCAGGGATCGGGAATGTTTTAAAAAAAAATGTAATTTTTATTTTATTTAATGTTACAAAACAAAAATGACCATGTTCACGTAAAGTCATCCTGAGGCCTTAGTTTTGGTTTAAAATTACACAACATCATGTATGTTTTGCTTCTTTTGGGCTTGTTTTCATAGACCTGGTTGCTTATTTCTCTCAAATCTGGCAACAGAGTGGACAGAGCGCAGTGTCTAATAGTAGCAGTAAGCTAGCGAGAGGCTACGTTCAGCTGGTGAGTCGGGAGTCGGGACAGAGAAAATGTCAGGAGTTTGGAAGTATTATAACGTTGAAAGCGAAGGCAGTGTAACAGCCAGATGCAATGTTTGCAAGGCGGAGGTTCCGCGTGGTGGAAAGAAAATAGCTACGTTCAACACGACCAATCTAATACGCCACCTGAGAAACAAACACAAACAACAACACGACGAGTACACAGCGACCACTCAGGTAACGGCACTGAAACAACCAACACTTTCAGAGACTTTTAAAAGGAAAGAGAAGCTGCCCCAGAACAGTGAAAAGGCCCAAAAAATAACAGCCAAGATAGCTGAATTCATCGCGTTGGATGACCAGCCGTTATCTGTTATCTTTTTTTTCTCATTGCATAAAGATCGGATCGGGAAAGATCGGTATCGGCAGATTGCCAAAATCAAATGATCGGAATCGGATCGGGAGCAAAAAAAGGTGATCAGGACATCCCTACTCGCTACCTCATAATGTTATTTGTCTTTACTCAAAATATTTCTTCTTTTTTACATTCCTGGCAGAAATAGGTTTTCTACAATGAAAGCTCATCAACAGTATAGAGTATTTCTTTACATCTCAATGTGAATGGAAATGCTTTGAGGCCTTAAGGTAGAGGAAGTCCAACAATTCCTTTTTCAGACCCATACAGTTGCGGCTCCAGGGTATGGCTTGGGTAGGCTACAGCCATACCAAGAAATGGCTTAGCCCCACCATGAAAGATTATGTTAAAGTAAGCAAAAAAAAGTCCGCCAAGTAAATTGCACTGACAGCAGCGAGATTGATTTCAGTAGCCACTTGTAGAATTTTCGAATCATAAATCTATCGAGTAGATCATAAATCTAATCGATAGATTTATGATTCAAAAATTATAAAAGTAGGGGAGACATGTGGATATTATCCGGCTGAACAAAACGTGCATTATCTAACAGGTTCGTTTTCCACAGACCTTATTTAGAGCTATTTTCCAAAATCCTATGGAGAAATCCCATTGCTTTTTTGTCGAGGGAACCTTATTATAAATCCATGGAGGCAACCGGTGGGAACCTTATACATCCATGGAGGGAACCCATGCGCAGCTTACTTCCGGGTTTTAGGACGCGTCACTGCACCACTCGAAGTCCCGCCCGTATAGTCAACTAGAAAGACTACAAATCCCAGAGTCGCGTAAGTGATGTCATTAACATTACACATTACACTCATGTTACTCACCGAAACCTTGTAAAGCCGGACCCGCATGCTGGCTCTTACGGAACCGACTAACGCCCCTCTTTTGTATGCAGCTCTCAACATGCCCAGACTTGTAGTGATTTTCACCTCTTTTAATACTTTCGCCTTCTGAAAGAAAGAGGTGAAATGTGCTAACGTGACGGCCATCTTGGTGTTGGTGACGTGTGCAAGACCAGATATATAGTTAATTGAGCAGTTTTCACAAAATCGTTTCACACAAATAAATGTGTTACTTCACAGTTCTACGACACATTTTTTTTTTTTGACTTGCAAAATTATCTTTTAAATTGAAAAGCATCATATGTGTAATTCGTGGCACAATTCAAACGGGATCGAAAGATAATCTTTCTCTCGCCATTAACTTCAATACATAATTTTTCCGAAATAAGGTCACCTGGAGGTTCACCGGAAAGGGAGGGACTTCGCCTCTCTATTACGCTAGCTCACTATGACTGGTCAATTGCTTCAGAGGGAGGGACCAAATGCAGCGATTTATACCAGCACCATGACCAGCACAGACACAGTATGTTTAGAAAAAGGTGAAACCTTGCAGAGTGAAGCATTTGAATCCAACAGAAGCTGTGAAGCTGTTGTGTGAGGAGAGAAGTCATTTTTGACATTTGACTTCAAGAAAATATGAAGTGGCCAGCGATTTTTGTCTTGCTGAGCATATGCTCACAGGTAAAGTAACGGACTAAAATGTGTTATAGTCATTTTGCTTATTTCATTTCAGGCTCAGAAATCCTGTTTTTAAAAGGGAGTGATACAATTTACAGTCAAGTAGTGAACTTGAATTTCATATAAAACCATAACCGTTTTTATTTTATTATCTACATTTGCAGGCTGCAGCACAAGGTATGTATTTTATATTTTACCACAACGACACTGCAGATGGTAATATCATTTTCATATGAGAATGAAAGGGCACAAAATATTGATATCTGTAAATGAATCAATTTCTCAGGGTGTAAAAAAAGTAGGCTACTATAAAGATGCTCTCTCATCAGATATCGAAGTATCCGTGTTCTCTGCAACATCGAAGAGCGCGATTCTCAGATGGACCAGGGTCTACGGAGCCAGCTCATACAAGGTCATCGCTGCCCCCCAGAACTCCCCAGGCAACCCCGTTGGTTATGCCTTGTTTGGTCCAAACACAGTGATGGGCACCATCTACTCTCTGTCCCCAAACATCATGTATACATTCACAGTTGCAGCTCTGGATAATGATCAAGAAATACTAAAAATTGGAACTATCGACTCTTCCTCAGGTGAGGTAACCTTGTGATGTTAAAGCACTTAATTGAGTGTTTTATTCTTGTTTAGTTTCATCACAGAAAAAAACGTTCTGGTGCATGCATGTGTTTTTAGTTAAGTTAGTACAGTAGGCCTACCGTTTTATTCTGTGATTTTCGGGCACACTAATTATGCATATACACACACAAAAGTATTGGGACACTCCTTAATCATTGAATACAGGTGTTTCATTCAGTCTCATTGCCACAGGTGTGTCAAATCAAGCACCTAGCCCTGCAGTCTGCCTTTACAAACATTTGTGAAAGAATGGGTCTTTCTAAAGCACTTTGAGCACCAGGAAAAGCGCTTTATAAAAGTAATTTATTATTAAAGAGCTCACTGAATTTGAACGTGGTACTGTAATATACCACCGTTGCAACAAGTCAGCTTGTGAAATGTCTTCTTTCGTAGATATTCCACGATCAACTGTAAGTTTTATTATTGCAAAGTCTAAGCGTTTAGGAACCACAGCCACTCACGTAAAGACCACGTAAAGTTACAGAGTGGGGTCGCCGAGTGCTGAGGCGCAGAGTGCTGAAAAGTCGCCAAATGTCTGATCCTATAGGTGGCCCAAAACGTTTGTGTGTATATATATATGTGTATGTATATATATGTATATGTATATATGTATGTATATATGTATATGTATGTATATATGTATATATGTATATATGTATATATGTGTATATATGTGTATATATATGTGTATATATGTGTATATATATGTATATGTGTATATATATGTGTATATATGTGTATATATATGTATATATGTATATATGTATGTATGTATGTATGTATATATATATGTATATACTTTTATATTTATAAATATATATACTTTTATATTTATAAATATAAAAGTCAGAATGTTTTTAAACATTTGTTATCTGAATAACAAATGTAACGTGTACATTTAAACACTTGAATGGTACTTTGATGAGGAGCACAGACGAGTCACTGTTGGTGCCTCATGATTTAAATAAGCCTTTCTTTAAGCAAATAGTTTTTATTTTATTGCATTAAAATTGACGTACAATAAATAAATTGTTTGCCCTGAAATCTGTGGGTAAAAAGATGGATTGCATTGCCAACTATCGCTGAGAAGGTGGAGGAAGTTGTAGTATCTCGTCAAACTGTATTTCTTGTGAATCTTTTAGCTCCTGAGGTGATGGATCCAATCCTGACGGTGAAGTCGAAGGACAGCAAGACTTTTATCGTGTCTTTCAGCTTGAAGACCGGGGCAACATCTTACATCATACGATTGCAGAATCCAAACCGCTTCATCAGAGAATACATCGTGTCCTCCTCCCCCGCTGAGATTGAGTCTCTCGACCCGTACACAGAGTACTCACTCAGCATCATGTCTGTGAACAGTGGAGGCCAGAGCCAGCCATCGTCCCCTGTGACTGCAAAGACAGGTACTGTTGTGTTTGTGTCCATAATTCAAGATTGAGAAACAAAACCTCAAAAATGTATTCAGTGGGTAAACAATTAAACCCCAAGGGCTGGATTATAGCAATGAGTCACATATTCAGTAAGAAACAATATGTCCTGTTCTTCTCAGTCTCCATACCCTGCAGGACTCACTTGTTCTCCTTCATTGTCTCTTAGCAGAGTATACAGTCCTGTCAGGGAATGTATACACATTATCTTCAGTTTTTGTGCAAAAATAATCCAGGGTTTTTCTTTCCGATCAATGCCTTAGGGTCTTTCCAGTAAAGACGGTAAGTATACCGGACCCTTCTCTGTTAAACACAATGGGAGGACCTGATCCTGAGAACATGGCTGGCACCTCTCTACTCCATCCCCAGGGGACTATCTGATCCACATGAGTACAAAATAACATGCTACAGGCAGTCTCATCGTTTTTGTTCGCCGTTTGCCATTATTCACCTCTGATTTAATTTCCCTTCCTTGAATGTAGGTTTCTGTTTATGTAAGATTGAGAATAACTACACTATAGGTGGATTTATTTATACATCCACCATTTTTCTAAATTATAACAGAAGCTTTCCACTCACATGTTTGAAACTAAAAACAACTTTTTTACATCTAAATTAAATTCAAACATGTGAGATTGATTGCTCACTTATTCAGAAACATGAAAACTATCATTTTCATTTTTTAGTAGGTGCATAAAAGTCTGTGAAGTGGCTGATACTTGGGTGCAGCCCATATTCTGACATCACTGCTTGGATCTGTGACTGCTGACAATAGAAAAAAGGGCTTTACTAGGACTTAACTACTGTAAAACATGATTCAAGATAGTTATTCCCTTAAGACTTGGCTTCAAAAGCATACATCTTAAATGACTAAGTAAGCAACAATCAAAGTCAAGAGAAACATATTCACTCAAAGTACAGTCGCCCTAATCGCTTCATAATTTTAAACTTTGTCCCCCTCCACAGTGTTGCCCCCTCCTCAGCTCTCCGCCTCCTCTCCCAGCAACGACAGCATCACTGTGTCCTGGGCTCCTGTTGCCAACGCTGTCCAGTACAGCCTGTCTCTGTACAAGTTTGGCTGGAACACCACCTTCATCAAGCACAACACTTCCAGCACCAATTGGATCGTCTCCGGCCTGGATATGGGCTCAGTCTACGTCATAAAGGGTTTCGCCTGGGACCCCGAGGGCCGTCAGGGAGAGGACAGTCAGTACATCAACCAGATGACAAGTAAGCCTGCACAGAGACTCTTTTCTGTGTGTTTATGGAAATACCCATGATTGCTCCTACAAGTATATAGAGTCCATGTGCCTTTTTTATTTGATAATGTACAAAATATTATATGTGTAGGGATAAGAGAAAATATTAACTAGGCTTGCAATCTTAAATAAACTTAACATAGTCACAGAACTTTTCATGTTTTATTGGGTAAGTATTACATTACACGTTACTTGTTGGATGCTTTTATCCAAAACGACTTGCATACTCAATACTGTGGGCAATCCCCACAGGAGCAATTTGGGGTAAAGTGCCCAGGGGCACAACGACATTCTGACTGCAGAGGGGTTTGAACCTGTGACCCCCTGATCCGAATACCAACGCTCTATCCACTGCACCACACAGCTTCTCCACACAAAATTTTTTTTGCTTTTCAGAAACATTTAACCTCTTCACAGTCTTGCACTTATTAGAAATATATAATAGTGGAACCTAAAACATGACCTTAAGACACAGAATATTGTGTAAAAATATATATCCTCAAATGATTATCATGGGATGTAGCCTATATAAGCTACAAAAAACATGACTCAAGTTGTTTGAAATAGTATTAAAACCCTTTGTTTCATAAAGGAAACTACTCCATACAAGAAAAAGTTCTACATTTGAACTTGGGCGACTCCTAGTAGTTCAAAAAGACACATAGGTAGCACTGGTCTTCTCTGGAGTGTCTTATTCGTCCACAAAGACTTATGCATCACAAGAATACAAAAACTGTACAAATAGAACTAGTTATAAAGCCATGTTCAAATAACTCGATAAGTGTTGACATGTAAACAGTCATTTGATGCTGAAATAGTGGGTCTCTGGGTTGGTTTGAACTATATAAAATATTTTCAACCTCAGGCTGTGACATCTATATCTAAGAACGGCAGCCATCTGATGAATACAGTATTATTAGTAATAACATTTTCCTCACCAAACATTACTGGTAAGAGTAATTTAGAAACTATTACTCTAATTATACTTCTCTACTCCTGTTAGTGTGTTTTTATGTGTGCTTTTATTTAATGCATCATTTGGGCATGTTTTATTGTTTTCACAGGACCTGCTATGCCATCTATTGCCAATGTCTCCATGGTGATGAATAACGGTTTGGCCGGTATCTCCGTGTCCTGGGAACGGGATGAGGGGGTCTTTGGGTCCCTCCAGTACCATGTGATGAGCGACCAGAACCTCACCTGTAACTCCACATCCAGCTCCTGCACCCTGGCTCCAGTGGGCTGCGGAGAGGTACACACAGTCCGGGTCAGCACCTCCAACGAGGCCGGGCCCAGCGACCAATCCGGCCCCATGGTGTTCATCACCTGTGAGTATTAGAGACTACATTTAGTTCCGATCACACTTGTGAACTATCTGTTTGTAATAGGGCACCGTAGACCTATAATGAGCAAGCCATAATAATGCAAGGAGTATTGGATTAGTCACAAGATACTGTATAAGTGTTGGTTGGTTGGAAGTTAGTTCATTACATCTTATTTAGAATCACTTTTATCCAAAGTTACTTCGATGCCATAAATGTGACTACAGGATCAATTTGAACCTCTGATCCTTACATTAATGGATTATCAAAATGGTTTAATTTGAAAGTTGACAAGAAATCTATTCGTCTTTGCATATTTATGATCTGTTTACGAGACAGCTATAAGATAATTCAATCTTCACATTCTCTTCAAACATATAAAACATAAAAGGCTTTTTCTTACCATCAGAACAATTCTTAATTTTCTCATCAATTTAATAGATTAAATCTAATATACAAGGAAATCAAACAGATACTTTGAACATACACTTCGCTACAAGAGTTATGATTACATTTAGTTGTTTAATAAGAAAAACATTATTATGTTATATGTAGAATTCTAACATTAACATATTAGTGCTAGTCTAGATATGGATAAAAAAATGATGGCAGCACTAGTTTGCTCTGAAACCCTCTGCCATTAACATATGACTAAACTCCCTGCTGTCCTGTCCGGTCAGCCCCCTGCCCCCCACAGTCTCTGGCTGTTGTGGAGTCGACAGAAGGAAGCTGCACGCTGACCTGGGACACGGTGACTCACGTCGACAGCTACACAGCCTTCATCAAGAGTGGAGAGGGTGCAGAGCAGAGCTGCAACACCACCAGCAGGAGCTGCACCTACAACTGCACATGTGGCCACACATACCTGATGTCTGTGATGGCCTTCAACCAGGCTGGCAGCAGTCCTGAAGGACAGGTTCTCAACGACACCACCTGTAAGTAGCCACTGAGGGGACAGATTTGAATTCATGATTTTCTGTGTATCACACCCCCTGTGTCTTTCAGTGCTCTGTTGTCCAGAGGGTGTATCCATCTCCGCCGTGAGCACTGACACGTTTGAGATCACGTGGACGGTCTCTCGGGGGGCAGAGCTGTACCAGACTCGAGCTGCAGACAGTTCAGAGGTCATCCTTTGTAACGACACGGCTCCGGTATGCGCCCTCTCTGACCTCAGCTGCGACAGTTCCTACAGCGTGGTGGTGACACCCTGCAACGACATCAGCGGATGCAACCGGGCATGCAAAGCTCACACACAAATCACAGGTAGGAAACGTGTGCCCACATGTATCCAGCAAATATCCAGTTACATTTTTAAGTTGTAAAGTTTTCCACTTTAGTTTCATTTTCAGATTTCCCATTTAAACAACAGTAAAAGATCAGTTAAAAAAAAGTTTGGAATGACTTCAAATGCTTGATATCTAATATTATGAACTAGACTGGTCATCAGAGAGCTACAGTATATTTTAAAACTACACATAGGCCTACAGCCAATTCATTAATTTCACATCTATTCCTCATGTACTGTATGTGGAGTAGTCTCAGAGGTTTGATCATGCTCTTAATTCCTCTTTTCCTCCACCCGTCAGCTCCATGCATGCCGATGAATCTGATGTTGACTCAGAGAAACTCCTCCTGCTTCAGTGTCAGCTGGACTCCAAACAACAGGCTTGCTATTTACACCGTGACAGCATCGGGAGATGACGGCACACGCACCTGCAACACAGACGGAAACAGCTGCGACATCACTGACCTTCCTTGTGGCTCTAATTTTGAAGTCAGCGTCATAGCAACCAGCCCCGCAGGCTTGGGTTTACCCAGCTACTCTGAATTGTTGGAAACAGGTGAGTGGTCAAAAGTTGTGATTGAACCATTTTATTATAAAGCACAGGCAGGACTTAAAAACAACAATATAATAGCATACTAGTGACGTGTAGCGCCACCTACAGCCTTAAGAACACCTTCAGGGTTTCTCAGCATGGAATACGAACACAGATATATTTGTAATAAAAACTGATGTCTTAGTTCATATCAAGCTGTCTTTTGCTCTTTTCTGCTGTAACAAATGTAAATGTCCCCTCTGTGGGACGAATATAGGTATTCTGATACTGATTTTGATACAGATGGTAGTTTTTTTGTTCCACTCCTCAACACTACATTTATCATCCTCTTCTACAGGACCGTGCTGCCCGGTGGATCTGACGGTGGATCAGGTGGTGGATCAGGTGACGCAGGCAATGAGCAATGTGTCATGGTCTCCCGCTAAAGGGGCGCATACATTCATCACTTCCCTAACATCAACGCGTGGCCACGCCCGCTGCCACACCATGGACTCCCACTGCCTCATGGGATGCATCACCTGTGGGACCAACTACACCGTCACCATGGAGGCGATCAGCCACAGCGGGCACCGGTCAAACTGCTCCTATGAGGGCTTCTCGTCCAGTAAGTGATTGGGTTTTCTTCCAATGAAAAGAAAATACTTTGCAACTGTAGTGTATCTACCAGAAAGCACTGACATGACACTTTTATTATAAAAAAATAAGCAATACATATCTAAGACGATTGTGTATGGTATGTATCAATATAAAAGTAGGAATCTGTTAATAATTTTCAATAAAATTGGATTTGAAACACTTTTTATATTAATTTGTACAAAAGGGGTTCTCACATTTTTGTAGTTCTTTTTAAGATAAAAAAAAAAATCTGAGGACAAGCCTCCAAAGTAAAAACATAACTAAATGTTTAAAAAATGTAGCTGCTATAAGAAACTATAAATAGTTTTGTAAATTACTGACAAATGTAAGCCTACTTCTATTAATCGAACCATTTAGCATTATCTTCGTGGCCCAATAGATGGCGCTCTGACACCCACACAAAACAGGAGAGTGCATACCCTTTTTGTAAAACAACAAAATACACTTTAAATTCAAAGCCATTTCTTGACTGCTTCGCTCATGTGCGTCAGGATTAACATTTGACAGATCGGTGAAATATATGTTTCAAACAATTTGTCATGCTCTCTTTGAATGGGCTGGTTATCTTTCAGACATTAAAGCCACTGCAGAAACCTCCCTTCATGTCTCTCTCTCTCTCTCAGGTGCCTGCTGTCCATCAGGTGTCCGGCTCTATGGGATGGCCCACAGCTCTCTGCGGGTGCACTGGCGCGGTGCTGACAGCAGCCAGAGCTACGTCACAGAGCTGGTGGGAAGCAGGAACAACTACACCTGCACCGCCTCCCCCGGGGAGAGCAGCTGTGATGTTCCCAACATCCAGTGTGGGGATGTCTACACTGTGGTGGTGACTCCGCTCACACCAGAGGGCAGCAAAGTCCTCTTCTGCGCCCAGAGGATCTACTCAGGTAGGATTGTGACATCTCTCACAGTTGTTTATGATGATAAATAATATAGGAATTTAGTTTGGAGCTAATGTGTCCTTTTTGTTTGTTATATTAAAAGTTAACCCTCTGTTTATGCTCTTAACGGAAAAGTTTTAGCACTAGTGATTTTATGTCTTTCTGTATTCGGGAACACAACAGCAGTAAAGACGATTCAAGCCCCAAAGGACAACAAAGGTGGCACAGCTGAATCATTTTTAAAATGATTGACAACATTTTTGACTGAATTTTCAACTTTTTTTTCCCGTGCCCTCTCAGTCTCTTGCGCAGGCAGCAACCTTGGTACAGGTGAGTGTTATAATATGCAAAAATATATTTATAACTCTATTTTAAGTCCCACCGAAACCACCCAAACATTTATTTGACTTAAGAAGTAAAATTATTTTAATTTTTCTCTAATGTCATTTCAACCTGTTGTTCTGCAGTGATATACAGAGGAAAGAGAAGCGTGGACTAGATATGGTAAGTAAAAATACGACAATTATACAGAAACTGTAGTGGAAGCTGTACATAGCAGCAACTGCTATAGTGCTTGACTAAAAACGCAAGCATAAAGTTATGTGAAGCCAGTGAGCTTGCCTCTTTGAGACCAGCTTTTAATCATCCTTTAAACTTCACAATATAATTAACAATATATGTGACAATAAAGCAAGCTAAAAGATGACCTTTTATGAAAACACCAATATTAAAGCAACGCAGGCACGACATGAAACGAGAACAGAAACAAAACTCTGATACTTGTTACAGTAAGACATAATAATTAAGTATATTATACATGTTCAGGTATAATGATGATTCCCTCTGCTGGTCACAATAAAACATTATTTTGATCAAGATCTGAAAACTTTGATTTGACACTCTGCTGTTATAAGATATAACAATTTACTTAATGAATATACATTTCTTCAAACTGAATGTGACTGAATCTCTTCTCCACAGACGCAACACCGCCATCTTCCTTTTCCTGCTCTTCCTCCATCAGTCCCGCACCACTGCAATAAAGCCAACTCATGGATGAATAGAAGGACTTGCCTGCACTGGACAACATGCCTGTGTGTTGTCCAGTGGTGATGGTGAAATCATTTTAATAATACATTTGTATGTGTTTTTATGTCTGTATCACTGATAAAACAATATCCCTCTATTCCCTAAACGATCTTGATCAAGCACTCGAAGAGACGAGTGCATATGTTTACTGCTCATGAGGCAACATGTGCAATGTGGACATGAAACATGTTAAAAGTACCTCTTGAACAAATCACCATACTGACAAAAAGATCAATTGGCAAAAGAGTAACAGTGCCTAAGCAGACCTTGAAGAATATTTTTGCCCCTTCATTTTCTGAATAATTGATTGGATGGTTGGCCAAAAAGTAAATAATAATTGTAGGTCTGCCCCCAAGTAGGAAGGCTCCTGGTGATCTGTGTCACCTCATCTGTTCTCAGGATGAATTCAACTGTTTGTGATATGTGTCTCTGTTGTTGTGAGAACCTGATTCATAGATCAGTAAATAAATTATTCCGAGCATCATTTTTGTGATGTGTGGTTTATTTTGCCCATAGATTTGTGCTTCAAAATCTTGTTTTATGCTGTTTGTTGCCAAATTGTGGCGGACCATAACTAAGTGTACCTACTCCAATACTTTGACTCCACTATAATCCAAAGGCTAATGCTTTTAACTTCCCTCCGTTTGTTTGATAACTTTTGAATATACATTTTTAACTAAAAGGTATAATTTATATTTAATGTCAGCTTCAGATCTATCCATCAGATTCAATTATAATACAATATATTATACCGAAACGGGCCTTTTATATAATGAGGTCTTTTACTTATCTTTGTCAGTAGTGTTCACATTTACTTTCTATCTTTCTTACCTAAAAGAATAGTGAACAAAATTGTTACCCGGCCACACTTTGGACATTTTCTTTTCCTGCTCCAAAGAAAGTTGTCCGGCAGGAAGTGCTTTTGGCAAGTTTTCATAACTGGTGTAAATGCTCAGACACCTTGGTGAAAATGTATCCTAGTTGTGAAACTGAAACTAAGGTAAATCAGGCACATTTGCTTCAGTGTGTTGTTCTGACCCCCTGGGCAATTTACTAACAACATTAGTCCTTATTTAATTTAATATTTATTCCTTTTATCTATTCAGTCTGATGTCAGATATCCTGTCCTTGATAAAACATCTGCTCAGTATCCCAGAGTCAAACAGGTTTTCAGGTTATTTAAAATTAAAATATTGATATCAAATTGGAAACAATGAATCTATATAAAAGTTGACTGATTTAACTAATTGCATGAGCTCTATTTGACTGTTTGTAATACTGTTTACATGTCTCCTTAAGTCTGGAAGAGGTGTGAAAATGTGTTTATAATAACTGAACATATAAAATGTGTTATTTGACAATAGCGGTATGGAGCTTTGGCAATGCAGTTACAAGTTGTGTGTCCATTGATTGTTTTTAAACTTGTTTATTCAAACTCATACCTTTTTAGAAGTATTTGTATGGAGGAGTATTAGGGCCAGAACAACTATAGTAGAACGTTTTTTTATTTTAACAATAAAGTTTCAATGTCTATTCTCGATATTTTTACTTTATCAACATTTCCACTAAAAGTGCAAAATATATTTAAAGCTGCAGCAGCAATTTGATTTGTTTACCATGTCTGTATGGTAAATGGTACGTCTGTATGGTACGTCGGCTGGGCAGGGTGCGATTCCCGGGCTGATTTTTAGTCCCAGTCCGCCCATCATGCGTCCTGATGACCGGCGATCTCCTTCATAAAACGAATAAAAGGGGGAGTAATCGGGCAGTTCGGTGTGTGTGTAGAGGTGTGTGTGGTTAAAACGGCCTGTGGTCACTCTTTATAGCTGTTCAATGAAGGTAAACACAGAAGGCGGTGCGTAAAAGCTCTTTGAGCGCTGGTGCTGCTCTTCTCTGAGTTACACGTCCCGCTGCCTCCTGGAGTGACCACACACCCCTGGCCGAAATGTCCTTAAAGTGAAGTCTGAGTACGAAATATATCTCAAATAATGCACTGTCATTTCCCCACGTAAACATAACAGTCTGCAATGAAATGGTTGTGTCCTGTGCGCTTCACTTCCTCCTTGGCGCACCGGTAACTTTCTCCCCAAAAAAAAGTCAGGATAACGGGTTAGTATCTCGTGCGCACGAGATACTAACCCGTTATCCTGACTTTTTTTTTTCTCTGTTTTTTTTTTTTTTTTTCATGTCCCTTTAGGGGCTCCGTAAGGGGCTCCCGCCCACAGATATAATATTACTTTTGTAAGTAGCCTACACAACACGGGAGTCGGGACGTCACGTGCCTCAAAGGTTGAGAAGGAGCGGCGTTGAGGCTCCGCCCACAGAACCGCAGTGACGCGTCGTAGAACCCGGAAGTAAACTTCTTCCGGTTCCTTCTTGAAAAACCAATGCAAATTCTCCATAGGATTTTGGAAAATAGCCCGAAATAAGGTCTGTGGCTGACACACATTTAAGAGAGGGATCACGTTTTGTTCAGGCGGATAATCTCCACATGTCAACCTTACTTTTATAATTTCTGAATCATAAATCTAGTCGCCAAAATCGAAATGCTAACGTTATGCTATAAACTAACTACAAGCCGGTACAGCAGCAGGGTCGCACGACTTCAACGTCACGCCAACTTAAGATCGTTTCAACTGACTTGCACTGAAACTGCACTTTGAACACTTTAAATTAAATATATTAACATTTTAAACTGTATACCCCAGTTATCTAGGCCCTTTTTGTTTTGTTTAATGTATACCACGTTTATCTAGGCCCTTTTTGTTTTGTTTTATGTATACATGTCACACTGTGGGAAACGATATTTCTGGATGTATAACACATGTAGAATTTTCGACAATAAAGCTGAATTTGACTTTCGCGTGCTTGCATATTTTAACAAAGCTTTTCATTTTAGCCACACTGAATTTAACTAGAAGTCATGGCTGTGTCAATTACCAGTCTGATATCTTTTTACAAAGATGACAAGAAGAGTGTAGACAGAGGAGAGAACCACTACAAGTCAGGACACGTAACAGTGCAGCCTAGATGAAGGTGTGCTCACCGGTGTTGTCAGGACTAGCATGAGGGACAAGGTTTATAGTGTCGGTGAGTAGTGATAGCAAGAGTACCGTTAACCTTGAGTTAATTTATTCACATTAATTCCCATCAACAAATCAATTGTATGTGTCACATGAAATCTTTATTAGGCAAGGCAAGGCAAGTTTATTTTTATTGCACTTTTCAACACAAGGCAATTCAAAGTGCTTTACAAAAAATGAAAGACATTAAGAAAATGGCATTTAAAATCAGTCATTAAAAAGAAAAGCTAATAAAATAAACATTAAAAGAAAAAATACATGGATAAAAGTTACAGTGCAGTCTAAGATATGAATAGTTCAATTAAAAGCAGCGACAAAAAGAAAAATCTTCAGCCTGGATTTAAAAGTAGTAAGAGTTGCAGTGGACCTGCAGGTTTCTGGGAGTTTGTTCCAGATATTTTGAGCATAATAACTGAAGGCTGCTTTACCATGTTTAGTTCTGACTCTGGGGACAGAAAGCTGACCAGTCCCTGAAGACCTGAGAGATCTGGATGGTTCATCATTTAGCAGGAGTTCAGAAATGCATTTTGGTCCTAAACCATTCAGTGCTTTATAAACAGCAGCAGTATTTTTGAAATCTATTCTTTGACACACAGGAAGCCAGTGTAAAGACTTCAGAACTGGAGCGATGTGATCCACTTTCTTCGTGTTAGCGAGGACTCGAGCAGCGGTGTTCTGAATCAGCTGCAGCTTTCTAATAGATTTTTTAGTGAGACCTGTGAAGACACCATTGCAGTAGTCCAGTCTACTGAAGATAAAAGCATGGACATGTTTTTCCAAATCCTGCTGTGACATTAGTCTTTTAATCCTAGATATGTTCTTTAGGTGATAGTAAGCTGATTTAGTAACTGTTTTAATGTGACTGTTGAAACCAATAACTAATTTAACCCGCTGACAAGAGAGCCCACCTCCGAAGATCGTGACTGGTTGAGGGACAGACTCGGGGGCAGGTTTTCTGGAATTTCTTGGCTTCTCTCCCCCGAGCCAGAAGAGGAACACTACAGCTTGGAAACACTTACTGTTCCTGAAATTATCAAATCTGTTGGGCATCAGGGACCTGAGGCAATTGTGGCAAGCATGGCATTGTCTGAAGAGCAACAGAGGGCAATTCAGGTGGCTACCACTGGTCAGCGAACCAGCCCAAACTGGCATTTGTTCAGGAAAGGAAGGTTGACTGCCAGCAACTTTGGAGCTGTCCTGAGGTCAAAGCGTGTGACTGCTTCCCTTATTGCCAGGGTGCTAGGGCAACAACAGGCCCTTGATGGTGTTTTGTCTCTACAGTGGGGGACTATGAATGAATGTGAGGGTGTCAGGGCATTCACCACTAAAACCCAGATGCAGTTCCATGAGTCAGATTTGTGGCTCTCCCTATCAGGATTGTTGGGGGCATCTCCAGATGGTCTGGTAGGGTCTTCCGCTGTGCTGGAGGTAAAGTGTCCCTACGGAGCCAGGGAAATGACAATTAGTGAAGCATTGCAAATGAAGGGCTTCTGTGTCAGTAAGGAAGGAGAAACATTCAGCCTGCATGAGGAACATCCTTACTGGCACCAAGTGCAAGGTCAGCTTCACCTCACTGCAAGGAAGAAGAAATAAAAAAATTGTGAATTGTTTCTAATTTACATTTACTCGCCTTTGCAATGTTGTGACTGTTAGAGTGTTAGGTTTCCTGTCAGCTCGTCTGTTGGGAAGATATAAAATATTAGTTTCATGGAAGTCACACCGTCACATATACTGTAAGAGCATTAAGACATACAGTACATAGGCTAAAACAAAACATCTAAAGATATAACCTTGCACTTTGATAAGTCTCGTGAACATTTTCACTATTTTGACATTTTTATAGATCAAAATTGAACTAAATAAATAAATGGTAGATTCATCCATATTGAAAATAGGTGTCAGCTGCTACACTAATTATAATAGTTATATTTCTTAATTAATTAAGATAAGATATTACTGTATTGATCCCAATTTGGGAAATGTTTGTGTTGCAGCAGCATAACAAGAAAAACAAAATATAGGTTATTATATATACAAAAGTATGTGAGGGATGGAATATTAAATTGAATATAAATGTAAAATGTACATGTGATTTTACGTCCAAGAGAAGCTATGGAGCAGGAATTCTCTGCCAGCTAGAGGTGATTTGTTATTAGTTCAATATGTCAAACTGATTTCCCTGACTACAATCTTTAGTTACATGGTGAAACGTTATGCTGCTTGTACTAATTAGACTTATCATATAAGCCACACAGGTTTTAATAGGATGTATTCATTATCTTTACTTATGTTGCGGTCTTTTCAGCAGCGCCATCTCTAAAACGGCGATACAGTCACTACCCATCATTTACATTTCACCGTGTCATGGACAAAAATGTAACGTCAGCTTACCTCATGGCACGAATCCAGACTCTCCTTTGGAAAACATCGGCCGGGAAACGATAGAACAAGCACGTTTCATGCAAAGACCTGTGGCTGCAACCCGGAGCAAAGCAACAAACCATTGCGTAGCTAACTAGTAGCGCTAGCTTTAGCTAACGTTAGCTAACGAAACGAACTGCCGAGTGAAATTGGACAACACTGGTAATTAATTATTCTATAATTTGTAAAACTACTGTGTTAAAAACGACAATTTCAAAAATACAGATTCTAATGGTCAGATATAGATATACAGATACTAAAGATAGGCAGGTACTTGCTTTCAAGCAGAACACAAGGGAAAACAAACTTAGTGGGAGTGTTTACGTGTTCTGCGTAATGACGTACAACGGCCTCGACAATTTCTGTAGTCCTATTCAGCCACTCGGTAAAAACCATCGTTTTTCAGACACGTAAACTCTTCAAAAATCCCCAGTGGGGTCACTGCTGATGTATTTAATGTCGTAGAACAAAACGTGACTTATCTCTTAAATTTGTGTCAACCACAGACCTTATTTCGAGCTATTTTCCAAAACCCTATGGAAAAAATGCATTGCTTTTTGAGGAAGGAACCGGAAGTGCTAAAAATGCTAACTTACTTCCTGGTTTTACGACGCGTCACTGCGGTTCTCCGGTCCCGCATGCTGGCTCTTACGGAACCGACTAACTCCCCTTTTTCATATGTACAGCTCTCAACATGCCCAGATTTGTAGTGATTTTCACCTTCTGAAAGAAAGAGTGTGTTAAGTGTTAAGAGTGCTAACGTGACGGCAATCTTGGTGTTGGTGACGTATGCAAGACCAGAGATATATAGTTCATTGATTGTTTCACACAAATAAATGTGTCACAGTTTTACGACACATTTAAAAAATGTTGACTTGCAAAATTATCTTTTAAATTGACAAGCATCATATGTGTAATTTGTGGCACAATTCAAACAGAGTCGAAAGATAATCTTTCTCTCGCCATTGACTTCAATACATACTTTTTCTGAAATAATTAAGCTCCCCTGGAGGTCCACCGGAAGGGGAGGGACTTCACCTCTCTATTACGCTACTTCACTGTGACTGGTCAATTGCTTCAGTGGGAGGGACCAAATGCAGCTATTTATACCAGCACAGACACAGTATGTTTAGAAGAAGGTGAAACCTTGAAGAGAGAAGCATTTCAATCCAACAGAAGCTGCATAGTGTGAGGAGAGAAGTCATTTTACTTCAAGAAAATATGAAGTGGCCAGCGATTTTTGTCTTGCTGAGCATATGCTCACAGGTAAAGTAACGGACTAAAATGTGTTATAGTCATTTTGCTTATTTCATTTCAGGCTCAGAAATCCTGTTTTTAAAAAGGAGTGATACAATGTTACAGTCAAGTAGTAGGAACTTGAATGTCATATAAAACCATAACCGTTTTTATTATTTTCTTATCTACATTTGCAGGCTGCAGCACAAGGTATGCATTTTATATTTTACCATAACTACACTGCAGATGGTAATATCATTTCCATATGAGAATGAAAGGGCACACAATATTGATGGTAGGCTATATGTATCTGTAAATGAATTAATTTCTCAGGGTGTAAAAAAGTAGGCTACTATAAAGATGCTCTCTCTCAGATATCGAAGTATCCGTGTTCTCTGCAACATCGAAGAGCGTGATTCTCAGATGGACCAGGGTCTACGGAGCCAGCTCATACAAGGTCATCGCCGCCCCCCAGAACTCCCCAGGCAACCCCGTTGGTTATGCCGTTTTTGGTCCACACACAATGATGGGCACCATCAACTCTCTGTCCCCAAACATCATGTATACATTCACAGTTACAGCTCTGGATAATGCTCAAGAGATACTAAACATTGGAACTATCGATTCTTCCTCAGGTGAGGTAACCTTGTGATGTTAAAGCACTTAATTGAGTGTTTTATTCTTGTTTAGTTTCATAACACACACACACACAAACGTTCTGGTGCATTTGTTTTAGTTAAGCTAGTACAGTAGTCCTACCGTTTTATTCTGTGATATTCGGGCAAACTAATTATCTCTCTCTCTCTCTCTCTCTCTCTCGTAGGCTATATACAAAAGTATTGGGACACTCCTTAATCATTGAATACAGGTGTTTTCATTCAGTCCCATTGCCACAGGTGTATCAAATCAAGCAACTAGCCCAGCAGTCTGCCTTTACAAACATGTGTGAAAGAATGGGTCTTTCTAAAGCACTTTGAGCACCAGGAAAAGCGCGTTATAAAAGTAATTTATTATTAAAGAGCTCACTGAATTTGAACGTGGTACTTTAATATACCACCGTTGCAACAAGTCAGTTCGTGAAATGTCTTTCGAAGATATTCCACGATCAAATGTAAGTGTTGTTATTATTGCAAAGTCTAAGCATTTAGGAACCACAGTAACTCATGTAAAGTTACAGAGCGGGGGCGCAGAGTGCTTAAAAGTCGCCAAAGCTCTACTGACTCGATAACTGCGGAGTGCTGCCACTGAAGTGCTGCCAGAGCAGTGGAAGCAGTGGAAACGTGTTCTGTGGAGTGACGAAACACGCTTCTCTATCGGGCAGTCTGATGGACGAGTCTGGGTTTGGCGAATGCCAGGAGAACGTTACCTGCCGGACTGCATTGTGCCAACTGTAAAGTTTGAGGGATAATGCTGTGGGGTTGTTTGTCTGGTGATTCTTAATGCCCTTTTCTGTTCCAGCATGACTGTGCCCCAGTGCACCAAGCATGGTCCATAAAGGCCTGGTTGGATGAGTTTGGTGTGGAAGAATTTGACTGGCCCGCACAGAGCCCTGACTTGAACACCTTTGGGCTGAACTAGAACGGAGATTCTCCAAAATCTTGTTAAGCCTTACCAGAAATTAATAGCTGCAAAGGGGGGGACCAACTTCATATTAATGCCCAAGAATTTGGAATGGGATGTCATAAAAGCGCCTTTAGGTGGCCCAATACTTTTGTCTATATAGTGTATCTGTATACACATTACAGTCAGAATGTTTTTTTTAACATTTGTTATCTGAATAACTAATGTAACGTGTACATTTAAAACACTTAAATGGTACTTTGATGATGAACAGAGGAGCACAGAAGAGTCACTGTTAGTTCCTCATGATTTAAATAAGCCTTTCTTTCAGCAAATAGTTTTATTTTATTACATTCAGCATTCAAATTGACGTACTGTTGCAGACACAAAATAAATAGTTTGCCCTGAAATCTGTGGGTAAAAAGATGGATTGCATTGCCAACTATCGCTGAGAAGGTGGAGGAAGGTGTAGTATCTCGTCAAACTGTATTTCTTGTGAATCTTTTAGCTCCTGAGGTGATGGATCCAATCCTGACAGTGAAGTCGAAGGACAGCAAGACTTTTATCGTGTCTTTCGGCTTGAAGAACGGGGCGACATCTTACATCATACGATTGCAGAATCCAAACCGCTTCATCAGAGAAAACATCGTGTCCTCCTCCCCCGCTGAGATTGAGTCCCTCGACCCGTACACAGAGTACTCACTCAGCATCATGTCTGTGAACAGTGGAGGCCAGAGCCAGCCATCTTCCCCTGTGACTGCAAAGACAGGTACTGTTGTAGTGTTTGTGTCCATAATTCAAGATTGAGAAACAAAACCTCAAATGTATTCAGTAGGTAAACAATTAAACCCCAAGGGCTGGATTATAGCAATGAGTCACATATTCAGTAAGAAACAATATGTCCTGTTCTTCTCAGTCTCCATACCCTGCAGGAGTCACTTGTTCCCCTTCATTGTCTCTTAGCAGAGTATACAGTCCTGTCAGGGAATGTATACACATTATCTTCAGTTGTTGTGCAAAAAGAATCCAGGGTTTTTCTTGCCGATCAATGCCTTAGGGTCTTTCCAGTAAAGACGGTTAGTATACCGGACCCTTCTCTGTTAAACACAATGGGAGGAGCTGATCCTGAGAACATGGCTGGCACCTCTCTACTCCATCCCCAGGGGACTATCTGATCCACATGAGTACAAAATAACATGCTACAGGCAGTCATCGTTTTTGTTCGCCGTTTGCCATTATTCACCTCTGGTTTGATTTCCCTTCCTTGAATGTAGGTTTATGTAAGATTGAGAATAACTACACTATAGTTGGATTTATTTATACATCCACCATTTTTCTAAATTATAACAGAAGCTTTCCACTCACATGTTTGAAACTAAAAACAATTTTTTTACATCTAAATTAAATTCAAATATGTGAGATTGATTGCTCACTTATTCAGAAACAACATGAAAACTATGCTTTTCATTTTTTAGTAGGTGCATAAAAGTCTGTGAAGTGGCTGATACTTGGGTACAGTCCACATTCTGACATCACTGCTTGGATCTGTGACTGATGACAATAGAAAAATTATTTTAAAAATGGATTCACAAAAAAGTAAGGGCTTTACTAGGACTTAACTGCTGTAAAACATAACTCAGGATGTTTATTCCCTTAAGACTTGGCTTCAAAAGCATACATCTTAAATGACTAAGTAAGCAACAATCAAAGTCAAGAGAAACATATTCACTCAAAGTACAGTCGCCCTCATCGCTTCATAATGTTAAACTTTGTCCCCCCCCACAGTGTTGCCCCCTCCTCAGCTCTCCGCCTCCTCTCCCAGCAACGACAGCATCACTGTGTCCTGGGCTCCTGTTGCCAACGCTGTCCAGTACAGCCTGTCTCTGTACAAGTTTGGCTGGAACACCACCTTCATCAAGCACAACACTTCCAGCACCAATTGGATCGTCTCCGGCCTGGATATGGGCTCAGTCTACGTCATAAAGGGTTTCGCCTGGGACCCCGAGGGCCGTCAGGGAGAGGACAGTCAGTACATCAACCAGATGACAAGTAAGCGTGCACTGAGACTCTTTTCTGTGTGTGGGAAATACCCATGATTGCTCCTACAAGTATATAGAGTCCATGTGCCTTTTTTATTTGATCATGTAAGAAATATTATACGTGTAGAGAAAATATTAACTAGGCTTGCAATCTTAAATAAACTTAACACAGTCACAGAGAACTTTTCATGTTTTATTGGGTAAGTAATACATTACATGTTACTTGTTAGATGCTTTTATCCAAAACGACTTGCATACTCAATACTGTGGGCAATCCCCACAGGAGCAATTTGGGGTAAAGTGCCCAGGGGCACAACGACATTCTGACTGCAGAGGGGTTTGAACCTGATCCGAATACCAACGCTCTATCCACTGCACCACACGCCTCCTCCACACAAAAAAAGTTTTTGCTTTCCAGAAACATTTAACCTCTTCACAGTCTTGCACTTATTAGAAATATATAATAGTGGAACCTAAAACATGACCTTAAGACACAGAATATTGTGTAAAAATATATATCTTCAAATGATTATCATGGGATGTAGCCTATATAAGCTACAAAAAACATGACTCAAGTTGTTTGAAATAGTATTAAAACCCTTTGTTTCATAAAGGAAACTACTCCATACAAGAAAAGGTTCTACATTTGAACTTGGGCGACTCCTAGTAGTTCAAAAAGACACATAGGTAGCACTGGTCTTCTCTGGAGTGTCTTATTCGTCCACAAAGACTTATGCATCACAAGAATACAAAAACTGTACAAATAGAACTAGTTATAAAGCCATGTTCAAATAATTCAATAAGTGTTGACATGTAAACAGTCATTTGATGCTGAAATAGTGGGTCTCTGGGTTGGTTTGAACTATATAAAATATTTTCAACCTCAGGCTGTGACATCTATATCTAAGAACGACAGCCATCTGATGAATACAGTATTATTAGTAATAACATTTTCCTCACCAAACATTACTGGTAAGAGTAATTTAGAAACTATTACTCTAATTATACTTCTCTACTCCTGTTAGTGTGTTTTTATGTGTGCTTTTATTTAATGCATCATTGGGCATGTTTTATTGTTTTCACAGGACCTGCTATGCCATCTATAGCCAATGTCTCCATGGTGATGAATAACGGTTTGGCCGGTATCTCCGTGTCCTGGGAACGGGATGAGGGGGTCTTTGGGTCCCTCCAGTACCATGTGATGAGCGACCAGAACCTCACCTGTAACTCCACATCCAGCTCCTGCATCCTGGCTCCAGTGGGCTGCGGAGAGGTACACATAGTCCGGGTCAGCACTTCCAACGAGGCCGGGCCCAGCGACCAATCCGGCCCCATGGTGTTCATCACCTGTGAGTATTAGAGACTACATTTAGTTCCGATCACACTTGTGAACTATCTGTTTGTAATAGGGCACCGTAGACCTATAATGAGCAAGCCATAATAATGCAAGGAGTATTGGATTAGTCACAAGATACTGTATAAGTGTTGGTTGGTTGGAAGTTAGTTCATTACATCTTATTTAGAATCACTTTTATCCAAAGTTACTTCGATGCCATAAATGTGACTACAGGATCAATTTGAACCTCTGATCCTTACATTAATGGATTATCAAAATGGTTTAATTTGAAAGTTGACAAGAAATCTATTCGTCTTTGCATATTTATGATCTGTTTACGAGACAGCTATAAGATAAGTCAATCTTCACATTCGCTTCAAACATAAAATACATAAAAGGCTTTTTCTTACCATAGGAAGAATTCTTAAATAGATTAAATCTAATATACAAGGAAATCAAACAGATACTTTGAACATACACTTCGCTACAAGAGTTATGATTACATTTAGTTGTTTAATAAGAAAAACATTATTATGTTATATGTAGAATTCTAACATTAACACATTAGTGCTAGTCTAGATATGGATAAAAAAATGATGGCAGCACTAGTTTGCTCTGAAACCCTCTGTCATTAAAATATGACTAAACTCCCTGCTGTCCTGTCCGGTCAGCCCCCTGCCCCCCACAGTCTCTGGCTGTTGTGGAGTCGACAGAAGGAAGCTGCACGCTGACCTGGGACACGGTGACTCACGTCGACAGCTACACAGCCTTCATCAAGAGAGGAGACGGTGCAGAGGAGAGCTGCAACACCACCAGCAGGAGCTGCACCTACAACTGCACATGTGGCCACACATACCTGATGTCTGTGATGGCCTTCAACCAGGCTGGCAGCAGTCCTGAAGGACAGGTTCTCAACGACACCATCTGTAAGTAGCCACTGAGGGGACAGATTTGAATTCATGATTTTCTGTGTATCACACCCCCTGTGTGTCTTTCAGTGCTCTGTTGTCCAGAAGGTGTATCCATCTCCGCCGTGAGCACTGACACGTTTGAGATCACGTGGACGGTCTCTCGGGGGGCAGAGCTGTACCAGACTCGAGCTGCAGACAGTTCAGAGGTCATCCTGTGTAACGACACGGCTCCGGTGTGTGCCCTCTCTGACCTCAGCTGCGACAGTTCCTACAGCGTGGTGGTGACACCCTGCAACGACATCAGCGGATGCAACCGGGCATGCAAAGCTCACACACAAATCACAGGTAGGAAACATGTGCCCACATGTATCCAGCAAATATCCAGTTACATTTTTAAGTTGCAAAGTTTTCCACTTTAGTTTCATTTTCAGATTTCCCATTTAAACAACAGTAAAAGATCAGTTAAAAAACAGTTTTGAATGACTTCAAATGCTTGATATCTAATATTATGAACTAGACTGGTCATCAGAGAGCTACAGTATATTTTAAAACTACACATAGGCCTACAGCCAATTCATTAATTTCACATCCATGCCTCATGTACTGTATGCGGAGTAGTCTCAGAGGTTTGATCATGCTCTTAATTCCTCTTTTCCTCCACCCGTCAGCTCCATGCATGCCGATGAATCTGACGTTGACTCAGAGAAACTCCTCCTGCTTCAGTGTCAGCTGGACTCCAAACAACAGGCTTGCTATTTACACCGTGACAGCGTCGGGAGATGACGGCACACGCACCTGCAACACAGACAGAAACAGCTGCGACATCACTGACCTTCCTTGTGGCTCTAACTTTGAAGTCAGCGTCATAGCAACCAGCCCCGCAGGCTTGGGTTTACCCAGCTACTCTGAATTGTTGGAAACAGGTGAGTGGTCAAAAGTTTTGATTGAACCATTTTATTATAAAGCACAGGCAGTCTTTTGCTCGTTTCTGCTGTAACAAATGTAAATGTCCCCTCTGTGGGACGAATATAGGTATTCTGATACTGATTTTGATACAGATGGTATTTTTTTGTTCCACTCCTCACCGCATTTATCATCCTCTTCTACAGGACCGTGCTGCCCGGTGGATCAGGTGGTGGATCAGGTGACGCAGGCAATGAGCAATGTGTCATGGTCTCCTGCTAAAGGGGCGCATACATTCATCACTTCCCTAACATCAACGCGTGGCCACGCCCGCTGCCACACCATGGACTCCCACTGCCTCATGGGATGCATCACCTGTGGGACCAACTACACCGTCACCATGGAGGCGATCAGCCACAGCGGGCGCCGGTCAAACTGCTCTTATGAGGGCTTCTCGTCCAGTAAGTGATTGGGTTTTCTTCCAATGAAAAGAAAATACTTTGCAACTGTAGTATATCTACCAGAAAGCACTGACATGACACTTTTATTATAAAAAAGAAGCAATACATATCTAAGACGATTGTTTATGGTATGTATCAATATAAAAGTAGGAATCTGTTAATAATTTTCAATAAAATTGGATTTGAAACACTTTTTATATTTATTTGTACAAAAGGGGTTCTCACATTTTTGTAGTTTTTTTTTAAGATTAAAAAAAAATCTTGAGGACAAGCCTCCAAAGTAAAAACAGAACTAAATCTTTAAAACATGTAGCTGCTATAAAAAACGATAAATGTTTTGTAAATTACTGACAAATGTAAGCCTACTTCTATTAATCTAACCATTTAGCATTATCTTCGTGGCCCAATAGATGGCGCTCTGACACCCACACAAAACAGGAGAGTGCATACCCTTTTTGTAAAACAACAAAATACACTTTAAATTCAAAGCCATTTCTTGACTGCTTTGCTCATGTGCATCAGGATTAACATTTGACAGATCGGTGATATTTTGCAAAAATTAAAACAATTTGTCATGCTCTCTTTGAATGGGCTGGTTATCTTTCAGACATTAAAGCCACTGCAGAAACCTCCCTTCATGTCTCTCTCTCTCAGGTGCCTGCTGTCCATCAAGCGTCCGGCTCTATGGGATGGCCCACAGCTCTCTGCGGGTGCACTGGCGCGGTGCTGACAGCAGCCAGAGCTACGTCACAGAGCTGGTGGGCAGCAGGAACAACTACACCTGCACCGCCTCCCCCGGGGAGAGCAGCTGTGATGTTCCCAACATCCAGTGTGGGGATGTCTACACTGTGGTGGTGACTCCGCTCACACCAGAGGGCAGCAAAGTCCTCTTCTGCGCCCAGAGGATCTACTCGGGTAGGATTGTGACATCTCTCACAGTTGTTTATGATGATAAATAATATAGGAATTTAGTTTGGAGCTAATGTGTCCTTTTGTTTGTTATATTAAAAGTTAACCCTCTGTTTATGCTCTTAACGGAAAAGTTTTAGCACTAGTGATTTTATGTCTTTCTGTAAGACGATTCAAGCCCCACGGGACAACAAAGGTGGCACAGCTGAATCTTTTTTTAAATGATTGACAACATTTTGACTGAATTTCAACCTTTTTTTCCCGTGCTCTCTCAGTCTCTTGCGCAGGCAGCAACCTTGGTACAGGTGAGTGTTATAATATGCAAAAATATATTTATAACTATTTTAAGTTCCAAACAATTATTTAACTGGAAATTATTATTTTTATTTTTCTCTAATGTCATTTCAACCTATTGTTCTGCAGTGATATACAGAGGAAAGAGAAGCGTGGACTAGATATGGTAAGTAAAAATACGACGACTATACAGAAACTGTAGTGGAAGCTGTGCATAGCAGCAACTGCTATAGTGGTTGACTAAAGACGCAAGCATAAAGTTATGTGAAGCCAGTGAGCTTGCCTCTTTGAGACCAGCTTTTAATCATCTTTTAAACTTCACAATATAATTAACAATATGTGTGACAATAAAGCAAGCTAAAAGATGACCTTTTTATGAAAACGCTAATATTAAAGCAACGCAGGCACGACATGAAACGAGAACAGAAACAAAACTCTGATACTTGTTACAGTAAGACATAATAATTAAGTATATTATACATGTTCAGGTATAATGATGATTCTCTCTGCTGGTCACAATAAAACATTATTTTGATCAAGATCTGAAAACTTTGATTTGACACTCTGCTGTTATAAGATGTAATAATTTACTTAATGAATATACATTTCTTCAAACTGAATGTGACTGAATCTCTTCTCCACAGACGCAACACCGCCATCTTCCTTTTCCTGCGCTTCCTCCATCAGTCCCGCACCACTGCAATAAAGCCAACTCATGGATGAATAGAAGGACTTGCCTGCACTGGACAACATGCCTGTGTGTTGTCCAGTGGTGATAGTGAAATCATTTTAATAATACATTTGTATGTGTTTTTATGTCTACATCACTGATAAAACAATATCCTTCTATTCCTTTAACGATCTTGATCAAGCACTCGAAGAGACGAGTGCATATGTTTGCTGCTCATGAGGCAACATGTACAATGTGGACATGAAACATGTTAAAAGTACCTCTTGAACAAATCACCATATTGACAAAAAGATCAATTGGCAAAAGAGTAACACTGCCTAAGCAGACCTTGAAGAATATTTTGCCCCTACATTTTCTGAATAATTGATTGGATGGTTGGCCAAAAAGTAAATAATTGTAGGTCTGCCCCCAAGTAGGAAGCCTCCTGGTGATCTGTGTCACCTCATCATGTGTTCTCAGGATGAATTCAACTGTTTGTGATATGTGTCTCTGTTGTTGTGAGAACCTGATTCATAGATCAGTAAATAAATTATTCCGAGCATCATTTTTGTGATATGTGGTTTATTTTGCCTATAGATTTGTGCTTCAGAATCTTGTTTGGTGCCAAATTGTGGCGGACCATAACTAAGTGTACCTACTCCAATACTTTGACTCCACTATAATCCAAAGGCTAATGCTTTTAACTTCCCTCAGTTTTGTTTGATAACAGCTTCAGATCTATCCATCAGATTCAATTATAATACAATATATATATATATATATATATACCGAAACGGGCCTTTTATATAATGAGGTCTTTAACTTATCTTTGTCAGTAGTGTTCACATTTACTTTCTATCTTTCTTACCTAAAAGAATAGTGACCAAAATTGTTACCCGGCCACACTTTGGACATTTTCTTTTCCTACTACAAAGAAAGTTGTCCGGCAGGAAGTGCTTTTGGCAAGTTTTCATAACTGTTGTAAATGCTCAGACACCTTGGTGAAAATTAATCCTAGTTGTGAAACTGAAACTAAGGTAAATCAGGCACATTTGCTTCAGTGTGTTGTTCTGACCCCCTGGGCAATTTACTAACAACATTAGTCCTTATTTAATTTAATATTTATTCCTTTTATCTATTCAATCGGATGTCAGATATCCTGTCCTTGATAAAACATCTGCTCAGTATCCCAGAGTCAAACAGGTTTTCAGGTCATTTAAAATTAAAATATTGATATCAAATTGGAAACAATGAATCTATATAAAAGTTGACTGATTTAACTAATTGCATGAGCTCTATTTGACAGTTTGTAATACCGTTTACATGTCTCCTTAAGTCTGGAAGAGGTGTGAAAATGTGTTTATAATAACTGAACATAACATTTCTTGTTTGACAATAGCGGTATGGAGCTTTGACAATGCAGTTACAAGTTATGTGGCCATTGATTGTTTTTAAACTTGTTTATTCAAACTCATACCTTTTTAGAAGTATTTGTATGGAGGAGTATTAGGGCCAGAACAACTAGAGTAGAACGTTTTTTAATTTGAACAATAAAGTTTCAATGTCTGTATTCTCGATATTTTTACTTTATTATTAACATTTCCACTAAAAGTGCTAAATATATTTAAAGATGCAGCAGCAATGTGATTTGTTTACCATATCTGTATTTAAAGTAATTCTGTTTGGAAACAATTGTTTTGCTCTGCAAAACGCAATTCTTTAGAAAACTAAATAATTCCCCCCCAGTTTGAATAAGGTGCCTCGGATGTTGTTGTGACTGGACCCTAAACATCTTTATCATTTCCCCCATCTATGTACCAAACTAAAACTCTTCTGTGGGACTCGCTACCTCATGTTATTTGTCTTTACTCAAAATATTTCTTCTTTTTTACATTCCTGGCAGAAATATGTTTTCTACAATGAAAGTTCATCGACAGTATAGAGTATTGGAAATGCTTTGAGGCCTTAAGGTAAGGTGACCAGATTTTCTAAATGAAAACTGGGGACATTTTGAGTTTTGCGGTCAATAGATCATTAACATATCCAATTGTCTTCACTGTTAAAGAAAAAAGGGGGACAATTCTGGTTTAATGTAATTCGAACATTTGAGCTGTTGGATACAAACAGAAGGAAGATAGCTCATATATGAGACTTCAAAGGTCTTTTATTTTTAAACTGTACATCCGATTGTCCAGATTCTTTCTGAGTGACTAGATGGGGTGTCCTGCTATCACCCTGGAGGGAAATAAGTCTTTGTTAATTTGACAGTTTTTTTATTTATTCTTGTATAAAAACGGAAGGACGATATCCCATATATGAGATTTCAAAAGTATTTTATTTCGAAATTCTACATCAGATTGTCCTGATTTTCTCTGATTGACTAGATAGGGACTCCTGCTATCACCCTGAAATGAAATAAGTATTTGATTGACTTATAATAATAATAATAATAGATTTAATTTGTTAGCGCTTTTACAGGTGCTCAAAGACGCTTTACAGATAATAGTGAAGAAAAAAAGAAAAGAGAAGAAAGGAACAACAAATAAATATATAGTTAAAGTTAAAGTCAAATAATACAAAAACAATCACACATGAAAAGCCAGATTGAAGAGGTGAGTTTTTGTGAGTTTTTTGAAGGTGGAGAGGTCGGTGCAGTCTCTGATGGGTTGTGGGAGTGAGTTCCAGAGGGAGGGGGCAGCGACGGAGAAGGCTCTGTCCCCCCAGGTCCGGTGATTGGTGCGGGTGGGGATGGATAGGAGGTTGGCTTCTGATGAGCGGAGGCAGCGGGAAGGGGTGTGGTGGTGCAGCAGGTCTGTGAGGTAGGGGGGGGCCTGGTTGTTGAGGGCTTTGTAAGTTATGAGGAGGACTTTGAAGTGGATTCTTTGACGGACGGGGAGCCAGTGGAGGTTCTGGAGGATGGGAGTGATGTGGTCTCGGGAGCGGGTGTGGGTGAGGAGGCGGGCAGCAGAGTTCTGGATATGTTGGAGTTTATTGAGGAGGTTGGATGGTATGCCATAGAGGATGCTATTGCAGTAGTCGAGTCGTGAAGTGATGAATGCATGAATCAGGATTTCAGCAGCAGAGGAGGACAGTGATGGGCGGAGACGGGCAATGTTTTTGAGGTGGAAAAAGGCGGTCCTGGTGATGTGATTTATGTGGTGGTTGAATTTGAGCTGACTGTCGAAAATGACTCCGAGGTTGCGGATGTGAGGGGGGGGAGATAGAGTGTGGCTGTCAATGGTGAAGTTGAAATTCTGGATGTCTTTGATACGGGATGGGGGGCCGATGATGATGATGTCTGATTTGGCACTGTTCAGTTGGAGATAGTTTGTTTGCATCCATGCTTTTATTTCTGAGAGACAGTTGGTGAGAGTGGAGTGTGTTGTGGGGGTGATGGTTTTTGTTGAGATATAAAGTTGGATGTCATCGGCGTAGCAGTGAAATTGAAGGTTGTGGCGACAAATTATTTTGCCAAGGGGGAGCATGTAAAGGATGAAGAGGAGGGGGCCAAGCACCGAACCCTGGGGGACGCCTTGGGACAGAGGAGCAGTGGAGGAGGTGCAGTTGTTGATGTTGATAAACTGATGTCTGTCGGTGAGGTAGGATTTCAGCCAGGAGAGTGCAGTGTCAGTGATGTTGAGTGATGATTCGAGGAGGGACAGCAGGATGGTGTGGTTGATGGTGTCGAATGCTGCGGTGAGGTCGAGGACGATGAGGATGTTCAGGTTGCCGGAGTCAGAGGAGAGGAGGAGGTTGTTTGTGATTTTCAGAAGAGCTGTTTCTGTGCTGTGTTTTGATCGGAAACCGGATTGAAATGGCTCAAAGAGGTCATTGGAGCTGAGGTGGGATTTTAGTTGTGAGGCAATGACACGTTCAAGTATTTTTGACAGAAAGGGGAGATTTGAGATGGGCCGGAAGTTGGACATGATGTCAGGTGTGAGTCCAGGTCTTTTGAGAATGGGTGTGACAGCAGCCAGTTTGAGAGTTTGAGGGAGGAGTTAATGATGGTGGCGATGAGCTGGGACATGGCAGGGAGGCTCTCTTTAACAAATTTGGAGGGCATTGGGTCAAGTGTGCAGGTGGAGTTAATTCCAGTCATGAAGTTGGACAGTTGCATGGGGGTCACAGGGGAGAAGTGGGACAGGGGCTGTGAGGTGAAGGGGGGGGAGCCAGGAGAGGAGGTGGGGGGTGCTGATGAGGGTGTCAGATTGCTGTAAATGTTGCTGATTTTGCTTTGGAAAAACGAAAGGAAGGAGTTGCACTGTTCGGTGGTGAAGGACGAGGTGGCGTTGTCACAGGGTTTGAGAAGTTTGCTGATGGTGGAGAACAGACGCTTGGGGTTGCTGGAGCCAGACTGAATGAGTTGTGAGTAGTAATTAGACCGGGCTGCTTTGAGTGCATTACTGTACTGCTGGAGATAGTCTTTGTAGATTTGAAGATGGACTGTTAGTGTGGTTTTCTTGTGTTGGCGTTCAAGTTGACGTTTCCTTGATTTCATTTGGCGGAGTTCGGGGGTATACCAGGGGGCGGAGTGTATGAAAGAGACATTTTTAGTTTTTGTGGGGGCCAGTTCATTGAGACAGAAGGAGAGGGTGCTGTTATAATAGTCCACAAGTTCAGATGGGTTTTCAGAAAGTGGGGGGGGGGAGGCAGACATCTTGCAGGTAATGGAGGCAGTGATTGCTGAAGGTGAGATGGATTTGAGGTTTCTGTAGGTTATTGTGCGTTTTTGCTTTTGGGCGGGGATGGGGATGTTGATATCCATGATGATGGCCAGGTGATCAGGGATGTGGAGATTGAGGCTGGACAGATGATGGATGGTGAGACCAGTGGAGCAGACCAAGTCCAGGATGTGACCACGGCTGTGTGTTGGGAAGTTGATGTGTTGAGAGAAGTTGCAGCAATGAAGGGTTTCCTTAAATTCAGAGGCATATTTGCAGGTCGGGTCGTCAATATGAATGTTAAAATCCCCTAAGAGGGGAACAGATGGGGATATGGCAGAAAGCTGAGTGAGAATGTCAGAGAGGTCAGAGAGAAAGGAGGGGTTTGGCTTCGGGGGACGGTAGATGATGGCTGTGACCAGGCGAGTGGGACCAGAGAGTTTAAAGATCAGGTGTTCAAATGAAGAAGCATCAGGGATGGGGATTATGGTAGCTTTTATTTCCTTTTTGATAATAGCAGCTATACCACCACCCCGCCCTTGTGGGCGAGGTTTGTCAATGTATGTGAATCCTGCTGGGGTGATTTGATTTAAAGAAAAATAGTCCAGGGGCTTTTGCCATGTTTCGGTCAGATACAGAAAGTCCAGGTTATTGTCTTTAATGAATTCATTCAGAATGTGGCTTTTATTGTGGATGGAGCGTGTGTTGAGCAGGGCTGCTCTGAGGTGACGTTGCATTGGGGGGGGGTTGTGTGGACCGGGGAAGTGGAAGGAGATTGGTCAGATTCACGTGTTTTTTTGTTGTGATGGCGTAGTGTGGGTGCGTGACAGGACTAGACTTGCCACCCGTTCCTTGAAATACGTATTTGTTACGTAATTGGGAATTAAATGTTGCGTTCCGTATTGAACCAATACGGAACGCAGTTTGTCCCGTATTTTCACAATCTGTCCCATGCACGTCTGTCACACACACACGTGAACACTGAACTAACAATAATGAACAAAATAAAGGACAGGAAATATTAAAAACAGCAAAATATGTTGGCGGGAGGTGCGCAAGACCTTCCGCGGACTCTCCTCTCTGCTCTGCCTCTGGGCCAAATCCTGTCTGTCTGCCTGTCAGCCCGGCCCGGCCCCTTTGCGCTGCCTGTCGTCGTTACGCTCGCTACGTTACGTCATTACGCCGCTCTGTTGCGGCGTGATTTTTAAAAACAAATGCAAGATGTCTTCAGATACGCCACCTCGTCCTCAAAAGAGGAAACACCGACAACAGAAATACAGACGAGAATGGGAAGAGGCAAACCAGTGGCTTGATAGGGTCCCTGAAGATGACTACAAGGCAAATTGCAAAGCATGTCGCAGAACATTTTCAGTATCGCACGGTGGGCTGTCTGATGTCAAACAGCACGCAGCCGGGGATCTCCACTCAAGAAATATCAGAACACAAAGGAGCCAAGCACCAGTGTCACAGTTCTTCATAGCTGAAACATCTCCTGAGATTGATTCGGTATGATATGGGACCAGGGGTGGGTAGAGACTCTACCCACCCCTGGTCCCATATCATACCGATATGATTTTAAAGTCTATTAAATAAACGTGTATTTAATATTATCAATATAGAATGAAATGTAACCATAAAGAACATCTCTGATTCAGAATCAGAACTCTTATGTTGTTATGCTAATGCTGCTCATTTGAAATTATTCCTAATAGATTAACAGCAAATAAATACTGTGAATAAATAGGCCTACTGTGAATAAATACGATTGATTGATTGATTGATAAATAAAATAAATAGTGACAACAATATGAAAGTAATAATCTGACATCATCCCATTCCCCCCTCTAGATTACTGCAGCTGAGGTGACACAGGTATACCACACAGTAAAACATAACCTCAGCTACAACAGTGCTGACTGTGGACACAAGCTCAATCAAAAGACTCTATCTGATTCCAAAATGGTGAAGAAGATGACTTTGGGGAGAACAAAGCAAGAGGCACTGGTGAAAGACGTCCTGGCCCCGAAGGCAGTGGGTGATGTTCTCAAGATCTTAACATCACCACCCCTCCCATTCTCCATACAGACCGATGCTTCCAATAAAGGGAACAGGAAGATGTTTCCCCTTGCTGTCCAGTACTTCACTCCAGAGTCTGGTGTCACCAACAAAATGCTGGACTTCATAGAGAATCCAGATGAGTCAGCTGCTGGGATTGTAGCTCTCCTGGAACAATCGCTTGAGAAATTTGGCTTGTCAATGGATCAAGTGACTGCATTCAGTGCTGACAACACAAATGTCAATTATGGTATTCACAACTCTGTTTTCACCAACCTGGAGAGAAAACAAAACGATCTGCTGCGAGGAAACTGCCATGCCCGCATAGTGCACAACACAGTGAAGCACGCCCTTGACAAGCTTACTGTAGATGTGGAGAATGTTGTGCTGAAGGTCTATGGCCACTTCTCCATTTCAGCAAAAAGAAGAGAGTCACTCAAAGAATTTTGTGAGTTTTGTGACGTTGAATTCCAAGAGATCCTATGACATGTGACAACCAGGTGGCTCTCCCTCAATCCAGCCATCCATCGGCTGATGCAGACCTGGACTGCACTGAAGTCGTACTTCATCAGTCTAGGAGACGAGTGTCCCAAGCAAGTGCAAGCTTTGTTAAAGCTCAACAGAGACTCAACTGTGGAAGATGAAGACATTGTGGAGATTTACCTTCTTTTCTGCAACAATATACTCTCCCTCTTTGAGGAAGTAGTAAAGAGCCTGGAGAGCAATAGAACCACCTGTGTTGAGTTGTATTCCATCATGGATGAATTCAGGCAAAAGCTCATACAGAGACGAGACGACCAGTTCTATGGGTACCTAACAAGGCAAAAGCTGCAGCGCCTCCTCCCTCATGACGCACACATGGCAAGGGCCGAATTCACTGCATTCCTCAATACAGCCATTTCATATGTTGAGAAATGGTTCGACTTCTCCGAAGAGAACTGGCTCTTCTCACTGCAGCCTCTCTTACTCCAACATGGCAACCTGACCTTTAATCAAATTGAGAAGGTGGCTACCAAACTCAACCTCATCAATAAATTGAAGATGAATGAGCTTTACGATGAGTGCACCACAGCCAATACAATCCTGAGGAGGCTCAGAGAAGAATATTCTGATGCATGGAAGTCCAAGGGTGTGGCTGCGAGGTGGATGGCTGTGTTTAAAGAAGTGGATGTGCCCAACATGCTCTCCATCATGAGACACATCCTGAGCATCCCAGCATCCACTGGATACGTGGAAAGGATCTTCTCCAGAATGACCAACAAGTGGAGTGACTGCAGGAGCAGGTGCTCAGTGGAGCTCATCAGGAGTGAGCTCCTCATTACTCTGAACTTTGAGCAGACCTGTCCAGAGTTCCACACCACAGCTCTGAAAGACAAGGAGCTGCTCAGTGCTGCAAGAAGTAACAAGAAGTACTCCTGGAAGAAGAAGTGAGGAAGAGAGGGGACTGTTTAAACCTGTTCTAACAAAAAAAAGGACATAAAGGAGTTGAGGGAAGCTATGCACTTTATTTTTTATCTGTTTATTAGTTTTATGTTATGCACTTTCTTTAGGCGTATCTTGACTCCACTGGTGGCTCCCAGTTATGAAGCAGAGGGTATGCGGCCAGGTTCAGACTTGGCTCAGGGAGTGATGTTATCAATCTTTTCATTTGTCATTTTGTTCAATCAGATAATCATAACAGGTTCACAAAAGTGTTTCATTTTAAGATGATTTGTAAAAGAGTCCTCAGGCAGGCTTTGTTACAGCTGTTACAGCACTTTATATGCATATAATACAGACTAGCATATGCTCAAGTTCAGCCTAGGTCAGTCTAATCACCCGTAACAAGTTTACAAGTGTGTTTCATTTCATTGTTTTCTGCCTTAATTTTAATTGTTCCCAAATGTTACACTTAAAGCACATTCTATTGTAGCTTATTTAATTTAGGTGCTGTTCTGTTTCAGTTAACGTGCCCTATGCAGGCAGGCTTTGTTTAATTTACTATGGCTATGCTCAGGTTCAAATGTTACACTTAAAGCACATTCTATTGTAGCTTATTTAATTTAGGTGCTGTTCTCAGGTTCAGGCTAGTTCAGCCTATGCACAGTATGCATTTAAACATACAAGTTTACAAGTTCATTGCTAATAAAGCACTTTAAACTAAGTATGACTACAGTAAATGCTTTCTTGACTACCCCTTCCTTACTGACCACCAAGTGACCCCAGGGCCCAGAGGCTATTATGGTATGTGAAATCATGTCAATTATTTAAATCAAAGCATTTTGGTTCATATAAAAAAATAGATATATTTCTATGCATTTCAGGAGTTTCGGACACCCGCGCGGCGTGAGGGGTGTTCCTTATTTCTATTTCTGAAAGGGGGCAACCCTAGACAGGACCGAATGGACGGGATGGAGTGTGGAGACGTGGAATGAAATAAAAACTTACGGCCAGAGCCTCTGTGTGGAGGACGGCGTTTGCGGAGTATTTCGTTATCTGCGAGGATGTCCATGCAGTCCGGAGGCAGGCCGTTATTAAAGGAGTGGAGATCTGACAGGGAGTAGAGCGGCGGCATGATCCCGTGAAGTGGCGCTAGCACGGAGCTAGCTAATGCTGGGGACCCGGACAGCAGAGACCAGGAGCCGGATGACCGTAGAAGAAGGAGCGGTGTGAGTCCAGATAAAATGAGAGTGATAATCCACAGCATATCAGGAGAATGATTCCAGTGGTTTCCGGACGAGAATCGTAGGAGGGGCTGACAGCCTGGTGCAGATTGGGAGCCGGGTAACCAGCCTACTAGCTTGTTAGCTAGCTTGTTAGCCACCGGCTGTAGGCGGCAGGGAGAGACGATGTCAGCGGGGAAGCCTGCTGATCCCAGCGGGATGGGAAGACCCACACGAGCCGCGGAGTTAGGGTGGAGTTAGGCTGGAGTTGGGGTGGAGACAGAATTGTTAGCTCGGCAGACTTCAGGGAGCCGAGGAGCATCTAGGTAGCAGCCTGCTAGGTCCGATAATGCTAGCTAGCTAGCGGGCTAGGGACCGATGAGCAGGAAAGAGCCAGCAGGTTGGAGATGACAACACATCTGATATTTTTGCTGATGACTGACGTTTCAAAGGTAGAGAGCCAGACAGGAGAGGTTCTAATCTGGACTAAAGAACAATATTTGGGGCGGAGGAGCGGCGAACAAACAACGCCAGCATCCTCGGCGACCCGGTGTTACAGTATAAGTTGAGTCATGACAACTGGCGACATTCTATTATTTTCGTCATAGGAATCCGGGGCGTGTACATTGAGGACCCATTGTTGACTTACCAGGAAAGAAACATCGTTTGTCGTTTACGTTCATCTTTTGCTATATCTGCCTCCATAGGATCACTTTGATGCACATTCAGTACTCGTATTTGAGGTTGTGGGGCAGAGGCCGATATCGTGACGCTTACAGGGAGGTATCGAACATTTCAAAGTAGGTGACTGTGTGGATGCCTGTTCAAAACATTGCAAACTTCAATAAATCATTTAAATTATATATTTGTGTCCGACTTTCATTTGTTCATCGTTCTTAATGTGATGTATAGTAGCTTTGATAGCTGTCCATACCTTCAGACAGCCTAAAAGTAAAACACAAGTTGTTTATTCACAGCCTGAACGCTCATCGAGATGACTGGATCAGTCATGACAACTTGTGATCAGCTCCGATTAAATTGTGATATCAATTCTGTAGCTAACCTCCAGGGATCACGTTTATTTTATGAAATACCTGTATCCCTCTCATCACAACACGACTCTACACTGTGCAGGAAAAACAATTACATACATGAAAATAATCTTGATGCATGGGAATTAAACACACAAACTAACAGATAAATCATCAGAAGAAGGCAGAGAGGAAGTAAATAACAAAAGGAACACGGAAGGCAGACAGAATTGCTTAGATACGGGTGTCACATGAAATTTAAAGGTTCTGGAAAGTTCCTTATACAGATTCCTCATGAGATTTTTCTATCTCATGAAGTCCCTAAGTGACACACACTGAACAGTCTGGGGTCATGGTCCTTGTCATTTGCTTTTGTCTTCCCATAACAACATGTCCAAGATGTCCATGTGTCAGGCTAAAACATGTGACAGAACTAGCTAGATTTGGAAAGGTTTTTTGTTGCTAAAGTTAATATTCAAGCCATTTAAGAATAAAAATGCTTACATGACATGTCATTTGTTAAACATTAAGCTGTCTTCGGCTCTTTTCTGCTGTAACAAATGTAAATTTCTCCTCTGTGGGACGAATAAAGGTATTCTGATTCTGATTACATTTAACCTGTTGTGGAAACATTTCTTGATGAAATTGATATGAAACAAATGCCATAAATATTGCTGTGACACATGGTGTCACATCGGGACTTTAACCCTAAACATTCACAGTAAACCCGGAGTGACATATATGCACAATTAGAAATATGAGTATGGTCTGGTCAGTTAATTTAGCTGATTCAATTATATTTAGTTAACATATGCTTTATTCTTCAATTCATAGTATGTTCAAACAAATGCAAACCAAAACATCATCCTTGTTAATTAAGTTATAAATAAGAGTTACTTTACCATTAAAGCCCAGATATTTGACACTAGGGGGGGTTACTTGTCAGAAATGTGTCTATTTAGTCTAAATGACGTTCCCCTTAATTTCCCCAAAAGTAGAAATGGGTCCGGGTTCTTATGGGTTAAACGTATAGGCTTAAAGGCATAATAGAACTACCGTATTATATGTATTCAACTTGTGCCCCGCTGGACTTATTTTTCTGTGGTTTACCGTTACTGTGACATATCAATATAGCCACGGAAGATAGTTTGTGTGTTTAATTCCCATGCATCAAGGTTATTTTCATGTATGTAATTGTTTTTCCTGCACAGTGTAGAGTCTTGTTGTGATGAGAGGGATACAGGTATTTCATAAAATAAACGTGATCCCTGGAGGTTAGCTACAGAATTGATATCACAATTTAATCGGAGCTGATCACAAGTTGTCATGACTGATCCAGTCATCTCGATGAGCGTTCAGGCTGTGAATAAACAACTTGTGTTTTACTTTTAGGCTGTCTGAAGGTATGGACAGCTATCAAAGCTACTATACATCACATTAAGAACGATGAACAAATGAAAGTCGGACACAAATATATAATTTAAATGATTTATTGAAGTTTGCAATGTTTTGAACAGGCATCCACACAGTCACCTACTTTGAAATGTTCGATACCTCCCTGTAAGCGTCACGATATCGGCCTCTGCCCCACAACCTCACATACGAGTGGATCTTAGGAAGGCAGATATAGCAAAAGATGAACGTAAACGACAAACGATGTTTCTTTCCTGGTAAGTCAACAATGGGTCCTCAATGTACACGCCCCGGATTCCTATGACGAAAATAATAGAATGTCGCCAGTTGTCATGACTCAACTTATACTGTAACACCGGGACTTCGAATGACTCTTTGATTATGGACGGTTTCCATTAAATAATAATCAAAATATAGATGGACAATAGATCTAATTTGAGATTTTAAACAGCATACATTTTAAATTGTGCTTCAGAAAGTAATGTTATTTTAGGAGTGTTGTGAGATGGTGTCAACATCAATTGAAATTAGTCACCCAGTAGAAATGTCAGATACGTCTTCATAACTGTATACTTACATTTTACATTCACTCAGTTATAATGTGGTAGTTATACGTAGTTTGTTTTAAATTATTATTGATCAAATTATATAGTATATATTTATTAATTTAAGCTCCAGTATATATGAATATGTTTGGTGTGTTTTTTAGGTATATTTCTTATTGACCGAGTAAACGCTTTTATTTTGAAGGCAGTTTTTACAGGCCTCTACCGCAATCCAGCGCCATATAGACTGAGAGTTACGTCAACTCCGTTCACTCCAATGGACCACTTTTTTACAGCAATAGAGCTCCTGCGGTCACGTGACTTTTGGTTATCAGCCACCATTTTGGCAGTAAACATGACGACCGGCGCCAGCGTTTTCCTACCGTGCGAGTATACATCTCATTTTAATTCAAGTGAAATTCGGCTTTATAGTACAAAATTAGAAAGATTAAATATAAGCGACCCATATAATGCACCCGGTGTGCTTTTCAAGAGCATAACCTCCTGCTCTGAAGACGATGTACCCGACTTGCGCTACGCGGACATCCACAGCTATCTTGTAAGCTTTCCATCAGTGTACTCAGGAGACTCCCTCAGAGCTTACAAAAGCTTGGAGGCTTACAAATGGTGTCAGTCCGGCTTCGTAAACAACATTCAACTGTGGAGTCTTACATCCAAAAACTTCGGCATCATCACTGCAAGGGTAAGTATTAAATTATTCCAGTTTGATAGGCAGTGTCACGTTAGCATTGTTTGTTTATTAGCTTGTCTAGCTACGGCAGTGTCACGTTAGCATGTTTGTTTATTAGCTTGGATAGCTACTGCAGTGCGTCTGAAACTAGTTTGTATTTTTGAACGTACTCAACCAAAGTGGCTGGCGTTTTTAACCTTTATTTATCTATTTTTGAATTTCATATATAGGTTAATCACTCCCAAAGGCTTAATGAAAGTCAACTAAAGCCATGGGTGGTGGTCAGGAACGACGGGGTTGTGCTGGGAGCCCACTGCAACTGCACAGCGGGACTCGGGGAGAGCTGCTCTCCCCGAGTCCCGAGGAATATTTTCAACACGGGTTTGTTTACCACTAGCTTGCTACAAGCTAACTGGCTAGGCTGCACCAGAGCCACACTTGTTGAGTTAAAAAGGGACATCACAGAGTCCGTTAGCTATAATAACTGGGTGCTAGATTCTACTTCGGTAAAAATTAAACTGACCAGAAACTTTTTGTAGCATTGTACTGTATTCCTTCACCCACCTGATATGAAGTGATCACTGCATAAGCGAAAGCAAACGGCCGGGGGGTCCCATCTTTCAGTCTTGTTCAGACGGCTCCTGGCTCTTTTAATCGCTGCGATCCACTTTTCCCTCCTCTCCGCGTCTTTTGGAATGCGATAATAAGATACACCTTTCTTCTTCCCACGCCTATTTGTGCAACCTGGTGCACAGCAGTTATCCACCATCCTCGACAGTCTGCCAGTGCCTGCCAATGAATTTACTGACGCGATTACTGCCAAAATGGCTGCCCCCTTCGTTTCTCGTCACGTGACCAGCATATGTGACATCATCCGCAGGAGCTCTATGGCGGGTCGTGGAGCCTCTCAATCGTTCCCCGGAAGTTAGCGCCAAGGCTAGCAGAGCTGTAGAGTTGCAGCATAATAGCCCGTTCGTGACGGACTTTTAAAGGTAAGAAGAAGTTTAAAGATTTATATTGCGGATATTATCAGTACATCTGATTCAAATTAACATGTGTATTAAAGGATGTCAGTGCATTATCCCTAAATTAGTAGATTTAGGGAACGTTTACAGATAACAGATTAAGCTAGGATACCATAGCATAGCACCGGCATACACTATACCATAGTGGTTGAATACACAGTATTAGGAAACACTTTATACTTACTGGACATGTTATACTCATTACATACTGTATATAAAATATGACCAAGAATGTGAGACAACTTTATAGAAATTCATTTCACATCTGTTACTGATGCCATTTGTCATACTTTGTTAAACTCACAAATAATAAAGTTCCATAACTTCAGTTGGGAACAAAGACCACACCTTATCTCCCCAAGGCAATTTCCCATCCAATAGGTGTGCTATATAGGTGTGTATAACCCTTTCTCCTGTCTGTTACTCCCTCTTTCACCACAAGAACCAGAGGGGGATTCAATGGAGCCTGAATACCTGCATTGAGACCCTCACCCTGCACCCTGAGTCTCAACTCTCAGTGTTTTTCAAGCCTTTCCCTGTTTTTTTGTATTAAACAAAACATTAAGCTTTCCCAATGGTGTAGTTTTCGTTTTGTGAAAAAGTGCAAATGCAGTGTTTGTATATAATAACCTCACATATTTGTTGCTGTTGGTCGTGAAATTGCTATTGCTGACTTGAGCCAGCCATTTTTTCCTCTGCTCTGTGTCAGTGGGGAAGCCGTACATTCGTACTTCTTTCTCGGAGCGATTTGAGCATCCCCAGGCAGCACAGCAAACGATGGTGGCGACTAGGAGGCAGCACAGCAAACCAGGACAACACGGAGGAAAAGGCACAGACAAACTGCATGATATGCTATTCAATGTTTATTGAATTCCATGTATTTGCAATGGAAAAACAACACATTTAACATCATCATCATCATCATCATCATGCTGCTGCTGCTGCTGCTGCTGCTAGTCCTTTGATAGTCACCTGTCCTTTCTGAAAGCCATAAAGATGACATTAGTCATTTAGATAACTTGTGTCCTCAATTACCATGGGATTACTGAAACTACCATGAATTTAAGAAAATGATAGAAATGAATCTAATCTGAATTTTGAAGCATTCCTTTAGATCCCCTCCCTCTAAATATATCAATAAACATTAGAAAGTGATGCTCCTGACTAACATACAAGTTTAAGAAGATAATATTGGTTTGAAAGAATTCAAAGCTATAAATAAACTGCAACAGGCTCTTTAACCAAGGCACTGTTAGCCTAACATGTAAACTAGTTCACACTAATCCTAATATTATCAATTAATATTAGCAAATTCTATTTTATTTTTTAAAACATATTGATGCAAATACATACACATATCGATTTGTTGTATAAATATTGTAAATCAAAACCTTTATTCACTAATAATTACCAAAAATCGTAGTTCTATCTCCTGTTATCAATGCATTCACATTGCCCGCCATGAACTTCTGGGGAACGATCCTCGTCTGCATGAACCACATGACGTTAACCGTTTTTGGACTTCTGCTGTCGTAACTCTTCTATCTATATGGCGCTGCCGCAATCCATAGGATATTTGCGCACCGCAATACAACGTGCTTTTGACTGTGTTTTCCGAAGTGGGGGCTGGCTTGACCACAGTCTGTTTACCCAGTGTTTCCTGACATGAAACGTTTTATTTCACCTTGCTATGTGTTTTTAACGTATATTAAAAAACGGGGACATTTCCGGGGACAGTTTCAACCGGGGAGAGGCAAATACAAACGGGGACTGTCCCCGAAAAACGGGGATGTCTGGTCACCCTACCTTAAGGTAGAGGAAGTCCAATTCCTTTTTCAGACCCATACAGTAGAGTATCCAGGGTATGGCTGGGATAGGCTATAGCCATACCAAGAAATCTTAGCCCCACCATGAAAGATTATGTTAAAGTAAGCAAAAAAAAAGTCCGCCGAGTAAATTGCACAGACAGCAGCGAGATTGATTTCAGTAGCCACTTGTCTGGAAATGCCGAAGACTAGAAATGGTTTTGAAAACCTTTTTTTTTTAAAAACAACATATTTGCATGATATGGGTCTCTCACCCATATCATGCAAATATGTTGTGGTATTTGTACTACATCCTTGAATATAGAGTATCGTGCCCTACAATACAAATGTTTTTCCTTCTCTTTTCGAATTTTCGAATCATAAATCTATCGAGTAGAATAGTTCATAAATCTAATCGATAGATTCATGATTCAAAGATTATAAAAGTAGGGTAGACGTGTGGATATTATCTGGCTGAACAAAACGTGCATTTATCTAACAGTTTCGTTTTCCACAGACCTTATTTAGAACTATTTTCCAAAATCCTATGGAGAAATCCCATTGCTTTTTTGTCGAGGGAACCATTATGGAGGGAACCGGTGGGAACCTTATACATCCATGGAGGGAACCCATTGCGCAGCTTACTTCCGGGTTTTAGGACGTGTCACTGCACCACTCGAAGTCCCGCCCTTCTACTAGTCAACTAGAAAGACTACAAATCCCGTAAGTGATGTCATTAACGTTACATATTACACTCGTGTTACTCACCGAAACCTTGTAAAGCGTAGTACCCCTCAATGCAGTGCGCAATTCCCTCAATGAGCTGAATGTGGGCGGGAGCTCAACGTGGGCGGAGCTTCACAGATGACGCATTACATCCTGGTTCCGGGGTAGCAGTTCTGTTCTGTTAATCATAGCGTCAGAGTACGATGGAGGCAGAGCCCTAGAGAGAAAGGGCTCTGGATGGAGGTAAGTACCCCTGAATAAATTAACTATTTGTTTTTCCTGCGGTTTAAAATGTGTTGATTTTAAGTCTCACTTATTTGCTGTCGATACTAGGACGTGCATGTCCTAGTGATGCAGTAAGTAAAACTACATTTGTGTTGCTTCAAAATAGTAGGATTGCTGTATAAGCAAAGTCCTGAAAACTTTATATTATTTTTGCACTACTTGAGAAATACTAATAACTATACTGTGTATAACCTATATTTCAATTCTATTTTTACAAAATAAACGTATATGCAGTTTATTTTATTCCTCCCTATTGCCTAACCTGGCTTTACTGACTGTGTGTTTGTATTCTGCCAGATCCTGAACAGCTGTCTTACAGTTATTGAGAAGGTATTGAAGCTGTTCTAAAATATGTAAATATATGTATAAAACATACTATATTATACCAAACAATAAGATATTACATTATGAAACTACATCTGTTACAGAGAGTACAGTAGATGGCGTGTTTGCTGCCAACAGCCATGTTATAGCTGCCTGGTTTCCACCATCTTCGCTGAATCCGATGCAACACCTGCCTGTATTTTTATCACAATTATCCATGTTGCTGCTCCATATTCTTGTACCAACTCATTACTGTAGTCACATCAACACAACAGTTTTTTTTGCTTTTCCAGGAAAATGCAGCAAATCTCCAATGGCTTATCCTTCCAGTGTGGGAACCTGGACACTGGACATTCTGTGTAAGTACATGTAGTTCAGTCTTTGCTATTGTTTGTTTACTGTACATCACAATGAAGTTTGCCATGCCGAAAATAGTGTTTCTATCTTTAAATTCAACGCTTAATTTAGTTGTATAATACAGATCCTATCACTTTATAATATAACGTTTGTATGTCAAAGTATACCTGTTGATATTGGAACATGTGATATTAACAGATACTGAGGACACAAGCTAGGGAGATTTTCTTTCTAGATCCCCTCCGTGTTACTGGCTGGAGAGATGATAGTCGCACCAAACCATTCAGGTTTTTTGGCGCGCAGTTACATCACATCCGGACAGTGGTAGTTCTGTTTTAGGCCACTTGTCTATCTTTTTTTTAATCTATGGCTCTGTTTTATTTGAACTAACATGGGATACATTGTATTAAATAAAAGGCTTTGAACAGAACCATATATGGTTCTGTTCAATGCCTTTTATTTTAGAGCGAGCCACAAAGGGAGCGGCCGAAGATTATCTGTGCTGGCGAGAGGTCGCAGTCGGGGTCAGGCGTGTTACGCAACTGCAGCATAGCGCGCAGGAAGCGGTCCTGATCAAGGCTGCCCGACGGGCCGGTGTTGGACATCAGGAGGCGCTTAGCAGTCTTAACTGCAACTTCTGCCCTCCCATTCGACTGCGGAAAGCTAACGGAAGACACACGGTGTCTGACGTGCCATAAGCGGAGGAAGTCCTCAGTGTGGCTCGCCTTGAATTCCGGGCCACCGTCGCTCGAGAGCTCCTCCGGTACGCCGAACGTGGCGAAGAACGACCGGAGGTGTTGGACCAGGCCAGCTGAGCCCGCCAGGGCAGTACCCGCCGTAGAGCTCAGGACCTCTACCCAGCCCGAGAGCCGATCCCCAACAACTAGGTAGTGGCGGCCCCCATAGTAGAAGAAGTCAGCAAAAACCGCCTCGAATGGCGTGGACGGGGGTGAGGACGGCCGGGGGGGTGTAGCCGCCTGTGACGGAGCATTGCGGTTGCAGTCTGCATACCCATCCCTGGTGGCCTGAATGTCACCGGACATCCCGGGCCAGTAAACTATGGCTCGGGCATGCTGCCCCATAGCTGAGGTCCCCTGGTCAGCGGCATGGAGATGCCGAAGGACTCTCCCACGGAGGGACGGGGGGACCACGACACGGTCCCGATAGAGCAGGACGCCGTCCTGTGCGTAGACGGACTCACAGACCGATGACAGACTCGCCAGGGCAGGGTCGTTAACGTCAATCCCACCCTCCTGCTCGATGAGTTGGAGGAGGTGGCTGAGGCATCCATCAGCCGCTGTCTCCCGTGCGAGGAGGGGCCAAGAAACGGCTCAGAGCTCCTGTGCGTCGTCGTGGATGGAGGCCATGAGTGCTGAGTCCACGGCGTCAGGCCCGCTCGGCAGCCCCAATGAGAGGCCGTTCGCTGAGCCCGAGGGGGAAGGATGCCTCAGAGTGGCATCAGCGGCATAGTTGCTCTTGCCAGGAAGATGCACAATGTCGAAGCGCCATGGGAGGTTGCGCTGCTTGAGTCTAAACAGACCCGAGTTTGTGATCTCATCCAGCGTACGGTCGCCAAAGATCTTCACCAACGGCTTATGGTCGGTGACCACGACGAGGTTGTCGGACCCCTGCGTGAAGTACCGCGTCTGTTCCAGACCCCAGGCCAAAGCTAGGGCCTCTCCCTCGACGGCCGCATAGCGCTGCTCCGCAGGGGACAGGAAACGCAAACCCGCGAGGGTGATCCTCCACCCTCCTGAACAGCAGTCCGGTATGCCCGAGGCACAGTGACAATGTTGCTGGAGCAGGAAGTAGCCAATGCCACGCATGGAGCAGTCAGGGCGGAGGCAGGTACGCTTCTGCATGTCGTAGATCTCCACGCCCTCGCGGATGGCCTCCATTATGGCTTGCTTGGACGTCTGGAAGGCCTCCTCCAGAACGGGGGATCATAGGAACACACCGCGTGGGCCGAGGAACGGCTTAAATGGAGCCATCGTGTCGCGCAACTGGGCGTAGTTAGCCACCTGGTTGACAAGGCCGAACCAACTCCTGATGTCCGTCGTGGAGCCTGGGGTGGGGAAGTCCGGATGGTGTCCAAGTATTTTGGGAGCGGTTCGATGGTAGATTCCGACACCCTGAAGCCAGCGAAGTCGACGCACCTCTCCGCGAACTGAAGCTTGTCCGGATTCAAAACGATACCCGACCGGCCGACACGCGTCAGGAAGTCGATGGTCCTCCACCAGTGTTGCTCCAGGTCGGTGTCATAGTGGATGGTGTCATCCACACAACGTTCCTTGCGTTCATAGTCCGAGAGGACGGCGTCAAACCGACGGTTGTAGCCATCCCCTGACGACAGGAAACCCTGTGGTGCCCTGGTGTAGCGCCAACGGCCGAAGGGTGTGATGAAGGTAGTGAGGTGGTGATCCGACTCACGCAGGGGGACACTGTGGTAGCCGTTCCAGGCATCCGTGACGGTCTTCCAGGTGCCCTTCGGGACGCGGCGTGCAAGGTGGAACGGGGACTCAGTGGCGAAGGTCTCACGTTGGCAGAACTTGTTGAGGGGGGAGAGGTCCACGGTCCTGCGGGGGGAACCGTCGTGCTTCCGAGTGACTACCATACAATGGCACCACGCCACCGGCTCGCCGTATGGCACGCGTTCAATGACCCCAAGGGCTTCGTCCCGCAGGAGGTCTTCGTGGACCCTCCGCTGCCAGTGTAGAGGCACTGTAGCCGCTGTGTGGCATGCCTTAGGCGTAGCTGCGGGGTCCACGTGCAGCTCGATAGGTGGCCCTTCCATGCATGGTAGTGCCCGATGGGGGCTGGTATTGAATGTCGACGAGGCATATCTCTCGAGTAGCCAACCTTTCATCCGGTTATTGTTCTCTGGCGTACAAGGGAACGGCAGTGCTGCGGGGCGAGCCGGGGGGACCGTGCGCTGAGGACATGAGCACTGGGCGTCCCGGGGGTCACCTGGCCCCAAGCAGCCGCCGTTGGTTGACCTTGTCTCATTGACGGACAGGGGCTGGACTGGCGTGTCAGCCGTGTCAGGGCTACTTCTGTCCTTGGGCCCCCCTGCAACGTCGTCCGACGGGAAGTTCACGGGCAAGAGGCCGAGGTTGAGCAGCGACTCGTAGGAGAGGTACATGGCCCGGACTGAGCTGCTCACGTATACCATGGAATGGCAGGATGTAAAACGCCCCCCCGCTGCAGGTCGTCGAGAGCCTAGCGAAGAACGCTCCCTCGATGGCTATAGATGAGCGGTTGGCGGCCGAAAGGCTGAGGCTGACGGGTTGCAGGTCGTCCCGCGCGAAACCGCAGGCCAGGAACTCCTCCAAAGGTCCGACTGCGCGCCAGTGTCCGCGACGGCGGATATTCGAGCTCCGTCGGCCGAGCCTCGGTTGCTGGTGCCATCCCTCAGCCCGACTGGCATGTCCATCGAGATGGTGATTAATGCTCGGGGGTGGTCTCTCAGCCTGGCTCGCCTCCATTCGCCCTTGGAGAAGATGTGGTGTTCCAGTCTGATAGGTGCAGGCCTGTTGACACAGCCGTGCGACGTAGGGGCGCGGCGTCAGCGATGGCTCCCGCGACGTCGGCCAGGGCGGGCTCCAGCTTGCACCAACGAGACCTGGGAGACCAGCTCCGACCCCATGGCGGCCTGTTGACTGTCGGATGACGGCTGTTGTCGCCTCTGTCGTCGGCGGGCCCTGTAGCAGCCGATGCACACCTGGTGAGGCTTAGGATTCCACCCGCGAGGCCCCTCAGTGAAGACGTTAAAGACGCTCTTACATTCCGGGCACGAGGCACGTTTAGCCCCGTCCGCAGGGCTCGGGCGGGGCTCGTCTGTTGAGTCGTCTTCAGGCGCCAGAATGACGACATGGCTGATAGGGAGGACGACGGGAGAGGGTTACGGGCCATCTCTTTGTTCTCGACAAGTGCAATTACGTCGTTAACTGGCTTGACCAGGACGTCAGGTGTCCCCAGCGTCTCGCGGCGTATGTCTGAGTCATAGATGCCATTGAGCAGAACATCACGGATAATTGGGTCGGTATAGTCCACGTCCTTACCACACTCGCATACCGCATTATATGCGCATGTCTCTGCTTTACCCCGCACTCTGGCAGCGAATGCGCGGAATGTCTCGTCGCGTTCCTGGCGTAACTAAAGTAGCTCGGTGCGCAGGACGCATGTAGCGACTGGGATGACAGCTAGGGACCGCATGACGGTGATTAGGTGTGGCAAGGTTCCGGAAGCGGCGTCGGGGACGGCTTTCAACAGGCTGTCTCCAAGTACAGGCCCAGCGCACTGAAACAGCTGGAATGGGGCCTGGGCATCCCCTATGCCTGAGCCGGCGCGGAATACGTTCCAACGGCGGATGAACACGTTCCATTCCTCTATCGACACGCCCACATCAACTTTGGGCCGATCGAGTCTCGGGCCGTGAGGGGCTGGGGCCTGGGCTGGCGCGGCCATGACAGGCATTGTGTGCTGGTGGCTAAATCCATGAATCGTCAATAGAGCAATGACGAGTGCTTCAGACAAGTCATCGGATTCAAACTCGCAGCCGGGGACAGGAAATCCAACAACGACCATGGTGTCGTCATGAAGAAACACACTCCTCAATGTCAGTTTCGGTAATTTATTGACAAGGATGACGACACCCTGAAACAGAGTAATGCAGCAAGATAAGCTGACAAAGTATTACCTCCATGCATGTCATCAACACAAATATATACCACGACACAGAGTATAGTAGTATAATAGTATAATATATATATAGTATAATATATAGTATAATATAATAGTGGAAACAGTCTTATATGAATGAGTGGACGAACGTCTCAACTCGAGGCGGAGTGAATGAACAATGTTTGAACTAAAATGGCCGCTCGGCACTACCGGGTCAGAGCACGGCATAACCGGGCAGCGACAGAAGTGACGCTGCCCTCTAGTGGCCGGCGATAAACTCTTTAGCAGGCTGCTACCTAGATGCTCCTCTGCTCCCTGAAGTCTGCTGAGCTAACAATTCTGTCTCAACCCCAACTCCATCCTAACTCCACCCTAACTCCGCGGCTCGTGTGGGTCTTCCCATCCCGCTGCGATCAGCCGGCTTCCCCGCTGACATCGTCTCTCCCTGCCGCCTACAGCCGGTGGCTATCAAGCTAGCGAACAAGCTAGTAGGCTGGTCACCCGGCTCCCAATCTGCACCAGGCTGTCAGCCCCTCCTACGATTCTCTTCCGGAAACCACTGGAATCGTTCTCCTGATATGCTGTGGATTATCACTCTCATTTTATCTGGACTCACACCGCTCCTTCTTCCACGGTCATCCGGCTCCTGGTCTCTAAAATGCACAATAACCTACAGAAACCTCAAATCCATCTCACCTTCAGCAATCACTGCCTCCATTACCTGCAAGATGTCTGTCTCCCCCCCCCCCACTTTCTGAAAACCCATCTGAACTTGTGGACTATTATAACAGCACCCTCTCCTTCTGTCTCAATGAACTGGCCACGACAAAAACTAAAAATGTCTCTTTCATACACTTCGCCCCCTGGTATACCCCCGAACTCCGCCAAATGAAATCAAGGAAACGTCAACTTGTCAACACAAGAAAACCACACTAACAGTCCATCTGGAAATCTACAAAGACTATCTCCAGCAGTACAGTAATGCACTCAAAGCAGCCCGGTCTAATTACTACTCACAACTCATTCAGTCTGGCTCCAGCAACCCCAAGCGTCTCTTCTCCACCATCAGCAAACTTCTCAAACCCTGTGACAACGCCACCTCGTCCTTCACCACCGAACAGTGCAACTCCTTCCTTTTGTTTTTTCCAAACCAAAATCAGCAACATTTACAGCAATCTGACACCCTCATCAGCACCCCCCACCTCCCCTCCTGGCTCCCCCCCCCCTTCACCTCACAGCCCCTGTCCCACTTCTCCCCTGTGACCCCCATGCAACTGTCCCACTTCATGACTGGAATTAACTCCACCTGCACACTTGACCCAATACCCTCCAAATGTGTTAAAGAGAGCCTCCCTGCCATCTCCCAGCTCATCGCCACCATCATTAACTCCTCCCTCAGATCTGGATCAGTTCCCCACTCTCTCAAACTGGCTGCTGTCACACCCATTCTCAAAAAAACCTGGACTCACACCTGACATCATGTCCAACTTCCGGCCCATCTCAAATCTCCCCTTTCTGTCAAAAATACTTGAATGTGTCATTGCCTCACAACTAAAATCCCACCTCAGCTCCAATGACCTCTTTGAGCCATTTCAATCCGGTTTCTGATCAAAACACAGCACAGAAACAGCTCTTCTGAAAATCACAAACGACCTCCTCCTCTCCTCTGACTCCGGCAACCTGAACATCCTCATCCTCACCGCAGCATTCGACACCATCAACCACGCCATCCTGCTGTCCCTCCTCGAATCATCTCTCAACATCACCGACACTGCACTCTCCTGGCTGAAATCCTACCTCACAGACATCAGTTTATCAACATCAACAACTGCACCTCCTCCACTGCTCCTCTGTCCCAAGGCGTCCCCCAGGGTTCGGTGCTTGGCCCCCTCCTCTTCATCCTTTACATGCTCCCCCTTGGCAAAATAATTTGTCGCCACAACCTTCAATTTCACTGCTACGCCGATGACATCCAACTTTATATCTCAACAAAAACCATCACCCCCACAACACACTCCACTCTCACCAACTGTCTCTCAGAAATAAAAGCATGGATGCAAACAAACTATCTCCAACTGAACAGTGCCAAATCAGACATCATCATCATCGGCCCCCCATCCCGTATCCAAGACATCCAGAATTTCAACTTCACCATTGACAGCCACACTCTATCTCCCCCCCCCTCACATCCGCAACCTCGGAGTCATTGTCGAAAGTCAGCTCAAATTCAACCACCACATAAATCACATCACCAGGACGGCCTTTTTCCACCTCAAAAACATTGCCCGTCTCCGCCCATCACTGTCCTCCTCTGCTGCTGAAACCCTGATTCATGCATTCATCACTTCACGACTCGACTACTGCAATAGCATCTTCTATGGCATACCATCCAACCTCCTCAATAAACTCCAACATATCCAGAACTCTGCTGCCCGCCTCCTCACCCACACCCGCTCCCGAGAACACATCACTCCCATCCTCCAGAACCTCCACTGGCTCCCCGTCCGTCAAGTAATCCACTTCAAAGTCCTCCTCATTACTTACAAAGCCCTCAACAACCAGGCCCCCCCCTACCTCACAGACCTGCTGCACCACCACACCCCTTCCCGCTGCCTCCGCTCATCAGAAGCCAACCTCCTATCCATCCCCACCCGCACCAATCACCGGACCTGGGGGGACAGAGCCTTCTCTGTCGCTGCCCCCTCCCTCTGGAACTCACTCCCCCAACCCATCAGAGACTGCACCGACCTCACCACCTTCAAAAAACTCACAAAAACTCACCTCTTCAATCTGGCTTTTAATGTGTGATTGTTTTTGTATTGTTTGACGTTAACCTTAATTATATATTTATTTGTTGTTCCTTTCTTCTCTTTCCTTTTCTCTTCACTATTATCTGTAAAGCATCTTTGAACACCTGTAAAAGCGCTAACAAATTAAATATATTATTATTATTATTATTAATGACTTTTTTTTTGGAAGTTCAAGTTTGTTCCTGTTCCAACAGTGTTCAAAGATTTTCTGCATGATTTTCGAGTACTTATAGAGTTGAATTAAATTGTACTTATTCTTAACTTTCACATGCATTGTGTTCACAGAAACCTTGCTCAGATCTTGTGCCCTGTGCCTTGGGCAAGTCTTGGTTTGGATGATGTCCAGGTTAGATTTGTTAAAATTATTCTACTGCAGAGTATGATGTAATTGTCATCTTTGACACTTTTGACTTTTCACACTACAGGGCCTACCAAGACAAGGGTTCTCGAACAACTGTGGGGTGTTTGTTTTGATGGTAAGATACTGGATATCCAGTATACATATAGTAGTCCTATTTTTCTGTTTATAATAATGTATACAAATGTATAATGCTTTCAGCATGCTATGCACTCCATTATTGCTCATAGTTTGAGACATACTGTGATTTATTTATATCCAAAACAACATTCACGGAGGAATATTATTTGTCTATGAACACCATAGAATCACAACAACCTAACATAATATACTATTTCTTTATTTACAGTACGCATTTTACATTGTGGCAAGAGCCCAATTTGATTTCAATGAGGTATGTATAAATAAGGGTTTAATTTTTCAGTTTTTCATTGATATCACTTGTGGATACAAGACTTTTCAGGACATATGTTGTTGACCCATCTGGTTGTGTGCTTTTTATATTCCAAGACCAACATGCAGCAAATTAGGCACTGGTGGTGCCTAGTTCTCCTCAAAAACGTTCCCATGCCGTATGTTTCTTTAATTTTACAATTTACATTTGCATTCTTTAAACTATTTGTTACACTGTAACCAGACTATATCATTTTTAATGAATGTGTAACCGCGGCCGTGCACACGGCCTAAAGTTTAGCTGTTCTACTGATCAAAGTTGCCCTCTAACTCAACTTGATCAAACAGCAAAAACTCCACAGATTAAATTTAAAGAAACACGATACAGTTGGCAGTCAACAAAAAGGCTTAAGACAAGGATTTTCTCCCAAGAGTATTAGTGTTTTTACTATCTTAATGAATCGATGTACTGTTGTGCTTTGTGTCTTTTGTTGAGGGATCCAGCACCCCTGACGTGAGCGGCAGCCTTGGGAGTTGGGATTCAGCAGTGTTAGGCCCTCACTGCCACACGTATTGTTTTGAAATGTGTCTGATATTTATAATAGATGTCATACTCTTGGAAGAAAATCCTTGTCTTAAGCCTTTTTGTTGACTGCCAACTGTATCGTGTTTCTTTAAATTGAATCTGTGGAGTTTTTGCTGTTTGATCAATTTGAGTTAGAGGGCAAATTTGATCAGTAGAACAGCTAAACTTTAGGCCGTTTGCGCGGCCGCAGTTACAAATGTTTTTAATGTTTGTCTTTCATTCACCAAGGTCTGAACAAGAGAGGAGACTGCAAGAGGCGACGGGAGGAAAAGGCAATGCAGGTAGAAGTTGTTGAATCACAAATGATAAAGTCTTGAACCAGTGTGAGTGTTAAACATTAAACCTCTCTTTGTCAAATATATTTCAGGATGAAGAGGTTGTGAGGTTCCACAAAAGAAGCAGGCCATAATTTGAAGGCCGCTGGTAATTGAGACGGGGTCATGGGTGACCGCTGCTGGGGAGGAACTGTTACAATCAGCTGTATTAGGTTCACTAATGCCTCAAAATGTATTAGTTGTCACGATCTATCTGTGTTTTATTTTGTCCTGTCTTGTCTGTTGCTTCCTGTCTATGTGTTCAATAAAATTGAAAGTCCTGAATTCAAAGTATTTCTTAAGTAAAAGAGTATAAGTATTATCAGCTAAATGTACTCGAAGTATCAAAAGTAGAAGTAAAGTATGCAGAATGGCTCTGTTCATACTTCACAGTATTATATTACCATTGATATTATCCTGTCAATTCTATCAATTTGTCATATTTTTTAAAATGCTGGTAGGAAATACAGTACTATAAGATTTAATTTATATCAACAGTTTTTTATCAGTAAAAAGCGAGTAAATATACAATATTGCCTCTGAAATACAGTGATTATATTGAAATTAAAAAGGTTTACGTTAAAAAACAAATGAAGGCCCTTTCTTGAAGTCATAACTGAAATAATTGATGTAATTAACATGCAAATAGACATTAAAATATGCTTTGAAGGCTGTCAATGTGTTTAATTTGAGTTTTACATTTTTAAATGCCGTTGCCATGGTGACATCACTCGCATCATGAAAGACCTCAAGGTATCATTATATTACCGGTATCATTATATTTATTTATTATATTTCATTTTATTTATTATTATATATATATAATATAAGATATAATATGTTAATAAGGTTGAGAAGGAGGGGCTCCCGCCCACAGATATAATATTACTTTTGTAAGTAGCCTACACAACGCGGGATTCGGGACGTCACGTGCCTCAAAGGTTGAGATGGAGGGGCGTTGAGGCTCCGCCCACGTTGAGGTATTGCGCACTGCATTGAGGGGCTTCTCTGTAAAGCCGGTCCCGCATGCTGGCTCTTACGGAACCGACTAACTCCCCTTTTTCGTATGTACAGCTCTCAACATGCCCAGACTTGTAGAGATTTTCGCCTTCTGAAAGAAAAAGTGTGTTAAGTATTAAGATTGCTAACGTGACGGCAATCTTGGTGTTGGTGACGTGTGCAAGACCAGAGTTATAGTTCATTGAGCATTTCACACAAATAAATGTGTCAGTTTTACGACACATTTTAATTTTTTTGACTTGCAAAATTATCCTTTAAATTGACAAGCATCATATGTGTAATTCGTGTCACAATTCAAACGGAGTCGAAAGATCATCTTTCTCTCGCCATTGACTTCAATACATACTTTTTCTGAAATAATAAAGGTCCCCTGGAGGTCCACCGGAAAAGGAGGGACTTCACCTCTCTATTACGCTACTTCACTGTGACTGGTCAATTGCTTCAGTGGGAGGGACCAAATGCAGCTATTTATACCAGCACAGACACAGTATGTTTAGAAAAAAGTGAAACCTTGAAGAGAGAAGCATTTGAATCCAACAGAAGCTGCATAGTGTGAGGAGAGAAGTCATTTTACTTCAAGAAAATATGAAGTGGCCTGCGATTTTTGTCTTGCTGAGCATATGCTCACAGGTAAAGTAACAGACTAAAATGTGTTTTAGTCATTTTGCTTATTTCATTTCAGGCTCAGAAATCTTGTTTTTAAAAAGGAGTGATACAATGTTACAGTCAAGTACTTGGAACTTGAATGTCATATAAAACCATAACCGTTTTTATTATTTTCTTATCTACATTTGCAGGCTGCAGCACAAGGTATGTATTTTATATTGTACCATAACTACACTGCAGATGGTAATATCATTTCCATATGAGAATGAAAGGGCACAAAATATTGATGGTAGGCTATATGTATCTGTAAATGAATTAATTTCTCAGGGTGTAAAAAAAGTAGGCTACTATAAAGATGCTCTCTCTCAGATATCGAAGTATCCGTGTTCTCTGCAACATCGAAGAGCGTGATTCTCAGATGGACCAGGGTCTACGGAGCCAGCTCATACAAGGTCATCGCCGCCCCCCAGAACTCCCCAGGCAACCCCGTTGGTTATGCCGTGTTTGGTCCACACACAATGATGGGCACCATCAACTCTCTGTCCCCAAACATCATGTATACATTCACAGTTGCAGCTCTGGATAATGCTCAAGAGATACTAAACATTGGAACTATCGATTCTTCCTCAGGTGAGGTAACCTTGTGATGTTAAAGCACTTAATTGAGTGTTTTATTCTTGTTTTAGTTTCATCACACACACACAAACGTTCTGGTGCATTTGTTTTAGTTAAGCTAGTACAGTAGGCCTACCGTTTTATTCTGTGATATTTGGGCAAACTAATTATATCTATCGTGTGTGTGTGTATACAAAAGTATTGGGACACTCCTTAATCATTGCATACAGGTGTTTCATTCAGTCCCATTGCCACAGGTGTATCAAATCAAGCAACTAGCCCTGCAGTCTGCCTTTTCAAACATTTGTGAAAGAATGGGTCGTTCTAAAGCACTTTGAGCACCAGGAAAAGCGCTTTATAAAAGTAATTTATTATTAAAGAGCTCACTGAATTTGAACGTGGTACTGTAATATACCACCGTTGCAACAAGTCAGTTCGTGAAATGTCTTCTTTCGTAGATATTCCACGATCAACTGTAAGTGTTATTATTGCAAAGTCTAAGCCTTTAGGAACCACAGCAACTCACGTAAAGACCACGTAAAGTTACAGAGCGGGGGCGCAGAGTGCTTAAAAGTCGCCAAAGCTCTACTGACTCGATAACTGCGGAGTGCTGCCACTGAAGTGCTCCCAGAGCAGTGGAAGCACTGGAAACGTGTTCTGTGGAATGACGAAACACCCTTCTCTATCAGGCAGTCTGATGGATGAGTCTGGGTTTGGCGAATGCCAGGAAAACGTTACCGGCTGCCGGGACTGCATTGTGCCAACTGTAAAGTTAGAGGGATAATGCTGTGGGGTTGTTTGTCTGGTGATTCTTAATGCTTCATCTTACCAAGTCATTTTGGACAATTCTATGCTTCCAACTTTGTGGAAACAGTTTGGGGAAGGCCCTTTTCTGTTCCAGCATGACTGTGCCCCAGTGCACAAAGCATGGTTCATAAAGGCCTGGTTGGATGAGTTTGGTGTGGAAGAATTTGACTGCCCCGCACAGAGCCCTGACTTGAACACCTTTGGGCTGAACTAGAATGGAGATTCTCCAAAATCTTGTAAAGCCTTTCCAGAAATTAATAGCTTCAAAGGGGGGGACCAACTTCAGATTAATGCCCAAGAATTTGGAATGCAATGTCATAAAAGCTCCTGTAGGTGACCCAATACTTTTGTCTATATAGTGTATCTGTATACACATTACAGTCAATGTTTTTTTAAACATTTGTTATCTGAATAACTAATGTAATGTGTACATTTTAAAACACTTAAATGGTACTTTGATGATGAACAGAGGAGCACAGAAGAGTCACTGTTAGTTCCTCATGGTTTAAATAAGCCTTTCTTTAAGCAAATAGTTTTATTTTATTACATTCAGCATTCAAATTAACGTACTGTTGCAGACACAAAATAAATAGTTTGCCCTGAAATCTGTGGGTAAAAAGATGGATTGCATTGCCAACTATCGCTGAGAAGGTGGAGGAAGGTGTAGTATCTCGTCAAACTGTATTTCTTGTGAATCTTTTAGCTCCTGAGGTGATGGATCCAATCCTGACGGTGAAGTCGAAGGACAGCAAGACTTTTATCGTGTCTTTCAGCTTGAAGACCGGGGCGACATCTTACATCATACGATTGCAGAATCCAAACCGCTTCATCAGAGAATACATCGTGTCCTCCTCCCCCGCTGAGATTGAGTCTCTCGACCCGTACACAGAGTACTCACTCAGCATCATGTCTGTGAACAGTGGAGGCCAGAGCCAGCCATCGTCCCCTGTGACTGCAAAGACAGGTACTGTTGTAGTGTTTGTGTCCATAATTCAAGATTGAGAAACAAAACCTAAGAAATGTATTCAGTGGGTAAACAATTAAACCCCAAGGGCTGGATTATAGCAATGAGTCACATATTCAGTAAGAAACAATATGTCCTGTTCTTCTCAGTCTCCATACCCTGCAGGAGTCACTTGTTCTCCTTCATTGTCTCTTAGCAGAGTATACAGTCCTGTCAGGGAATGTATACACATTATCTTCAGTTTTTGTGCAAAAAGAATCCAGGGTTTTTCTTGCCGATCAATGCCTTAGGGTCTTTCCAGTAAAGACGGTAAGTATACCGGACCCTTCTCTGTTAAACACAATGGGAGGACCTGATCCTGAGAACATGGCTGGCACCTCTCTACTCCATCCCCAGGGGACTATCTGATCCACATGAGTACAAAATAACATGCTACAGGCAGTCATCGTTTTTGTTCGCCGTTTGCCATTATTCACCTCTGATTTAATTTCCCTTCCTTGAATGTAGGTTTCTGTTTATTTCAGATTGAGAATAACTACACTATAGGTGGATTTATTTATACATCCACCATTTTTCAAAATTATAACCGAAGCTTTCCACTCACATGTTTGAAACTAAAAACAACTTTTTTACATCTAAATTAAATTCAAACATGTGAGATTGATTGCTCACTTATTCAGAAACATGAAAACTATCATTTTCATTTTTTAGTAGGTGCATAAAAGTCTGTGAAGTGGCTGATACTTGGGTGCAGCCCATATTCTGACATCACTGCTTGGATCTGTGACTGCTGACAATAGAACAAAAAATAAAAAAATGGATTCACAAAAAAGTAAGGGCTTTACTAGGACTTAACTGCTGTAAAACATGACTCAGGATGTTTATTCCCTTAAGACTTGGCTTCAAAAGCATACATCTTAAATGACTAAGTAAGCAACAATCAAAGTCAAGAGAAACATATTCACTCAAAGTACAGTCGCCCTAATCGCTTCATAATGTTAAACTTTGTCCCCCTCCACAGTGTTGCCCCCTCCTCAGCTCTCCGCCTCCTCTCCCAGCAACGACAGCATCACTGTGTCCTGGGCTCCTGTTGCCAACGCTGTCCAGTACAGCCTGTCTCTGTACAAGTTTGGCTGGAACACCACCTTCATCAAGCACAACACTTCCAGCACCAATTGGATCGTCTCCGGCCTGGATATGGGCTCAGTCTACGTCATAAAGGGTTTCGCCTGGGACCCCGAGGGCCGCCAGGGAGAGGACAGTCAGTACATCAACCAGATGACAAGTAAGCGTGCACCGAGACTCTTTTCTGTGTGTGGGAAATACCCATGATTGCTCCTACAAGTATATAGAGTCCATGTGCCTTTTTTATTTGATCATGTAAAAAATATTATACGTGTAGAGATGAGAGAAAATATTAACTAGGCTTGCAATCTTAAATAAACTTAACACAGTCACAGAACTTTTCATGTTATTGGGTAAGTATTACATTACATGTTACTTGTTGGATGCTTTTATCCAACACGACTTACATACTCAATACTGTGGGCAATCCCCACACGAGCAATTTGGGGTAAAGTGCCCAGGGGCACAACGACATTCTGACTGCAGAGGGGTTTGAACCTGATCCGAATACCAACGCTCTATCCACTGCACCACACGCCTCCTCCACACAAAAAAAGTTTTTGCTTTCCAGAAACATTTAACCTCTTCACAGTCTTGCACTTATTAGAAATATATAATAGTGGAACCTAAAACATGACCTTAAGACACAGAATATTGTGTAAAAATATATATCTTCAAATGATTATCATGGGATGTAGCCTATATAAGCTACAGAAAACATGACTCAAGTTGTTTGAAATGGTATTAAAACCCTTTGTTTCATAAAGGAAACTACTCCATACAAGAAAAGGTTCTACATTTGAACTTGGGCGACTCCTAGTAGTTCAAAAAGACACATAGGTAGCACTGGTCTTCTCTGGAGTGTCTTATTTGTCCACAAAGACTTATGCCATCACAAGAATACAAAAACTGTACAAATAGAACTAGTTATAAAGCCATGGTCAAATAACTCGATAAGTGTTGACATGTAAACAGTCATTTGATGCTGAAATAGTGGGTCTCTGGGTTGGTTTGAACTATATAAAATATTTTCAACCTCAGGCTGTGACATCTATATCTAAGAACGGCAGCCATCTGATGAATACAGTATTATTAGTAATAACATTTTCCTCACCAAACATTACTGGTAAGAGTAATTTAGAAACTATTACTCTAATTATACTTCTCTACTCCTGTTAGTGTGTTTTTATGTGTGCTTTTATTTAATGCATCATTGGGCATGTTTTATTGTTTTCACAGGACCTGCTATGCCATCTATTGCCAATGTCTCCATGGTGATGAATAACGGTTTGGCCGGTATCTCCGTGTCCTGGGAACGGGATGAGGGGGTCTTTGGGTCCCTCCAGTACCATGTGATGAGCGACCAGAACCTCACCTGTAACTCCACATCCACATCCAGCTCCTGCATCCTGGCTCCAGTGGGCTGCGGAGAGGTACACATAGTCCGGGTCAGCACCTCCAACGAGGCCGGGCCCAGCGACCAATCCGGCCCCATGGTGTTCATCACCTGTGAGTATTAGACTACATTTAATTCCGATCACACTTGTGAACTATCTGTTTGTAATAGGGCACCGTAGACCTATAATGAGCAAGCCATAATAATGCAAGGAGTATTGGATTAGTCACAAGATACTGTATAAGTGTTGGTTGGTTGGAAGTTAGTTCATTACATCTTATTTAGAATCACTTTTATCCAAAGTTACTTCGATGCCATAAATGTGACTACAGGATCAATTTGAACCTCTGATCCTTACATTAATGGATTATCAAAATGGTTTAATTTGAAAGTTGACAAATCTATTCGTCTTTGCATATTTATGATCTGTTTACGAGACAGCTATAAGATCATTCAATCTTCACATTCTCTTCAAACATAAAATACATAAGGCTTTTTCTTACCATCAGAAGAATTCTTAAATAGATTAAATCTAATATACAAGGAAATCAAACGGATACTTTGAACATACACTTCCCTACAAGAGTTATGATTACATTTAGTTGTTTAATAAGAAAAACATTATTATGTTATATGTAGAATTCTAACATTAACACATTAGTGCTAGTCTAGATATGGATAAAAAAATGATGGCAGCACTAGTTTGCTCTGAAACCCTCTGTCATTAAAATATGACTAAACTCTCTGCTGTCCTGTCCGGTCAGCCCCCTGCCCCCCACAGTCTCTGGCTGTTGTGGAGTCGACAGAAGGAAGCTGCACGCTGACCTGGGACACGGTGACTCACGTCGACAGCTACACAGCCTTCATCAAGAGAGGAGACGGTGCAGAGGAGAGCTGCAACACCACCAGCAGGAGCTGCACCTACAACTGCACATGTGGCCACACATACCTGATGTCTGTGATGGCCTTCAACCAGGCTGGCAGCAGTCCTGAAGGACAGGTTCTCAACGACACCACCTGTAAGTAGCCACTGAGGGGACAGATTTGAATTCATGATTTTCTGTGTATCACACCCCCTGTGTGTCTTTCAGTGCTCTGTTGTCCAGAGGGTGTATCCATCTCCGCCGTGAGCACTGACACGTTTGAGATCACGTGGACGGTCTCTCGGGGGGCAGAGCTGTACCAGACTCGAGCTGCAGACAGTTCAGAGGTCATCCTGTGTAACGACACGGCTCCGGTGTGCGCCCTCTCTGACCTCAGCTGCGACAGTTCCTACAGCGTGGTGGTGACACCCTGCAACGACATCAGCGGATGCAACCGGGCATGCAAAGCTCACACACAAATCACAGGTAGGAAACGTGTGCCCACCTGTATCCAGCAAATATCCAGTTACATTTTTAAGTTGTAAAGTTTTCCACTTTGTTTCATTTTCAGATTTCCCATTTAAATAACGCTAAAAGATCAGTTAAAAAATAGTTTTGAATGACTTCAAATGCTTGATATCTAATATTATGAACTAGACTGGTCATCAGAGAGCTACAGTATATTTTAAAACTACACATAGGCCTACAGCCAATTCATTAATTTCACATCCATTCCTCATGTACTGTATGTGGAGTAGTCTCAGAGGTTTGATTATGCTCTTAATTCCTCTTTTCCTCCACCCGTCAGCTCCATGCATGCCGATGAATCTGATGTTGACTCAGAGAAACTCCTCCTGCTTCAGTGTCAGCTGGACTCCAAACAACAGGCTTGCTATTTACACCGTGACAGCGTCGGGAGATGACGGCACACGCACCTGCAACACAGACGGAAACAGCTGCGACATCACTGACCTTCCTTGTGGCTCTAACTTTGAAGTCAGCGTCATAGCAACCAGCCCAGCAGGCTTGGGTTTACCCAGCTACTCTGAATTGTTGGAAACAGGTGAGCGGTCAAAAGTTGTGATTGAACCATTTTATTATAAAGCACAGGCAGGACTTAAAAACAACAATATAATAGCATGCTAGTGACGTGTAGCGCCACCTACAGCCTCAAGAACACCTTAAGGTTTCCTCAGCATGGAATACGAACACAGATATTTGTAATAAAAACTGATTTCTTAGTTAATATCAAGCTGTCTTTTGCTCTTTTCTGCTGTAACAAATGTAAATGTCCCCTCTGTGGGACGAATATAGGTATTCTGATTTTAATACAGATGGTGGTTTTTTTGTTCCACTTCAACACTAAATGTATCATCCTCTTCTACAGGACCGTGCTGCCCGGTGGATCAAGTGGTGGATCAGGTGACGCAGGCAATGAGCAATGTGTCATGGTCTCCCGCTAAAGGGGCGCATACATTCATCACTTCCCTAACATCAACGCGTGGCCACGCCCGCTGCCACACCATGGACTCCCACTGCCTCATGGGATGCATCACCTGTGGGACCAATTACACCATCACCATGGAGGCGATCAGCCACAGCGGGCGCCGGTCAAACTGCTCCTATGAGGGCTTCTCGTCCAGTAAGTGATTGGGTTTTCTTCCAATGAAAAGAAAATATTTTGCAACTGTAGTGTATCTACCAGAAAGCACTGACATGACACTTTTATTATAAAAAAGAAGCAATATATATACACGATTGTTTATGGTATGTATCAATGGGGGGTGCTAGTGGATCGCCGGAGCTGTTAGATTAATATTAACATGCTTATTGTAGTTGTAAGTGCACTGCCTTGCGGCCTGTAGCACCTGTTACAGGGTGGTTTAGGCTAGGTTGCAGCTCTACCCTGTGGACGTATTGTGCCTGTGATATATCTGCCTCACGTGACTATACCTCAGTTGTATGATTACCTGCTTAATGTGAATACACGGCGTTGAGACACAGCCTGACTTGCCTTGTTTATTAATGCACCTACATCTACAAACATGGTGTCAGAAGCTCAAATAGGACCCAGCTGTGGACTGCATGCTACTGTCCGTCGCTGAAACAGAGTGCGTTTATTTGTTTTGGTGAGGTTTAGCAGTTTAAGTTAGCCTGTTAGCATTAGCGTCACGTTGGAACAATGATGATCATTGTTGATGGAGCATATGTGTGGACTGGACCTGCATTTTACAGGAAAGGAGTGAGCAGAGAGTAGAGTAGTTGTCGATTCTTGTTCTGTTTTCTCGGAATATCTGCCTCTCCCTCTCAGACATTGAGTCGCGCGCGCTACTAAAGAGACGTGTTACCATGGAAACCAAACAATGGTGTAGCTTATTAAAGTCCGAGTGGAAACAGTCGTGTGTAAATCTGATTTTGTCAGAAATGCGGGAGAAATATGACCCCGGGAGGAAACCGGGAGAGGGCAATGAAATCGGGAGTCTCCCGCGAAAATCGGGAGGGTTGACAAGTATGACCCACACCCAACCTACACTCAACCAGATGACTGGTTTCAGGGCCAGGATAACTAAGTCCACGTCTGAAAAAAATAACCAGCTCACTGGATTGCACTCGACTGTAGACCACTTGGAGTGGTAGAAAATAAGGGGCTGCAAAAGGTACTACAGATTGCATCGTCTGACACAACATATGAGCTGCCATGCAGAAAGACAGTGACAAAAAGAATCCAGCAGCTTTATGACAATGAAAAGGAAGATAAAGAGAATTTATTGGAGAAAGCCGAATGTGTTGCCCTGACTGGGGATCATTGGACCCCGGTAAGCAATTCAAAGTACCTCTGTGTGACGGCACACTTTATTGACATCTTCTCACTGTTCTCAGGTCAAATATTTATATGTAATTAAAAATGCGATTAATTTCGATTAATTAATTAAAAAATCTCTAATTAATTAGATTAATGTTTTTAATCGAGTCCCGGCACTACAAAATACACTTTAAATTCAAAGCCATTTCTTGACTGCTTTGCTCATGTGCGTCAGGATTAACATTTGACAGCTCGGTGAAATATATGTTCCAAAAATTAAAACAATTTGTAGTGCTCTCTTTGAATGGGCTGGTTATCTTTCAGACATTAAAGCCACTGCAGAAAGCTCCCTTCATGTCTCTCTCTCTCAGGTGCCTGCTGTCCATCAGGCGTCCGGCTCTATGGGATGGCCCACAGCTCTCTGCGGGTGCACTGGCGCGGTGCTGGCAGCAGCCACAGCTACGTCACAGAGCTGGTGGGCAGCAGGAACAACTACACCTGCACCGCCTCCCCCGGGGAGAGCAGCTGTGATGTTCCCAACATCCAGTGTGGGGATGTCTACACTGTGGTGGTGACTCCGCTCACACCAGAGGGCAGCAAAGTCCTCTTCTGCGCCCAGAGGATCTACTCAGGTAGGATTGTGACATCTCTCAGTTGTTTATGATGATAAATAATATAGGAATTTAGTTTGGAGCTAATGTGTCCTTTTGTTTATATTAAAAGTTAACCCTCTGTTTATGCTCTTAACGGAAAAGTTTTAGCACTAGTGATTTTATGTCTTTCTGTATTTGGGAACACAACAGCAGTAAAGACGATTCAAGCCTCAGAGGGCAACAAAGGTGGCACAGCTGAATCATGTTTAAAATGATTGACAACATTTTGACTGAATTTCAACCTTTTTTTCCCCTGCCCTCTCAGTCTCTTGCGAAGGCAGCAACCTTGGTACAGGTGAGTGTTATAATATGCAAAGATATATTTATAACTCTATTTTAAGTCCCACCGAAACCACCCAAACATTTATTTGACTTAAGAAGTAAAATTATTATTTTTCTCTAATGTCATTTCAACCTGTTGTTCTGCAGTGATATACAGAGGAAAGAGAAGCGTGGACTAGATATGGTAAGTAAAAATACGACAATTATACAGAAACTGTAGTGGAAGCTGTACATAGCAGCAACTGCTATAGTGGTTGACTAAAAACGCAAGCATAAAGTTATGTGAAGCCAGTGAGCTTGCCTCTTTGAGACCAGCTTTTAATCATCCTTTAAACTTCACAATATAATTAACAATATATGTGACAATAAAGCAAGCTAAAAGATGACCTTTTATGAAAACACCAATATTAAAGCAACGCAGGCACGACATGAAACGAGAACAGAAACAAAACTCTGATACTTGTTACAGTAAGACATAATAATTAAGTATATTATACATGTTCAGTTATAATGATGATTCTCTCTGCTGGTCACAATAAAACATTATTTTGATCTGAAAACTTTGATTTGACACTCTGCTGTTATAAGATGTAACAATTTACTTAATGAATATACATTTCTTCAAACTGAATGTGACTGAATCTCTTCTCCACAGACGCAACACCGCAATCTTCCTTTTCCTGCTCTTCCTCCATCAGTCCCGCACCACTGCAATAAAGCCAACTCATGGATGAATAGAAGGACTTGCCTGCACTGGACAACATGCCTGTGTGTTGTCCAGTGGTGATAGTGAAATAATTTTAATAATACATTTGTATGTGTTTTTATGTCTGTATCACTGATAAAACAATACCCCTCTATTCCCTAAACAGTCTTGATCAAGCACTCGAAGAGACGAGTGCATATGTTTGCTGCTCATGAGGCAACATGTGCAATGTGGACATGAAACATGTTAAAAGTACCTCTTGAACAAATCACCATATTGACAAAAAGATCAATTGGCAAAAGAGTAACAGTGCCTAAGCAGGCCTTGAAGAATATTTTGCCCCTTCATTTTCTGAATAATTGATTGGATGGTTGGCCAAAAAGTAAATAATTGTAGGTGTGCCCCCAAGTAGGAAGGCTCCTGGTGATCTGTGTCACCTCATCTGTTCTCAGGATGAATTCAACTGTTTGTGATATGTGTCTCTGTTGTTGTGAGAACCTGATTCATAGATCAGTAAATAAATTATTCCGAGCATCATTTTTGTGATGTGTGGTTTATTTTGCCCATAGATTTGTGCTTCAAAATCTTGTTTTATGCTGTTTGGTGCCAAATTGTGGCGGACCATAACTAAGTGTACCTACTCCAATACTTTGACTCCACTATAATCCAAAGGCTAATGCTTTTGACTTCCCTCCGTTTGTTTGATAACTTTTGAATATACATTTTTAACTAAAAGGTATTTATATTTAATGTCAGCTTCAGATCTATCCATCAGATTAAATTATAATACAATATATATATATACCGAAACGGGCCTTTGATATAATGAGGTCTTTTACTTATCTTTGTCAGTAGTGTTCACATTTACTTTCTATCTTTCTTACCTAAAAGAATAGTGAACAAAATTGTTACCTGGCCACACTTTGGACATTTTATTTTCCTGCTACAAAGAAAGTTGTCTGGCAGGAAGTGCTTTTGGCAAGTTTTCATAACTGGTGTAAATGCTCAGAAACCTTGGTGAAAATGTGTCCTAGTTGTGAAACTAAGGTAAATCAGGCACATTTGCTTCAGGGTGTTGTTCTGACCCCCTGGGCAATTTACTAACAACATTAGTCCTTATTTAATTTAATATTTATTTCTTTTATCTATTCAATCTGATATCTGATGTCAGATATCCTGTCCTTGATAAAACATCTGCTCAGTATCCCAGAGTCAAAAAGGTTTTCAGGTTATTTAAAATTAAAATATTGATATCAAATTGGAAACAAGGAATCTATATACAAGTTGACTTAACTAATTGCTTGAGCTCTATTTGACAGTTTGTAATACTGTTTACATGTCTCCTTAAGTCTGGAAGAGGTTTGAAAATGTGTTTATAATAACTGAACATATAAAATGTCTTGTTTGACAATAGCAGTATGGAGCTCTGGCAATGCAGTTACAACTTATGTGTCCATTGATTGTTTTTAAACTTGTTTATTCAAACTCATACCTTTTTTAGAAGTATTTGTATGGAGGAGTATTAGGGCCAGAACAACTAGAGTAGAACGTTTTTTAATTTTAACAATAAAGTTTCAATGTCTGTATTCTCAATATTTTTACTTTATTAACATTTCCACTAAAAGTGCAAAATATATTTAAAGCTGCAGCAACAATGTGATTTGTTTACCATGTCTGTATTTAAGTAAATTCTGTTTGGAAACAATGTTTGGCTCTGCAAAACGCAATTCTTTAGAAAACTAAATAATTCCCCCCCAGTTTGAATAAGGTGCATCGGATGTTGTGACTGGACCCTAAACATCTTTATCATTTCCCCCATCTATGTATCAAACTAAAACTCTTCTGTGGGACTCGCTACCTCATGTTATTTGTCTTTACTCAAAATATTTCTTCTTTTTTACATTCCTGGCAGAAATAGGTTTTCTACAATGAAAGTTCATCAACAGTATAGAGTATTGGAAATGCTTTGAGGCCTTAAGGTAGAGGAAGTCCAATTCCTTTTTCAGACCCATACAGTAAGTATCCAGGGTATGGCTGGGGTAGGCTACAGCCATACCAAGAAATATCTTAGCCCCACCATGAAAGATTATGTTAAAGTAAGCAAAAAAAAAGTCAGCCGAGTAAATTGCACAGACAGCAGCGAGATTGATTTCAGTAGCCACTTGTCTGGAAATGCCGAAGACTAGAAACGGTTTTGAAAACTTTTTTTTAAAAAACATATTTGGATGATATGGGTCTCTCACCCATAATGCAAATATGTTGTGGTATCTTTACTACATCCTTGAATATAGAGTATCGTGCCCTACAATACAAATGTTTTTCCTTCTCTTTTAGAATTTTCGAATCATAAATCTATCGAGTAGAATAGTTCATAAATCTAATCGATCGATTCATGATTCAAAGATTATAAAAGTAGCGTAGACATGTGGATATTATCCGGCTGAAAAAACGTGCATTTATCTAACAGGTTCGTTTTCCACAGACCTTATTTAGAACTATTTTCCAAAATCCTATGGAGAAATCCCATTGCTTTTTTGTCAAGGGAACCTTATTATACATCCATGGAGGGACCATGTTCAGCTTACTTCCGGGTTTTAGGACGTGTCACTGCACCACTCGAAGTCCCGCCTTTCTATTAGTCAACTAGAAAGACTACAAATCCCGTAAGTGGTGTCATTAACGTTACACATTACACTCGTGTTACTCACCGAAACCTTAGAGGTTTCTCAATACTCAAATTTCCCCTCCTCGACTCCTCTCCTCGAGACTTGGTGCCGCCCACAGGAGATGCGAGCGGAGGACTGAGGAGGGGAACCGAGGAGAGAGGAGTGGAAGTGTGACACTTGGTTCCTGCTTTGCTGTTGCTTTCTTGTACTTCACCAGAGTCAGTTTAAAATATCAATCAGCTTTTATTCTGCAAACCATGGAATAGACACACAGATCCACAGTTTAGCCACAGTATAGTGAGATGTTGCTCCAAAGCTAAGAATCCTCTAACACTGTTACGGCCCGTCTACACTACAGGCATCCAGAAATGCTTTCAACGGTTCGCCCATTGACTTGAATGGGGTGACGTAGAAGATTTTTAATCTTCGCCGAACTGCATTGTGGGGAGCATGGCATGGCTTTGCAAGCATCACGAGCACCTATCGGCATCAAAAGTTGAACAATGTTCAACTTTTGAGGCTCGATGCTCGGCATCAGCCAATCAAATCCTGTTTATGCAATTTCCGCCAGTACAAGCGCTAGCCAATCAAACCGCGTGTATGCTGATACTGCAGGTCTTGACTATTTTCCAGATGTCATAAAATGGAGGATAAATTACCGTAATTTTCGGACTATAAGGCGCACCTGAATATAAGCCGCAGCAGCTAAATTGAATGATGTGTACATATATAAGCCGCACTGGACTATAAGCCGCAGGTGTTTTAATGTTTAATTACCATATGTAAGGGTTCGTGCACAGAGGGGATTGTCGGGAAAGAGATTGCTGTTTGAGGAAGCTCCCATTTATTAACATTTCAACAAACAAGTTGCATATTTGCATAACGTATTCAAGTGTTACCATTTAGTGCAATAGTAGCTACAGAACATGTACTGTGCTGTGTAAACTGTATCACATAGCGTTTCAGACACACAAACTTTTCAACTTTCAAACTTAAACGGTGCGCTCCCAGCGCACATACCGGCAGTGATTTACAGCAGTGGTTTTCAACCAGTGGTACGGGGAAAAACTGTCTCGCTCTCGTAATGTCTGTCTGTCTTGCTCTCGTTCTGTTTCTCGTACCACTCTCGGTTCCACTTTTACTTTTGCGCGCTACCTGTCTCACTCTTTTCCGGCCTCCAGCTTTTCCTGCTGGAGCCCGCCGCTTAAAGGTGGGGGGCGCGGACCGACCATAGAGCCAATAGAGTTAAAGGTGGTGGACCGTAACCTGTAAAATCCATAGATTTAGGAGCTCCCCTAGTGGCCGTTAGCTGTAAAAATCCATAGATTAGCCGCACCGTTAAATAAGCCGCAGGGTTGAAAAATGGGAAAAAGGCGCGGCTTATAGTCCGAAAATTACGGTAATCGTTGCTGTGGCAAGTGTCCCAGTCCTGTATTACTGTACTCTGTTCACCTACCGGGACCTAAACCGGAGGAACCAGGCATGGCGGGAGGTGGCAGAGACAGTTGGTGAAACTGGTAGGTTTTCAACTGTTGGGGAGTTTATATCCAGTTTACTTCGTTGAAGAAGCGGGCTTTTTTTTGCTTTGTATGCCGTATCGGGCGGGAGATTCCTGATTGGTTGTTGGTCGCCTTGGGCGCGAGAAATCGCCAAGCCTCAGACACGCCCAGCTTCAAGATTTTTTTATGCCTTTAGTGTAGACGGGCCGTTACAGTGATCGTATAGTGGTATCATTTGTTTAGAGAAAAAGGATTCTAAATACAAACAAAGAAACCCAATAACATTTATTACAAACATAAAACAATTTAGTTTGTAATTGTGACAATAAAGATTAATCAAATTACTTAGATGAACAGTATTCAATAAAAACATTTAACAGCTCAAAATAAACATACCTGCAAACCATGGAATAGACACACAGATCCACAGTTTAGCCACAGTATAGTGAGATGTTGCTCTACAAAGGAAAGTTTCACCTCAGTGACGTAAATGCCACATGTACTCCACGACGTTAGTGGCTAACTAGTTCGCTGAAAAACGGCTCACTCTCAGTTTATGTACAATTATTTTAAAAAGTGATACACTACGGAATCTGAAGACATTTAGCTAAACATAAAATATAACCAATAAATGCAGATAGATTATACACAGAATAGTACACGTAGATCACAATTATTATTATATTACAACTGAGTGTGAACACAGCCACAACTCACCCAAAGCTAAGAATCCTCTAACACTGACGGATTCCCAAAATGCACCACATTCAGCGCAACACTATCTTCCGGCTGCGGCTTTTCAAAATAAAATAAAAGGACAAAACTATGTTTAACAGGATTTAATAAAACAAACATTCATTATTTACACTGTTGCATACACCCCCCTTAAATTATATTAAACTACAGGCAAATACTGAACATCATCAAGACAAGAGGGTAAGAAGAAAAAGAAAAAAATATATATTTGTGGTGGCTGTTCGAGGTGAAACCAAATCAAAGACACAAATTACAGTCGATACAAAATCCTCCCATAAGGAGTGAAAAGGATAGGGAGGTACCAGGCCCAATACTTTTCTCAGACCAGCAGAATATGCCATTTACACCTTCAAAGCATCTCATCTAAGGCAACACACATAGCATACCCACAAATCTAGAAACGCATACAAATACTACTCGGATGTAACCCATAAAAAACTGGTAGAATATCCTGACGGCTTAAACCTCAAATATCCTATGGAAGAATGCAAAAACTGAACTAGTAACAGATGAGGTATCTTCAACCTTCTGTGCTGCCATCTCATATATCAACTTTTTAGGAGGTTTGACATGCCTCCCACATCTAGTAGTGACTGAACCACCACAGCTCGCATGAACACTATGAGGTTGCGTGCAAATAGCATTGGTTTCATCAACAACTTCTGTGTAAGTTAAACGAGAAACACCAACTGAGTCTGGGTCAGTCAAGTCAGCAGCACTCACAGGGTCTGGGTCAGGTGGTAGAGTCACACTGTCAGGGTCGGTTGGTAGAGTCACACTGTCAGGGTCTGAGTCAGATGAGTGAGCATCAATGGCAGGGAATGAGTCAGGTGAGTGAGCATCACTGGCAGGGACTGGGTCAGGTGAGTCAGCATCACTGGCAGGGACTGGGTCAGGTGAGTTCATGAGCCAGTCCACAGTGCGATCGTAGCCATCTTCATTGTCCACATGCACAGAGACTTGACCTCTTCCACATTCCTCATCCCCATTATCTGAGTTGACAAACGAGGCAGGAGTTTCAACCTCGTCTATGAAAAGAAAGTCAACCGGGAGAAGCAGGTTCCGATGCACCTCTCTCTCTTTTCCAGATTGGGCATCTCTTATCCTGTACACGTTAATCCCAGCCCTCACCGACACAACATCATAGGGCGTAGAAACCCACTTGTCAGCAAGCTTTCTTTTGCCCCTCTCACCACGGTTGGCCAACAAAACTTGATCACCCACACCCAGCGGAGAACCCTTGACTTTGCGGTTGTAAAGCCGAGCATGACGGGCTTGCTCATTAAGGCTGTGATTTTGAGCAATCCTTGCAGCTTCACACAAGTCCTGTCTCAACTGAGAGACAAACTCATTATGGCTGACCACTCTTTCATCCTGAAGCCCATGCTGGAACACAATGTCAATAGGGAGACGTGGCACCCGGCAAAACATGAGGTAAAAAGGGGCAAAGCCGGTTGTCTCATGTACTGTGCAGTTGTAGCAAAAGGTCAGCGTCTGCAACACCCGGGTCCACCTGGCTTTCATTGTTGGGGGAAGGGTTCTCAACATATTCCCCAGCGTCCTGTTAAAGCGTTCTGTCACGCCATTACCCATGGGGTGGTAAGGTGTGGTGTGTGACTTTTGCACCCCCGCCACCTCCAAAAGGTCCTTAATCAGTCTGCTCTCAAAGTTGGCACCCTGATCTGAATGGATTCTCTTGGGGAAGCCGTATACACAGAAGAAATCATTCCATAACCGGCAAGCAAACATGTTTTGCAGACTGACTCCGACAGGGGAAAGCATGTGCCATTTTTGAGAAATGGTCAGTGACAACCAATACATCAACTGTCTTCTTGTCACCAAGTTCAGCTGTCCAAAAGTCAATGCACACCAGTTCCATAGGTTCGGATGTCTGAATGCTTTCCAGAGGCGCCCGGGCTTCGGGTTCAAGTGTTTTACGAACAACACATCTCTCACATCGTCGCACATGGTCATTTATGTCTCTTTCCATTTATGTCTCTTTCCATTTATGTCTCTTTCCATGCCAAAAAAAACTTTCCCTAGCAAGGGACATTGTTCTCGCACGGCCCTGATGACCAGCATTGTCGTGGAGGCCAAGGAGAATCTGAGGCTTGAGATCATCCGGCACAATGAACTGGAAAAGCTTTTTGTTCAGTCGATGGCATGTTCTCATTCTGTACATAATTCCATTGTGGACTTTAAGCTTTCTCCAGTGTCTGAGGAGTTTTCTGACGCCGCCTGGTTCAGATGTTGCCTCGCGTCTGGTAGCTTTCCTCTTTTGATGCATATAGAACAGGACCCTGCTTATGGTCTTGTCTTGATCCTGGAGATTCAAAAGCTGGCTCTGAGGAATAGGAGTGGAAGAGTCTTCCTCAGGCAACTGTGGCAGTGATAAGTTAGCACTGGGTAGGCCACAATCACCATGAGCCCTCAATGCAGCTGACACTTCTTCTGAGCTGATGGAACTTCCCACGGGCTGGTGAACAGGCCCAGCACCACGGTCAGATGACGTAGACCGGGTGCCTTGGACAACCTGGCAGTTGTTTGTCAGCCGAAAAACATCCTGCACTGTGCCCTTGACAACTCCATTGACTTCCTCCAGTAGTGCAACATACTGTATGGCTCTTTCAACAAGCGGTAACCAACACATGACTGGACAAAAGGCTCACGGCTCAAGGCATCTGCAACAATGTTTTTAACACCCGGAACATACTTAAGATCGAAGTTGTATGCTGCAAGCTTGGCCACCCACCTTTGTTCACAGGCATCCAAACGTGGTTTTGTCAGAATGTACGAAAGGGGGTTGTTATCTGTCCAAGCGGTGAAATGTCTCCACTTTAACCAATGGCTGAATTTGTCGCACACAGCCCACTTCAGCGCCAAAAACTCCAGCCTATGTGCTGGATAGTTCATTTGAGACCGGGTCAGCGTCTTACTTGCAAAGGCGACTGGCCGTTCAACTGTCTCACCAGGTGACACTTGTGACAAGACGGCTCTAATACCATCAAAAGAAGCATCAACAGCGAGGATGAAAGGCTCATTGAAGTTCGGGTGAGCCAACGTGACACCATGAGTGAGCTCACTTTTCAGAGTTTGTAATGATTCCTGACACGCAGGTGTCCAGTCATTAGACGTAAGAGCTGCTGGGGCAGAGGACTTTTTCTTGAATTTCTTGCCTTTCTTCACATGTGATTGAACTTGTCGGCCAGAAATGAGTCTGAACAGAGGTTTGGCCTTCGCAGAGCAATCGGCAATGAAATGCTGATAATAGAAGACCATGCCCAAGAATGACCTGATCTTCTTCCAGGAAGGCGTGACACCATCGCTCTCCATCAACTCTGCTTCCCCCACATCAGCAATGGTCTTCACTTTGTCAGGGTCTGTTCTCACCCCATCTGGACAAACAATATGACCCAGAAACTTAACTGAACTCTTCAAGAGATGACATTTCTTAGGGGCCAGCTTGAGGTTGTGATTTTTCAGACGGGAGAACACCATTTCCAGACGTTCAAGAGCCAGCTGTTCATTAGGGGCAAAAACCATCACGTTGTCAAGGTAACAGAGTAAGCTGCTGAAGTTTTCATCTCAGAATATTGACAACATCATCCGCATGAAGGTTGCGGGACTGTTGGACAGGCCTTGAGGCATTCTATTGTACTCATGGAGGCCGAAGGGGTGACGAAAAGGCTGTGTACTTTTTGTGCTCCTCATGAAGTGGCACGTTGTAGAACCCAGAAGTCAAGTCCATGGTAGAGAAGAAGATATTTCCTCCCAGTGCAGCAAGAGCATCGGCTTGATGAGGCAATGGGTGTGCGTCTTTTATAGTCTTTGCATTGATCCATCTGAAATCAGTACAAATGCGCAGACTGCCATCCTTCTTCCACACCAAGACCAATGGGGATGCATACTCACTGTGAGATTTCCTGATTATGCCCTTTTCCTCCATCTCATTCAGTGTAGTCCTCAGCTTCTCATAGTGGCTTGGTGGAACCCGGCGGTAAGGCAAGCGAAACGGCCTCTCGTCCACAAGGTGTATTTTGTGGACAAAGTCTGTAGCCTCCCCACAATCCATCTTGTTTCTGGAAAAGATGGAATCATACTTCTCAAGAAGCTGAAAAAGTATATCTTTCCACTGCTCAGACACCTCACAACTCTCCAAGTCCAAATCTTGTAGCCCCAGCTTGTTTAGAGCGTCCTTTCTTTGTTCAGGGGTCTTTGTTGTCGAAGAGCACTTTGAGACACTATGGCTATTTACTGAAACCTTTTCAGCTGGGGGCAGTTGTTCAACTGCAACACATGGGAAGACATCTGCAATCTTACAGTTTCTCCTCAGAGTCACTGGCTCACTGCTTGGGTTAATCAGTTTGAGGGGAACCCACCTGTCACCCCACAGAGGTGTGACTACACGGCCAACCAACACATTTCTGGGCCTTGATATTGAGTTAGTCGTTTCAACAATCACTGTGCTCCCCACTGACAAAGGTGCTGATTCGGGCAATTATCCCCAGACAAGGTGTTCACACAGTGGTTCAAGAGTAACACTCTGCCTCAACTTCACTATGCCGATCTTGTCAGGCAGGGGTCCCCCACGCCATTTCTCAGAGTTGGAGAGCAGGGACAAAAATTGGCAACAATCATCATCTGCAATGTCAACTGGTGTAGCCAGAAGTCTCCAATAATCGTCAGACTTTTTCATCAGATGTATGAGAATCTTGATAGCACTACTACCAACAATCATGTCGTCTGTTTGTCCATGGATGACAAATGTTGGGATGAGCAACTTGAACCCATAGATTGTCACCTCCAAATCATAGACTGCTGTTGGGTAGATATGGTGACCACCAGCACCAACAACAACAATGTCATCAGCAGGACTTCTCTTCAAATCAGGGCATTGCTGCAAGAGGCGTGCAACTGCAGCTTCGCTCAGAGAGCATGACATAGAGCCACTATCAATCATGGTTTTCAGTGGAACTCCACTTGCAGCACTAACATTTGTGTAGAACAAGGCAAGCTGTCGGATTTCTGAAATTTCTGCGTCATTTGGAAAATGACAGTCTTTCCAGACGGTGCAAAGGAACAAAGAGATTCATACAAAGACTCCAAGTCATAACTGTCACAGCTGGGAGGGTCACTATCATGATCCACACTGTCTTCCCTGAAGTGCGGACCCATTAGTTTTCCGACTGTGGGGGAGCCGCAGGCGGCACAGGACCAGGACAAGTAAGCCTAGAATCGTTTGGTGAGTGGCACTGAAAACAGAGTCTGTGGTCACGACAGTGGTTGAAAGTAGAGTGAGCAACGTCATGACAAACAGAGCAAGGCGTGTCATGCAGCCCTTCAATCCTGGGACGTCTTGGGCCAGACTGTCTGGCTGGACTCGACTGAACAGGCCTCTGCAGAAGCACCTTCTCCAGCATGCCAATAAGGTGTTCCAGGGTAGCAGAGTCTGTGGCGTGTGCTTGTGGTGCACCCTGTTCCCCGGTAGGTGGCATGTGTGGCATAGGGGTAGTGTGCTGTGTGTTCACCCTTACCTTCTCTTCAGTTACCTTACTCATCCTGGATGTCTTCACTGAGTGATACTCATCTAAGATGTCCTGAACTTCATGAGCAGTCCATTTGTCCATCGTCTTGGACCGAAATGTCATAGAAAGCTCAGGGGAGGGACAGTTCCTTATGAACATTCGAGTTACTTCTGTGCCAGGACTATCAAGCGTCTTGCCCTGCTCTCTAAGACGCTCAATGGCAAGGTCCACAGCACGGTGCAGCCTGAGCCAGTAGTCAAATGCATCCTCACCTTTCCCAGGCAGTGTGGTGTAAAAGTCTGCTAAAGGGAGCTGTGAGCATGGTGCAGAGTCAAAGTGCTTTCTTAGGAGACCATAGATAGCTTCAGGTTCACGTGTGATGTCTATGTCACTGTTTCTGGTACCAAACCTGACCACGTCTTTTGCTTTGCCTCTTAGATGGGTAAGGATCTCCTCAGCCTGTTCCTCAGGTCTCAGGTTGTTTTTCCTAATGAAATCCCTCATGAGTTCCTCCCACTCTCTGACTGAAGTGAAATCAGAGCTGTCTCCTTTAAAGCATGGGGGATCTTTTAGCTTTCTGTGGGATACAAGCTGCACGTGAGAGGCACCAAGCACGTTTGAAGTCGAAATGTCAACATTTACTGGTGAGGTGGCAGTATTGGTCAGAGGGGCACTAAGAGATGGGCTTAGTTGAGTCATAATGTTCTGTACTACTTTGTGACTAACCTGCTGAAGTACATCTCCCATCTGATTAGCAATCTCAGTAGCAAGGGCATCAGGGCTAGGAATAGCAGTGCTTGCATAACGAGGCTCATGTAAAATGCCTACAGAGGGGCTAAAAGAAGGGGCTACATCCCTACTGGCCAAAGTGAACCCTGGCGTACCCTGACTATCCCCCATTACAATACCACGCCCACAAACAGGGGTCTCAAACATAGGAGAACCCAACATTCCCCTCCCCCTGCCAAAACTAGTTCCCCCCAGATTAAAAGTCATCACGAAATAATAAAAATAAAATAATGTGTCAAAGAATAGATTTCAAAATACTGCTGCTGGTTTATGAAGAACTGAATGGTTTAGGCCCAAAATACATTTCTGATCTCCTGCTAAATTATGAACCATCCAGATCTCTCAGGTCTTCAGGGACTGGTCAGCTTTCTGTCCCCAGAGTCAGAACTAAACATGGAGAACCAGCGTTCAGTTATTATGCTCCAAATATCTGGAACAAACTCCCAGAAACCTGCAGGTCCGCTGCAACTCTTACTACTTTTAAATCCAGGCTGAAGACTTTTCTTTTTGTCGCTGCTTTTAATTGAACTATTCATATCTTAGACTGCACTGTAACTTTTATCCATGTATTTTTTCTTTTAATATTTGATTGGCTTTTCTTTTTAATGACTGATTTTAAATGCCATTTTCTTAATGTCTTTCATTTTTTGTAAAGCACTTTGAATTGCCTTGTGTTGAAAAGTGCTATATAAATAAACTTGCCTTGCCTTGCCTAATAAAGATTTCATGTGACACATAAAATGGATTTGTTGATGGGAATGTATGTGAATAAATTAACTCTAGGTTAACGGTACTCTTGCTATCACTACTCACCGACACTATAAACCTTGTCCCTCATGCTAGCCCTGACAACACCGGTAAGCACACATTCATCTAGGCAGCACTGTTTTACGTGTCCTGACTTGTAGTGGTTCTCTCCTATCTACACTCTTGTCATCTTTGTAAAACGATATCAGACTGGTAATTGACACAGCCATGACTTCTAGTTCAATTCAGTGTGGCTAAAATGAAAAGCTTTGTTAAAATATGCAAGCGCGCGAAAGTCAAAGTCAGCTTTATTGTCAAAAATTCTACATGTGTTATACATCCAGAAATATCGAAATATCGTTTCCCACAGTGTGACATGTAGGCTATACATAAAACAAAACAAAAAGGGCCTAGATAAACGTGGTACACATTAAACAAAACAAAAAGAGCCTAGATAACCGGGGTATACAGTTTAAAATGTTAATATATTTAAAGTGTTCAAAGTGCATTTTCAGTGCAAGTCAGTTGAAACGATCTTAAGTTGGGGTGACGTTGAAGTCGTGCGACCCTGCTGCTGTACTGGCTTGTAGTTCGTCTATAGCATAGCGTTAGCATTTTGCTTCTAGCGACTAGATTTATGATTCAAAAATTATAAAAGTAGGGTTGACATGTGGAGATTATCCGGCTGAACAAAACGTGATCCCTCTCTTAAATGTGTGTCAACCACAGACCTTATTTCGAGCTATTTTCCAAAATCCTATGGAGAAATTGCATTGGTTTTTCAAGAAGGAACCGGAAGAAGTTTACTTCCGGGTTTTATGACGCGTCACTGCGGTTCTCTATGCAGTGCGCAATAGCTTAATGTGAGCGGGAGCTCAACGTGGGCGGAGCTTCACAGATGACGCGTTACATCCTGTTTCCGGGGTAGCAGTTCTGTTCTGTTAATCGTCAGAGTACGATGGAGGTAAGTATCCCTAAATAAATTAACTATTGGTTTTTCCTGCGGTTTAAAATGTGTTGATTTTAAGTCTCACTTATTTGCTGTCAAATGTGCGCTGTCGCTACTAGTGTTACAATAGTTGTTATATGTTTCCACACGGACCCTGTTGAGGGGAACACACACCGGAGCAGGCATGCAGATGAAGCCAGGGTGTAAATGTTATGCTACGTTCTATGTAAAAGTTTAATTGTGTTAATTAAGTGTAAGCAGCTAAAAGTGCTTCAACCGTCCATTCTTGTAATATGAGGGGCAAGAATGAAACATGGTGGCAGCGGAAATTGGAAACTTGGAAGTAAGAGAGCAGTACAAAAGAAGAAAAAGAAAACAAACTTTTGCTGTGCAGCTAACCAGCTAGCCTGTAGCTAATAACAAGCAGTGGGCTGGGGAAGACCAGTGGCGTAGCCAGGAATTATTGTGTGGGTGGGCCTGGAGAAATGTAGGTGGGCCAGGGGGAGACATATTAAGCGTGGGATCTGAGCTGAAACTTCATTAATGATTTTAATGATTTTTTAATGCACTAATAGAACATAAGCATAAATTAGCAGTGAAAATAAAACATAGGCACGGCGGCCTCAGAATGTGTGTAAAACTGACAGGGATGGGTATCGTTAAGGTTTTAACTTTTATCGATAGCGCTTATCGATCCGGTCCTTTTAACCAGTGGTGTAGTGGGCGTTGGACGCGGGGATACGCCGTACCCCCACTTATTTGAAGCATGATTTCCTTTTTTAATAGTCTAATACATCTAAAATCATTGCCAGTGTTATCAGTTGCAAGTGTGTGTTTGTTGTATTAATGACGAAAACATAATAGGCAGATTTCACAGTAATAAAAACGTAGCTCAAGCATTTATGCAACTTGATTTGAAGCGTATGTGTGTGAAAGGCAGAACCGTGTGTGTAGGGTGACCAGGTGTCCCGCACTGTGCGGGACTGCACACACAGCATTTTTATTATTTGTCCCGCGTCCCACACATTGAGACTATGTCCCGCATTTGAGTGATAGTCGCGCAGAAAGGCCGGATCGGTTCGCTGACAGCCGGCACCGCCCTTTATTATTATATTGTCTAAACGGCATCATGTAAGTTGCGCTGACAGGCGACACAGAGGTCTCACTGTTCTGTACAGCAAGAGAAACCACTGGGTCACTTTGTCCACTTCCAGCGACAGAAGAGCAGCTTGACTCAAGATCTTCATCACCTCCCACGGGGAGAAAACTCACAGGAAGCAGGAGATTCCTGTGAACAACTTTTTCCTTTGACGTCACAGGGTCTCTAATGCAGTACACATTGATTCCTGGCTTCACAGATATCACTTCATAAACTGTGGAAACCCATCTGTCTGCAATCTTTCTTTTCCCTCTCTCACCACGATTTGCAAGCAAGACTCTGTCACCAATAGTGAGAGGTGACCCTTTTGCTTTGCAGTTGTAGTTCTTTACCTGACGCGCCTGTTCAGTCCGACTGTTCTGCCGGGCAATGTGAGCAGCTTCAGCCAGGTCACGTTTCAAGCGGGAATCAAACTCACAATGGTCAACAACAGCACTGCTAGAGAGGGGATGCTGGAACACAACATCAACTGGCAGATGTGGGATCCTCCCAAACATGAGAAAGAAAGGTGCAAAGCCTGTTGTCTCATGCTCAGTGCAATTGTAACAGAATGTCAGCATTTGGAGCATTTGTAGCCACCTGGCCTTGGAATGTGGAGGCAGGGCCCTTATCATGCCCCCAAGTGTTCTGTTGTACCGCTCGACAACTCCATTCCCCATAGGATGGTAAGGGGTGGTGTGTGACTTCTGGACGCCAGCTACCTCCATGAGCTCTTTAATGAGTTGACTCTCAAAATTGGCTACTTGATCTGAATGGATGCGTTTGGGGAAACCATATACAGTTGCAAGAAAAAGTATGTGAACCCTTTGGAATTACCTGGAGTTCTGCATAAGTTGGTCATAAAATGGAAGAAGCCACTGCTGTCCAGAAAAAACATTGCTCCACGTTTGAAGTTTGCAAAAGAGCACCTGGATGTTCATATTCTGTGGACAGATGAAACCAAAGTTGAGTTGTTTGGAAGGAACACACAACGCTATGTGTGGAGAAAAAAAGGCACAGCACACCAACATCAAAACCTCATCCCAACTGTGAAGTATGGTGGAGGGAGCATCATGGTTTGGGGCTGCTTTGCTGCCTCAGGGCCTGGACAGATTGCCATCATCCACGGAAAAATGAATTCTCAAGTTTATCAAGACATTTTGCTGGAGAACTTAAGGCCATCTGTCCACCAATTGAAGCTCAACAGAAGATGGGTGATGCAACAGGACAACGACCCAAAGCACAGAAGTAAATCAACAACAGAATGGCTTCAACAGAAGAAAATACGCCTTCTGGAGTGGCCCAGTCAGAGTCCTGACCTCAACCCAATTGAGATGCTGTGGCATGACCTCATGAAAGCGATTCACACCAGACATCCCAAGAATATTGCTGAACTGAAACAGTTTTGTAAAGAGGAATGGTCCAAAATTCCTCCTGAGCGTTGTGCAGGTCTGATATGCAACTATAGGAAACGTTTGGTTGAGGTTATTGCTGCCAAAGGAGGGTCAACCAGTTATTAAATCCAAGGGTTCACATACTTTTTCCACCCTGCACTGTGAATGTTTACATGGTGTGTTCAATAAAAACATAAAAACATATAATTGTTTGTGTGGTTTTAGCTTAAGCAGACTGTGTTTGTCTATTGTTGTGACTTAGATGAAGATCAGAACACATTTTATGACCAATTTATGCAAAAATCCAGGTAGTTCCAAAGGGTTCACATACTTTTTCTTGCAACTGTATGCAGAAAAAGTCATTCCAAAGTTGACGAGCGACCTGTTTAGCTTACTGATTTTTACACGGGAATGCATGAGACATTTTAGTAAAATGATCTGTGACTACCAAAACATCCACACACTTTTTGTCAGTCTGTTCAGCAGTCCAGAAATCAATACAGACTAGTTCCATCGGTTCAGAGGTGCAAATGCTTTCAAGAGGAGTACGGTCGTTAGGCTCAGGTGTTTTTCCAACCACACATCGGAAGCAATTCCTCCCATGATTGATGATGTCACGTTCCATTCTTATCCAAAATAATCTCTGCCTGGCAAGAGAAAGTGTGCGGGCCTGTCCCTGATGACCAGCTGAGCCATGTATGCCATTGAGGACTTGGGCCTTAAGGGAGTCTGGAACCACAATTTGGTGGATCGTCGTGTTCATTCGTCTGTCTTTCTTTACCTTGCACAAAATGCCATCCTTGATGGAGAGTTTGGGCAAGTGTCTTAGCAGTTTTGCCACTCAGCGAGACTCAGCAGCACGCTCACGTCTTGTGGGTCTCCTGCGGCGCTGGATGTAATAGAGAGCCCTGCCTATAACATCATCCTGTTCTTGGAGATTAACAAGTTCACTCTTCGGTAGAGAGGAAGTCTGGTCGACACCAGGAACCTGAAAAACAGCTGGTCCTGTTCCTCTCACTTGGCCGACACCTCCAGTGTCGTGTGCATCTAACAGTGCTGAGACGTCATGTGATGACAGGGACCCCTGAGAAGGAGACTGGGTGACGACTTCCTCATACTGATCAACAACCACCTGGCAGTTATTAGTACACCTAAATGCATCCTGCATTGTTCTATCCACCATCCCAGACATGTGGTTCAGTAAAAACGCATAAGGTTCAGTCACAAGACGGTGGCTCATGCACGACTGGACAAATGGCTCTCTACTTAATGCATCAGCGACCACATTCTTTGGACCAGGGATATAGTTCAGGTCAAAACTGTATGCTGCGAGCTTTGAAACCCTCCTCTGCTCACAAGCATCCAACCTAGGCTTAGTCAAGATGTATGTCAATGGGTTATTATCTGTCCAGACCGTGAAGCGTCGCCCTTTTAGCCAATGGCTAAATTTGTCACAAACTGCCCATTTAAGAGCGAGAAACTCAATTCGATGTGCTGGATAGTTCAGCTGAGAGTGGGAAAGTGTCTTGCTAGCAAATGCTACAGGTCTGGCCATCTTTCCATCAGGAGGCAACTGTGAAAGGACGGCCCCTATGCCATCAAAGGAGGCATCAACTGCAAGAATGAATGGAGCGTTAAAATCTGGATGTGCTAAAGTGACACTGTGCACCAGCTCATACTTCAATGTTCCAAATGCTTCTTTGCACTCAGCATTCCAGTCTGTTGGAGAGAGTCTGACATAGCATTTTTTAGACTTTGGTTTGTGGCCTCTCCCTCTTTTGTGTGGTGTGGCAGGCTCAGACACAAGGTTGAACAGCGGCTTAGCTTTGGCAGACATCCCTCAATGAAATGGTGGTAATAGAGAACCATCCCTAAGAAAGACCGGATTTTCTTAGCACACGGTGTTTGCCCATCTTGCTCCATCAAGTCAGCTTCCTGCATATCATTTATAACCTCCACTTTACTCGGGTCGGTTTTAACACCATCCTCACAAATAATGTGTCCCAGAAATTTGACTGACCTGCGTAGAAAATAGCACTTCTTAGGGGACAGCTTTAAGTTGTTGGCAGCAAGACGTGAGAAAACCATCTGTAGACGCTCAAGTGCAACCTGTTCAGATGGAGCATAGACCATGAGGTCATCCATGTAGCATAGCAGACTTGTGAAGTTCTCATCCCCAAAGATGGACATCATCATTCGCATGAAAGTGGCAGGGCTGTTCGACAAGCCCTGGGGCATCCTGTTGTATTCATGAAGACCGAATGGGGAGGAGAACGCCGTATATTTTCTGTCATCTTCATGCAGCCCGACATTGTAGAACCTTGACGTGAGGTCCATTGTGGAAAAGAACACATTTCCACCAAGCGCAGCAAGGGCATCAGTCTGATGGGGCAATGGATGTGCATCTTTTACTGTTTTTGCGTTCAACCACCTGAAGTCATTGCAGAGGCGAAGGTCACCATTTGGTTTGACAACGAGGACAAGGGGTGATGAGTATTCACTCTGAGATTTGCGAATGATCCCTAATTCCTCCATGTCATTCAGAGCAGTCCGTAGCTTGTCATAGTGGCATGGCGGAACCCGCCTGTATGGAAGTCTGAAGGGCTTGTCATCAACCAGGTGTATTCTGTGCACAAAACCCACTGCCTCGCCACAGTCCATTTTGTGCTCCGAAAATGTTGATTCATACTGCTCAATGATTTTCATCAGCTTATCTTTCCACTCGAGAGAGACCTCACAAGATGAGAGGTCCAAATCCTGCAAACCCATGTCACTCAAGATGCAGGACATCTCCTCCTCTGACCTTGGCTCAGGCGACGGGCTGTGTGTGTACTGTGCACTGGATTGGACGTGAACTGGATCTGGTAAATCCTGCACTGAAAGACAGGGGGACACATCAGCAACCTTTGCATTCTTTTTAAGGGTGAGTGGCTTTTCAGTGGGGTTTACAATTTTGACAGGAACCCAGCCATTTCCCCATAAGGACCAGACAACCCTCCCCACCACAATTTGTGCAGGTCTGGCTTTTGACTGGGTGGGCTCAATGATGACTGTACTCCCTACTGCAGAGACATCAGACTCAGGTACTTTCGCCCACACCAAACTTTCAGACATTGGCTGCAGAATTACACATCTTTTCAGTTTTGCCGTGCCAATTTTGTTAGTCACAGCTCCACCTTTGCATCCATCTGAGGAGGACAGCAGAGACATCAACTTGGGCAAACTATCATTCTGAACACTTGTCACAGGAGATGTGATATTTTGGCAATTTACAGTTTTTTTCATCTGCGAAATGAGCCACTTGATGGCATTGCTGTCCAGAATCATTTCATCAGTCTGGCCTGGCACAACTAGAACAGGAATTATTACCTTATAGCCATAAACTGATTCAGTAAGATCATACATGGCAGATGGAGTAACAAGGTGACCACCACAACCAACTATGACAAAGTCTTCAGCTGATTTCCTTTCCATGTTAGGGATAGATTGTGAAAGTCTTCTGTCAGCTGCCTCACTAATTGTACATGCCATAGATCCACTGTCCACTAATGCTTTGAGAGCATGTCCATTATCGGTGGTCACAGCCGTGTGGAATAGACTATCAGTCTGCGGGAGTCTTTGAAGCCTTTGTACAATCAGTGTCTTATTTGATGGCACCATGCTGCTGTAGGTGTCATACAATGTTTCACAATCATCAATGTCTTTCATACCCAAGGTGGGAGGCTCACTCACATAATCTGCACTATCCTCCCTCTTGCGCAGATCATTCAGTTTCCCTGCTGGTTGTAGTGAGGAGGACGTCTCCCCTCTGGGCAGTCACGTCTTGGGTGGCCAGGTAAGTGACACAGGAAGCAAAGTCTGTTCTCTCGACAGTGTATGAAAGCAGAATGAGAGCTGTCATTACATATAGAACAAGGCATGTCCGTAAAGCCCTCAATCTTTGGTGGCTTGTTGCTAGTATGTTGCCTCCTATTAGCTTGAGCATACCCAGGGGCCTGAAGCAACACCTTCTCCAGCATGCCAATCAACCTCTCGAAAGCAGGGGTGTTCTGGCTCACAGCTTGTGCCTGTTTGGGAATGTCTGACACTAAAGCAGCATTAGTGCTCACCTCAGCTACATTCATGTTTATCCTGCCTCTCTCTGTGGAAGACCTCAGTCCCTTCTCTAAATGGTATTCATCTAGCACTTCCTGAACTTCTCGTGCTGACCATTTATCAATTGTCTTGGACCTAAACGTAAGAGCTAAATCTCTGCTGGGGCAGTGTCTGATGAACATACGTGTGACTTCAATACTGGGATTATCAAACACCTTACCCTGTTCCCTAAGACAACTGTCAGCCACATCGACAGCTCTGTTTAGTCTGAGCCAGTACTCATATGGTTTCTCTTGTTCTTTTGGTAGGGTGGAATAAAAGTCAGTCAGGGGCACAGAAGAGCAATGGCTGGAGCTGAAATGTTTGCGGAGGAGTCCATAGATGGCCTGCGGGTTCTCTTGGACATCAATTCCACTATTTCTTATCCCAAACTTCACAACATCCTTTGCTCTGCCCCTCAGGTGAATCAGAATTTCTTCAGCTTGATGCTCTGGCTGGATACTGCTTTTCCTGATGTAATTTATCATCAAATCAACAGGCAGTGTGTCTGAACTCTCTCCTCTGAACACAGGTGGGTCTTTAACTCCTCTCTGAGTGACTAGCTGGACTTGGGAGAGATCCAGTGTTTGGCTGGGGAGTGTGTCTTTTTTAATGCATGTTTCTTCCTGACTCGTGTGCATAGCAGCTGTAGTGTTAATGCGTGACATAATGCTATCAGCTAGCTGCTGTACAATAGTGCTCATTTGGTCAGCTAGTCTGACATCATCAGGAGGGTTGGGGACTGATGTGCTAAAACACTTTGGTGTAGATAACTGTACTGTATGCTGGATGGAAGGTGTCATCACATCTCCACTTCTGATAGGACTGTGCACTGAATCCCCATCAAAAGTTTTCCTATCCCCCACCTTAAAGTCACCTAGTGGAAATGGAACAGGTGTGCTACATAGTCCTCTACCAACATTGAAAGGAGTCATTTCAAAGGTATTAAATCTACTGGAACTCATGTTTCATCGATAGTAAACCAAAATAAAATGACAAGTTCAAAAGAATAAGGCTTATACATAGCCGTGGGAACATGTTTCAAATGGGGGGTGCTGTGGGGATGACACCAGGGCTGGTTCCGACCAATGTGCTGCTAGGCAAGATTCTAGCTGGCAATGAAAAACCTCTACAAAAGACCAATACACTGCAAAAAGAGAAATATATTGACATGGTGCACAGCTTATATAACAAGGCTTCAAATGTATTATATATTGTTTCAATTGGGGGGGTGGACTTCACATCCTCTAGGGGGGTCCGGGGGTACCCCCCCGGGAAGATTTTTTTAACATTTTAAAGTAAAATGCTTCAATTTGGTGCACTTTGAGCGCCCAATTAGAGACTGATCTAGGGGGTACAACTCTAAACACCCATATGAAAAAGATCGGTTTGCATTTTATTAATCAAATAAGTAGGTATGTGAACATTTCCAATAACCTACCATAGCCAATAACAAATACATGTAACTTATTTTATTTGTGTTGTTCATTCATATCTTATTTGACCAGTTAACATTTATTTATTTATGTATATTTTAAAATCTCTCCAGTTTTAAACGATATTTTTGGTTTACTGTCCTATAGTATACATTGGAATGATTTCAAACCTGTTTTTATTTATCATAATAATTATAAAGGTGTGCCTTGGAAATATTTTTTTTACATAAATTGTGATCAAAACGTTTGAGACCCACTGAGATAACTTAGACTAAAGTGAACTATCTAAGCCCTCAGAGTCCTTTACCTCACTGAGGCTCTCAGTCTGACAGGAGAGGACCCTCCCTCCACATTATTGTAGAAACAGCTTCTTATATCCGTTAGCGCAGCAGAAGCTAACAACAATCCCCGCCGGTACCGCGGTATCCCCTCTCTCTATCTCTCTCACTTTGGCTGTGAGCTGCGGGCGCCTGCTAAGCCAACATCCCACACTTTCATCACTTACAGCGCCCATCGTACAGGGCAAATGGAAAATGTAACCGGGGTGAAAAGGGTGTTATCTTTACTTAATTATGAATGTTGTTACATCAAGGCTGAATTTTTTTTTTTTTTATCATATCTTGTGGAAGTGCAGATCCCCTGTCCTCCACCAGGGGGTACTGCAGCACCCTCAGCACCCCTACTTCCCACGGCCCTGGGCTTATATCAACAAAATAAACCTGAGAGTCCAACACACTGAAGGAATTGAAGCTCCAAAACGTTGCAGCGGCGAGAAGACATCCACCCTGGTCCGGTGAAGAACGGGTCACGGCACCAATGTAACCCCCGGTGTAGTGTCCCCTCGGCAACAAACCACTCAGAGCTGGTGAATACTTTGGTTTATTTCACTGCGTTTCTGCGTTTGAATTAGGGCTGGGCGATATATCGAGTTTACACGACACATCGTGGATTGCACTACATGCGATGTCGTAAATGACCAAATCTTGAACATCGAGTATTATGTTCTCAAATCAATTTCCCGCCGCGTCCAAAATGAGCTCTCCTTTCTCCCTCATAGACACAGTCACACACGCAGGCACACACGCAGGCCCCGTCTAACTTGCACACAAACATTACACACATGCACAGTGACAGAGAAGGGCTCGACATTATAAATGGCCCGCTGGCTCGGAAGCACTATTTAGACACCCCGGGCCATCATAACGTACTTTCCACTTGCCCGCTCGGGCCACTAAAAATATTGCTTGAAAGAAATAAAATTGTCCTGTGGTATAGGTATTTTGACAAGCAATGTTGTTAAATTGTTTTCGTTTATTACAACATAGCGTTTTGTGAGGCGGTTGTCGTTGTTGGGTGAAAAGCAAACAGCTGTTTGCTGCGGAGCCAGCGCGAGCAGGCTCCCGTTTGCCCGTGAGCGTCGGGCATCTTCAAATAAAAGAAAGTCACCGGAGGAGTTAAAGGAGAGTGACAGGTAGCATGAGAAGAAGAGGGAGAGAAAGTTTCAGCCAGCTTGATCGATGGAGTTGTTTTCTAGTGGTGCAGTGACGCGTCCTAAAACCCTTTTATAATCTATTGATTAGATTTATGATTCGAAAATTATAAAAGTAGGGTAGACATGTGGATATTATCCGGCTGAACAAAACGTGCATTTATCAAACAGGTTTGTTTTCCACAGACCTTATTTCCAGCTATTTTCCAAAACCCTATGGAGAAATCCCATTGCTTTTTTGTTGAGGGAACCAGCAGCTTACTTCCTGGTTTTAGGACGCGTCACTGCACCTCTCAATATGATGCCAATATAAACAAGGTCTTCTGTCGGCTCTGTACATCAATGCCGACCTATGCTGACAAGTAAGTGAAGAGTAGAAAATATAAAAGGTATTGGCTATAGGGAAATGTCCCAGCAGTTAAGGAGAATGAAGGTTCTAATCTAATCTAATACATAGCCATTACATGTCTAACTCCTGATAATGACAGGAAGACAGAAAACGCATTATACTAACAATAATAATAATAATAATACTCATAATAATAGCGTTAGAAACGGAAACGGAGTCGAAAGATAATCTTTCTCTCGCCATTGACTTCAATACATACTTTTTCTGAAATAATTAAGGTCCCCTGGAGGTCCACCGGAAGGGGAGGGACTTCACCTCTCTATTACGCTACTTCACTGTGACCGGTCAATTGCTTCAGTGGGAGGGACCAAATGCAGCTATTTATACCAGCACAGACACAATATGTTTAGAAGAAGGTGAAACCTTGAAGAGAGAAGCATTTATATCCAACAGAAGCTGCATAGTGTGAGGAGCGAAGTCATTTTACTTCAAGAAAATATGAAGTGGCCAGCGATTTTTGTCTTGCTGAGCATATGCTCACAGGTAAAGTAACGGACTAAAATGTGTTAATAGTCATTTTGCTTATTTCATTTCAGGCTCAGAAATCCTGTTTTTAAAAAGGAGTGATACAATGTTACAGTCAAGTAGTAGGAACTTGAATGTCATATAAAACCATAACCGTTTTAATATTTTATTATCTACATTTGCAGGCTGCAGCACGAGGTATGTATTTTATATTTTACCATAACTACACTGCAGATGGTAATATCATTTCCATATGAGAATGAAAGGACACAAAATATTGATGGTAGGCTATATGTATTTCTCAGGGTGTAAAAAAGTAGGCTACTATAAAGATGCTCTCTCTCAGATATCGAAGTATCCGTGTTCTCTGCAACATCGAAGAGCGTGATTCTCAGATGGACCAGGGTCTACGGAGCCAGCTCATACAAGGTCATCGCCGCCCCCCAGAACTCCCCAGGCAACCCCGTTGGTTATGCCGTGTTTGGTCCACACACAATGATGGGCACCATCAACTCTCTGTCCCCAAACATCATGTATACATTCACAGTTGCAGCTCTGGATAATGCTCAAGAGATACTAAACATTGGAACTATCGATTCTTCCTCAGGTGAGGTAACCTTGTGATGTTAAAGCACTTAATTGAGTGTTTTATTCTTGTTTAGTTTCATCACACACACACACAAACGTTCTGGTGCATTTGTTTTAGTTAAGCTAGTACAGTAGGCCTACCGTTTTATTCTGTGATATTCGGGCAAACTAATTATATCTCTCTCTCTCTCTCTCTCGTGTGTGTATATACAAAAGTATTGGGACACTCCTTAATCATTGAATACAGGTGTTTCATTCAGTCCCATTGCCACAGGTGTATCAAATCAAGCACCTGGCCCTGCAGTCTGCCTTTACAAACATTTGTGAAAGAATGGGTCTTTCTAAAGCACTTTGAGCACCAGGAAAAGCGCTTTATAAAAGTAATTTATTATTAAAGAGCTCACTGAATTTGAACGTGGTACTGTAATATGCCACCGTTGCAACAAGTCAGTTCGTGAAATGTCTTCTTTCGTAGATATTCCACGATCAACTGTAAGTGTTATTATTGCAAAGTCTAAGCGTTTAGGAACCACAGCAACTCACGTAAAGATCACGTAAAGTTACAGATCGGGGGCGCAGAGTGCTTAAAAGTCGCCAAAGCTCTACTGACTCGATAACTGCGGAGTGCTGCCACTGAAGTGCTGCCAGAGCAGTGGAAACGTGTTCTGTGGAGGGACGAAACACGCTTCTCTATCAGGCAGTCTGATGGACGAGTCTGGGCTTGGCGAATGCCAGGAAAACGTTACCTGCCGGACTGCATTGTGCCAACTGTAAAGTTTGAGGGATAATGCTGTGGGGTTGTTTGTCTGGTGATTCTTAATGCTTCATCTTACCAAGTCATTTTGGACAATTCTATGCTTCCAACTTTGTGGAAACAGTTTGGGGAAGGCCCTTTTCTGTTCCAGCATGACTGTGCCCATGTGCACAAAGCATGGTCCATAAAAGCCTGGTTGGATGAGTTTGGTGTGGAAGAATATGACTGGCCTGCACAGAGCCCTGACTTGAACACCTTTGGGCTGAACTAGAACGGAGATTCTCCAAAATCTTGTAAAGCCTTTCCAGGAATTAATAGCTGCAAAGGGGGGGACCAACTTCATATTAATGCCCAAGAATTTGGAATGGGATGTCATAAAAGCTCCTTTAGGTGGCCCAATACTTTTGTCTATATAGTGTATGCACATTACAGTCAGAATATTTTTTTTAAACATTTGTTATCTGAATAACTAATGTAACGTGTACATTTTAAAACACTTAAATGGTAGTTTGATGATGAACAGAGGAGCACAGAAGAGTCACTGTTAGTTCCTCATGGTTTAAATAAGCCTTTCTTTAAGCAAATAGTTTTATTTTATTACATTCAGCATTCAAATTGACGTACTGTTGCAGACACAAAATAAATAGTTTGCCCTGAAATCTGTGGGTAAAAAGATGGATTGCATTGCCAACTATCGCTGAGAAGGTGTAGTATCTCGTCAAACTGTATTTCTTGTGAATCTTTTAGCTCCTGAGGTGATGGATCCAATCCTGACGGTGAAGTCGAAGGACAGCAAGACTTTTATCGTGTCTTTCAGCTTGAAGACCGGGGTGACATCTTACATCATACGATTGCAGAATCCAAACCGCTTCATCAGAGAAAACATCGTGTCCTCCTCCCCCGCTGAGATTGAGTCTCTCGACCCGTACACAGAGTACTCACTCAGCATCATGTCTGTGAACAGTGGAGGCCAGAGCCAGCCATCTTCACCTGTGACTGCAAAGACAGGTACTGTTGTAGTGTTTGTGTCCATAATTCAAGATTGAGAAACAAAACTTCAGAAATGTATTCAGTGGGTAAACAATTAAACCCCAAGGGCTGGATTATAGCAATGAGTCACATATTCAGTAAGAAACAATATGTCCTGTTCTTCTCAGTCTCCATACGCTGCAGGAGTCACTTGTTCTCCTTCATTGTCTCTTAGCAGAGTATACAGTCCTGTCAGGGAATGTATACACATTATCTTCAGTTTTTGTGCAAAAAGAATCCAGGGTTTTTCTTGCCGATCAATGCCTTAGGGTCTTTCCAGTAAAGACGGTAAGTATACCGGACCCTTCTCTGTTAAACACAATGGGAGGACCTGATCCTGAGAACATGGCTGGCACCTCTCTACTCCATCCCCAGGGGACTATCTGATCCACATGAGTACAAAATAACATGCTACAGGCAGTCTCATCGTTTTTGTTCGCCGTTTGCCATTATTCACCTCTGATTTAATTTCCCTTCCTTGAATGTAGGTTTCTGTTTATGTAAGATTGAGAATAACTACACTGTAGGTGGATATATTTATACATCCACCATTTTTCAAAATTATAACCGAAGCTTTCCACTTGCATGTTTGAAACTAAAAACAACTTTTTTTACATCTAAATTCAAACATGTGAGATTTGATTGCTCACTTATTCAGAAACAACATGAAAACTATGCTTTTCATTTTTTAGTAGGTGCATAAAAGTCTGTGCTGATACTTGGGTGCAGCCCATATTCTGACATCACTGCTTGGATCTGTGACTGCTGACAATAAAACAAAATTTAAAAAAATGGATTCACAAAAAAGTAAGGGCTTTACTAGGACTTAACTGCTGTAAAACATGACAAAAGATATTTATTCCCTTAAGACTTGGCTTCAAAAGCATACATCTTAAATGACTAAGTAAGCAACAATCAAAGTCAAGAGAAACATATTCACTCAAAGTACAGTCGCCCTAATCGCTTCATAATGTTAAACTTTGTCCCCCTCCACAGTGTTGCCCCCTCCTCAGCTCTCTGCCTCCTCTCCCAGCAATGACAGCATCACTGTGTCCTGGGCTCCTGTTGCCAACGCTGTCCAGTACAGCCTGTCTCTGTACAAGTTTGGCTGGAACACCACCTTCATCAAGCACAACACTTCCAGCACCAATTGGATCGTCTCCGGCCTGGATATGGGCTCAGTCTACGTCATAAAGGGTTTCGCCTGGGACCCCGAGGGCCGTCAGGGAGAGGACAGTCAGTACATCAACCAGATGACAAGTAAGCGTGCACTGAGACTCTTTTCTGTGTGTGGGAAATACCCATGATTGCTCCTACAAGTATATAGAGTCCATGTGCCTTTTTTATTTGATCATGTAAGAAATATTACACGTGTAGAGATGAGACACAATATTAACTAGGCTTGCAATTTCAAATGAACTTAACACAGTCACAGAGAACTTTTCATGTTATATATATATTTTTATAAGCATTACATGTTTTTTAGACGCTTTTATCCAAAGCGACTTACATACTCAATACTGTGGGCAATCCCCACAGGAGCAATTTGGGGAAAAGTATCCAGGGACACAATGACATTCTGACTGCAGAGGGGTTTGAACCTGTGACCCCCTTATCCGAACACCAACGCTCTATCCACTGCACCACACGCCTCCTCCACACAAAAAAAGTTTTTGCTTTCCAGAAACATTTAACCTCTTCACAGTCTTACACTTATTAGAAATATATAATGGTGGAACTTAAAACATGACCTTAAGACACAGAATATTGTGTAAAAATATATATCTTCAAATGATTATCATGGGATGTAGCCTATATAAGCTACAAAAAACATGACTCAAGTTGTTTGAAATAGTATTAAAACCCTTTGTTTCATAAAGGAAACTACTCCATACAAGAAAAGGTTCTACATTTGAACTTGGGCGACTCCTAGTAGTTCAAAAAGACACATAGGTAGCACTGGTCTTCTCTGGAGTGTCTTATTCGTCCACAGAGACTTATGCCATCATAAGAATACAAAAACTGTACAAATAGAACTAGTTATAAAGCCATGTTCAAATAACTCGATAAGTGTTGACATGTAAACAGTCATTTGATGCTGAAATAGTGGGTCTCTGTGTTGGTTTGAACTATATAAAATATTTTCAACCTCAGGCTGTGACATCTATATCTAAGAACGACAGCCATCTGATGAATACAGTATTATTAGTAATATTTTCTTCACAAAACATTACTGGTAAGAGTAATTTAGAAACTATTACTCTAATTATACTTCTCTACTCCTGTTAGTGTGTTTTTTATGTGTGCTTTTATTTAATGTATCATTTGGGCATGTTTTATTGTTTTCACAGGACCTGCTTTGCCATCTATTGCCAATGTCTCCATGGTGATGAATAACGGTTTGGCCGGTATCTCCGTGTCCTGGGAACGGGATGAGGGGGTCTTTGGGTCCCTCCAGTACCATGTGATGAGCGACCAGAACCTCACCTGTAACTCCACATCCACATCCAGCTCCTGCACCCTTGCTCCAGTGGGCTGCGGAGAGGTACACACAGTCCGGGTCAGCACCTCCAACGAGGCCGGGCCCAGCGACCAATCCGGCCCCATGGTGTTCATCACCTGTGAGTATTAGACTACATTTAGTTCCGATCACACTTGTGAACACAGAAGAATTCTTAATGTTCTCATCAATTGAATAGATTAAATCTAATATACAATGAAATAAAACGGATACTTTGAACATACACTTCGCTACAAGAGTTATGATTACATTTAGTTGTTTAATGAGAAACATTATTGTGTTAATGCAAGAATTCTACGTAAAACATAATAATGTTTTTCTCATTAAACATTAGTGCTAGATATGGATACAAAAATGATGGCAGCACTAGTTTGCTCTGAAACCCTCTGTCATTAAAATATGACTAAACTCCCTGCTGTCCTGTCCGGTCAGCCCCCTGCCCCCCACAGTCTCTGGCTGTTGTGGAGTCGACAGAAGGAAGCTGCACGCTGACCTGGGACACGGTGACTCACGTCGACAGCTACACAGCCTTCATCAAGAGAGGAGACGGGGCAGAGGAGAGCTGCAACACCACCAGCAGGAGCTGCACCTACAACTGCACATGTGGCCACACATACCTGATGTCTGTGATGGCCTTCAACCAGGCTGGCAGCAGTCCTGAAGGACAGGTTCTCAACGACACCATCTGTAAGTAGCCACTGAGGGGACAGATTTGAATTCATGATTTTCTGTGTATCACACCACCTGTGTGTCTTTCAGTGCTCTGTTGTCCAGAGGGTGTATCCATCTCCGCGTTGAGCACTGACACGTTTGAGATCACGTGGACGGTCTCTCGGGGGGCAGAGCTGTACCAGACTCGAGCTGCAGACAGTTCAGAGGTCATCCTGTGTAACGACACGGCTCCGGTGTGCGCCCTCTCTGACCTCAGCTGCGACAGTTCCTACAGCGTGGTGGTGACACCCTGCAACGACATCAGCGGATGCAACCGGGCATGCAAAGCTCACACACAAATCACAGGTAGGAAACGTGTGCCCACATGTATCCAGCAAATATCCAGTTACATTTTTAAGTTGTAAAGTTTTCCACTTTGTTTCATTTTCAGATTTCCCATTTAAACAGCAGTAAAACATCAGTGAAAAAAAGTTTTGAATGACTTCAAATGCTTGATATCTAATATTATGAACTAGACTGGTCATCAGAGAGCTACAGTATATTTTAAAACTACACAGGCCTACAGCCAGTTCATTAATTTCACATCCATTCCTCATGTACTGTATGTGGAGTAGTCTCAGAGGTTTGATCATGCTCTTAATTCCTCTTTTCCTCCAACCGTCAGCTCCATGCATGCCGATGAATCTGACGTTGACTCAGAGAAACTCCTCCTGCTTCAGTGTCAGCTGGACTCCAAACAACAGGCTTGCTATTTACACCGTGACAGCGTCGGGAGATGACGGCACACGCACCTGCAACACAGACGGAAACAGCTGTGACATCACTGACCTTCCTTGTGGCTCTAATTTTGAAGTCAGCGTCATAGCAACCAGCCCCGCAGGCTTGGGTTTACCCAGCTACTCTGAATTGTTGGAAACAGGTGAGTGGTCAAAAGTTGGGATTGAACCATTTTATTATAAAGCACAGGCAGGACTTAAAAACAACAATATAATAGCGTGCTAGTGACATGTAGCGCCACCTACAGCCTCAAGAACACCTTCAGGGTTCCTCAGCATGGAATACGAACAGATATATTTGTAATAAAAACTGATTTCTTAGTTAATATCAAGCTGTCTTTTGCTCTTTTCTGCTGTAACAAATGTAAATGTCCCCTCTGTGGGAAGAATATAGGTATTCTGATTTTTATAAAGATAGTTTTTTGTTCCACTCCTTAACACTACATTTATCATCCTCTTCTCCAGGACCGTGCTGCCCGGTGGATCAGGTGGTGGATCAGGTGACGCAGGCAATGAGCAATGTGTCATGGTCTCCTGCTAAAGGGGCGCATACATTCATCACTTCCCTAACATCAACACGTGGCCACGCCCGCTGCCACACCATGGACTCCCACTGCCTCATGGGATGCATCACCTGTGGGACCAACTACACCGTCACCATGGAGGCGATCAGCCACAGCGGGCGCCGGTCAAACTGCTCCTATGAGGGCTTCTCGTCCAGTAAGTGATTGGGTTTTCTTCCAATGAAAAGAAAATACTTTGCAACTGTAGTGTATCTACCAGAAAGCACTGACATGACACTTTTATTATAAAAAAGAAGCAATACATATCTATTACGATTGTTTATGGTATGTATCAATATAAAAGTAGGAATCTTAATCATTTTCAATAAAATTGGATTTGAAACACTTGTTATATTTATTTGTACAAAAGGGGTTCTCACATGTTTGTAGTTTTTAAGATTTAAAAAAAAATCTTGAGGACGAGCATCCAAAGTAAAAACATAACTAAATGTTTAAACATGTAGCTGCTATAAAAAACTATAAATGTTTTGTAAATTACTGACAAATGTAAGCCTACTTCTATTAATCGAACCATTTAGCATTATCTTCGTGGCCCAATAGATGGCGCTCTGACACCCACACAACAGTAGAGTCTGTACCCTTTTTGTAAAACAACAAAATACACTTTAAATTCAAAGCCATTTCTTGACTGCTTTGCTCATGTGCGTCAGGATTAACATTTGACAGCTCGGTGAAATATATGTTCCAAAAATTAAAACAATTTGTAGTGCTCTCTTTGAATGGGCTGGTTATCTTTCAGACATTAAAGCCACTGCAGAAAGCTCCCTTCATGTCTCTCTCTCTCAGGTGCCTGCTGTCCATCAGGCGTCCGGCTCTATGGGATGGCCCACAGCTCTCTGCGGGTGCACTGGCGCGGTGCTGGCAGCAGCCACAGCTACGTCACAGAGCTGGTGGGCAGCAGGAACAACTACACCTGCACCGCCTCCCCCGGGGAGAGCAGCTGTGATGTTCCCAACATCCAGTGTGGGGATGTCTACACTGTGGTGGTGACTCCGCTCACACCAGAGGGCAGCAAAGTCCTCTTCTGCGCCCAGAGGATCTACTCAGGTAGGATTGTGACATCTCTCAGTTGTTTATGATGATAAATAATATAGGAATTTAGTTTGGCGCTAATGTGTCCTTTTGTTTATATTAAAAGTTAACCCTCTGTTTATGCTCTTAACGGAAAAGTTTTAGCACTAGTGATTTTATGTCTTTCTGTATTTGGGAACACAACAGCAGTAAAGACGATTCAATCCCCACAGGACAACAAAGGTGGCACAGCTGAATCATTTTAAAAATGATTGACAACATTTTGACTGAATTTCAACTTTTTTTTCCCTGCTCTCTCAGTCTCTTGCGCAGGCAGCAACCTTGGTACAGGTGAGTGTTATAATTTGCAAAAATATATTTATAACTCTATTTTAAGTCTCACCCAAACATTTATTTGACTTGAGAAGTAAAATTATTATTTTTCTCTAATGTCATTTCAACCTGTTGTTCTGCAGTGATATACAGAGGAAAGAGAAGCGTGGACTAGATATGGTAAGTAAAAATACGACAATTATACAGAAACTGTAGTGGAAGCTGTACATAGCAGCAACTGCTATAGTGGTTGACTAAAGACGCAAGCATAAAGTTATGTGAAGCCAGTGAGCTTGCCTCTTTGAGACCAGCTTTAAATCATCTTTTAAACTTCACAATATAATTAACAATAAAGCAAGCTAAAAGATGAACTTTTATGAAAACACCAATATTAAAGCAACGCAGGCACGACATGAAACGAGAACAGAAACAAAACTCTGATACTTGTTACAGTAAGACATAATAATTAAGTATATTATACATGTTCAGGTATAATGATGATTCTCTCTGCTGGTCACAATAAAACATTATTTTGATCAAGATCTGAAAACTTTGATTTGACACTCTGCTGTTATAAGATGTAACAATTTACTTAATGGATATACATTTCTTCAAACTGAATGTGACTGAATCTCTTCTCCACAGACGCAACACCGCCATCTTCCTTTTCCTGCTCTTCCTCCATCAGTCCCGCACCACTGCAATAAAGCCAACTCATGGATGAATAGAAGGACTTGCCTGCACTGGACAACATGCCTGTGTGTTGTCCAGTGGTGATAGTGAAATCATTTTAATAATACATTTGTATGTGTTTTTATGTCTGTATCACTGATAAAACAATACCCCTCTATTCCCTAAACGATCTTGATCAAGCACTCGAAGAGACGAGTGCATATGTTTGCTGCTCATGAGGCAACATGTACAATGTGGACATGAAACATGTTAAAAGTACCTCTTGAACAAATCACCATATTGACAAAAAGATCAATTGGCAAAAGAGTAACACTGCCTAAGCAGACCTTGAAGAATATTTTTGCCCCTTCATTTTCTGAATAATTGATTGGATGGTTGGCCAAAAAGTAAATAATTGTAGGTCTGCCCCCAAGTAGGAAGCCTCCTGGTGATCTGTGTCACCTAATCATGTGTTCTCAGGATGAATTCAACTGTTTGTGATATGTGTCTCTGTTGTTGTGAAAACCTGATTCATAGATCAGTAAATAAATTATTCCGAGCATCATTTTTGTGATGTGTGGTTTATTTTGCCCATAGATTTGTGCTTCAAAATCTTGTTTTATGCCGTTTGTTGCCAAATTGTGGCGGACCATAACTAAGTGTACCTACTCCAATACTTTGACTCCACTATAATCCAAAGGCTAATGCTTTTGACTTCCCTCAGTTTGTTTGATAACTTTTGAATATACATTTTTAACTAAAAGGTATTTATATTTAATGTCAGCTTCAGATCTATCCATCAGATTCAATTATAATACAATATATTATACCGAAACGGGCCTTTTATATAATGAGGTCTTTTACTTATCTTTTTCAGTAGTGTTCACATTTACTTTCTATCTTTCTTACCTAAAAGAATAGTGACCAACATTGTTACCCGGCCACACTTTGGATATTTTCTTTTCCTGCTCCAAAGAAAGTTGTCCGGCAGGAAGTGCTTTTGGCAAGTTTTCATAACTGGTGAAAATGCTCAGACACCTTGGTGAAAATGTATCGTAGTTGTGAAACTGAAACTAAGGTAAATCAGGCACATTTGCTTCAGTGTGTTGTTCTGACCCCCTGGGCAATTTACTAACAACATTAGTCCTTATTTAATATGTATTCCTTTTATCTATTCAATCTGATATCTGATGTCAGATATCCTGTCCTTGATAAAACATCTGCTCAGTATCCCAGAGTCAAAAAGGTTTTCAGGTTATTTAAAATTAAAATATTGATATCAAATTGGAAACAATGAATCTATATACAAGTTGACTGATTTAACTAATTGCTTGAGCTCTAGTTGACAGTTTGTAATACTGTTTACATGTCCCCTTAAGTCTGGAAGAGGTGTGAAAATGTGTTTATAACTGAACATATAAAATGTGTTTGACAATAGCGGTATGGAGCTTTGGCAATGCAGTTACAACTTATGTGTCCATTGATTGTTTTTAAACTTGTTTATTCAAACTCATACCTTTTTAGAAGTATTTGTATGGAGGAGTATTAGGGCCAGAACAACTAGAGTAGAACGTTTTTTAATTTTAACAATAAAGTTTAAATGTCTGTATTCTCGATATTTTTACTTGAACATTTCCACTAAAAGTGCAAAATATATTTAAAGCTGCAGCAGATTTGTTAACCATGTCTGTATTTAAGTTAATTCTGTTTGGAAACAATGTTGGGCTCTGCAAAACGCAATTCTTTAGAAAACTAAATAGTTCCCCCCCAGTTTGAATAAGGTGCCTCGGATGTTATTGTGACTGGACCCTAAACATCTTTATCATTTCCCCCCTCTATGTATCAAACTAAAACTCTTCTGTGGGACTCGCTACCTCATGTTATTTGTCTTTACTCCAAATATTTCTTCTTTTTTACATTCCTGGCAGAAATAGGTTTTCTACAATGAAAGTACATCAACAGAATAGAGCAGGGGTCGGCAACCTTTCTGATATGAAGTGCCATTTAAAAAAAAAATGTTTTCAGCGTGCCAACGATCGAGAATTAACAAGGGGGGGGGGGGGGGGGGCGTTGAGGAGCTTGACGCTCGTCAACTATCACCCGGAGGGCGGGGGAGCCTCGCTGCGTTGAAGCAGTGTGTGGACCTGTCAGCGCAACTTACATGATGCCGAATTTAACAAACACATTTAAATAATTGGTTTAAACGGCATAATAATAAGGACGATCGTCCGTTCTGTGATTTTCCAGAGCACACATGTTATGATATTAGGGTCATGCAGAGTGAGATGAGATCGATGTCCCTTTAAGAGAGAGAGAGGGGGGTGTGATGTATTTTGTGAAACAGAAGAACAGCTAAATAAATTCAACGGCCTCCGAAGAAGAGCTCGCCTCTCTCCAGTCATTTAAGCTAAAGTGGGTTATTGAACCTGAAGCTTGTTGCTTCTGCCCTCCTCGACTACGGTCTGGGAGCCGACAGGAAAGTTCAACACACAGATGGCCAGTCCGCCCCTTTGTAGCATATTATTTCGATGAGAGATGAGCAGATCGCCACTGGGCTTTCAACTAAATAAACAGCCACGCAAAAACTGCGGCATTTGTACAGCTCCTTATGGGTACTGCAATTAGTGAAGTGCTTTCCTCCGTGGTGAAACAATCAGCACTGCACCACGGAGGAAAGCGGCAGAAAGTCACCTGGAGTTAAAGAGAGCCGGGCTGCGTTGCGTGCATGGCTTCCTTCTGCAGGTAACGGGGAGACGCGCTCTGGCGGCGGTCTCGTTCAGGATCCGAAAATACAATTTAAATATTTTGCACACTTATTCCACTTATTCCTAGTGTGCCACTGGTTACGGTGCCGCGTGCCAATGCTGGCACGCGTGCCAGGGGTTGCCGACCCCCTGGTATAGAGTATTGGAAATGCTTTGAGGCCTTAAGGTAGAGGAAGTCCAATTCCTTTTTCAGACCCATACAGTAGAGTATCCAGGGTATGGCTGGGGTAGGCTACAGCCATACCAAGAAATATCTTAGCCCCACCATGAAAGATTATGTTAAAGTAAGCAAAAAAAAAGTCAGCCGAGTAAATTGCACAGACAGCAGCGAGATTGATTACAGTAGCCACTTGTCTGGAAATGCCGAGGACTAGAAACGGTTTTGAAAACTTTTTTTTTTTAAAACAACATATTTGCATGATATGGGTCTCTCACCCATATAATGCAAATATGTTGTGGTATCTTTACTACATCCTTGAATATAGAGTATTGTGCTACAATACAAATGTTTTTCCTTCTCTTTAAGAATTTTCGAATCCTAAATCTATCGAGTAGAATAGTTCATAAATCTAATCAATAGATTCATGATTCAAAGATTCTAAAAGTAGGGTAGACATGTGCAGTGGCGTTTCTATATGTACAAAAGTGGTGGGGCACAAAAAACTTAGATGTCTATATATAAGCTTCTGCAGTGACGTGCAGTGAGGTTGATGGCTGGTGAGGCACTGACTCTTCAGGTTTACACATATTATATTTTGACCTAAATCAAAATATAATATTATTTTCAAAAGCCTTTTTCGTCTGATGCTTCGATTAATTTTAAACAGACATTTCAACAAAAGGATACCCAAAAATTTTAATTTGATCATTTAAATATTGAATTGTTCTCTCTTATTAAGATCCCATTTTCAATCAAAATTGTGGTCTAACTCCCAGTTTCCACTGGGTCCATCTGAGCCGCGCTGCGTCGCGTCACGGCTGCGCCGCGGTTTTGGTCTCGCGCCATAACGGAACCGACTAACTCCCCTTTTTCGTATGTACAGCTCTAAACATGCCCAGACTTGTAGTGATTTTCGCCTTCTGAAAGAAAGAGTGTGTTTAGTGTTAAGAGTGCTAACGTGACGGCAATCTTGGTGTTGGTGACGTGTGCAAGACCAGAGATATAGTTCATTGAGTGTTTCACACAAATAAATGTGTCAGTTTTACGACACATTTTAATTTTTTTGACTTGCAAAATTATCCTTTAAATTGACAAGCATCATATGTGTAATTCGTGGCACAATTCAAACGGAGTCGAAAGATAATCTTTCTCTCGCCATTGACTTCAATCCATACTTTTCCTGAAATAATTAAGGTCCCCTGGAGGTCCACCAGAAGGGGAGGGACTTCACCTCTCTATTACGCTACTTCACTGTGAATGGTCAATTGCTTCAGTGGGCGGGACCAAATGCAGCTATTTATACCAGCACAGACACAGTATGTTTAGAAAAAGGTGAAACCTTGAAGAGAGAAGTATTTGAATCCAACAGAAGCTGCATAGTGTGAGGACAGAAGTCATTTTACTTCAAGAAAATATGAAGTGGCCAGCGATTTTTGTCTTGCTGAGCATATGCTCACAGGTAAAGTAACGGACTAAAATGTGTTATAGTCATTTTGCTTATTTCATTTCAGGTTCAGAAAAACTGTTTTTAAAAAGGAGTGATACAATGTTACAGTCAAGTAGTAGGAACTTGAATGTCATATAAAACCATAACCGTTTTTATTTTATTATCTACATGTGCAGGCTGCAGCACAAGGTATGTATTTTATATTTTACCATAACTACACTGCAGATGGTAATATCATTTCCATATGAGAATGAAGGGGCACAAAATATTGATGGTAGGCTATATGTATCTGTACATGAATTAATTTCTCGGGGTGTAAAAAAGTAGGCTACTATAAAGATGCTCTCTCTCAGATATCGAAGTATCCGTGTTCTCTGCAACATCGAAGAGCGTGATTCTCAGATGGACCAGGATCTACGGAGCCAGCTCATACAAGGTCATCGCCGCCCCCCAGAACTCCCCAGGCAACCCCGTTGGTTATGCCGTGTTTGGTCCACACACAGTGATGGGCACCATCAACTCTCTGTCCCCAAACATCATGTATACATTCACAGTTGCAGCTCTGGATAATGCTCAAGAGATACTAAACATTGGAACTATCGATTCTTCCTCAGGTGAGGTAACCTTGTGATGTTAAAGCACTTAATTGAGTGTTTTATTCTTGTTTAGCTTCACCACACACACAAACGTTCTGGTGCATTTGTTTTAGTTAAGCTAGTACAGTAGGCCTACCGTTTTATTCTGTGATATTCGGGCAAACTAATTATTTCTTGTGTGTGTGTATACAAAAGTATTGGGACACTCCTTAATCATTGCATACAGGTGTTTCATTCAGTCCCATTGCCACAGGTGTATCAAATTAAGCAACTAGCCCTGCAGTCTGCCTTTACAAACATGTGAAAGACTGGGTCGTTCTAAAGCACTTTGAGCACCAGGAAAAGCGCGTTATAAAAGTAATTTTATTATTAAAGAGCTCACTGAATTTGAACGTGGTACTGTAATATGCCACCGTTGCAACAAGTCAGTTCGTGCAATGTCTTCTTTCGTAGATATTCCACGATCAACTGTAAGTGTTATTATTGCAAAGTCTAAGCGTTTAGGAACCACAGCAACTCACGTAAAGACCACGTAAAGTTAGAGCGGGGGCGCAGAGTGCTTAAAAGTCGCCAAAGCTCTACTGACTCGATAACTGCGGAGTGCTGCCACTGAAGTGCTGCCAGAGCAGTGGAAGCAGTGGAAACGTTTTCTGTGAAGTGAGGAAACACGCTTCTCTATCAGGCAGTCTGATGGACGAGTCTGGATTTGGCGAATGCCAGGAAAACGTTACCGGCTGCCGGACTGCATTGTGCCAACCAGGGGCGGACCGGGGGGAGGAAAAGTGGCCCGGGGATTAATTGACAGACAGGCCCACTTAATGCGCGATATGTATCGGCCGGCCGGCGACGAAAGTATGTTACTTAACAAAAAACCCTATGCATTTAATGTTGTTTTGGACAATTATTCATATAGTAATCACATTACCTGAGCCCTGGAGTTGCCTAGAGCAAAATAGTTACAGCATATATTTCGCAATTTTAATGTTAACAGATCATTGATGAATTAACATTTTGACCCAATTTGCCTGACTTGACGAATGGAAAAAAACATGGGCGTAGGAAGCATCCTCAATGTGGGTGAGACAATTTAACAGGGGTTGTGGGCAGGTGGTGGACCTCACCACCTCTAGGGGGGTCTGGGGCAAGCTCCCCCGGGAAGATTTTTTTTTTAAATGTTGAAGTTAAATGCATCAATCTGGTGCACTTTGAGAGCAAACTTAGGGACTAAATCTATGGCAGTCAGTAGGGGCTTGGACTGTGAGCCGTAGGGTCGCCGGTTCAAGTCCCCGACCAGACCTACTTTTGGAGTGTGGACTTCTACTTGGAGAGGTCTCAGTTTACCTCCTTCCCTGCCGTGGTGCCCTTGAGCAAGGCACCGGACATCCCCCTTCCCCCCTCACTCCCATTGCTCCCCGGGCGCTGTACAATAGCTGCCCACTGCTCCTAGTACTAGACTCCTGGTACTAGGATGGGTAAAAGCAGAGAACACATTTCACTGTGTGCTGTGTGCTCTGCATGTGTGACCATTAAAAAGTGTTTCATCCCTCCCAATTCTTAGTCAACACCCATATAAAACAGAACTGTAAACAAATTTACTTTTTCTTTCAACATTTAGTTGAACAGCAAGTGGAGGCAAAAGTGACTGCACCAAAACAATAAATGTGGGCAACACGTTCGGCGCCACAGCCGCGTGACCGCTGAGGCAGACGGACTGCCTCCTTTTCACTCGCCTACGGGTACAGCCACTCCCCCTGAACCCAGGGCTCGCTACAATACTGTATACGCAAACTATACAAAAACGCCAGCTTTGGAGCTTGTTTATCCATCTGTAAGCAACTGCCAGCTAGGTCTCTCAGTCACTAACTCCTGATCGTTCACTGCGTAGTGACAGCTGCTTTGGGCCGGTATGATTTAGGCAAAATAACAAATATTTTATTTATTTATTTTTGGCCCTCCGGCCCACACACGGCACCGGCCCACCGGGGGAATCTCCCGGTATTCCCAATGGCCAGTCCACCCCTGGTGCCAACTGTAAAGTTTGAGGGATAATGCTATGGGGTGGTTTGTCTGGTGATTCTTAATGCTTCATCTTACCAAGTCATTTTGGACAATTCTATGCTTCCAACTTTGTGGAAACAGTTTGGGGAAGGCCCTTTTCTGTTCCAGCATGACTGTGCCCCAGTGCACAAAGTATGGTCTATAAAGGCCTGGTTGGATGAGTTTGGTGTGGAAGAATTTGACTGGCCCGCACAGAGCCCTGACTTGAACACCTTTGGGCTGAACTAGAATGGAGATTCTCCAAAATCTTGTTAAGCCTTTCCAGAAATTAATAGCTTCAAAGGGGGGGACCAACTTCAGATTAATGCCCAAGAATTTGGAATGGGATGTCATAAAAGCGCCTTTAGGTGGCCCAATACTTTTGTCTATATAGTGTATCTGTATACACATTACAGTCAATGTTTTTTTAAACATTTGTTATCTGAATAACTAATGTAACGTGTACATTTTAAAACACTTAAATGGTAGTTTGATGATGAACAGAGGAGCACAGAAGAGTCACTGTTAGTTCCTCATGGTTTAAATAAGCCTTTCTTTAAGCAAATAGTTTTATTTTATTACATTCAGCATTCAAATTGACGTACTGTTGCAGACACAAAATAAATAGTTTGCCCTGAAATCTGTGGGTAAAAAGATGGATTGCATTGCCAACTATCGCTGAGAAGGTGTAGTATCTCGTCAAACTGTATTTCTTGTGAATCTTTTAGCTCCTGAGGTGATGGATCCAATCCTGACGGTGAAGTCGAAGGACAGCAAGACTTTTATCGTGTCTTTCAGCTTGAAGACCGGGGCGACATCTTACATCATACGATTGCAGAATCCAAACCGCTTCATCAGAGAATACATCGTGTCCTCCTCCCCCGCTGAGATTGAGTCTCTCGACCCGTACACAGAGTACTCACTCAGCATCATGTCTGTGAACAGTGGAGGGCAGAGCCAGCCATCGTCCCCTGTGACTGCAAAGACAGGTACTGTTGTAGTGTTTGTGTCCATAATTCAAGATTGAGAAACAAAACCTAAGAAATGTATTCAGTGGGTAAACAATTAAACCCCAAGGGCTGGATTATAGCAATGAGTCACATATTCAGTAAGAAACAATATGTCCTGTTCTTCTCAGTCTCCATACCCTGCAGGAGTCGCTTGTTCTCCTTCATTGTCTCTTAGCAGAGTATACAGTCCTGTCAGGGAATGTATACACATTATCTTCAGTTTTTGTGCAAAAAGAATCCAGGGTTTTTCTTGCCGATCAATGCCTTAGGGTCTTTCCAGTAAAGACGGTAAGTATACCGGACCCTTCTCTGTTAAACACAATGGGAGGACCTGATCCTGAGAACATGGCTGGCACCTCTCTACTCCATCCCCAGGGGACTATCTGATCCACATGAGTACAAAATAACATGCTACAGGCAGTCATCGTTTTTGTTCGCCGTTTGCCATTATTCACCTCTGATTTAATTTCCCTTCCTTGAATGTAGGTTTCTGTTTATTTCAGATTGAGAATAACTACACTATAGGTGGATTTATTTATACATCCACCATTTTTCAAAATTATAACCGAAGCTTTCCACTCACATGTTTGAAACTAAAAACAACTTTTTTACATCTAAATTAAATTCAAACATGTGAGATTGATTGCTCACTTATTCAGAAACATGAAAACTATCATTTTCATTTTTTAGTAGGTGCATAAAAGTCTGTGAAGTGGCTGATACTTGGGTGCAGCCCATATTCTGACATCACTGCTTGGATCTGTGACTGCTGACAATAGAACAAAAAATAAAAAAATGGATTCACAAAAAAGTAAGGGCTTTACTAGGACTTAACTGCTGTAAAACATGACTCAGGATGTTTATTCCCTTAAGACTTGGCTTCAAAAGCATACATCTTAAATGACTAAGTAAGCAACAATCAAAGTCAAGAGAAACATATTCACTCAAAGTACAGTCGCCCTAATCGCTTCATAATGTTAAACTTTGTCCCCCTCCACAGTGTTGCCCCCTCCTCAGCTCTCCGCCTCCTCTCCCAGCAACGACAGCATCACTGTGTCCTGGGCTCCTGTTGCCAACGCTGTCCAGTACAGCCTGTTTCTGTACAAGTTTGGCTGGAACACCACCTTCATCAAGCACAACACTTCCAGCACCAATTGGATCGTCTCCGGCCTGGATATGGGCTCAGTCTACGTCATAAAGGGTTTCGCCTGGGACCCCGAGGGCCGCCAGGGAGAGGACAGTCAGTACATCAACCAGATGACAAGTAAGCGTGCACCGAGACTCTTTTCTGTGTGTGGGAAATACCCATGATTGCTCCTACAAGTATATAGAGTCCATGTGCCTTTTTTATTTGATCATGTAAAAAATATTATACGTGTAGAGATGAGAGAAAATATTAACTAGGCTTGCAATCTTAAATAAACTTAACACAGTCACAGAACTTTTCATGTTATTGGGTAAGTATTACATTACATGTTACTTGTTGGATGCTTTTATCCAACACGACTTACATACTCAATACTGTGGGCAATCCCCACACGAGCAATTTGGGGTAAAGTGCCCAGGGGCACAACGACATTCTGACTGCAGAGGGGTTTGAACCTGATCCGAATACCCACGCTCTATCCACTGCACCACACGCCTCCTCCACACAAAAAAAGTTTTTGCTTTCCAGAAACATTTAACCTCTTCACAGTCTTGCACTTATTAGAAATATATAATAGTGGAACCTAAAACATGACCTTAAGACACAGAATATTGTGTAAAAATATATATCTTCAAATGATTATCATGGGATGTAGCCTATATAAGCTACAGAAAACATGACTCAAGTTGTTTGAAATGGTATTAAAACCCTTTGTTTCATAAAGGAAACTACTCCATACAAGAAAAGGTTCTACATTTGAACTTGGGCGACTCCTAGTAGTTCAAAAAGACACATAGGTAGCACTGGTCTTCTCTGGAGTGTCTTATTTGTCCACAAAGACTTATGCCATCACAAGAATACAAAAACTGTACAAATAGAACTAGTTATAAAGCCATGGTCAAATAACTCGATAAGTGTTGACATGTAAACAGTCATTTGATGCTGAAATAGTGGGTCTCTGGGTTGGTTTGAACTATATAAAATATTTTCAACCTCAGGCTGTGACATCTATATCTAAGAACGGCAGCCATCTGATGAATACAGTATTATTAGTAATAACATTTTCCTCACCAAACATTACTGGTAAGAGTAATTTAGAAACTATTACTCTAATTATACTTCTCTACTCCTGTTAGTGTGTTTTTATGTGTGCTTTTATTTAATGCATCATTGGGCATGTTTTATTGTTTTCACAGGACCTGCTATGCCATCTATTGCCAATGTCTCCATGGTGATGAATAACGGTTTGGCCGGTATCTCCGTGTCCTGGGAACGGGATGAGGGGGTCTTTGGGTCCCTCCAGTACCATGTGATGAGCGACCAGAACCTCACCTGTAACTCCACATCCACATCCAGCTCCTGCATCCTGGCTCCAGTGGGCTGCGGAGAGGTACACATAGTCCGGGTCAGCACCTCCAACGAGGCCGGGCCCAGCGACCAATCCGGCCCCATGGTGTTCATCACCTGTGAGTATTAGACTACATTTAATTCCGATCACACTTGTGAACTATCTGTTTGTAATAGGGCACCGTAGACCTATAATGAGCAAGCCATAATAATGCAAGGAGTATTGGATTAGTCACAAGATACTGTATAAGTGTTGGTTGGTTGGAAGTTAGTTCATTACATCTTATTTAGAATCACTTTTATCCAAAGTTACTTCGATGCCATAAATGTGACTACAGGATCAATTTGAACCTCTGATCCTTACATTAATGGATTATCAAAATGGTTTAATTTGAAAGTTGACAAGAAATCTATTCGTCTTTGCATATTTATGATCTGTTTACGAGACAGCTATAAGATCATTCAATCTTCACATTCTCTTCAAACATAAAATACATAAGGCTTTTTCTTACCATCAGAAGAATTCTTAAATAGATTAAATCTAATATACAAGGAAATCAAACGGATACTTTGAACATACACTTCCCTACAAGAGTTATGATTACATTTAGTTGTTTAATAAGAAAAACATTATTATGTTATATGTAGAATTCTAACATTAACACATTAGTGCTAGTCTAGATATGGATAAAAAAATGATGGCAGCACTAGTTTGCTCTGAAACCCTCTGTCATTAAAATATGACTAAACTCTCTGCTGTCCTGTCCGGTCAGCCCCCTGCCCCCCACAGTCTCTGGCTGTTGTGGAGTCGACAGAAGGAAGCTGCACGCTGACCTGGGACACGGTGACTCACGTCGACAGCTACACAGCCTTCATCAAGAGAGGAGACGGTGCAGAGGAGAGCTGCAACACCACCAGCAGGAGCTGCACCTACAACTGCACATGTGGCCACACATACCTGATGTCTGTGATGGCCTTCAACCAGGCTGGCAGCAGTCCTGAAGGACAGGTTCTCAACGACACCACCTGTAAGTAGCCACTGAGGGGACAGATTTGAATTCATGATTTTCTGTGTATCACACCCCCTGTGTGTCTTTCAGTGCTCTGTTGTCCAGAGGGTGTATCCATCTCCGCCGTGAGCACTGACACGTTTGAGATCACGTGGACGGTCTCTCGGGGGGCAGAGCTGTACCAGACTCGAGCTGCAGACAGTTCAGAGGTCATCCTGTGTAACGACACGGCTCCGGTGTGCGCCCTCTCTGACCTCAGCTGCGACAGTTCCTACAGCGTGGTGGTGACACCCTGCAACGACATCAGCGGATGCAACCGGGCATGCAAAGCTCACACACAAATCACAGGTAGGAAACGTGTGCCCACCTGTATCCAGCAAATATCCAGTTACATTTTTAAGTTGTAAAGTTTTCCACTTTGTTTCATTTTCAGATTTCCCATTTAAATAACGCTAAAAGATCAGTTAAAAAATAGTTTTGAATGACTTCAAATGCTTGATATCTAATATTATGAACTAGACTGGTCATCAGAGAGCTACAGTATATTTTAAAACTACACATAGGCCTACAGCCAATTCATTAATTTCACATCCATTCCTCATGTACTGTATGTGGAGTAGTCTCAGAGGTTTGATTATGCTCTTAATTCCTCTTTTCCTCCACCCGTCAGCTCCATGCATGCCGATGAATCTGATGTTGACTCAGAGAAACTCCTCCTGCTTCAGTGTCAGCTGGACTCCAAACAACAGGCTTGCTATTTACACCGTGACAGCGTCGGGAGATGACGGCACACGCACCTGCAACACAGACGGAAACAGCTGCGACATCACTGACCTTCCTTGTGGCTCTAACTTTGAAGTCAGCGTCATAGCAACCAGCCCAGCAGGCTTGGGTTTACCCAGCTACTCTGAATTGTTGGAAACAGGTGAGCGGTCAAAAGTTGTGATTGAACCATTTTATTATAAAGCACAGGCAGGACTTAAAAACAACAATATAATAGCATGCTAGTGACGTGTAGCGCCACCTACAGCCTCAAGAACACCTTAAGGTTTCCTCAGCATGGAATACGAACACAGATATTTGTAATAAAAACTGATTTCTTAGTTAATATCAAGCTGTCTTTTGCTCTTTTCTGCTGTAACAAATGTAAATGTCCCCTCTGTGGGACGAATATAGGTATTCTGATTTTAATACAGATGGTAGTTTTTTTGTTCCACTTCAACACTAAATGTATCATCCTCTTCTACAGGACCGTGCTGCCCGGTGGATCAAGTGGTGGATCAGGTGACGCAGGCAATGAGCAATGTGTCATGGTCTCCCGCTAAAGGGGCGCATACATTCATCACTTCCCTAACATCAACGCGTGGCCACGCCCGCTGCCACACCATGGACTCCCACTGCCTCATGGGATGCATCACCTGTGGGACCAATTACACCATCACCATGGAGGCGATCAGCCACAGCGGGCGCCGGTCAAACTGCTCCTATGAGGGCTTCTCGTCCAGTAAGTGATTGGGTTTTCTTCCAATGAAAAGAAAATATTTTGCAACTGTAGTGTATCTACCAGAAAGCACTGACATGACACTTTTATTATAAAAAAGAAGCAATATATATACACGATTGTTTATGGTATGTATCAATGGGGGGTGCTAGTGGATCGCCGGAGCTGTTAGATTAATATTAACATGCTTATTGTAGTTGTAAGTGCACTGCCTTGCGGCCTGTAGCACCTGTTACAGGGTGGTTTAGGCTAGGTTGCAGCTCTACCCTGTGGACGTATTGTGCCTGTGATATATATCTGCCTCACGTGACTATACCTCAGTTGTATGATTACCTGCTTAATGTGAATACACGGCGTTGAGACACAGCCTGACTTGCCTTGTTTATTAATGCACCTACATCTACAAACATGGTGTCAGAAGCTCAAATAGGACCCAGCTGTGGACTGCATGCTACTGTCCGTCGCTGAAACAGAGTGCGTTTATTTGTTTTGGTGAGGTTTAGCAGTTTAAGTTAGCCTGTTAGCATTAGCGTCACGTTGGAACAATGATGATCATTGTTGATGGAGCATATGTGTGGACTGGACCTGCATTTTACAGGAAAGGAGTGAGCAGAGAGTAGAGTAGTTGTCGATTCTTGTTCTGTTTTCTCTGAATATCTGCCTCTCCCTCTCAGACATTGAGTCGCGCGCGCTACTAAAGAGACGTGTTACCATGGAAACCAAACAATGGTGTAGCTTATTAAAGTCCGAGTGGAAACAGTCGTGTGTAAATCTGATTTTGTCAGAAATGCGGGAGAAATATGACCCCGGGAGGAAACCGGGAGAGGGCAATGAAATCGGGAGTCTCCCGCGAAAATCGGGAGGGTTGACAAGTATGACCCACACCCAACCTACACTCAACCAGATGACTGGTTTCAGGGCCAGGATAACTAAGTCCACGTCTGAAAAAAATAACCAGCTCACTGGATTGCACTCGACTGTAGACCACTTGGAGTGGTAGAAAATAAGGGGCTGCAAAAGGTACTACAGATTGCATCGTCTGACACAACATATGAGCTGCCATGCAGAAAGACAGTGACAAAAAGAATCCAGCAGCTTTATGACAATGAAAAGGAAGATAAAGAGAATTTATTGGAGAAAGCCGAATGTGTTGCCCTGACTGGGGATCATTGGACCCCGGTAAGCAATTCAAAGTACCTCTGTGTGACGGCACACTTTATTGACATCTTCTCACTGTTCTCAGGTCAAATATTTATATGTAATTAAAAATGCGATTAATTTCGATTAATTAATTAAAAAATCTCTAATTAATTAGATTAATGTTTTTAATCGAGTCCCGGCACTACAAAATACACTTTAAATTCAAAGCCATTTCTTGACTGCTTTGCTCATGTGCGTCAGGATTAACATTTGACAGCTCGGTGAAATATATGTTCCAAAAATTAAAACAATTTGTAGTGCTCTCTTTGAATGGGCTGGTTATCTTTCAGACATTAAAGCCACTGCAGAAAGCTCCCTTCATGTCTCTCTCTCTCTCAGGTGCCTGCTGTCCATCAGGCGTCCGGCTCTATGGGATGGCCCACAGCTCTCTGCGGGTGCACTGGCGCGGTGCTGGCAGCAGCCACAGCTACGTCACAGAGCTGGTGGGCAGCAGGAACAACTACACCTGCACCGCCTCCCCCGGGGAGAGCAGCTGTGATGTTCCCAACATCCAGTGTGGGGATGTCTACACTGTGGTGGTGACTCCGCTCACACCAGAGGGCAGCAAAGTCCTCTTCTGCGCCCAGAGGATCTACTCAGGTAGGATTGTGACATCTCTCAGTTGTTTATGATGATAAATAATATAGGAATTTAGTTTGGAGCTAATGTGTCCTTTTGTTTATATTAAAAGTTAACCCTCTGTTTATGCTCTTAACGGAAAAGTTTTAGCACTAGTGATTTTATGTCTTTCTGTATTTGGGAACACAACAGCAGTAAAGACGATTCAAGCCTCAGAGGGCAACAAAGGTGGCACAGCTGAATCATGTTTAAAATGATTGACAACATTTTGACTGAATTTCAACCTTTTTTTCCCCTGCCCTCTCAGTCTCTTGCGAAGGCAGCAACCTTGGTACAGGTGAGTGTTATAATATGCAAAGATATATTTATAACTCTATTTTAAGTCCCACCGAAACCACCCAAACATTTATTTGACTTAAGAAGTAAAATTATTATTTTTCTCTAATGTCATTTCAACCTGTTGTTCTGCAGTGATATACAGAGGAAAGAGAAGCGTGGACTAGATATGGTAAGTAAAAATACGACAATTATACAGAAACTGTAGTGGAAGCTGTACATAGCAGCAACTGCTATAGTGGTTGACTAAAAACGCAAGCATAAAGTTATGTGAAGCCAGTGAGCTTGCCTCTTTGAGACCAGCTTTTAATCATCCTTTAAACTTCACAATATAATTAACAATATATGTGACAATAAAGCAAGCTAAAAGATGACCTTTTATGAAAACACCAATATTAAAGCAACGCAGGCACGACATGAAACGAGAACAGAAACAAAACTCTGATACTTGTTACAGTAAGACATAATAATTAAGTATATTATACATGTTCAGTTATAATGATGATTCTCTCTGCTGGTCACAATAAAACATTATTTTGATCTGAAAACTTTGATTTGACACTCTGCTGTTATAAGATGTAACAATTTACTTAATGAATATACATTTCTTCAAACTGAATGTGACTGAATCTCTTCTCCACAGACGCAACACCGCAATCTTCCTTTTCCTGCTCTTCCTCCATCAGTCCCGCACCACTGCAATAAAGCCAACTCATGGATGAATAGAAGGACTTGCCTGCACTGGACAACATGCCTGTGTGTTGTCCAGTGGTGATAGTGAAATAATTTTAATAATACATTTGTATGTGTTTTTATGTCTGTATCACTGATAAAACAATACCCCTCTATTCCCTAAACAGTCTTGATCAAGCACTCGAAGAGACGAGTGCATATGTTTGCTGCTCATGAGGCAACATGTGCAATGTGGACATGAAACATGTTAAAAGTACCTCTTGAACAAATCACCATATTGACAAAAAGATCAATTGGCAAAAGAGTAACAGTGCCTAAGCAGGCCTTGAAGAATATTTTGCCCCTTCATTTTCTGAATAATTGATTGGATGGTTGGCCAAAAAGTAAATAATTGTAGGTGTGCCCCCAAGTAGGAAGGCTCCTGGTGATCTGTGTCACCTCATCTGTTCTCAGGATGAATTCAACTGTTTGTGATATGTGTCTCTGTTGTTGTGAGAACCTGATTCATAGATCAGTAAATAAATTATTCCGAGCATCATTTTTGTGATGTGTGGTTTATTTTGCCCATAGATTTGTGCTTCAAAATCTTGTTTTATGCTGTTTGGTGCCAAATTGTGGCGGACCATAACTAAGTGTACCTACTCCAATACTTTGACTCCACTATAATCCAAAGGCTAATGCTTTTGACTTCCCTCCGTTTGTTTGATAACTTTTGAATATACATTTTTAACTAAAAGGTATTTATATTTAATGTCAGCTTCAGATCTATCCATCAGATTAAATTATAATACAATATATATATATACCGAAACGGGCCTTTGATATAATGAGGTCTTTTACTTATCTTTGTCAGTAGTGTTCACATTTACTTTCTATCTTTCTTACCTAAAAGAATAGTGAACAAAATTGTTACCTGGCCACACTTTGGACATTTTATTTTCCTGCTACAAAGAAAGTTGTCTGGCAGGAAGTGCTTTTGGCAAGTTTTCATAACTGGTGTAAATGCTCAGAAACCTTGGTGAAAATGTGTCCTAGTTGTGAAACTAAGGTAAATCAGGCACATTTGCTTCAGGGTGTTGTTCTGACCCCCTGGGCAATTTACTAACAACATTAGTCCTTATTTAATTTAATATTTATTTCTTTTATCTATTCAATCTGATATCTGATGTCAGATATCCTGTCCTTGATAAAACATCTGCTCAGTATCCCAGAGTCAAAAAGGTTTTCAGGTTATTTAAAATTAAAATATTGATATCAAATTGGAAACAAGGAATCTATATACAAGTTGACTTAACTAATTGCTTGAGCTCTATTTGACAGTTTGTAATACTGTTTACATGTCTCCTTAAGTCTGGAAGAGGTTTGAAAATGTGTTTATAATAACTGAACATATAAAATGTCTTGTTTGACAATAGCAGTATGGAGCTCTGGCAATGCAGTTACAACTTATGTGTCCATTGATTGTTTTTAAACTTGTTTATTCAAACTCATACCTTTTTTAGAAGTATTTGTATGGAGGAGTATTAGGGCCAGAACAACTAGAGTAGAACGTTTTTTAATTTTAACAATAAAGTTTCAATGTCTGTATTCTCAATATTTTTACTTTATTAACATTTCCACTAAAAGTGCAAAATATATTTAAAGCTGCAGCAACAATGTGATTTGTTTACCATGTCTGTATTTAAGTAAATTCTGTTTGGAAACAATGTTTGGCTCTGCAAAACGCAATTCTTTAGAAAACTAAATAATTCCCCCCCAGTTTGAATAAGGTGCATCGGATGTTGTGACTGGACCCTAAACATCTTTATCATTTCCCCCATCTATGTATCAAACTAAAACTCTTCTGTGGGACTCGCTACCTCATGTTATTTGTCTTTACTCAAAATATTTCTTCTTTTTTACATTCCTGGCAGAAATAGGTTTTCTACAATGAAAGTTCATCAACAGTATAGAGTATTGGAAATGCTTTGAGGCCTTAAGGTAGAGGAAGTCCAATTCCTTTTTCAGACCCATACAGTAAGTATCCAGGGTATGGCTGGGGTAGGCTACAGCCATACCAAGAAATATCTTAGCCCCACCATGAAAGATTATGTTAAAGTAAGCAAAAAAAAAGTCAGCCGAGTAAATTGCACAGACAGCAGCGAGATTGATTTCAGTAGCCACTTGTCTGGAAATGCCGAAGACTAGAAACGGTTTTGAAAACTTTTTTTTAAAAAACATATTTGGATGATATGGGTCTCTCACCCATAATGCAAATATGTTGTGGTATCTTTACTACATCCTTGAATATAGAGTATCGTGCCCTACAATACAAATGTTTTTCCTTCTCTTTTAGAATTTTCGAATCATAAATCTATCGAGTAGAATAGTTCATAAATCTAATCGATCGATTCATGATTCAAAGATTATAAAAGTAGCGTAGACATGTGGATATTATCCGGCTGAAAAAACGTGCATTTATCTAACAGGTTCGTTTTCCACAGACCTTATTTAGAACTATTTTCCAAAATCCTATGGAGAAATCCCATTGCTTTTTTGTCAAGGGAACCTTATTATACATCCATGGAGGGACCATGTTCAGCTTACTTCCGGGTTTTAGGACGTGTCACTGCACCACTCGAAGTCCCGCCTTTCTATTAGTCAACTAGAAAGACTACAAATCCCGTAAGTGGTGTCATTAACGTTACACATTACACTCGTGTTACTCACCGAAACCTTAGAGGTTTCTCAATACTCAAATTTCCCCTCCTCGACTCCTCTCCTCGAGACTTGGTGCCGCCCACAGGAGATGCGAGCGGAGGACTGAGGAGGGGAACCGAGGAGAGAGGAGTGGAAGTGTGACACTTGGTTCCTGCTTTGCTGTTGCTTTCTTGTACTTCACCAGAGTCAGTTTAAAATATCAATCAGCTTTTATTCTGCAAACCATGGAATAGACACACAGATCCACAGTTTAGCCACAGTATAGTGAGATGTTGCTCCAAAGCTAAGAATCCTCTAACACTGTTACGGCCCGTCTACACTACAGGCATCCAGAAATGCTTTCAACGGTTCGCCCATTGACTTGAATGGGGTGACGTAGAAGATTTTTAATCTTCGCCGAACTGCATTGTGGGGAGCATGGCATGGCTTTGCAAGCATCACGAGCACCTATCGGCATCAAAAGTTGAACAATGTTCAACTTTTGAGGCTCGATGCTCGGCATCAGCCAATCAAATCCTGTTTATGCAATTTCCGCCAGTACAAGCGCTAGCCAATCAAACCGCGTGTATGCTGATACTGCAGGTCTTGACTATTTTCCAGATGTCATAAAATGGAGGATAAATTACCGTAATTTTCGGACTATAAGGCGCACCTGAATATAAGCCGCAGCAGCTAAATTGAATGATGTGTACATATATAAGCCGCACTGGACTATAAGCCGCAGGTGTTTTAATGTTTAATTACCATATGTAAGGGTTCGTGCACAGAGGGGATTGTCGGGAAAGAGATTGCTGTTTGAGGAAGCTCCCATTTATTAACATTTCAACAAACAAGTTGCATATTTGCATAACGTATTCAAGTGTTACCATTTAGTGCAATAGTAGCTACAGAACATGTACTGTGCTGTGTAAACTGTATCACATAGCGTTTCAGACACACAAACTTTTCAACTTTCAAACTTAAACGGTGCGCTCCCAGCGCACATACCGGCAGTGATTTACAGCAGTGGTTTTCAACCAGTGGTACGGGGAAAAACTGTCTCGCTCTCGTAATGTCTGTCTGTCTTGCTCTCGTTCTGTTTCTCGTACCACTCTCGGTTCCACTTTTACTTTTGCGCGCTACCTGTCTCACTCTTTTCCGGCCTCCAGCTTTTCCTGCTGGAGCCCGCCGCTTAAAGGTGGGGGGCGCGGACCGACCATAGAGCCAATAGAGTTAAAGGTGGTGGACCGTAACCTGTAAAATCCATAGATTTAGGAGCTCCCCTAGTGGCCGTTAGCTGTAAAAATCCATAGATTAGCCGCACCGTTAAATAAGCCGCAGGGTTGAAAAATGGGAAAAAGGCGCGGCTTATAGTCCGAAAATTACGGTAATCGTTGCTGTGGCAAGTGTCCCAGTCCTGTATTACTGTACTCTGTTCACCTACCGGGACCTAAACCGGAGGAACCAGGCATGGCGGGAGGTGGCAGAGACAGTTGGTGAAACTGGTAGGTTTTCAACTGTTGGGGAGTTTATATCCAGTTTACTTCGTTGAAGAAGCGGGCTTTTTTTTGCTTTGTATGCCGTATCGGGCGGGAGATTCCTGATTGGTTGTTGGTCGCCTTGGGCGCGAGAAATCGCCAAGCCTCAGACACGCCCAGCTTCAAGATTTTTTTATGCCTTTAGTGTAGACGGGCCGTTACAGTGATCGTATAGTGGTATCATTTGTTTAGAGAAAAAGGATTCTAAATACAAACAAAGAAACCCAATAACATTTATTACAAACATAAAACAATTTAGTTTGTAATTGTGACAATAAAGATTAATCAAATTACTTAGATGAACAGTATTCAATAAAAACATTTAACAGCTCAAAATAAACATACCTGCAAACCATGGAATAGACACACAGATCCACAGTTTAGCCACAGTATAGTGAGATGTTGCTCTACAAAGGAAAGTTTCACCTCAGTGACGTAAATGCCACATGTACTCCACGACGTTAGTGGCTAACTAGTTCGCTGAAAAACGGCTCACTCTCAGTTTATGTACAATTATTTTAAAAAGTGATACACTACGGAATCTGAAGACATTTAGCTAAACATAAAATATAACCAATAAATGCAGATAGATTATACACAGAATAGTACACGTAGATCACAATTATTATTATATTACAACTGAGTGTGAACACAGCCACAACTCACCCAAAGCTAAGAATCCTCTAACACTGACGGATTCCCAAAATGCACCACATTCAGCGCAACACTATCTTCCGGCTGCGGCTTTTCAAAATAAAATAAAAGGACAAAACTATGTTTAACAGGATTTAATAAAACAAACATTCATTATTTACACTGTTGCATACACCCCCCTTAAATTATATTAAACTACAGGCAAATACTGAACATCATCAAGACAAGAGGGTAAGAAGAAAAAGAAAAAAATATATATTTGTGGTGGCTGTTCGAGGTGAAACCAAATCAAAGACACAAATTACAGTCGATACAAAATCCTCCCATAAGGAGTGAAAAGGATAGGGAGGTACCAGGCCCAATACTTTTCTCAGACCAGCAGAATATGCCATTTACACCTTCAAAGCATCTCATCTAAGGCAACACACATAGCATACCCACAAATCTAGAAACGCATACAAATACTACTCGGATGTAACCCATAAAAAACTGGTAGAATATCCTGACGGCTTAAACCTCAAATATCCTATGGAAGAATGCAAAAACTGAACTAGTAACAGATGAGGTATCTTCAACCTTCTGTGCTGCCATCTCATATATCAACTTTTTAGGAGGTTTGACATGCCTCCCACATCTAGTAGTGACTGAACCACCACAGCTCGCATGAACACTATGAGGTTGCGTGCAAATAGCATTGGTTTCATCAACAACTTCTGTGTAAGTTAAACGAGAAACACCAACTGAGTCTGGGTCAGTCAAGTCAGCAGCACTCACAGGGTCTGGGTCAGGTGGTAGAGTCACACTGTCAGGGTCGGTTGGTAGAGTCACACTGTCAGGGTCTGAGTCAGATGAGTGAGCATCAATGGCAGGGAATGAGTCAGGTGAGTGAGCATCACTGGCAGGGACTGGGTCAGGTGAGTCAGCATCACTGGCAGGGACTGGGTCAGGTGAGTTCATGAGCCAGTCCACAGTGCGATCGTAGCCATCTTCATTGTCCACATGCACAGAGACTTGACCTCTTCCACATTCCTCATCCCCATTATCTGAGTTGACAAACGAGGCAGGAGTTTCAACCTCGTCTATGAAAAGAAAGTCAACCGGGAGAAGCAGGTTCCGATGCACCTCTCTCTCTTTTCCAGATTGGGCATCTCTTATCCTGTACACGTTAATCCCAGCCCTCACCGACACAACATCATAGGGCGTAGAAACCCACTTGTCAGCAAGCTTTCTTTTGCCCCTCTCACCACGGTTGGCCAACAAAACTTGATCACCCACACCCAGCGGAGAACCCTTGACTTTGCGGTTGTAAAGCCGAGCATGACGGGCTTGCTCATTAAGGCTGTGATTTTGAGCAATCCTTGCAGCTTCACACAAGTCCTGTCTCAACTGAGAGACAAACTCATTATGGCTGACCACTCTTTCATCCTGAAGCCCATGCTGGAACACAATGTCAATAGGGAGACGTGGCACCCGGCAAAACATGAGGTAAAAAGGGGCAAAGCCGGTTGTCTCATGTACTGTGCAGTTGTAGCAAAAGGTCAGCGTCTGCAACACCCGGGTCCACCTGGCTTTCATTGTTGGGGGAAGGGTTCTCAACATATTCCCCAGCGTCCTGTTAAAGCGTTCTGTCACGCCATTACCCATGGGGTGGTAAGGTGTGGTGTGTGACTTTTGCACCCCCGCCACCTCCAAAAGGTCCTTAATCAGTCTGCTCTCAAAGTTGGCACCCTGATCTGAATGGATTCTCTTGGGGAAGCCGTATACACAGAAGAAATCATTCCATAACCGGCAAGCAAACATGTTTTGCAGACTGACTCCGACAGGGGAAAGCATGTGCCATTTTTGAGAAATGGTCAGTGACAACCAATACATCAACTGTCTTCTTGTCACCAAGTTCAGCTGTCCAAAAGTCAATGCACACCAGTTCCATAGGTTCGGATGTCTGAATGCTTTCCAGAGGCGCCCGGGCTTCGGGTTCAAGTGTTTTACGAACAACACATCTCTCACATCGTCGCACATGGTCATTTATGTCTCTTTCCATTTATGTCTCTTTCCATGCCAAAAAAAACTTTCCCTAGCAAGGGACATTGTTCTCGCACGGCCCTGATGACCAGCATTGTCGTGGAGGCCAAGGAGAATCTGAGGCTTGAGATCATCCGGCACAATGAACTGGAAAAGCTTTTTGTTCAGTCGATGGCATGTTCTCATTCTGTACATAATTCCATTGTGGACTTTAAGCTTTCTCCAGTGTCTGAGGAGTTTTCTGACGCCGCCTGGTTCAGATGTTGCCTCGCGTCTGGTAGCTTTCCTCTTTTGATGCATATAGAACAGGACCCTGCTTATGGTCTTGTCTTGATCCTGGAGATTCAAAAGCTGGCTCTGAGGAATAGGAGTGGAAGAGTCTTCCTCAGGCAACTGTGGCAGTGATAAGTTAGCACTGGGTAGGCCACAATCACCATGAGCCCTCAATGCAGCTGACACTTCTTCTGAGCTGATGGAACTTCCCACGGGCTGGTGAACAGGCCCAGCACCACGGTCAGATGACGTAGACCGGGTGCCTTGGACAACCTGGCAGTTGTTTGTCAGCCGAAAAACATCCTGCACTGTGCCCTTGACAACTCCATTGACTTCCTCCAGTAGTGCAACATACTGTATGGCTCTTTCAACAAGCGGTAACCAACACATGACTGGACAAAAGGCTCACGGCTCAAGGCATCTGCAACAATGTTTTTAACACCCGGAACATACTTAAGATCGAAGTTGTATGCTGCAAGCTTGGCCACCCACCTTTGTTCACAGGCATCCAAACGTGGTTTTGTCAGAATGTACGAAAGGGGGTTGTTATCTGTCCAAGCGGTGAAATGTCTCCACTTTAACCAATGGCTGAATTTGTCGCACACAGCCCACTTCAGCGCCAAAAACTCCAGCCTATGTGCTGGATAGTTCATTTGAGACCGGGTCAGCGTCTTACTTGCAAAGGCGACTGGCCGTTCAACTGTCTCACCAGGTGACACTTGTGACAAGACGGCTCTAATACCATCAAAAGAAGCATCAACAGCGAGGATGAAAGGCTCATTGAAGTTCGGGTGAGCCAACGTGACACCATGAGTGAGCTCACTTTTCAGAGTTTGTAATGATTCCTGACACGCAGGTGTCCAGTCATTAGACGTAAGAGCTGCTGGGGCAGAGGACTTTTTCTTGAATTTCTTGCCTTTCTTCACATGTGATTGAACTTGTCGGCCAGAAATGAGTCTGAACAGAGGTTTGGCCTTCGCAGAGCAATCGGCAATGAAATGCTGATAATAGAAGACCATGCCCAAGAATGACCTGATCTTCTTCCAGGAAGGCGTGACACCATCGCTCTCCATCAACTCTGCTTCCCCCACATCAGCAATGGTCTTCACTTTGTCAGGGTCTGTTCTCACCCCATCTAGACAAACAATATGACCCAGAAACTTAACTGAACTCTTCAAGAGATGACATTTCTTAGGGGCCAGCTTGAGGTTGTGATTTTTCAGACGGGAGAACACCATTTCCAGACGTTCAAGAGCCAGCTGTTCATTAGGGGCAAAAACCATCACGTTGTCAAGGTAACAGAGTAAGCTGCTGAAGTTTTCATCTCAGAATATTGACAACATCATCCGCATGAAGGTTGCGGGACTGTTGGACAGGCCTTGAGGCATTCTATTGTACTCATGGAGGCCGAAGGGGTGACGAAAAGGCTGTGTACTTTTTGTGCTCCTCATGAAGTGGCACGTTGTAGAACCCAGAAGTCAAGTCCATGGTAGAGAAGAAGATATTTCCTCCCAGTGCAGCAAGAGCATCGGCTTGATGAGGCAATGGGTGTGCGTCTTTTATAGTCTTTGCATTGATCCATCTGAAATCAGTACAAATGCGCAGACTGCCATCCTTCTTCCACACCAAGACCAATGGGGATGCATACTCACTGTGAGATTTCCTGATTATGCCCTTTTCCTCCATCTCATTCAGTGTAGTCCTCAGCTTCTCATAGTGGCTTGGTGGAACCCGGCGGTAAGGCAAGCGAAACGGCCTCTCGTCCACAAGGTGTATTTTGTGGACAAAGTCTGTAGCCTCCCCACAATCCATCTTGTTTCTGGAAAAGATGGAATCATACTTCTCAAGAAGCTGAAAAAGTATATCTTTCCACTGCTCAGACACCTCACAACTCTCCAAGTCCAAATCTTGTAGCCCCAGCTTGTTTAGAGCGTCCTTTCTTTGTTCAGGGGTCTTTGTTGTCGAAGAGCACTTTGAGACACTATGGCTATTTACTGAAACCTTTTCAGCTGGGGGCAGTTGTTCAACTGCAACACATGGGAAGACATCTGCAATCTTACAGTTTCTCCTCAGAGTCACTGGCTCACTGCTTGGGTTAATCAGTTTGAGGGGAACCCACCTGTCACCCCACAGAGGTGTGACTACACGGCCAACCAACACATTTCTGGGCCTTGATATTGAGTTAGTCGTTTCAACAATCACTGTGCTCCCCACTGACAAAGGTGCTGATTCGGGCAATTATCCCCAGACAAGGTGTTCACACAGTGGTTCAAGAGTAACACTCTGCCTCAACTTCACTATGCCGATCTTGTCAGGCAGGGGTCCCCCACGCCATTTCTCAGAGTTGGAGAGCAGGGACAAAAATTGGCAACAATCATCATCTGCAATGTCAACTGGTGTAGCCAGAAGTCTCCAATAATCGTCAGACTTTTTCATCAGATGTATGAGAATCTTGATAGCACTACTACCAACAATCATGTCGTCTGTTTGTCCATGGATGACAAATGTTGGGATGAGCAACTTGAACCCATAGATTGTCACCTCCAAATCATAGACTGCTGTTGGGTAGATATGGTGACCACCAGCACCAACAACAACAATGTCATCAGCAGGACTTCTCTTCAAATCAGGGCATTGCTGCAAGAGGCGTGCAACTGCAGCTTCGCTCAGAGAGCATGACATAGAGCCACTATCAATCATGGTTTTCAGTGGAACTCCACTTGCAGCACTAACATTTGTGTAGAACAAGGCAAGCTGTCGGATTTCTGAAATTTCTGCGTCATTTGGAAAATGACAGTCTTTCCAGACGGTGCAAAGGAACAAAGAGATTCATACAAAGACTCCAAGTCATAACTGTCACAGCTGGGAGGGTCACTATCATGATCCACACTGTCTTCCCTGAAGTGCGGACCCATTAGTTTTCCGACTGTGGGGGAGCCGCAGGCGGCACAGGACCAGGACAAGTAAGCCTAGAATCGTTTGGTGAGTGGCACTGAAAACAGAGTCTGTGGTCACGACAGTGGTTGAAAGTAGAGTGAGCAACGTCATGACAAACAGAGCAAGGCGTGTCATGCAGCCCTTCAATCCTGGGACGTCTTGGGCCAGACTGTCTGGCTGGACTCGACTGAACAGGCCTCTGCAGAAGCACCTTCTCCAGCATGCCAATAAGGTGTTCCAGGGTAGCAGAGTCTGTGGCGTGTGCTTGTGGTGCACCCTGTTCCCCGGTAGGTGGCATGTGTGGCATAGGGGTAGTGTGCTGTGTGTTCACCCTTACCTTCTCTTCAGTTACCTTACTCATCCTGGATGTCTTCACTGAGTGATACTCATCTAAGATGTCCTGAACTTCATGAGCAGTCCATTTGTCCATCGTCTTGGACCGAAATGTCATAGAAAGCTCAGGGGAGGGACAGTTCCTTATGAACATTCGAGTTACTTCTGTGCCAGGACTATCAAGCGTCTTGCCCTGCTCTCTAAGACGCTCAATGGCAAGGTCCACAGCACGGTGCAGCCTGAGCCAGTAGTCAAATGCATCCTCACCTTTCCCAGGCAGTGTGGTGTAAAAGTCTGCTAAAGGGAGCTGTGAGCATGGTGCAGAGTCAAAGTGCTTTCTTAGGAGACCATAGATAGCTTCAGGTTCACGTGTGATGTCTATGTCACTGTTTCTGGTACCAAACCTGACCACGTCTTTTGCTTTGCCTCTTAGATGGGTAAGGATCTCCTCAGCCTGTTCCTCAGGTCTCAGGTTGTTTTTCCTAATGAAATCCCTCATGAGTTCCTCCCACTCTCTGACTGAAGTGAAATCAGAGCTGTCTCCTTTAAAGCATGGGGGATCTTTTAGCTTTCTGTGGGATACAAGCTGCACGTGAGAGGCACCAAGCACGTTTGAAGTCGAAATGTCAACATTTACTGGTGAGGTGGCAGTATTGGTCAGAGGGGCACTAAGAGATGGGCTTAGTTGAGTCATAATGTTCTGTACTACTTTGTGACTAACCTGCTGAAGTACATCTCCCATCTGATTAGCAATCTCAGTAGCAAGGGCATCAGGGCTAGGAATAGCAGTGCTTGCATAACGAGGCTCATGTAAAATGCCTACAGAGGGGCTAAAAGAAGGGGCTACATCCCTACTGGCCAAAGTGAACCCTGGCGTACCCTGACTATCCCCCATTACAATACCACGCCCACAAACAGGGGTCTCAAACATAGGAGAACCCAACATTCCCCTCCCCCTGCCAAAACTAGTTCCCCCCAGATTAAAAGTCATCACGAAATAATAAAAATAAAATAATGTGTCAAAGAATAGATTTCAAAATACTGCTGCTGGTTTATGAAGAACTGAATGGTTTAGGCCCAAAATACATTTCTGATCTCCTGCTAAATTATGAACCATCCAGATCTCTCAGGTCTTCAGGGACTGGTCAGCTTTCTGTCCCCAGAGTCAGAACTAAACATGGAGAAGCAGCGTTCAGTTATTATGCTCCAAATATCTGGAACAAACTCCCAGAAACCTGCAGGTCCGCTGCAACTCTTACTACTTTTAAATCCAGGCTGAAGACTTTTCTTTTTGTCGCTGCTTTTAATTGAACTATTCATATCTTAGACTGCACTGTAACTTTTATCCATGTATTTTTTCTTTTAATGTTTGATTGGCTTTTCTTTTTAATGACTGATTTTAAATGCCATTTTCTTAATGTCTTTCATTTTTTGTAAAGCACTTTGAATTGCCTTGTGTTGAAAAGTGCTATATAAATAAACTTGCCTTGCCTTGCCTAATAAAGATTTCATGTGACACATAAAATGGATTTGTTGATGGGAATGTATGTGAATAAATTAACTCTAGGTTAACAGTACTCTTGCTATCACTACTCACCGACACTATAAACCTTGTCCCTCATGCTAGCCCTGACAACACCGGTAAGCACACATTCATCTAGGCAGCACTGTTTTACGTGTCCTGACTTGTAGTGGTTCTCTCCTATCTACACTCTTGTCATCTTTGTAAAACGATATCAGACTGGTAATTGACACAGCCATGACTTCTAGTTCAATTCAGTGTGGCTAAAATGAAAAGCTTTGTTAAAATATGCAAGCGCGCGAAAGTCAAAGTCAGCTTTATTGTCAAAAATTCTACATGTGTTATACATCCAGAAATATCGAAATATCGTTTCCCACAGTGTGACATGTAGGCTATACATAAAACAAAACAAAAAGGGCCTAGATAAACGTGGTACACATTAAACAAAACAAAAAGAGCCTAGATAACCGGGGTATACAGTTTAAAATGTTAATATATTTAAAGTGTTCAAAGTGCATTTTCAGTGCAAGTCAGTTGAAACGATCTTAAGTTGGGGTGACGTTGAAGTCGTGCGACCCTGCTGCTGTACTGGCTTGTAGTTCGTCTATAGCATAGCGTTAGCATTTTGCTTCTAGCGACTAGATTTATGATTCAAAAATTATAAAAGTAGGGTTGACATGTGGAGATTATCCGGCTGAACAAAACGTGATCCCTCTCTTAAATGTGTGTCAACCACAGACCTTATTTCGAGCTATTTTCCAAAATCCTATGGAGAAATTGCATTGGTTTTTCAAGAAGGAACCGGAAGAAGTTTACTTCCGGGTTTTATGACGCGTCACTGCGGTTCTCTATGCAGTGCGCAATAGCTTAATGTGAGCGGGAGCTCAACGTGGGCGGAGCTTCACAGATGACGCGTTACATCCTGTTTCCGGGGTAGCAGTTCTGTTCTGTTAATCGTCAGAGTACGATGGAGGTAAGTATCCCTAAATAAATTAACTATTGGTTTTTCCTGCGGTTTAAAATGTGTTGATTTTAAGTCTCACTTATTTGCTGTCAAATGTGCGCTGTCGCTACTAGTGTTACAATAGTTGTTATATGTTTCCACACGGACCCTGTTGAGGGGAACACACACCGGAGCAGGCATGCAGATGAAGCCAGGGTGTAAATGTTATGCTACGTTCTATGTAAAAGTTTAATTGTGTTAATTAAGTGTAAGCAGCTAAAAGTGCTTCAACCGTCCATTCTTGTAATATGAGGGGCAAGAATGAAACATGGTGGCAGCGGAAATTGGAAACTTGGAAGTAAGAGAGCAGTACAAAAGAAGAAAAAGAAAACAAACTTTTGCTGTGCAGCTAACCAGCTAGCCTGTAGCTAATAACAAGCAGTGGGCTGGGGAAGACCAGTGGCGTAGCCAGGAATTATTGTGTGGGTGGGCCTGGAGAAATGTAGGTGGGCCAGGGGGAGACATATTAAGCGTGGGATCTGAGCTGAAACTTCATTAATGATTTTAATGATTTTTTAATGCACTAATAGAACATAAGCATAAATTAGCAGTGAAAATAAAACATAGGCACGGCGGCCTCAGAATGTGTGTAAAACTGACAGGGATGGGTATCGTTAAGGTTTTAACTTTTATCGATAGCGCTTATCGATCCGGTCCTTTTAACCAGTGGTGTAGTGGGCGTTGGACGCGGGGATACGCCGTACCCCCACTTATTTGAAGCATGATTTCCTTTTTTAATAGTCTAATACATCTAAAATCATTGCCAGTGTTATCAGTTGCAAGTGTGTGTTTGTTGTATTAATGACGAAAACATAATAGGCAGATTTCACAGTAATAAAAACGTAGCTCAAGCATTTATGCAACTTGATTTGAAGCGTATGTGTGTGAAAGGCAGAACCGTGTGTGTAGGGTGACCAGGTGTCCCGCACTGTGCGGGACTGCACACACAGCATTTTTATTATTTGTCCCGCGTCCCACACATTGAGACTATGTCCCGCATTTGAGTGATAGTCGCGCAGAAAGGCCGGATCGGTTCGCTGACAGCCGGCACCGCCCTTTATTATTATATTGTCTAAACGGCATCATGTAAGTTGCGCTGACAGGCGACACAGAGGTCTCACTGTTCTGTACAGCAAGAGAAACCACTGGGTCACTTTGTCCACTTCCAGCGACAGAAGAGCAGCTTGACTCAAGATCTTCATCACCTCCCACGGGGAGAAAACTCACAGGAAGCAGGAGATTCCTGTGAACAACTTTTTCCTTTGACGTCACAGGGTCTCTAATGCAGTACACATTGATTCCTGGCTTCACAGATATCACTTCATAAACTGTGGAAACCCATCTGTCTGCAATCTTTCTTTTCCCTCTCTCACCACGATTTGCAAGCAAGACTCTGTCACCAATAGTGAGAGGTGACCCTTTTGCTTTGCAGTTGTAGTTCTTTACCTGACGCGCCTGTTCAGTCCGACTGTTCTGCCGGGCAATGTGAGCAGCTTCAGCCAGGTCACGTTTCAAGCGGGAATCAAACTCACAATGGTCAACAACAGCACTGCTAGAGAGGGGATGCTGGAACACAACATCAACTGGCAGATGTGGGATCCTCCCAAACATGAGAAAGAAAGGTGCAAAGCCTGTTGTCTCATGCTCAGTGCAATTGTAACAGAATGTCAGCATTTGGAGCATTTGTAGCCACCTGGCCTTGGAATGTGGAGGCAGGGCCCTTATCATGCCCCCAAGTGTTCTGTTGTACCGCTCGAAAACTCCATTCCCCATAGGATGGTAAGGGGTGGTGTGTGACTTCTGGACGCCAGCTACCTCCATGAGCTCTTTAATGAGTTGACTCTCAAAATTGGCTACTTGATCTGAATGGATGCGTTTGGGGAAACCATATACAGTTGCAAGAAAAAGTATGTGAACCCTTTGGAATTACCTGGAGTTCTGCATAAGTTGGTCATAAAATGGAAGAAGCCACTGCTGTCCAGAAAAAACATTGCTCCACGTTTGAAGTTTGCAAAAGAGCACCTGGATGTTCATATTCTGTGGACAGATGAAACCAAAGTTGAGTTGTTTGGAAGGAACACACAACGCTATGTGTGGAGAAAAAAAGGCACAGCACACCAACATCAAAACCTCATCCCAACTGTGAAGTATGGTGGAGGGAGCATCATGGTTTGGGGCTGCTTTGCTGCCTCAGGGCCTGGACAGATTGCCATCATCCACGGAAAAATGAATTCTCAAGTTTATCAAGACATTTTGCTGGAGAACTTAAGGCCATCTGTCCACCGATTGAAGCTCAACAGAAGATGGGTGATGCAACAGGACAACGACCCAAAGCACAGAAGTAAATCAACAACAGAATGGCTTCAACAGAAGAAAATACGCCTTCTGGAGTGGCCCAGTCAGAGTCCTGACCTCAACCCAATTGAGATGCTGTGGCATGACCTCATGAAAGCGATTCACACCAGACATCCCAAGAATATTGCTGAACTGAAACAGTTTTGTAAAGAGGAATGGTCCAAAATTCCTCCTGAGCGTTGTGCAGGTCTGATATGCAACTATAGGAAACGTTTGGTTGAGGTTATTGCTGCCAAAGGAGGGTCAACCAGTTATTAAATCCAAGGGTTCACATACTTTTTCCACCCTGCACTGTGAATGTTTACATGGTGTGTTCAATAAAAACATAAAAACATATAATTGTTTGTGTGGTTTTAGCTTAAGCAGACTGTGTTTGTCTATTGTTGTGACTTAGATGAAGATCAGAACACATTTTATGACCAATTTATGCAAAAATCCAGGTAGTTCCAAAGGGTTCACATACTTTTTCTTGCAACTGTATGCAGAAAAAGTCATTCCAAAGTTGACGAGCGACCTGTTTAGCTTACTGATTTTTACACGGGAATGCATGAGACATTTTAGTAAAATGATCTGTGACTACCAAAACATCCACACACTTTTTGTCAGTCTGTTCAGCAGTCCAGAAATCAATACAGACTAGTTCCATCGGTTCAGAGGTGCAAATGCTTTCAAGAGGAGTACGGTCGTTAGGCTCAGGTGTTTTTCCAACCACACATCGGAAGCAATTCCTCCCATGATTGATGATGTCACGTTCCATTCTTATCCAAAATAATCTCTGCCTGGCAAGAGAAAGTGTGCGGGCCTGTCCCTGATGACCAGCTGAGCCATGTATGCCATTGAGGACTTGGGCCTTAAGGGAGTCTGGAACCACAATTTGGTGGATCGTCGTGTTCATTCGTCTGTCTTTCTTTACCTTGCACAAAATGCCATCCTTGATGGAGAGTTTGGGCAAGTGTCTTAGCAGTTTTGCCACTCAGCGAGACTCAGCAGCACGCTCACGTCTTGTGGGTCTCCTGCGGCGCTGGATGTAATAGAGAGCCCTGCCTATAACATCATCCTGTTCTTGGAGATTAACAAGTTCACTCTTCGGTAGAGAGGAAGTCTGGTCGACACCAGGAACCTGAAAAACAGCTGGTCCTGTTCCTCTCACTTGGCCGACACCTCCAGTGTCGTGTGCATCTAACAGTGCTGAGACGTCATGTGATGACAGGGACCCCTGAGAAGGAGACTGGGTGACGACTTCCTCATACTGATCAACAACCACCTGGCAGTTATTAGTACACCTAAATGCATCCTGCATTGTTCTATCCACCATCCCAGACATGTGGTTCAGTAAAAACGCATAAGGTTCAGTCACAAGACGGTGGCTCATGCACGACTGGACAAATGGCTCTCTACTTAATGCATCAGCGACCACATTCTTTGGACCAGGGATATAGTTCAGGTCAAAACTGTATGCTGCGAGCTTTGAAACCCTCCTCTGCTCACAAGCATCCAACCTAGGCTTAGTCAAGATGTATGTCAATGGGTTATTATCTGTCCAGACCGTGAAGCGTCGCCCTTTTAGCCAATGGCTAAATTTGTCACAAACTGCCCATTTAAGAGCGAGAAACTCAATTCGATGTGCTGGATAGTTCAGCTGAGAGTGGGAAAGTGTCTTGCTAGCAAATGCTACAGGTCTGGCCATCTTTCCATCAGGAGGCAACTGTGAAAGGACGGCCCCTATGCCATCAAAGGAGGCATCAACTGCAAGAATGAATGGAGCGTTAAAATCTGGATGTGCTAAAGTGACACTGTGCACCAGCTCATACTTCAATGTTCCAAATGCTTCTTTGCACTCAGCATTCCAGTCTATTGGAGAGAGTCTGACATAGCATTTTTTAGACTTTGGTTTGTGGCCTCTCCCTCTTTTGTGTGGTGTGGCAGGCTCAGACACAAGGTTGAACAGCGGCTTAGCTTTGGCAGACATCCCTCAATGAAATGGTGGTAATAGAGAACCATCCCTAAGAAAGACCGGATTTTCTTAGCACACGGTGTTTGCCCATCTTGCTCCATCAAGTCAGCTTCCTGCATATCATTTATAACCTCCACTTTACTCGGGTCGGTTTTAACACCATCCTCACAAATAATGTGTCCCAGAAATTTGACTGACCTGCGTAGAAAATAGCACTTCTTAGGGGACAGCTTTAAGTTGTTGGCAGCAAGACGTGAGAAAACCATCTGTAGACGCTCAAGTGCAACCTGTTCAGATGGAGCATAGACCATGAGGTCATCCATGTAGCATAGCAGACTTGTGAAGTTCTCATCCCCAAAGATGGACATCATCATTCGCATGAAAGTGGCAGGGCTGTTCGACAAGCCCTGGGGCATCCTGTTGTATTCATGAAGACCGAATGGGGAGGAGAACGCCGTATATTTTCTGTCATCTTCATGCAGCCCGACATTGTAGAACCTTGACGTGAGGTCCATTGTGGAAAAGAACACATTTCCACCAAGCGCAGCAAGGGCATCAGTCTGATGGGGCAATGGATGTGCATCTTTTACTGTTTTTGCGTTCAACCACCTGAAGTCATTGCAGAGGCGAAGGTCACCATTTGGTTTGACAACGAGGACAAGGGGTGATGAGTATTCACTCTGAGATTTGCGAATGATCCCTAATTCCTCCATGTCATTCAGAGCAGTCCGTAGCTTGTCATAGTGGCATGGCGGAACCCGCCTGTATGGAAGTCTGAAGGGCTTGTCATCAACCAGGTGTATTCTGTGCACAAAACCCACTGCCTCGCCACAGTCCATTTTGTGCTCCGAAAATGTTGATTCATACTGCTCAATGATTTTCATCAGCTTATCTTTCCACTCGAGAGAGACCTCACAAGATGAGAGGTCCAAATCCTGCAAACCCATGTCACTCAAGATGCAGGACATCTCCTCCTCTGACCTTGGCTCAGGCGACGGGCTGTGTGTGTACTGTGCACTGGATTGGACGTGAACTGGATCTGGTAAATCCTGCACTGAAAGACAGGGGGACACATCAGCAACCTTTGCATTCTTTTTAAGGGTGAGTGGCTTTTCAGTGGGGTTTACAATTTTGACAGGAACCCAGCCATTTCCCCATAAGGACCAGACAACCCTCCCCACCACAATTTGTGCAGGTCTGGCTTTTGACTGGGTGGGCTCAATGATGACTGTACTCCCTACTGCAGAGACATCAGACTCAGATACTTTCGCCCACACCAAACTTTCAGACATTGGCTGCAGAATTACACATCTTTTCAGTTTTGCCGTGCCAATTTTGTTAGTCACAGCTCCACCTTTGCATCCATCTGAGGAGGACAGCAGAGACATCAACTTGGGCAAACTATCATTCTGAACACTTGTCACAGGAGATGTGATATTTTGGCAATTTACAGTTTTTTTCATCTGCGAAATGAGCCACTTGATGGCATTGCTGTCCAGAATCATTTCATCAGTCTGGCCTGGCACAACTAGAACAGGAATTATTACCTTATAGCCATAAACTGATGCAGTAAGATCATACATGGCAGATGGAGTAACAAGGTGACCACCACAACCAACTATGACAAAGTCTTCAGCTGATTTCCTTTCCATGTTAGGGATAGATTGTGAAAGTCTTCTGTCAGCTGCCTCACTAATTGTACATGCCATAGATCCACTGTCCACTAATGCTTTGAGAGCATGTCCATTATCGGTGGTCACAGCCGTGTGGAATAGACTATCAGTCTGCGGGAGTCTTTGAAGCCTTTGTACAATCAGTGTCTTATTTGATGGCACCATGCTGCTGTAGGTGTCATACAATGTTTCACAATCATCAATGTCTTTCATACCCAAGGTGGGAGGCTCACTCACATAATCTGCACTATCCTCCCTCTTGCGCAGATCATTCAGTTTCCCTGCTGGTTGTAGTGAGGAGGACATCTCCCCTCTGGGCAGTCACGTCTTGGGTGGCCAGGTAAGTGACACAGGAAGCAAAGTCTGTTCTCTCGACAGTGTATGAAAGCAGAATGAGAGCTGTCATTACATATAGAACAAGGCATGTCCGTAAAGCCCTCAATCTTTGGTGGCTTGTTGCTAGTATGTTGCCTCCTATTAGCTTGAGCATACCCAGGGGCCTGAAGCAACACCTTCTCCAGCATGCCAATCAACCTCTCGAAAGCAGGGGTGTTCTGGCTCACAGCTTGTGCCTGTTTGGGAATGTCTGACACTAAAGCAGCATTAGTGCTCACCTCAGCTACATTCATGTTTATCCTGCCTCTCTCTGTGGAAGACCTCAGTCCCTTCTCTAAATGGTATTCATCTAGCACTTCCTGAACTTCTCGTGCTGACCATTTATCAATTGTCTTGGACCTAAACGTAAGAGCTAAATCTCTGCTGGGGCAGTGTCTGATGAACATACGTGTGACTTCAATACTGGGATTATCAAACACCTTACCCTGTTCCCTAAGACAACTGTCAGCCACATCGACAGCTCTGTTTAGTCTGAGCCAGTACTCATATGGTTTCTCTTGTTCTTTTGGTAGGGTGGAATAAAAGTCAGTCAGGGGCACAGAAGAGCAATGGCTGGAGCTGAAATGTTTGCGGAGGAGTCCATAGATGGCCTGCGGGTTCTCTTGGACATCAATTCCACTATTTCTTATCCCAAACTTCACAACATCCTTTGCTCTGCCCCTCAGGTGAATCAGAATTTCTTCAGCTTGATGCTCTGGCTGGATACTGCTTTTCCTGATGTAATTTATCATCAAATCAACAGGCAGTGTGTCTGAACTCTCTCCTCTGAACACAGGTGGGTCTTTAACTCCTCTCTGAGTGACTAGCTGGACTTGGGAGAGATCCAGTGTTTGGCTGGGGAGTGTGTCTTTTTTAATGCATGTTTCTTCCTGACTCGTGTGCATAGCAGCTGTAGTGTTAATGCGTGACATAATGCTATCAGCTAGCTGCTGTACAATAGTGCTCATTTGGTCAGCTAGTCTGACATCATCAGGAGGGTTGGGGACTGATGTGCTAAAACACTTTGGTGTAGATAACTGTACTGTATGCTGGATGGAAGGTGTCATCACATCTCCACTTCTGATAGGACTGTGCACTGAATCCCCATCAAAAGTTTTCCTATCCCCCACCTTAAAGTCACCTAGTGGAAATGGAACAGGTGTGCTACATAGTCCTCTACCAACATTGAAAGGAGTCATTTCAAAGGTATTAAATCTACTGGAACTCATGTTTCATCGATAGTAAACCAAAATAAAATGACAAGTTCAAAAGAATAAGGCTTATACATAGCCGTGGGAACATGTTTCAAATGGGGGGTGCTGTGGGGATGACACCAGGGCTGGTTCCGACCAATGTGCTGCTAGGCAAGATTCTAGCTGGCAATGAAAAACCTCTACAAAAGACCAATACACTGCAAAAAGAGAAATATATTGACATGGTGCACAGCTTATATAACAAGGCTTCAAATGTATTATATATTGTTTCAATTGGGGGGGTGGACTTCACATCCTCTAGGGGGGTCCGGGGGTACCCCCCCGGGAAGATTTTTTTAACATTTTAAAGTAAAATGCTTCAATTTGGTGCACTTTGAGCGCCCAATTAGAGACTGATCTAGGGGGTACAACTCTAAACACCCATATGAAAAAGATCGGTTTGCATTTTATTAATCAAATAAGTAGGTATGTGAACATTTCCAATAACCTACCATAGCCAATAACAAATACATGTAACTTATTTTATTTGTGTTGTTCATTCATATCTTATTTGACCAGTTAACATTTATTTATTTATGTATATTTTAAAATCTCTCCAGTTTTAAACGATATTTTTGGTTTACTGTCCTATAGTATACATTGGAATGATTTCAAACCTGTTTTTATTTATCATAATAATTATAAAGGTGTGCCTTGGAAATATTTTTTTTACATAAATTGTGATCAAAACGTTTGAGACCCACTGAGATAACTTAGACTAAAGTGAACTATCTAAGCCCTCAGAGTCCTTTACCTCACTGAGGCTCTCAGTCTGACAGGAGAGGACCCTCCCTCCACATTATTGTAGAAACAGCTTCTTATATCCGTTAGCGCAGCAGAAGCTAACAACAATCCCCGCCGGTACCGCGGTATCCCCTCTCTCTATCTCTCTCACTTTGGCTGTGAGCTGCGGGCGCCTGCTAAGCCAACATCCCACACTTTCATCACTTACAGCGCCCATCGTACAGGGCAAATGGAAAATGTAACCGGGGTGAAAAGGGTGTTATCTTTACTTAATTATGAATGTTGTTACATCAAGGCTGAATTTTTTTTTTTTTTATCATATCTTGTGGAAGTGCAGATCCCCTGTCCTCCACCAGGGGGTACTGCAGCACCCTCAGCACCCCTACTTCCCACGGCCCTGGGCTTATATCAACAAAATAAACCTGAGAGTCCAACACACTGAAGGAATTGAAGCTCCAAAACGTTGCAGCGGCGAGAAGACATCCACCCTGGTCCGGTGAAGAACGGGTCACGGCACCAATGTAACCCCCGGTGTAGTGTCCCCTCGGCAACAAACCACTCAGAGCTGGTGAATACTTTGGTTTATTTCACTGCGTTTCTGCGTTTGAATTAGGGCTGGGCGATATATCGAGTTTACACGACACATCGTGGATTGCACTACATGCGATGTCGTAAATGACCAAATCTTGAACATCGAGTATTATGTTCTCAAATCAATTTCCCGCCGCGTCCAAAATGAGCTCTCCTTTCTCCCTCATAGACACAGTCACACACGCAGGCACACACGCAGGCCCCGTCTAACTTGCACACAAACATTACACACATGCACAGTGACAGAGAAGGGCTCGACATTATAAATGGCCCGCTGGCTCGGAAGCACTATTTAGACACCCCGGGCCATCATAACGTACTTTCCACTTGCCCGCTCGGGCCACTAAAAATATTGCTTGAAAGAAATAAAATTGTCCTGTGGTATAGGTATTTTGACAAGCAATGTTGTTAAATTGTTTTCGTTTATTACAACATAGCGTTTTGTGAGGCGGTTGTCGTTGTTGGGTGAAAAGCAAACAGCTGTTTGCTGCGGAGCCAGCGCGAGCAGGCTCCCGTTTGCCCGTGAGCGTCGGGCATCTTCAAATAAAAGAAAGTCACCGGAGGAGTTAAAGGAGAGTGACAGGTAGCATGAGAAGAAGAGGGAGAGAAAGTTTCAGCCAGCTTGATCGATGGAGTTGTTTTCTAGTGGTGCAGTGACGCGTCCTAAAACCCTTTTATAATCTATTGATTAGATTTATGATTCGAAAATTATAAAAGTAGGGTAGACATGTGGATATTATCCGGCTGAACAAAACGTGCATTTATCAAACAGGTTTGTTTTCCACAGACCTTATTTCCAGCTATTTTCCAAAACCCTATGGAGAAATCCCATTGCTTTTTTGTTGAGGGAACCAGCAGCTTACTTCCTGGTTTTAGGACGCGTCACTGCACCTCTCAATATGATGCCAATATAAACAAGGTCTTCTGTCGGCTCTGTACATCAATGCCGACCTATGCTGACAAGTAAGTGAAGAGTAGAAAATATAAAAGGTATTGGCTATAGGGAAATGTCCCAGCAGTTAAGGAGAATGAAGGTTCTAATCTAATCTAATACATAGCCATTACATGTCTAACTCCTGATAATGACAGGAAGACAGAAAACGCATTATACTAATAATAATAATAATAATAATACTCATAATAATAGCGTTAGAAACGGAAACGGAGTCGAAAGATAATCTTTCTCTCGCCATTGACTTCAATACATACTTTTTCTGAAATAATTAAGGTCCCCTGGAGGTCCACCGGAAGGGGAGGGACTTCACCTCTCTATTACGCTACTTCACTGTGACCGGTCAATTGCTTCAGTGGGAGGGACCAAATGCAGCTATTTATACCAGCACAGACACAATATGTTTAGAAGAAGGTGAAACCTTGAAGAGAGAAGCATTTATATCCAACAGAAGCTGCATAGTGTGAGGAGCGAAGTCATTTTACTTCAAGAAAATATGAAGTGGCCAGCGATTTTTGTCTTGCTGAGCATATGCTCACAGGTAAAGTAACGGACTAAAATGTGTTAATAGTCATTTTGCTTATTTCATTTCAGGCTCAGAAATCCTGTTTTTAAAAAGGAGTGATACAATGTTACAGTCAAGTAGTAGGAACTTGAATGTCATATAAAACCATAACCGTTTTAATATTTTATTATCTACATTTGCAGGCTGCAGCACGAGGTATGTATTTTATATTTTACCATAACTACACTGCAGATGGTAATATCATTTCCATATGAGAATGAAAGGACACAAAATATTGATGGTAGGCTATATGTATTTCTCAGGGTGTAAAAAAGTAGGCTACTATAAAGATGCTCTCTCTCAGATATCGAAGTATCCGTGTTCTCTGCAACATCGAAGAGCGTGATTCTCAGATGGACCAGGGTCTACGGAGCCAGCTCATACAAGGTCATCGCCGCCCCCCAGAACTCCCCAGGCAACCCCGTTGGTTATGCCGTGTTTGGTCCACACACAATGATGGGCACCATCAACTCTCTGTCCCCAAACATCATGTATACATTCACAGTTGCAGCTCTGGATAATGCTCAAGAGATACTAAACATTGGAACTATCGATTCTTCCTCAGGTGAGGTAACCTTGTGATGTTAAAGCACTTAATTGAGTGTTTTATTCTTGTTTAGTTTCATCACACACACACAAACGTTCTGGTGCATTTGTTTTAGTTAAGCTAGTACAGTAGGCCTACCGTTTTATTCTGTGATATTCGGGCAAACTAATTATATCTCTCTCTCTCTCTCTCTCTCTCGTGTGTGTATATACAAAAGTATTGGGACACTCCTTAATCATTGAATACAGGTGTTTCATTCAGTCCCATTGCCACAGGTGTATCAAATCAAGCACCTGGCCCTGCAGTCTGCCTTTACAAACATTTGTGAAAGAATGGGTCGTTCTAAAGCACTTTGAGCACCAGGAAAAGCGCTTTATAAAAGTAATTTATTATTAAAGAGCTCACTGAATTTGAACGTGGTACTGTAATATGCCACCGTTGCAACAAGTCAGTTCGTGAAATGTCTTCTTTCGTAGATATTCCACGATCAACTGTAAGTGTTATTATTGCAAAGTCTAAGCGTTTAGGAACCACAGCAACTCACGTAAAGATCACGTAAAGTTAGAGCGGGGGCGCAGAGTGCTTAAAAGTCGCCAAAGCTCTACTGACTCGATAACTGCGGAGTGCTGCCACTGAAGTGCTGCCAGAGCAGTGGAAACGTGTTCTGTGGAGGGACGAAACACGCTTCTCTATCAGGCAGTCTGATGGACGAGTCTGGGCTTGGCGAATGCCAGGAAAACGTTACCTGCCGGACTGCATTGTGCCAACTGTAAAGTTTGAGGGATAATGCTGTGGGGTTGTTTGTCTGGTGATTCTTAATGCTTCATCTTACCAAGTCATTTTGGACAATTCTATGCTTCCAACTTTGTGGAAACAGTTTGGGGAAGGCCCTTTTCTGTTCCAGCATGACTGTGCCCATGTGCACAAAGCATGGTCCATAAAAGCCTGGTTGGATGAGTTTGGTGTGGAAGAATATGACTGGCCTGCACAGAGCCCTGACTTGAACACCTTTGGGCTGAACTAGAACGGAGATTCTCCAAAATCTTGTAAAGCCTTTCCAGGAATTAATAGCTGCAAAGGGGGGGACCAACTTCATATTAATGCCCAAGAATTTGGAATGGGATGTCATAAAAGCTCCTTTAGGTGGCCCAATACTTTTGTCTATATAGTGTATGCACATTACAGTCAGAATATTTTTTTTAAACATTTGTTATCTGAATAACTAATGTAACGTGTACATTTTAAAACACTTAAATGGTAGTTTGATGATGAACAGAGGAGCACAGAAGAGTCACTGTTAGTTCCTCATGGTTTAAATAAGCCTTTCTTTAAGCAAATAGTTTTATTTTATTACATTCAGCATTCAAATTGACGTACTGTTGCAGACACAAAATAAATAGTTTGCCCTGAAATCTGTGGGTAAAAAGATGGATTGCATTGCCAACTATCGCTGAGAAGGTGGAGGAAGGTGTAGTATCTCGTCAAACTGTATTTCTTGTGAATCTTTTAGCTCCTGAGGTGATGGATCCAATCCTGACGGTGAAGTCGAAGGACAGCAAGACTTTTATCGTGTCTTTCAGCTTGAAGACCGGGGTGACATCTTACATCATACGATTGCAGAATCCAAACCGCTTCATCAGAGAAAACATCGTGTCCTCCTCCCCCGCTGAGATTGAGTCTCTCGACCCGTACACAGAGTACTCACTCAGCATCATGTCTGTGAACAGTGGAGGCCAGAGCCAGCCATCTTCACCTGTGACTGCAAAGACAGGTACTGTTGTAGTGTTTGTGTCCATAATTCAAGATTGAGAAACAAAACTTCAGAAATGTATTCAGTGGGTAAACAATTAAACCCCAAGGGCTGGATTATAGCAATGAGTCACATATTCAGTAAGAAACAATATGTCCTGTTCTTCTCAGTCTCCATACGCTGCAGGAGTCACTTGTTCTCCTTCATTGTCTCTTAGCAGAGTATACAGTCCTGTCAGGGAATGTATACACATTATCTTCAGTTTTTGTGCAAAAAGAATCCAGGGTTTTTCTTGCCGATCAATGCCTTAGGGTCTTTCCAGTAAAGACGGTAAGTATACCGGACCCTTCTCTGTTAAACACAATGGGAGGACCTGATCCTGAGAACATGGCTGGCACCTCTCTACTCCATCCACAGGGGACTATCTGATCCACATAAGTACAAAATAACATGCTACAGGCAGTCTCATCGTTTTTGTTCGCCGTTTGCCATTATTCACCTCTGATTTAATTTCCCTTCCTTGAATGTAGGTTTCTGTTTATGTAAGATTGAGAATAACTACACTATAGGTGGATATATTTATACATCCACCATTTTTCAAAATTATAACCGAAGCTTTCCACTTGCATGTTTGAAACTAAAAACAACTTTTTTTACATCTAAATTCAAACATGTGAGATTTGATTGCTCACTTATTCAGAAACAACATGAAAACTATGCTTTTCATTTTTTAGTAGGTGCATAAAAGTCTGTGCTGATACTTGGGTGCAGCCCATATTCTGACATCACTGCTTGGATCTGTGACTGCTGACAATAAAACAAAATTTAAAAAAATGGATTCACAAAAAAGTAAGGGCTTTACTAGGACTTAACTGCTGTAAAACATGACAAAAGATATTTATTCCCTTAAGACTTGGCTTCAAAAGCATACATCTTAAATGACTAAGTAAGCAACAATCAAAGTCAAGAGAAACATATTCACTCAAAGTACAGTCGCCCTAATCGCTTCATTATGTTAAACTTTGTCCCCCTCCACAGTGTTGCCCCCTCCTCAGCTCTCTGCCTCCTCTCCCAGCAATGACAGCATCACTGTGTCCTGGGCTCCTGTTGCCAACGCTGTCCAGTACAGCCTGTCTCTGTACAAGTTTGGCTGGAACACCACCTTCATCAAGCACAACACTTCCAGCACCAATTGGATCGTCTCCGGCCTGGATATGGGCTCAGTCTACGTCATAAAGGGTTTCGCCTGGGACCCCGAGGGCCGTCAGGGAGAGGACAGTCAGTACATCAACCAGATGACAAGTAAGCGTGCACTGAGACTCTTTTCTGTGTGTGGGAAATACCCATGATTGCTCCTACAAGTATATAGAGTCCATGTGCCTTTTTTATTTGATCATGTAAGAAATATTACACGTGTAGAGATGAGACACAATATTAACTAGGCTTGCAATTTCAAATGAACTTAACACAGTCACAGAGAACTTTTCATGTTATATATATATTTTTATAAGCATTACATGTTTTTTAGACGCTTTTATCCAAAGCGACTTACATACTCAATACTGTGGGCAATCCCCACAGGAGCAATTTGGGGAAAAGTATCCAGGGACACAATGACATTCTGACTGCAGAGGGGTTTGAACCTGTGACCCCCTTATCCGAACACCAACGCTCTATCCACTGCACCACACGCCTCCTCCACACAAAAGTTTTTGCTTTTCAGAAGCATTTAACCTCTTCACAGTCTTACACTTATTAGAAATATATAATGGTGGAACCTAAAACATGACCTTAAGACACAGAATATTGTGTAAAAATATATATCTTCAAATGATTATCATGGGATGTAGCCTATATAAGCTACAAAAAACATGACTCAAGTTGTTTGAAATAGTATTAAAACCCTTTGTTTCATAAAGGAAACTACTCCATACAAGAAAAGGTTCTACATTTGAACTTGGGCGACTCCTAGTAGTTCAAAAAGACACATAGGTAGCACTGGTCTTCTCTGGAGTGTCTTATTCGTCCACAGAGACTTATGCCATCATAAGAATACAAAAACTGTACAAATAGAACTAGTTATAAAGCCATGTTCAAATAACTCGATAAGTGTTGACATGTAAACAGTCATTTGATGCTGAAATAGTGGGTCTCTGTGTTGGTTTGAACTATATAAAATATTTTCAACCTCAGGCTGTGACATCTATATCTAAGAACGACAGCCATCTGATGAATACAGTATTATTAGTAATATTTTCTTCACAAAACATTACTGGTAAGAGTAATTTAGAAACTATTACTCTAATTATACTTCTCTACTCCTGTTAGTGTGTTTTTTATGTGTGCTTTTATTTAATGTATCATTTGGGCATGTTTTATTGTTTTCACAGGACCTGCTTTGCCATCTATTGCCAATGTCTCCATGGTGATGAATAACGGTTTGGCCGGTATCTCCGTGTCCTGGGAACGGGATGAGGGGGTCTTTGGGTCCCTCCAGTACCATGTGATGAGCGACCAGAACCTCACCTGTAACTCCACATCCACATCCAGCTCCTGCACCCTTGCTCCAGTGGGCTGCGGAGAGGTACACACAGTCCGGGTCAGCACCTCCAACGAGGCCGGGCCCAGCGACCAATCCGGCCCCATGGTGTTCATCACCTGTGAGTATTAGACTACATTTAGTTCCGATCACACTTGTGAACACAGAAGAATTCTTAATGTTCTCATCAATTGAATAGATTAAATCTAATATACAATGAAATAAAACGGATACTTTGAACATACACTTCGCTACAAGAGTTATGATTACATTTAGTTGTTTAATGAGAAACATTATTGTGTTAATGCAAGAATTCTACGTAAAACATAATGTTTTTCTCATTAAACATTAGTGCTAGATATGGATACAAAAATGATGGCAGCACTAGTTTGCTCTGAAACCCTCTGTCATTAAAATATGACTAAACTCCCTGCTGTCCTGTCCGGTCAGCCCCCTGCCCCCCACAGTCTCTGGCTGTTGTGGAGTCGACAGAAGGAAGCTGCACGCTGACCTGGGACACGGTGACTCACGTCGACGGCTACACAGCCTTCATCAAGAGAGGAGACGGTGCAGAGGAGAGCTGCAACACCACCAGCAGGAGCTGCACCTACAACTGCACATGTGGCCACACATACCTGATGTCTGTGATGGCCTTCAACCAGGCTGGCAGCAGTCCTGAAGGACAGGTTCTCAACGACACCATCTGTAAGTAGCCACTGAGGGGACAGATTTGAATTCATGATTTTCTGTATATCACACCCCCTGTGTGTCTTTCAGTGCTCTGTTGTCCAGAGGGTGTATCCATCTCCGCGGTGAGCACTGACATGTTTGAGATCACGTGGACGGTCTCTCGGGGGGCAGAGCTGTACCAGACTCGAGCTGCAGAAAGTTCAGAGGTCATCCTGTGTAACGACACGGCTCCGGTGTGCGCCCTCTCTGACCTCAGCTGCGACAGTTCCTACAGCGTGGTGGTGACACCCTGCAACGACATCAGCGGATGCAACCGGGCATGCAAAGCTCACACACAAATCACAGGTAGGAAACGTGTGCCCACATGTATCCAGCAAATATCCAGTTACATTTTTAAGTTGTAAAGTTTTCCACTTTGTTTCATTTTCAGATTTCCCATTTAAACAGCAGTAAAACATCAGTGAAAAAAAGTTTTGAATGACTTCAAATGCTTGATATCTAATATTATGAACTAGACTGGTCATCAGAGAGCTACAGTATATTTTAAAACTACACAGGCCTACAGCCAGTTCATTAATTTCACATCCATTCCTCATGTACTGTATGTGGAGTAGTCTCAGAGGTTTGATCATGCTCTTAATTCCTCTTTTCCTCCACCCGTCAGCTCCATGCATGCCGATGAATCTGACGTTGACTCAGAGAAACTCCTCCTGCTTCAGTGTCAGCTGGACTCCAAACAACAGGCTTGCTATTTACACCGTGACAGCGTCGGGAGATGACGGCACACGCACCTGCAACACAGACGGAAACAGCTGTGACATCACTGACCTTCCTTGTGGCTCTAATTTTGAAGTCAGCGTCATAGCAACCAGCCCCGCAGGCTTGGGTTTACCCAGCTACTCTGAATTGTTGGAAACAGGTGAGTGGTCAAAAGTTGGGATTGAACCATTTTATTATAAAGCACAGGCAGGACTTAAAAACAACAATATAATAGCGTGCTAGTGACATGTAGCGCCACCTACAGCCTCAAGAACACCTTCAGGGTTCCTCAGCATGGAATACGAACAGATATATTTGTAATAAAAACTGATTTCTTAGTTAATATCAAGCTGTCTTTTGCTCTTTTCTGCTGTAACAAATGTAAATGTCCCCTCTGTGGGAAGAATATAGGTATTCTGATTTTTATAAAGATAGTTTTTTGTTCCACTCCTTAACACTACATTTATCATCCTCTTCTCCAGGACCGTGCTGCCCGGTGGATCAGGTGGTGGATCAGGTGACGCAGGCAATGAGCAATGTGTCATGGTCTCCTGCTAAAGGGGCGCATACATTCATCACTTCCCTAACATCAACACGTGGCCACGCCCGCTGCCACACCATGGACTCCCACTGCCTCATGGGATGCATCACCTGTGGGACCAACTACACCGTCACCATGGAGGCGATCAGCCACAGCGGGCGCCGGTCAAACTGCTCCTATGAGGGCTTCTCGTCCAGTAAGTGATTGGGTTTTCTTCCAATGAAAAGAAAATACTTTGCAACTGTAGTGTATCTACCAGAAAGCACTGACATGACACTTTTATTATAAAAAAGAAGCAATACATATCTATTACGATTGTTTATGGTATGTATCAATATAAAAGTAGGAATCTTAATCATTTTCAATAAAATTGGATTTGAAACACTTGTTATATTTATTTGTACAAAAGGGGTTCTCACATGTTTGTAGTTTTTAAGATTTAAAAAAAAATCTTGAGGACGAGCATCCAAAGTAAAAACATAACTAAATGTTTAAAACATGTAGCTGCTATAAAAAACTATAAATGTTTTGTAAATTACTGACAAATGTAAGCCTACTTCTATTAATCGAACCATTTAGCATTATCTTCGTGGCCCAATAGATGGCGCTCTGACACCCACACAACAGTAGAGTCCGTACCCTTTTTGTAAAACAACAAAATACACTTTAAATTCAAAGCCATTTCTTGACTGCTTTGCTCATGTGCGTCAGGATTAACATTTGACAGATCGGTGAAATATATGTTCCAAAAATTAAAACAATTTGTCATGCTCTCTTTGAATGGGCTGGTTATCTTTCAGACATTAAAGCCACTGCAGAAAGCTCCCTTCATGTCTCTCTCTCTCTCTCAGGTGCCTGCTGTCCATCAGGCGTCCGGCTCTATGGGATGGCCCACAGCTCTCTGCGGGTGCACTGGCGCGGTGCTGGCAGCAGCCACAGCTACGTCACAGAGCTGGTGGGCAGCAGGAACAACTACACCTGCACCGCCTCCCCCGGGGAGAGCAGCTGTGATGTTCCCAACATCCAGTGTGGGGATGTCTACACTGTGGTGGTGACTCCGCTCACACCAGAGGGCAGCAAAGTCCTCTTCTGCACCCAGAGGATCTACTCAGGTAGGATTGTGACATCTCTCACAGTTGTTTATGATGATAAATAATATAGGAATTTAGTTTGGCGCTAATGTGTCCTTTTGTTTATATTAAAAGTTAACCCTCTGTTTATGCTCTTAACGGAAAAGTTTTAGCACTAGTGATTTTATGTCTTTCTGTATTTGGGAACACAAAAGCAGTAAAGACGATTCAATCCCCACAGGACAACAAAGGTGGCACAGCTGAATCATTTTAAAAATGATTGACAACATTTTGACTGAATTTCAACTTTTTTTTCCCTGCTCTCTCAGTCTCTTGCGAAGGCAGCAACCTTGGTACAGGTGAGTGTTATAATTTGCAAAAATATATTTATAACTCTATTTTAAGTCTCACCCAAACATTTATTTGACTTGAGAAGTAAAATTATTATTTTTCTCTAATGTCATTTCAACCTGTTGTTCTGCAGTGATATACAGAGGAAAGAGAAGCGTGGACTAGATATGGTAAGTAAAAATACGACAATTATACAGAAACTGTAGTGGAAGCTGTACATAGCAGCAACTGCTATAGTGGTTGACTAAAGACGCAAGCATAAAGTTATGTGAAGCCAGTGAGCTTGCCTCTTTGAGACCAGCTTTAAATCATCTTTTAAACTTCAAAATATAATTAACAATAAAGCAAGCTAAAAGATGAACTTTTATGAAAACACCAATATTAAAGCAACGCAGGCACGACATGAAACGAGAACAGAAACAAAACTCTGATACTTGTTACAGTAAGACATAATAATTAAGTATATTATACATGTTCAGGTATAATGATGATTCTCTCTGCTGGTCACAATAAAACATTATTTTGATCAAGATCTGAAAACTTTGATTTGACACTCTGCTGTTATAAGATGTAACAATTTACTTAATGGATATACATTTCTTCAAACTGAATGTGACTGAATCTCTTCTCCACAGACGCAACACCGCCATCTTCCTTTTCCTGCTCTTCCTCCATCAGTCCCGCACCACTGCAATAAAGCCAACTCATGGATGAATAGAAGGACTTGCCTGCACTGGACAACATGCCTGTGTGTTGTCCAGTGGTGATAGTGAAATCATTTTAATAATACATTTGTATGTGTTTTTATGTCTGTATCACTGATAAAACAATACCCCTCTATTCCCTAAACGATCTTGATCAAGCACTCGAAGAGACGAGTGCATATGTTTGCTGCTCATGAGGCAACATGTACAATGTGGACATGAAACATGTTAAAAGTACCTCTTGAACAAATCACCATATTGACAAAAAGATCAATTGGCAAAAGAGTAACACTGCCTAAGCAGACCTTGAAGAATATTTTTGCCCCTTCATTTTCTGAATAATTGATTGGATGGTTGGCCAAAAAGTAAATAATTGTAGGTCTGCCCCCAAGTAGGAAGCCTCCTGGTGATCTGTGTCACCTAATCATGTGTTCTCAGGATGAATTCAACTGTTTGTGATATGTGTCTCTGTTGTTGTGAAAACCTGATTCATAGATCAGTAAATAAATTATTCCGAGCATCATTTTTGTGATGTGTGGTTTATTTTGCCCATAGATTTGTGCTTCAAAATCTTGTTTTATGCCGTTTGTTGCCAAATTGTGGCGGACCATAACTAAGTGTACCTACTCCAATACTTTGACTCCACTATAATCCAAAGGCTAATGCTTTTGACTTCCCTCAGTTTGTTTGATAACTTTTGAATATACATTTTTAACTAAAAGGTATTTATATTTAATGTCAGCTTCAGATCTATCCATCAGATTCAATTATAATACAATATATTATACCGAAACGGGCCTTTTATATAATGAGGTATTTTACTTATCTTTTTCAGTAGTGTTCACATTTACTTTCTATCTTTCTTACCTAAAAGAATAGTGACCAACATTGTTACCCGGCCACACTTTGGATATTTTCTTTTCCTGCTCCAAAGAAAGTTGTCCGGCAGGAAGTGCTTTTGGCAAGTTTTCATAACTGGTGAAAATGCTCAGACACCTTGGTGAAAATGTATCGTAGTTGTGAAACTGAAACTAAGGTAAATCAGGCACATTTGCTTCAGTGTGTTGTTCTGACCCCCTGGGCAATTTACTAACAACATTAGTCCTTATTTAATATGTATTCCTTTTATCTATTCAATCTGATATCTGATGTCAGATATCCTGTCCTTGATAAAACATCTGCTCAGTATCCCAGAGTCAAAAAGGTTTTCAGGTTATTTAAAATTAAAATATTGATATCAAATTGGAAACAATGAATCTATATACAAGTTGACTGATTTAACTAATTGCTTGAGCTCTAGTTGACAGTTTGTAATACTGTTTACATGTCCCCTTAAGTCTGGAAGAGGTGTGAAAATGTGTTTATAACTGAACATATAAAATGTGTTTGACAATAGCGGTATGGAGCTTTGGCAATGCAGTTACAACTTATGTGTCCATTGATTGTTTTTAAACTTGTTTATTCAAACTCATACCTTTTTAGAAGTATTTGTATGGAGGAGTATTAGGGCCAGAACAACTAGAGTAGAACGTTTTTTAATTTTAACAATAAAGTTTAAATGTCTGTATTCTCGATATTTTTACTTTAACATTTCCACTAAAAGTGCAAAATATATTTAAAGCTGCAGCAGATTTGTTAACCATGTCTGTATTTAAGTTAATTCTGTTTGGAAACAATGTTGGGCTCTGCAAAACGCAATTCTTTAGAAAACTAAATAGTTCCCCCCCAGTTTGAATAAGGTGCCTCGGATGTTATTGTGACTGGACCCTAAACATCTTCTTTATCATTTCCCCCCTCTATGTATCAAACTAAAACTCTTCTGTGGGACTCGCTACCTCATGTTATTTGTCTTTACTCCAAATATTTCTTCTTTTTTACATTCCTGGCAGAAATAGGTTTTCTACAATGAAAGTTCATCAACAGAATAGAGCAGGGGTCGGCAACCTTTCTGATATGAAGTGCCATTTAAAAAAAAAATGTTTTCAGCGTGCCAACGATCGAGAATTACCAAGGGGGGGGGGGGGGGGGGGCGTTGAGGAGCTTGACGCTCGTCAACTATCACCCGGAGGGCGGGGGAGCCTCGCTGCGTTGAAGCAGTGTGTGGACCTGTCAGCGCAACTTACATGATGCCGAATTTAACAAACACATTTAAATAATTGGTTTAAACGGCATAATAATAAGGACGATCGTCCGTTCTGTGATTTTCCAGAGCACACATGTTATGATATTAGGGTCATGCAGAGTGAGATGAGATCGATGTCCCTTTAAGAGAGAGAGAGAGGGGTGTGATGTATTTTGTGAAACAGAAGAACAGCTAAATAAATTCAACGGCCTCCGAAGAAGAGCTCGCCTCTCTCCAGTCATTTAAGCTAAAGTGGGTTATTGAACCTGAAGCTTGTTGCTTCTGCCCTCCTCGACTACGGTCTGGGAGCCGACAGGAAAGTTCAACACACAGATGGCCAGTCCGCCCCTTTGTAGCATATTATTTCGATGAGAGATGAGCAGATCGCCACTGGGCTTTCAACTAAATAAACAGCCACGCAAAAACTGCGGCATTTGTACAGCTCCTTATGGGTACTGCAATTAGTGAAGTGCTTTCCTCCGTGGTGAAACAATCAGCACTGCACCACGGAGGAAAGCGGCAGAAAGTCACCTGGAGTTAAAGAGAGCCGGGCTGCGTTGCGTGCATGGCTTCCTTCTGCAGGTAACGGGGAGACGCGCTCTGGTGGCGGTCTCGTTCAGGATCCGAAAATACAATTTAAATATTTTGCACACTTATTCCACTTATTCCTAGTGTGCCACTGGTTACGGTGCCGCGTGCCAATGCTGGCACGCGTGCCAGGGGTTGCCGACCCCCTGGTATAGAGTATTGGAAATGCTTTGAGGCCTTAAGGTAGAGGAAGTCCAATTCCTTTTTCAGACCCATACAGTAGAGTATCCAGGGTATGGCTGGGGTAGGCTACAGCCATACCAAGAAATATCTTAGCCCCACCATGAAAGATTATGTTAAAGTAAGCAAAAAAAAAGTCAGCCGAGTAAATTGCACAGACAGCAGCGAGATTGATTACAGTAGCCACTTGTCTGGAAATGCCGAGGACTAGAAACGGTTTTGAAAACTTTTTTTTTTTAAAACAACATATTTGCATGATATGGGTCTCTCACCCATATCATGCAAATATGTTGTGGTATCTTTACTACATCCTTGAATATAGAGTATTGTGCTACAATACAAATGTTTTTCCTTCTCTTTAAGAATTTTCGAATCCTAAATCTATCGAGTAGAATAGTTCATAAATCTAATCAATAGATTCATGATTCAAAGATTCTAAAAGTAGGGTAGACATGTGCAGTGGCGTTTCTATATGTACAAAAGTGGTGGGGCACAAAAAACTTAGATGTCTATATATAAGCTTCTGCAGTGACGTGCAGTGAGGTTGATGGCTGGTGAGGCACTGACTCTTCAGGTTTACACATATTATATTTTGACCTAAATCAAAATATAATATTATTTTCAAAAGCCTTTTTCGTCTGATGCTTCGATTAATTTTAAACAGACATTTCAACAAAAGGATACCCAAAATTTTTAATTTTATCATTTAAATATTGAATTGTTCTCTCTTATTAAGATCCCATTTTCAATCAAAATTGTGGTCTAACTCCCAGTTTCCACTGGGTCCATCTGAGCCGCGCTGCGTCGCGTCACGGCTGCGCCGCGGTTTTGGTCTCGCGCCATAACGGAACCGACTAACTCCCCTTTTTCGTATGTACAGCTCTAAACATGCCCAGACTTGTAGTGATTTTCGCCTTCTGAAAGAAAGAGTGTGTTTAGTGTTAAGAGTGCTAACGTGACGGCAATCTTGGTGTTGGTGACGTGTGCAAGACCAGAGATATAGTTCATTGAGTGTTTCACACAAATAAATGTGTCAGTTTTACGACACATTTTAATTTTTTTGACTTGCAAAATTATCCTTTAAATTGACAAGCATCATATGTGTAATTCGTGGCACAATTCAAACGGAGTCGAAAGATAATCTTTCTCTCGCCATTGACTTCAATCCATACTTTTCCTGAAATAATTAAGGTCCCCTGGAGGTCCACCAGAAGGGGAGGGACTTCACCTCTCTATTACGCTACTTCACTGTGAATGGTCAATTGCTTCAGTGGGCGGGACCAAATGCAGCTATTTATACCAGCACAGACACAGTATGTTTAGAAAAAGGTGAAACCTTGAAGAGAGAAGTATTTGAATCCAACAGAAGCTGCATAGTGTGAGGAGAGAAGTCATTTTACTTCAAGAAAATATGAAGTGGCCAGCGATTTTTGTCTTGCTGAGCATATGCTCACAGGTAAAGTAACGGACTAAAATGTGTTATAGTCATTTTGCTTATTTCATTTCAGGTTCAGAAAAACTGTTTTTAAAAAGGAGTGATACAATGTTACAGTCAAGTAGTAGGAACTTGAATGTCATATAAAACCATAACCGTTTTTATTTTATTATCTACATGTGCAGGCTGCAGCACAAGGTATGTATTTTATATTTTACCATAACTACACTGCAGATGGTAATATCATTTCCATATGAGAATGAAGGGGCACAAAATATTGATGGTAGGCTATATGTATCTGTACATGAATTAATTTCTCAGGGTGTAAAAAAGTAGGCTACTATAAAGATGCTCTCTCTCAGATATCGAAGTATCCGTGTTCTCTGCAACATCGAAGAGCGTGATTCTCAGATGGACCAGGATCTACGGAGCCAGCTCATACAAGGTCATCGCCGCCCCCCAGAACTCCCCAGGCAACCCCGTTGGTTATGCCGTGTTTGGTCCACACACAGTGATGGGCACCATCAACTCTCTGTCCCCAAACATCATGTATACATTCACAGTTGCAGCTCTGGATAATGCTCAAGAGATACTAAACATTGGAACTATCGATTCTTCCTCAGGTGAGGTAACCTTGTGATGTTAAAGCACTTAATTGAGTGTTTTATTCTTGTTTAGCTTCACCACACACACAAACGTTCTGGTGCATTTGTTTTAGTTAAGCTAGTACAGTAGGCCTACCGTTTTATTCTGTGATATTCGGGCAAACTAATTATTTCTTGTGTGTGTGTATACAAAAGTATTGGGACACTCCTTAATCATTGCATACAGGTGTTTCATTCAGTCCCATTGCCACAGGTGTATCAAATTAAGCAACTAGCCCTGCAGTCTGCCTTTACAAACATGTGAAAGACTGGGTCGTTCTAAAGCACTTTGAGCACCAGGAAAAGCGCGTTATAAAAGTAATTTTATTATTAAAGAGCTCACTGAATTTGAACGTGGTACTGTAATATGCCACCGTTGCAACAAGTCAGTTCGTGCAATGTCTTCTTTCGTAGATATTCCACGATCAACTGTAAGTGTTATTATTGCAAAGTCTAAGCGTTTAGGAACCACAGCAACTCACGTAAAGACCACGTAAAGTTAGAGCGGGGGCGCAGAGTGCTTAAAAGTCGCCAAAGCTCTACTGACTCGATAACTGCGGAGTGCTGCCACTGAAGTGCTGCCAGAGCAGTGGAAACGTGTTCTGTGAAGTGAGGAAACACGCTTCTCTATCAGGCAGTCTGATGGACGAGTCTGGATTTGGCGAATGCCAGGAAAACGTTACCGGCTGCCGGACTGCATTGTGCCAACCAGGGGCGGACCGGGGGGGAGGAAAAGTGGCCCGGGGATTAATTGACAGACAGGCCCACTTAATGCGCGATATGTATCGGCCGGCCGGCGACGAAAGTATGTTACTTAACAAAAAACCCTATGCATTTAATGTTGTTTTGGACAATTATTCATATAGTAATCACATTACCTGAGCCCTGGAGTTGCCTAGAGCAAAATAGTTACAGCATATATTTCGCAATTTTAATGTTAACAGATCATTGATGAATTAACATTTTGACCCAATTTGCCTGACTTGACGAATGGAAAAAAACATGGGCGTAGGAAGCATCCTCAATGTGGGTGAGACAATTTAACAGGGGTTGTGGGCAGGTGGTGGACCTCACCACCTCTAGGGGGGTCTGGGGCAAGCTCCCCCGGGAAGATTTTTTTTTAAATGTTGAAGTTAAATGCATCAATCTGGTCCACTTTGAGAGCAAACTTAGGGACTAAATCTATGGCAGTCAGTAGGGGCTTGGACTGTGAGCCGTAGGGTCGCCGGTTCAAGTCCCCGACCAGACCTACTTTTGGAGTGTGGACTTCTACTTGGAGAGGTCTCAGTTCACCTCCTTCCCTGCCGTGGTGCCCTTGAGCAAGGCACCGGACATCCCCCTTCCCCCCTCACTCCCATTGCTCCCCGGGCGCTGTACAATAGCTGCCCACTGCTCCTAGTACTAGACTCCTGGTACTAGGATGGGTAAAAGCAGAGAACACATTTCACTGTGTGCTGTGTGCTCTGCATGTGTGACCATTAAAAAGTGTTTCATCCCTCCCAATTCTTAGTCAACACCCATATAAAACAGAACTGTAAACAAATTTACTTTTTCTTTCAACATTTAGTTGAACAGCAAGTGGAGGCAAAAGTGACTGCACCAAAACAATAAATGTGGGCAACACGTTCGGCGCCACAGCCGCGTGACCGCTGAGGCAGACGGACTGCCTCCTTTTCACTCGCCTACGGGTACAGCCACTCCCCCTGAACCCAGGGCTCGCTACAATACTGTATACGCAAACTATACAAAAACGCCAGCTTTGGAGCTTGTTTATCCATCTGTAAGCAACTGCCAGCTAGGTCTCTCAGTCACTAACTCCTGATCGTTCACTGCGTAGTGACAGCTGCTTTGGGCCGGTATGATTTAGGCAAAATAACAAATATTTTATTTATTTATTTTTGGCCCTCCGGCCCACACACGGCACCGGCCCACCGGGGGAATCTCCCGGTATTCCCAATGGCCAGTCCACCCCTGGTGCCAACTGTAAAGTTTGAGGGATAATGCTATGGGGTGGTTTGTCTGGTGATTCTTAATGCTTCATCTTACCAAGTCATTTTGGACAATTCTATGCTTCCAACTTTGTGGAAACAGTTTGGGGAAGGCACCTCTTCTGTTCCAGCATGACTGTGCCCCAGTGCACAAAGTATGGTCTATAAAGGCCTGGTTGGATGAGTTTGGTGTGGAAGAATTTGACTGGCCCGCACAGAGCCCTGACTTGAACACCTTTGGGCTGAACTAGAATGGAGATTCTCCAAAATCTTGTTAAGCCTTTCCAGAAATTAATAGCTTCAAAGGGGGGGACCAACTTCAAATTAATGCCCAAGAATTTGGAATGGGATGTCATAAAAGCGCCTTTAGGTGGCCCAATACTTTTGTCTATATAGTGTATCTGTATACACATTACAGTCAATGTTTTTTTAAACATTTGTTATCTGAATAACTAATGTAACGTGTACATTTTAAAACACTTAAATGGTAGTTTGATGATGAACAGAGGAGCACAGAAGAGTCACTGTTAGTTCCTCATGGTTTAAATAAGCCTTTCTTTAAGCAAATAGTTTTATTTTATTACATTCAGCATTCAAATTGACGTACTGTTGCAGACACAAAATAAATAGTTTGCCCTGAAATCTGTGGGTAAAAAGATGGATTGCATTGCCAACTATCGCTGAGAAGGTGGAGGAAGGTGTAGTATCTCGTCAAACTGTATTTCTTGTGAATCTTTTAGCTCCTGAGGTGATGGATCCAATCCTGACGGTGAAGTCGAAGGACAGCAAGACTTTTATCGTGTCTTTCAGCTTGAAGACCGGTGCGACATCTTACATCATACGATTGCAGAATCCAAACCGCTTCATCAGAGAATACATCGTGTCCTCCTCCCCCGCTGAGATTGAGTCTCTCGACCCGTACACAGAGTACTCACTCAGCATCATGTCTGTGAACAGTGGAGGCCAGAGCCAGCCATCGTCCCCTGTGACTGCAAAGACAGGTACTGTTGTAGTGTTTGTGTCCATAATTCAAGATTGAGAAACAAAACCTAAGAAATGTATTCAGTGGGTAAACAATTAAACCCCAAGGGCTGGATTATAGCAATGAGTCACATATTCAGTAAGAAACAATATGTCCTGTTCTTCTCAGTCTCCATACCCTGCAGGAGTCACTTGTTCTCCTTCATTGTCTCTTAGCAGAGTATACAGTCCTGTCAGGGAATGTATACACATTATCTTCAGTTTTTGTGCAAAAAGAATCCAGGGTTTTTCTTGCCGATCAATGCCTTAGGGTCTTTCCAGTAAAGACGGTAAGTATACCGGACCCTTCTCTGTTAAACACAATGGGAGGACCTGATCCTGAGAACATGGCTGGCACCTCTCTACTCCATCCCCAGGGGACTATCTGATCCACATGAGTACAAAATAACATGCTACAGGCAGTCATCGTTTTTGTTCGCCGTTTGCCATTATTCACCTCTGATTTAATTTCCCTTCCTTGAATGTAGGTTTCTGTTTATTTCAGATTGAGAATAACTACACTATAGGTGGATTTATTTATACATCCACCATTTTTCAAAATTATAACCGAAGCTTTCCACTCACATGTTTGAAACTAAAAACAACTTTTTTACATCTAAATTAAATTCAAACATGTGAGATTGATTGCTCACTTATTCAGAAACATGAAAACTATCATTTTCATTTTTTAGTAGGTGCATAAAAGTCTGTGAAGTGGCTGATACTTGGGTGCAGCCCATATTCTGACATCACTGCTTGGATCTGTGACTGCTGACAATAGAACAAAAAATAAAAAAATGGATTCACAAAAAAGTAAGGGCTTTACTAGGACTTAACTGCTGTAAAACATGACTCAGGATGTTTATTCCCTTAAGACTTGGCTTCAAAAGCATACATCTTAAATGACTAAGTAAGCAACAATCAAAGTCAAGAGAAACATATTCACTCAAAGTACAGTCGCCCTAATCGCTTCATAATGTTAAACTTTGTCCCCCTCCACAGTGTTGCCCCCTCCTCAGCTCTCCGCCTCCTCTCCCAGCAACGACAGCATCACTGTGTCCTGGGCTCCTGTTGCCAACGCTGTCCAGTACAGCCTGTCTCTGTACAAGTTTGGCTGGAACACCACCTTCATCAAGCACAACACTTCCAGCACCAATTGGATCGTCTCCGGCCTGGATATGGGCTCAGTCTACGTCATAAAGGGTTTCGCCTGGGACCCCGAGGGCCGCCAGGGAGAGGACAGTCAGTACATCAACCAGATGACAAGTAAGCGTGCACCGAGACTCTTTTCTGTGTGTGGGAAATACCCATGATTGCTCCTACAAGTATATAGAGTCCATGTGCCTTTTTTATTTGATCATGTAAAAAATATTATACGTGTAGAGATGAGAGAAAATATTAACTAGGCTTGCAATCTTAAATAAACTTAACACAGTCACAGAACTTTTCATGTTATTGGGTAAGTATTACATTACATGTTACTTGTTGGATGCTTTTATCCAACACGACTTACATACTCAATACTGTGGGCAATCCCCACACGAGCAATTTGGGGTAAAGTGCCCAGGGGCACAACGACATTCTGACTGCAGAGGGGTTTGAACCTGATCCGAATACCAACGCTCTATCCACTGCACCACACGCCTCCTCCACACAAAAAAAGTTTTTGCTTTCCAGAAACATTTAACCTCTTCACAGTCTTGCACTTATTAGAAATATATAATAGTGGAACCTAAAACATGACCTTAAGACACAGAATATTGTGTAAAAATATATATCTTCAAATGATTATCATGGGATGTAGCCTATATAAGCTACAAAAAACATGACTCAAGTTGTTTGAAATGGTATTAAAACCCTTTGTTTCATAAAGGAAACTACTCCATACAAGAAAAGGTTCTACATTTGAACTTGGGCGACTCCTAGTAGTTCAAAAAGACACATAGGTAGCACTGGTCTTCTCTGGAGTGTCTTATTTGTCCACAAAGACTTATGCCATCACAAGAATACAAAAACTGTACAAATAGAACTAGTTATAAAGCCATGTTCAAATAACTCGATAAGTGTTGACATGTAAACAGTCATTTGATGCTGAAATAGTGGGTCTCTGTGTTGGTTTGAACTATATAAAATATTTTCAACCTCAGGCTGTGACATCTATATCTAAGAACGGCAGCCATCTGATTAATACAGTATTATTAGTAATAACATGTTCCTCACCAAACATTACTGGTAAGAGTAATTTAGAAACTATTACTCTAATTATACTTCTCTACTCCTGTTAGTGTGTTTTTATGTGTGCTTTTATTTAATGCATCATTGGGCATGTTTTATTGTTTTCACAGGACCTGCTATGCCATCTATTGCCAATGTCTCCATGGTGATGAATAACGGTTTGGCCGTTATCTCCGTGTCCTGGGAACGGGATGAGGGGGTCTTTGGGTCCCTCCAGTACCATGTGATGAGCGACCAGAACCTCACCTGTAACTCCACATCCACATCCAGCTCCTGCATCCTGGCTCCAGTGGGCTGCGGAGAGGTACACATAGTCCGGGTCAGCACCTCCAACGAGGCCGGGCCCAGCGACCAATCCGGCCCCATGGTGTTCATCACCTGTGAGTATTAGACTACATTTAATTCCGATCACACTTGTGAACTATCTGTTTGTAATAGGGCACCGTAGACCTATAATGAGCAAGCCATAATAATGCAAGGAGTATTGGATTAGTCACAAGATACTGTATAAGTGTTGGTTGGTTGGAAGTTAGTTCATTACATCTTATTTAGAATCACTTTTATCCAAAGTTACTTCGATGCCATAAATGTGACTACAGGATCAATTTGAACCTCTGATCCTTACATTAATGGATTATCAAAATGGTTTTAATTTGAAAGTTGACAAGAAATCTATTCGTCTTTGCATATTTATGATCTGTTTACGAGACAGCTATAAGATCATTCAATCTTCACATTCTCTTCAAACATAAAATACATAAGGCTTTTTCTTACCATCAGAAGAATTCTTAAATAGATTAAATCTAATATACAAGGAAATCAAACGGATACTTTGAACATACACTTCCCTACAAGAGTTATGATTACATTTAGTTGTTTAATAAGAAAAACATTATTATGTTATATGTAGAATTCTAACATTAACACATTAGTGCTAGTCTAGATATGGATAAAAAAATGATGGCAGCACTAGTTTGCTCTGAAACCCTCTGTCATTAAAATATGACTAAACTCTCTGCTGTCCTGTCCGGTCAGCCCCCTGCCCCCCACAGTCTCTGGCTGTTGTGGAGTCGACAGAAGGAAGCTGCACGCTGACCTGGGACACGGTGACTCACGTCGACAGCTACACAGCCTTCATCAAGAGAGGAGACGGTGCAGAGGAGAGCTGCAACACCACCAGCAGGAGCTGCACCTACAACTGCACATGTGGCCACACATACCTGATGTCTGTGATGGCCTTCAACCAGGCTGGCAGCAGTCCTGAAGGACAGGTTCTCAACGACACCACCTGTAAGTAGCCACTGAGGGGACAGATTTGAATTCATGATTTTCTGTGTATCACACCCCCTGTGTGTCTTTCAGTGCTCTGTTGTCCAGAGGGTGTATCCATCTCCGCCGTGAGCACTGACACGTTTGAGATCACGTGGACGGTCTCTCGGGGGGCAGAGCTGTACCAGACTCGAGCTGCAGACAGTTCAGAGGTCATCCTGTGTAACGACACGGCTCCGGTGTGCGCCCTCTCTGACCTCAGCTGCGACAGTTCCTACAGCGTGGTGGTGACACCCTGCAACGACATCAGCGGATGCAACCGGGCATGCAAAGCTCACACACAAATCACAGGTAGGAAACGTGTGCCCACCTGTATCCAGCAAATATCCAGTTACATTTTTAAGTTGTAAAGTTTTCCACTTTGTTTCATTTTCAGATTTCCCATTTAAATAACGCTAAAAGATCAGTTAAAAAATAGTTTTGAATGACTTCAAATGCTTGATATCTAATATTATGAACTAGACTGGTCATCAGAGAGCTACAGTATATTTTAAAACTACACATAGGCCTACAGCCAATTCATTAATTTCACATCCATTCCTCATGTACTGTATGTGGAGTAGTCTCAGAGGTTTGATAATGCTCTTAATTCCTCTTTTCCTCCACCCGTCAGCTCCATGCATGCCGATGAATCTGATGTTGACTCAGAGAAACTCCTCTTGCTTCAGTGTCAGCTGGACTCCAAACAACAGGCTTGCTATTTACACCGTGACAGCGTCGGGAGATGACGGAACACGCACCTGCAACACAGACGGAAACAGCTGCGACATCACTGACCTTCCTTGTGGCGCTAACTTTGAAGTCAGCGTCATAGCAACCAGCCCAGCAGGCTTGGGTTTACCCAGCTACTCTGAATTGTTGGAAACAGGTGAGCGGTCAAAAGTTGTGATTGAACCATTTTATTATAAAGCACAGGCAGTCTTTTGCTCTTTTCTGCTGTAACCAATGTAAATGTCCCCTCTGTGGGACGAATATAGGTATTCTGATACTGATTTTGATACAGATGGTAGTTTTTTGTTCCACTCCTCACCACATTTATCATCCTCTTCTCCAGGACCGTGCTGCCCGGTGGATCAGGTGGTGGATCAGGTGACGCAGGCAATGAGCAATGTGTCATGGTCTCCCGCCAAAGGGGCGCATACATTCATCACTTCCCTAACATCAACGCGTGGCCACGCCCGCTGCCACACCATGGACTCCCACTGCCTCATGGGATGCATCACCTGTGGGACCAACTACACCGTCACCATGGAGGCGATCAGCCACAGCGGGCGCCGGTCAAACTGCTCCTATGAGGGCTTCTCGTCCAGTAAGTGATTGGGTTTTCTTCCAATGAAAAGGAAATACTTTGCAACTGTAGTGTATCTACCAGAAAGCACTGACATGAAACTTTTATTATAAAAAAGAAGCAATACATATCTAAGACGATTGTTTATGGTATGTATCAATATAAAAGTAGGAATCTGTTAATCATTTTCAATAAAATTGGATTTGAAACACTTTTTATATTTATTTGTACAAAAGGGGTTCTCACATTTTTGTAGTTCTTTTTAAGATTTAAAAAAAATCTTGAGGACAAGCATCCAAAGTAAAAACAGAACTAAATCTTTAAAACATGTAGCTGCTATAAAAAACTATAAATGTTTTGTAAATTACTGACAAATGTAAGCCTACTTCTATTAATCGAACCATTTAGCATTATCTTCGTGGCCCAATAGATGGCGCTCTGACACCCACACAAAACAGGAGAGTGCATACCCTTTTTGTAAAACAACAAAATACACTTTAAATTCAAAGCCATTTCTTGACTGCTTTGCTCATGTGCGTCAGGATTAACATTTGACAGATCGGTGAAATATATGTTCCAAAAATTCAAACAATTTGTCATGCTCTCTTTGAATGGGCTAGTTATCTTTCAGACATTAAAGCCACTGCAGAAACCTCCCTTCTTGTCTCTCTCTCTCCCTCAGGTGCCTGCTGTCCATCAGGCGTCCGGCTCTATGGGATGGCCCACAGCTCTCTGCGGGTGCACTGGCGCGGTGCTGGCAGCAGCCACAGCTACGTCACAGAGCTGGTGAGCAGCAGGAACAACTACACCTGCACCGCCTCCCCCGGGGAGAGCAGCTGTGATGTTCCCAACATCCAGTGTGGGGATGTCTACACTGTGGTGGTGACTCCGCTCACACCAGAGGGCAGCAAAGTCCTCTTCTGCGCCCAGAGGATCTACTCGGGTAGGATTGTGACATCTCTCACAGTTGTTTATGATGATAAATAATATAGGAATTTAGTTTGGAGCTAATGTGTCCTTTTGTTTGTTATATTAAAAGTTAACCCTCTGTTTATGCTCTTAACGGAAAAGTTTTAGCACTAGTGATTTTATGTCTTTCTGTATTCGGGAACACAACAGCAGTAAAGACGATTCAAGCACCACAGGACAACAAAGGTGGCACAGCTGAATCTTTTTAAAAATGATTGACAACATTTTGACTGAATTTCAACCTTTTTTTCCCCTGCTCTCTCAGTCTCTTGCGCAGGCAGCAACCTTGGTACAGGTGAGTGTTATAATATGCAAAAATATATTTATAACTCTATTTTAAGTCCCACCTAAACCACCCAAACAATTATTTAACTTGAAATTATTGTTTTTATTTTTCTCTAATGTCATTTCAACCTGTTCTGCAGTGATATACAGAGGAAAGAGAAGCGTGGACTAGATATGGTAAGTAAAAATACGACAATTATACAGAAACTGTAGTGGAAGCTGTACATAGCAGCAACTGCTATAGTGGTTGACTAAAGACGCAAGCATAAAGTTATGTGAAGCCAGTGAGCTTGCCTCTTTGAGACCAGCTTTAAATCATCTTTTAAACTTCACAATATAATTAACAATAAAGCAAGCTAAAAGATGAACTTTTTATGGAAACGCCAATATTAAAGCAACGCAGGCACGGCATGAAACGAGAACAAAAACAAAACTCTGATACTTGTTACAGTAAGACATAATAGTTAAGTATATTATACATGTTCAGGTATAATGATGATTCCCTCTGCTGGTCACAATAAAATATTATTTTGATCAAGATCTGAAAACTTTGATTTGACACTCTGCTGTTATAAGATGTAACAATTTACTTAATGGATATACATTTCTTCAAACTGAATGTGACTGAATCTCTTCTCCACAGACGCAACACCGCCATCTTCCTTTTCCTGCTCTTCCTCCATCAGTCCTGCACCACTGCAATAAAGCCAACTCATTGATGAATAGAAGGACTTGCCTGCGCTGGACAACATGCCTGTGTGTTGTCCAGTGGTGATAGTGAAATCATTTTAATAATACATTTGTATGTGTTTTTATGTCTGTATCACTGATAAAATCATACCCCTCTATTCCCTAAACAATCTTGATCAAGCACTCGAAGAGACGAGTGAATATGTTTGCTGCTCATGAGGCAACATGTACAATGTGGACATGAAACATGTTAAAAGTACCTCTTGAACAAATCACCATACTGACAAAAAGATCAATTGGCAAAAGAGTAACACTGCCTAAGCAGACCTTGAAGAATATTTTGCCCCTTCATTTTCTGAATAATTGATTGGATGGTTGGCCAAAAAGTAAATAATTGTAGGTCTGCCCCCAAGTAGGAAGGCTCCTGGTGATCTGTGTCACCTAATCATGTGTTCTCAGGATGAATTCAACTGTTTGTGATATGTGTCTCTGTTGTTGTGAGAACCTGATTCTTAGATCAGTAAATAAATTATTCCGAGCATCATTTTTGTGATGTGTGGTTTATTTTGCCCATAGATTTGTGCTTCAAGATGTTGTTTTATGCCGTTTGTTGCCAAATTGTGGCGGACCATAACTAAGTGTACCTACTCCAATACTTTGACTCCACTATAATCCAAAGGCTAATGCTTTTGACTTCCCTCCGTTGGTTTGATAACTTTTGAATATACATTTTTAACTAAAAGGTATTTATATTTAATGTCAGCTTCAGATCTATCCATCAGATTAAATTATAATACAATATATTATACCGAAACGGGCCTTTTTATATAATGAGGTCTTTTACTTATCTTTGTCAGTAGTGTTCACATTTACTTTCTATCTTTCTTACCTAAAAGAATAGTGACCAAAATTGTTACCCGGCCACACTTTGGACATTTTATTTTCCTGCTACAAAGAAAGTTGTCTGGCAGGAAGTGCTTTTGGCAAGTTTTCATAACTGGTGTAAATGCTCAGAAACCTTGGTGAAAATGTGTCCTAGTTGTGAAACTAAGGTAAATCAGGCACATTTGCTTCAGTGTGTTGTTCTGACCCCCTGGGCAATTTACTAACAACATTAGTCCTTATGTAATATTTATTCCTTTTATCTATTCAATCTGATATCTGATGTCAGATATCCTGTCCTTGATAAAACATCTGCTCAGTATCCCAGAGTCAAAAAGGTTTTCAGGTTATTTAAAATTAAAATATTGATATCAAATTGGAAACAAGGAATCTATATACAAGTTGACTTAACTAATTGCTTGAGCTCTATTTGACAGTTTGTAATACTGTTTACATGTCTCCTTAAGTCTGGAAGAGTGTGAAAATGTGTTTATAATAACTGAACATATAAAATGTGTTGTTTGACAATAGCGGTATGGAGCTTTGGCAATGCAGTTACAAGTTATGTGGCCATTGATTGTTTTTAAACTTGTTTATTCAAACTCATACCTTTTTTAGAAGTATTTGTATGGAGGAGTATTAGGGCCAGAACAACTAGAGTAGAACGTTTTTTAATTTTAACAATAAAGTTTCAATGTCTGTATTCTCAATATTTTTACTTTATTAACATTTCCACTAAAAGTGCAAAATATATTTAAAGCTGCAGCAGCAATGTGATTTGTTTACCATGTCTGTATTTAAGTAAATTCTGTTTGGAAACAATGTTTGGCTCTGCAAAACGCAATTCTTTAGAAAACTAAATAATTCCCCCCCAGTTTGAATAAGGTGCATCGGATGTTGTGACTGGACCCTAAACATCTTTATCATTTCCCCCATCTATGTATCAAACTAAAACTCTTCTGTGGGACTCGCTACCTCATGTTATTTGTCTTTACTCAAAATATTTCTTATTTTTTACATTCCTGGCAGAAATAGGTTTTCTACAATGAAAGTTCATCAACAGTATAGAGTATTGGAAATGCTTTGAGGCCTTAAGGTAGAGGAAGTCCAATTCCTTTTTCAGACCCATACAGTAAGTATCCAGGGTATGGCTGGGGTAGGCTACAGCCATACCAAGAAATATCTTAGCCCCACCATGAAAGATTATGTTAAAGTTAGCAAAAAAAAAGTCAGCCGAGTAAATTGCACAGACAGCAGCGAGATTGATTTCAGTAGCCACTTGTCTGGAAATGCCGAAGACTAGAAACGGTTTTGAAAACTTTTTTTTTTTAAACATATTTGCATGATATGGGTCTCTCACCCATAATGCAAATATGTTGTGGTATCTTTACTACATCCTTGAATATAGAGTATCGTGCCCTACAATACAAATGTTTTTCCTTCTCTTTTAGAATTTTCGAATCATAAATCTATCGAGTAGAATAGTTCATAAATCTAATCGATCGATTCATGATTCAAAGATTATAAAAGTAGCGTAGACATGTGGATATTATCCGGCTGAAAAAACGTGCATTTATCTAACAGGTTCGTTTTCCACAGACCTTATTTAGAACTATTTTCCAAAATCCTATGGAGAAATCCCATTGCTTTTTTGTCAAGGGAACCTTATTATACATCCATGGAGGGACCATGTTCAGCTTACTTCCGGGTTTTAGGACGTGTCACTGCACCACTCGAAGTCCCGCCTTTCTACTAGTCAACTAGAAAGACTACAAATCCCGTAAGTGGTGTCATTAACGTTACACATTACACTCGTGTTACTCACCGAAACCTTAGAGGTTTCTCAATACTCAAATTTCCCCTCCTCGACTCCTCTCCTCGAGACTTGGTGCCGCTGAAGTATTATTTGAGTTATTTGAAATATTAAAGTAACGTGGTAGGGCAGGAAAGTTCAATCTGGTATATTCATTTTAATGTCACCTTATATAGAATATGTGTTAAACTTGTGATTTCTGCATTGAGTGACTTCTGCCTAGCAGATACCAAGAAGAGGCCCCTAGGGTCTCTCTGTTAATTATCAATAGTGCTTGCAATTAACAGGGGAAGTCCCAGATACATTTTCAGATAATGTAGTTAAAGTCTTGTAGAATTAATGTTTATCTCCTACACATCCTGCAGGCCTGGAGACTTGGGTCACCCAGCAGTAACCAAGATAAACGTCCTTTTGAGCTTATCAATAAAATGTATTCATTCCTAGTAAGCTGACTTTGGGGTGAAGGGAAGTTCAGGGAAGCCATTAAGCCACAAGAACAATTAAACTTCTGTTAATCAACCAAAACTCATGACTTTCAGGGGACAGGACATTCGGACCTATAACAAGGGTCACTTCATAGAGAATATGTGTGTGTATTTCTTACTGTGATCAGATGTCCTGTATAATCATTTATCAACTATTCCTGTATTGGTGTTTTATTTGATTCCTCGGCTTTTATTCTTTCATATGTGGGTACTGGAGGGCTACAAACAGTGTGGAGAAATTAGCTTAAACATGTTTTATTACTCTATGGGAAATGGAAGCAGCATGTCAAATGATCAGGGAAATCTACTTGTTTTAAATATATGTGTGTGGTTGATTACTTTGTATTAATAATAGCAGTATGTGTAAAGGAAGCTGGAAATATGCAATGTGAAACCTTTTATTTGAAATAAAGATTCTGCAGGGAATATTCTTAAAGAACAATAGCTCAAGTGTCTGGAAGAGCTGCAGGCTAAATGAGTGTGCGGTACTTTTTACTGCTTGAGATCAGAGCTGATGTTTTCCTCTTGTTATTATTGTTTGAGGTTAAGGTAACTCACATGTGTTATTTGTATAATCCAACTATAAAAAACTATATCTTAAAACTATCTTTATAAAATGCCAAAAGTATGTGAAACTTGCAAGGAGGGGTTTGTTATCTCGAATGTAAGGGTCGCCTCTGGCTCGCGCTGATTGGCTGTCTTTTCTAAGTGGAGGACCCCTCGGGGGGGGGGGGGCAGCCGCATAGCTCCTCCTGGGGTTTTGGATATAAGCCGATGCTTTCTTTAGACGAGCCTCTTCTTTTCTTCAAACTGACCAGATCCGTGAGATTGGAGGAAGAGCAGGAAGTACTTCCTTTGTATTTGTCTTTGTATTTGTATCTGTATTTTGTACTGTTACTGTATATCATTAAAGCAAGATTATTGTTTAACTTGTATTCTGGTGTTTCTTAATCCCTTCCTTTTCTACGAACTCACCCAGCTTAGCAAACGACACGCGGAGACGAGGTTGGTTCTCAACATCCTCCAAATCTCCAACAAGTGGTGACCCGACGTGTCTGAGTGGGGTGTTTTCGGGGAAGAGACCACCAGCAGCAAGCGGACGGAATAGTCCAGGGCTAAACATCTCGGCTTCTTCTGACAACTAACAACAGAGCTCTGACAATAACAGGTAAACAGATGCCAGTTTAATTCGAAATCTGTGATTTGACTATATTCCAAATTTTAGGGTTGTCAGACGAAGTTTACAGTGTTTTTATGGTAACAGTACAGATACATATTTTAGATAGGTAGGAAAGTTATATAACATAAAAGTGAATCAACGAGGTATGTAAGACGAAGGTGAAAGGCCCCGTACTTTTTTCAGAAAGGAGACGGCTGAAGACTCGTTGGGGGACGTCCAGTGACCGTTTTCAGACGGCATCCAGGAGACGAATCTGAATAACAATTCTTAGGTTCATAGGAATCGAAGTTGAGTTATAAGTAAAATCCAAAGGAGAGTAACGCAACCTTCAAAAAACAATTTTGAAGTGACCGGACCTCATTAATCCTTTGTTCTGTGGGGTTGAATCTATAAGGCCAAACGTCACGATAAAGAGTTCTGCGAAGCCTGGGGACTCCTCCATGTCAGCGTCACATCGTTGAAAGACGGTGTTGAAGCGCGCTGAGAGGCTTGCTAAACTTGTTGAAATAAACATCGGACAATAAAGGCTGAATAGACTGTACGGGGAATTTTTCTGTGAATATTTACTGGTCAGATAAAGAGGCAAAGTTTGAGCCTGCTGCTTCCAAAATCATTTCTCCCCTCAGTGAGGTGGAGCTCATTCCTGGTCGGGTGCCGCCATCTGGTGGCAAACAGGGTGTGGCACAGAAAGGACAGACTAGCGGTTCGAGTATTGCTTAATAGTATAGTTTGTTGGCTCCATCTGCTGGACGTATTTTGTAGTATCTCTTGCAATATTGCGTTAAACCTGGAAGACGCTTTAATCCAAAGCAACTCACAATAACTGCGTTTCACCAGGAACATACAATCAAAGAAGACAGGATCATTAAACTAATCAGGTTTTATAAGTGCCAAAACATTTCGAGTGCTACTCAACTGGCTTTCAATAAGCCAGTCCGCTGCTCCTATATAACTGCTTTACTGGTACTTTTCTGTTACTGCATTTATCACTCAAGGGGGAGTTCAAATAAATGTGTTTATACACTCAAACTATTTACACGTCTAGACAAAGCCAGGGCAGTTAAATAAATACAATTACTCCATTAGGAGTGACGACGAGCATTGTCCTGTATATCACAAATTACTAGTGAACACATATTAACCAAGTCAGATAAATACACGCGAAGTCAATATGGAAGGGCAGTTCAAAAAAAGTGATTTAGACGTCCCAATTCCCGGAAGTTTCCAAGAACAATGGGGACAGATTGAGGGATTGATTTTAAGTGGAACAAAACAGGGAGACAAGAAGAAGGCTTGTGCCGACCTTAGGTTCCTCCATGATAAAATTATAAAAGAAGATAGAGTGGGAGGGGATGACACTCTAGGTAATTTAGGCTCAGCTCTGAATCAGTATGAGCGACAGCTGGTAAAGAAACTGGGTAACCTAAACGAGCAGAAGCCCGGATTTTTTGCCCGTCAGAAACTAAAGGAAGAGAAAGAGGCGGTTGATAAATTAAGGAGGATTTGCCACAACGCAGCAATTGTCGGGAAGGGGATGATTGTGGTTCGCCCCCCAGTCAACAATCCCCCAGTCATGGTAGCAGCCCAAACAAAGGGGGGGGAGTTTCAACGCTCTAGTGACGTTGGCACTCTCCTGTTCCCCCAGGACAGTAGGGACGCATGCGTGCTGACACCACCACCCACAGATGACGACATACATCAATATGTTGCAGAACGTATCGCATTTTATAGGGATATGACTCAAAAGGACACCTCGGCCTCAGACAGGAGGAGACGAAATCTCAGCAGTGCTATAAATAACGGGTGCACTGCAAGAACGGCTAGTTCAGGAGAGGGGTCTCAGACAGGAAATGTAGGGGATCAGGAGGTCTCAATTCAATCCCCCCTGATTTATCCGGATTTATCCAGTGTATCTACACAACCGCCTCCTTACTCTTCCCCTGTCCCGTACGCACCCCCCAGGGATAGTCTACAAATGACACTGACAAACGTGGGCTCTGGGTCAGCCCAAGAACAAGCAGGTGTAAGGGGGGGTAACTTTAAAATAGTGGGTAATGTTTCGCTAACTCCTTTAAGGAAGACCTCCATTAAAAGGGGCGAGAGCAGCCCCACACCGGAAGAATTGATCGCCATTGTAGAAAAATATGAGGAGAGGGAAAGAGCTTATGGTGGTGCGGACCATCAGGATGGGGAGGGGGTCTATTGTCAGGAAGCGGAAGAATCATTGAGAAGAGAGAAGGAAGAAATAGAACAAGTACATCAGGACAGCATGAATAAAGGCCAGGAGGGCGGTAGCCAACAACAAGCAGGTGGGGAAGGGTACAGTGGAGGTTCTTCCGAGGGCGAGGGCAGTTTGAGGGACCTGCCGTTCCAAGAACGGCAGGCACAAACAGGCCATTACTACACCAGCAAGGGAGGGGCATCGGGGGATGAGAGGGGTGAGTGTTCCTCTGGAGCAAAACAGGGAGATGTCAACGGCAGGGTGTGCAAGAGCAAGGTTAAGTACATAAGTATGACAGGAACAATCTCTGAACTGACTGCTACACAGGTCCTTGCACTTCCCCGTATGACTTTGAGATCCCAACACACCTCAGAGGACAACACACCTCTTCCCTTTATGGTTCCAGTATTACAGGCTCCTTTGGTGGCACTCCCCAATGGGAATACCGCTTACCACCCTTTCTCACTAGGAGATGTGCATGCACTGGTTGACAAAATGCCGCTACCTACTGAGGGAGGGAGACATTGGATGAGAAAGTTTGCTGATATGTCAGTAGGACAAACAATCTGCCTTGGTGATTTCAGGAGGATATTAGCACAACAGACTTCCAGCCATGACGTAAAGAGAGTTGAGGAAAGATCAGGAACAGTAACAATGAACGATAACCAGCCTATCTCTTCCAACAACATACACAGCTTGCTGAGCTTGGCAATGAGAGCACATTTCCCACAGACGGGAGGAGGTTACGGCTCACTCTCTTTCACGTTCACACCGGGGGAGGCCGCAGCAACCATGTTGCTCAGGTCACGCCAACAATACATAGTAGCTACTGACTGTAGTCCAGAAAATAGTGACCAACATATGCAGATGTTCCGTAAAGCAATATTGGCAGCAGTACCTGCCGAGATTAAAGCTCTTATGGAGGACAACCCAGAAGTTGATCTACTAAACACGCAGACATGGGAGCGTCATCTGGGCCATCATGTAGGAAAATTTAACAAACAACTTACAAAGAATAAAACTGAGGAAGAAGAGTTAAGAGTGCAACTACTCCGTGCTCAGCTAGAAATAGCCCGTAAAACAGTTCAAAATGAGAAGAAAAGTGCCAAACAGCTGATTGTTCATCCTGTGGGGCCGGCAGAGCAGGCACCGGGTCCGCAAAACCCAAAGGAGGGTTTTCCCAACCAAGGTCCATTCTATAACCAGCCCCAATACGGCTACAATAATGGTTTTCAGCAATGGAGGGGCGGGTTCAGAGGCACGGCTAAAGGTTTGGGAAGGGGTGGAACAGCTCCTGGAGTGATCCAATATCAGCAGAACGGGTGCTACATCTGTGGACAGGCCACCCACTGGTACAGGCGATGCCCACAGAGAGGGCGGGGACAGAGGGGGCAGGGACAAGGGAACAGAGCAGACATGCAGTATGTCCAGAAACCCCATGAGGCAGCCCCACAGGCCCAACACCAAGACCAGGGTCACGTTGCACCAAATATGATGGCTGCTCCCTATGGCCAGTTTGTCCAGTACGAACAAGACTGTTACCCACCACAATGAGGTCGCCCAGGGAACCCTGAATGTACGGGCCTGGCGGACCCTTACATGGACATGACTGTAGAACACGCGAAATTACCGTTCCTTGTTGATTCAGGAGCTCGATATTCAACTATCAACTCCCCCGTTTTTAACACATCCAAGTCCAGTAATACGGTCTCAGTCATAGGGTTTTCGGGAGGAATAGAGCAGGTGCCGCTCACTACGCCATTACCCACCAGAATAGCGGGCCAGCTATTTCTTCATCAGTACATTTTGGCACCCCAAAGTCCGGCTAACCTCATGGGGCGGGATGTTCTTATCAAAGCTAACGCCTCGATCCTCTGTTCCCCCGACGGACTAATAATATCATTCCCAAATGGCACTCGCCTCAATTGTTCACTGTCAACCATAAAGTCAGCTTCTCAAATGATGTTGGCCCAATCCACTGCAGCAGAAGCAACTCAGCAGGCCACTATATACTGGGGGTTGCTCGACCGGCCCCAAGACAACACGCCAGGACTATTTTCCATTTTTCAACAATGGAAGCCGTGGATTAACCTCCTCAGGCCTTATGGTTCCCCTCCAGATCCTCCCCATCTGACGCTGAATTATGATAGAATGGACGACCACATTTATGCATATGCGTATGACGCAGAGGTGGCTATGTCCATTTGGGACGTAGCCACAACCAATTTATTTGTGGGACAAGCGGGGGTGGCTGCATCTGTTGAACTCACTGATGAGCAACTCTATTGGTACCGTATGTCAGCTGAAGCCACACCACACATTTCCTTAGCTATCAGGAGGGGCTATGAAGCCAGGGAACTTGGTCCTATGGTAAAGACACTGCTAGAAGTCGAGGATTGGGAACCAACACAAATAGCAGCACTCACATACTCTCCCTCACACAAGGCTTATGCTCTAAAAATCTGCACACAAGAATGCATCTTCATGGAGAGACACGAAGTGGAGAGACATCACGGTAGAGAAAAGACTGACCATTCATTTACTGAAGACATGTTGCGTGACCTCCCACCTGACCTGTGGGCATCTGACTCTCATGACGTAGGTTTCTGCTCAAAGGCTGCACCAATAACATTTGAAGTGAGTAGCACTATGCCTGTATATCAACCACAGTACCCTGTTAAACCACAGGCCAAAGGGGGAATCAGCAAGGCAGTTGAGGGTCTGAAGAGAGCAGGGGTGTTGGAACCCTCACAAAGCGAGTGGAACACTCCAATACTCCCGGTATCAAAACCTAGCGGGGAGTACAGAATGGCTCATGACTTAAGGAACATTAATGCTATTACAACTACAGCTCTGGTACCAGTGCCTAACCCATACACGGCTATTTGTAATATCACACCTGAACATACCTGGTTCACCTGTATTGATCTGGCCAACGCTTTCTTCTGCATACCCCTGGCGGAGAAGATGAGGCCTATTTTTTCATTTACAATGGGAGGGGAGAAACTACAGTACACGAGACTGCCCCAAGGCTTCAGTCTATCTCCAGGAATATTTAACAAAATACTCAGGGAACAGCTAGATGGCGTTTCATTACCAGAGGGGGTGGTGTTGATCCAGTATGTAGATGACCTTCTCATTGCAGCACCCTCCGCAGCCTCTTGTTTAGAGGCCACCAGGAACCTACTGGTTCGCCTCCATGCAACAGGGTTCAAGGTCTCCAAGAAAAAGCTACAATGCACCCGTAAAGAGGTGACATTTTTGGGCAGAGTTATCTCTCCAGCAGGTACGGGCATGTCAGCAACACATCAGGAGGTTATATTGCATCACCCAAAACCCAGGACAGTCAAAGACATGTTATCTTTTCTGGGTCTCACAGGCTACAGCAGACACTATATCCCAGAGTATAACCCAAGAACAGCTGTACTGAGGACACTGATCAATGAGAAAGGCATGCGCAATCTCACTGTCACACTGGACTGGACACAAGCTGCAGAAGCTGCGTTCATTTCTCTCAAACAATCCATGTCCCAGGTCACCTCTCTCGCCTCTGCATCCTATGCATTGCCATTTTTCCTTGATGTTTCTGAAAATGAGAACACAGTAAATGGTGTTCTATTTCAGAAAAAGGGGGGATGTAGGTCAATACTGATGTACATTAGTGTCACACTGGACAGAGTGGAGAACAGGGAACCTCCATGCACAAGACATGCAGCAGGTACAGCAAGTATCTTAAACAAAATTTCACACATTGTGATGAGACACCCTTTGACAGTACTGACAACACATAGCATTGTCTCTTTTGTGAACTCAAGTGCATTCACAATGACTTCCACAAGACAGACCAGGTGAGAGAAAACTCTGACGCAAGCACACATCACCTACACACATGAAGGAGTTAACAGCGCAGACACCATTAGCAGCGGAGAACCCCATAGGTGTGAGGAAAGAATCATCCAGGATGTGAAGCTAAGAATAGATCTCAGAGACGAGCCTATGCCACATGCAGAAAACCTGTTCACAGACGGCTGTTGTTTTAGACACCCCACCAAAGGGCTCCAAGCGGCCTACGCAGTCGTGAGTCAAAAAGCTGAGGGAGAGTTTGAAGAAAGATCAACAGGAGAAGTAACAGGGAAAGTCTCAGCACAGTTGGCAGAAGTAATGGGAGTCATTGCAGCATTAGAGCTATCAAAGGGAAAAGATGTAAACATCTATACAGATTCAGCATATGTTCATGGTGTCATACATGTGGAGATGCGCCAATGGATGCGAGCAGGATTTGTAACATCCACCAATACTCCCATCAAACACGAGAAACAGATCAAAAGGCTTGCAGAAGCAGTAATGTTACCCAACAAACTAGCTTTACTTAAATGTAAAGGTCACAGCACGGTGGACAACTATTTGGCTTGGGGTAACAATGCAGCAGACAAGGCAGCTAAAGCCAGAGCAGGGTATATGCCCCAGTTTCAAATGCTGGTCTTAAAATCTGCTGACTTAATGCCTGCAGTAACAGATGATACTCTTAAAGAAGCTCAAGCAACAGGGTCTCCTCAAGACAAGACAGTATGGTTAGACAGAGGAGCTACCAACAAAGACGGGATATGGTACTCCCCAGATGGGAGACCAGTGATACCCCCAGGATGGATAAGATCAATGCTTAAAGAAGCACACGGCCCAACACATTGCGGCAAAACTCAAATGAACAGACACCTGACTCACTGGTGGCACCCCTACCTACCTGACATGATAGCTAATTACCTAGAGGAATGTGTAATTTGCTTAACCCATAACATCAGAGCCACTGTAAAACCGCACCAGGGAAAGTTTCCTTTACCTAAGATGGCAGGAGAAGAAATCATAATTGACTACACTGACATGATTGACAAAGTAAGAGGGTTCAGATACTTACTAGTTGTAGTCGATGCATACACAGGTTGGCCAGAAGCTATGCCATGCAGGAGAGAAGATGCAGACTCAGTGATCAAGTTCTTAGTCACTCATTACATTCCACTACATGGGTTTCCTAGGAAAGTGAGGTCAGACAATGGCAGCCATTTCAAGAACCACGACCTACGCACAGTAGAACAGTCTTTAGGACTAAGACACAGTTTTGGAGCTGTCTATCACCCCCAATCTCAGGGAAAGGTAGAAAGGATGAACCAGAACATCAAACAGAAACTCAGCAAAGCATGTGAGGAGACAGGCATGAAATGGTTAGAGGCCTTGCCTCTGGCTCTCATGTCAATTAGGAGCTCTATAAACAAAGGGACAGGCTTCTCCCCATTTGAGCTGACACATGGCCATCAGTTTCCTGGCCCAGGAGCCTTGAGTGTAGGAAAGGAAGTAGAGGTCCTGAGTCCGAAACCTTATTTCCAGCAGCTTAAGGGATTGGTGTCAGGATTTTCCACACAGGTTGCTGATGCCAAAGGGGGACCCGAAAAACACGAGGCCAACACAGCGGAGTTCGTCTGGCTGAAGGTCATCCGGCCCAAGTGGCTCAACCCCAGGTTCACCGGCCCCTACAGAGTGACCCAGCGGACCTCCCATGCTGTCCGCCTAGAAGGAAAGGGGGACATCTGGTACCACTGGAGCCAGTGTGCAGCGGGGAAATCACCTGGAAGGACCCTCGACGACATCCGGACGGACCTGGCTATCATCAACGCGGACATCCCTACAGCAGACGACTTGGAAGCAGGCATCAGCGGACTGGAGGAGAAGGACCTCGCGGACATCCCTACAGCAGACGACTTGGAAGCAGGCATCAGCGGACTGGAGGAGAAGGACAACAAGGACATCCCTACAACCGACAGCCCAGAAGTCGCCATCAGCGGGCCGGAGCACGAAGACACAGGACTTCACGGGAAGACAGAGGAACCTGCTCCCCTCTGATCAGGTTGCTATAAGCTACACATAGCACCTCATTTAATAACCCATTTTTTGAGGGAAGTGGTATCTTAACCCACAGTTTAAAGTTCTTTTAATAACCCATTTTTTGAGGGAAGTGGTATCTTAACCCACAGTGTAAAGTTCTTTTAATAACCCATTTTTTGAGGGAAGTGGTATCTTAATCCACAGGTTAAAGTCATTTATTAACCTATAAGAAGACTCCATTTATAAACCCAAATTTAGGGAGTTGTTTTCTAAAAAAAAATCTATATTTAAGGGATTTGTCTTTCTTTTGACCTCATGTAGTACTGACACAGGGACCAAAACCTCTCAGAGAACAATAGAAAATGTCTGAAGGAGCCCTGAATTTCCTGATAACCTGTTGGTCACTACTAGTGTTAGGAGTAATAATCTACTTGTTCGCCCTGCTGTATGTACATTGTAACCTTTAAAATCATGGTTGAGTGACCCAGTGGTTCACCGCATTTTTTTTAATAACTTGGGGGTTAGAATAGACGTATACTGACACTAGAAGGGTTGGAGCTCACAGTATAACTATGTATGGTAACTGGAAATGGTTGGCAGGATTAGCCCTGGTTTCTACTGTGATTGTCACCATTATTTTAATCTCATGTGATTCCATTGACCACCCAGACTCCACTCCTCCGCCAAATGAATCCGTAACTAGAGTCAAACGGAGCCATTATGAGACAGTAGTTACCCCAATGTCTCCTAGACAAACCTTCACTCTCCATGCAGGTAGTGATGGAATAATACAACTCGACTTGTGCAAAATTGCCCCCTGCAGAAGCCTCGACCGTACCTATTCCTACCTAGCCAAATATGTCTGCTTAGCCCCTGCGGTATGTAACAAAACCGTCACAGATACGGTTAAAGGTGCTCCTTACATTTACAGAGGCAGTACATACAGGACCAAAGGCGACCCTGCTGTGTCCGTCACATACACATACGGGTGCACCTGCGAGTCCTGGTCCGGTGTCCTAGCAAATTTGGGTCCTGATGACTGGGGATACATGCCACCTTACCGATCGGCGGAAATTGTTAGATCCCTCAAACATAGAATGAAAGTGATTAGGAGAAACCCAAACGTCCCATGCGTTGTCAGGTTTTGTAATCCAGTACGCATAACGCTAAAAAATGTATTGCTCTCCGACGCTGGACTTTATGTCCTCGCGGTACATGCAGGGGGGGGTTCGCCACAAGGCCTCTTCGAAATTAAAGTTAAACCAAAGGTGGAACGAAACCTTCCTCGTGCAGCATCTAATATTAAATACCTGTCTAAAATTACATGTACGGATAAATGCACGGGGGATTATAGCCAACTTCAACCTCTAGACGTCATCCAAATGGCCACAGGATACACAGATGACAACCTATGGTTAAAATGGGTTGCCCAAACAGCCCAAGAACAAATGGCAGGGGATTGCCTAGCCTGTGCTACGGCCCGCCCGCAATTAGTCACTGACCCTGCGCCCCTGTTTCCCACAGATACCTGGGGGTACAACTGTATGTTACAACTGACTAGGATGGCCAGCCCTCCTAACTGTACCACCCTAGCCAAACTTTTCCCTCCAATTGATAATGACACTAGGACAGGCCCATTTACGCCTGACAAAGGCGCCGGTGGGTACACATGTTTTTCCATGGTTGAAAAGTCCCCACGTTTTGACCTAGGAAATGTCTCTACGGATTGGTGTAACCTCACCATGTCTAGCACTAATATAGGACATTGGGCCAGAGCTGGGCTCTACTATTATTGTGGGGGTCACCGCCTGTTCACCCGTATTCCCGAACTATCTGTAGGATTGTGTGCTATGGTGCGCCTCCAGGCACCCCTAATGTTATTAGGCAAAAAACTGGGGCTCACGGACCCTAAAGACACACTTAATACCAACCTAATCACTCGACGTAGGAGACACGCGCTGTCCAAACGCCACGCCCCGGGCTCCTTCGATTTGTCTGTCGACTCTCCCACCTACATCGATTCCATCGGAATCCCACGAGGGGTCCCTAACGACTACAAACTAGCTGATCAAATAGCTGCAGGGTTTGAAAGTTTGCCAATTATCTCTGCCTTCTTCCCTGTGACCCCTATCAAAAATGTAGAAAGGATCAACTATGTACATTACAACATACTCCGATTGGCCAATCTCACTAGGGACGCGGTAGAGGGCCTGGCTGAACAATTGGGTCCAACATCCCTTATGGCTGTGCAAAATAGGATGGCGTTGGATATGCTTCTTGCAGAGAAGGGTGGAGTTTGTGCAATGTTTGGGGAGATGTGCTGCACATTTATTCCCAATAACACGGCTCCAGACGGTTCCGTCACAAGGGCTTTGGAAGGCCTTCGCACCCTATCTAAAACTATGCATGAACAATCAGGGGTACAACATTTCTTAGAGGAGTGGTTTGCTAACATGTTTGGTCAATGGAAAGGTTTAATAATGTCTCTTTGTATTTCTGTAGCTACTTTTATGGCCATTTTAATAACATGTGGTTGTTGTTGTGTGCCGTGCATCCGCTCCTTGTGTGTCAAACTTATCATTTCCACCATTGAAGGAAAAGCTGCTCCTCCCCCACTGTACCAAATGCCCTTGTTGGCATATGCGGAGGGAGAGGACGAGTATGATGATTCGGCAAACAAGGACACAATTTTTTAACATAGTTTGGTCTTTCTTAACTGTCATTGGAGGTTGTTTTCTGTTCCCAAAGGTTTAATGAAGGGGGACAGACACAGTATCAAAGAATGACAGTACTTTTGTTTCAAATGTCTTAGGTGTGTTGGTCTCGTGAAGGGAGACCAAAAGGGGGAATTGAAGTATTATTTGAGTTATTTGAAGTATTAAAGTAACGTGGTAGGGCAGGAAAGTTCAATCTGGTATATTCATTTTAATGTCACCTTATATAGAATATGTGTTAAACTTGTGATTTCTGCATTGAGTGACTTCTGCCTAGCAGATACCAAGAAGAGGCCCCTAGGGTCTCTCTGTTAATTATCAATAGTGCTTGCAATTAACAGGGGAAGTCCCAGATACATTTTCAGATAATGTAGTTAAAGTCTTGTAGAATTAATGTTTATCTCCTACACATCCTGCAGGCCTGGAGACTTGGGTCACCCAGCAGTAACCAAGATAAACGTCCTTTTGAGCTTATCAATAAAATGTATTCATTCCTAGTAAGCTGACTTTGGGGTGAAGGGAAGTTCAGGGAAGCCATTAAGCCACAAGAACAATTAAACTTCTGTTAATCAACCAAAACTCATGACTTTCAGGGGACAGGACATTCGGACCTATAACAAGGGTCACTTCATAGAGAATATGTGTGTGTATTTCTTACTGTGATCAGATGTCCTGTATAATCATTTATCAACTATTCCTGTATTGGTGTTTTATTTGATTCCTCGGCTTTTATTCTTTCATATGTGGGTACTGGAGGGCTACAAACAGTGTGGAGAAATTAGCTTAAACATTTTTTATTACTCTATGGGAAATGGAAGCAGCATGTCAAATGATCAGGGAAATCTACTTGTTTTAAATATATGTGTGTGGTTGATTACTTTGTATTAATAATAGCAGTATGTGTAAAGGAAGCTGGAAATATGCAATGTGAAACCTTTTATTTGAAATAAAGATTCTGCAGGGAATATTCTTAAAGAACAATAGCTCAAGTGTCTGGAAGAGCTGCAGGCTAAATGAGTGTGCGGTACTTTTTACTGCTTGAGATCAGAGCTGATGTTTTCCTCTTGTTATTATTGTTTGAGGTTAAGGTAACTCACATGTGTTATTTGTATAATCCAACTATAAAAAACTATATCTTAAAACTATCTTTATAAAATGCCAAAAGTATGTGAAACTTGCAAGGAGGGGTTTGTTATCTCGAATGTAAGGGTCGCCTCTGGCTCGCGCTGATTGGCTGTCTTTTCTAAGTGGAGGACCCCTCGGGGGGGGGGGGGGGGCAGCCGCATAGCTCCTCCTGGGGTTTTGGATATAAGCCGATGCTTTCTTTAGACGAGCCTCTTCTTTTCTTCAAACTGACCAGATCCGTGAGATTGGAGGAAGAGCAGGAAGTACTTCCTTTGTATTTGTCTTTGTATTTGTATCTGTATTTTGTACTGTTACTGTATATCATTAAAGCAAGATTATTGTTTAACTTGTATTCTGGTGTTTCTTAATCCCTTCCTTTTCTACGAACTCACCCAGCTTAGCAAACGACACGCGGAGACGAGGTTGGTTCTCAACATCCTCCAAATCTCCAACACCGCCCACAGGAGATGCGAGCGGAGGACTGAGGAGGGGAACCGAGGAGAGAGGAGTGGAAGTGTGACACTTGGTTCCTGCTTTGCTGTTGCTTTCTTGTACTTCACCAGAGTCAGTTTAAAATATCAATCAGCTTTTATTCTGCAAACCATGGAATAGACACACAGATCCACAGTTTAGCCACAGTATAGTGAGATGTTGCTCCAAAGCTAAGAATCCTCTAACACTGTTACGGCCCGTCTACACTACAGGCATCGAGAAATGCTTTCAACGGTTCGCCCATTGACTTGAATGGGGTGACGTAGAAGATTTTTAATCTTCGCCGAACTGCATTGTGGGGAGCATGGCATGGCTTTGCAAGCATCACGAGCACCTATCGGCATCAAAAGTTGAACAATGTTCAACTTTTGAGGCTCGATGCTCGGCATCAGCCAATCAAATCCTGTTTATGCAATTTCCGCCAGTACAAGCGCTAGCCAATCAAACCGCGTGTATGCTGATACTGCAGGTCTTGACTATTTTCCAGATGTCATAAAATGGAGGATAAATTACCATAATTTTCGGACTATAAGGCGCACCTGAATATAAGCCGCAGCAGCTAAATTGAATGATGTGTGTACATACAGTATATAAGCCGCACTGGACTATAAGCCGCAGGTGTTTTAATGTTTAATTACCATATGTAAGGGTTCGTGCACAGAGGGGATTGTCGGGAAAGAGATTGCTGTTTGAGGAAGCTCCCATTTATTAACATTTCAACAAACAAGTTGCATATTTGCATAACGTATTCAAGTGTTACCATTTAGTGCAATAGTAGCTACAGAACATGTACTGTGCTGTGTAAACTGTATCACATAGCGTTTCAGACACACAAACTTTTCAACTTTCAAACTTAAACGGTGCGCTCCCAGCGCACGTACCGGCAGTGATTTACAGCAGTGGTTTTCAACCAGTGGTACGGGGAAAAACTGTCTCGCTCTCGTAATGTCTGTCTGTCTTGCTCTCGTTCTGTCTCTCGTACCACTCTCGGTTCCACTTTTACTTTTGCGCGCTACCTGTCTCACTCTTTTCCGGCCTCCAGCTTTTCCTGCTGGAGCCCCCCGCTTAAAGGTGGGGGGCGCGGACCGGCCATAGAGCCAATAGAGTTAAAGGTGGTGGACCGTAACCTGTAAAATCCATAGATTTAGGAGCTCCCCTAGTGGCCGTTAGCTGTAAAAATCCATAGATTAGCCGCACCGTTAAATAAGCCGCAGGGTCGAAAAATGGGAAAAAGGCGCGGCTTATAGTCCGAAAATTACGGTAATCGTTGCCGTGGCAAGTGTCCCAGTCCTGTATTACTGTACTCTGTTCACCTACCGGGACCTAAACCGGAGGAACCAGGCATGGCGGGAGGTGGCAGAGACAGTTGGTGAAACTGGTAGGTTTTCAACTGTTGGGGAGTTTATATCCAGTTTACTTCGTTGAAGAAGCGGGCTTTTTTTTGCTTTGTATGCCGTATCGGGCGGGAGATTCCTGATTGGTTGTTGGTCGCCTTGGGCGCGAGAAATCGCCAAGCCTCAGACACGCCCAGCTTCAAGATTTTTTTATGCCTTTAGTGTAGACGGGCCGTTACAGTGATCGTATAGTGGTATCATTTGTTTAGAGAAAAAGGATTCTAAATACAAACAAAGAAACCCAATAACATTTATTACAAACATAAAACAATTTAGTTTGTAATTGTGACAATAAAGATTAATCAAATTACTTAGATGAACAGTATTCAATAAAAACATTTAACAGCTCAAAATAAACATACCTGCAAACCATGGAATAGACACACAGATCCACAGTTTAGCCACAGTATAGTGAGATGTTGCTCTACAAAGGAAAGTTTCACATCAGTGACGTAAATGCCACATGTACTCCACGACGTTAGTGGCTAACGAGTTCGCTGAAAAACGGCTCAGTCTCAGTTTATGTACAATTCTTTTAAAAAGTGATACACTACGGAATCTGAAGACATTTAGCTAAACATAAAATATAACCAATAAATGCAGATAGATTATACACAGAATAGTACACGTAGATCACAATTATTATTATATTACAACTGAGTGTGAACACAGCCACAACTCACCCAAAGCTAAGAATCCTCTAACACTGACGGATTCCCAAAATGCACCACATTCAGCGCAACACTATCTTCCGGCTGCGGCTTTTCAAAATAAAATAAAATGACAAAACTATGGCTGTAGTCCCAGTTTAACAGGATTTAATAAAACAAACATTCATTATTTACACTGTTGCATACACCCCCCTTAAATTATATTAAACTACAGGCAAATACTGAACATCATCAAGACAAGAGGGTAAGAAGAAAAAGAAAAAAATATATATTTGTGGTGGCTGTTCGAGGTGAAACCAAATCAAAGACACAAATTACAGTCGATACAAAATCCTCCCATAAGGAGTGAAAAGGATAGGGAGGTACCAGGCCCAATACTTTTCTCAGACCAGCAGAATATGCCATTTACACCTTCAAAGCATCTCATCTAAGGCAACACACATAGCATACCCACAAATCTAGAAACGCATACAAATACTACTCGGATGTAACCCATAAAAAACTGGTAGAATATCCTGACGGCTTAAACCTCAAATATCCTATGGAAGAATGCAAAAACTGAACTAGTAACAGATGAGGTATCTTCAACCTTCTGTGCTGCCATCTCATATATCAACTTTTTAGGAGGTTTGACATGCCTCCCACATCTAGTAGTGACTGAACCACCACAGCTCGCATGAACACTATGAGGTTGCGTGCAAATAGCATTGGTTTCATCAACAACTTCTGTGTAAGTTAAACGAGAAACACCAACTGAGTCTGGGTCAGTCAAGTCAGCAGCACTCACAGGGTCTGGGTCAGGTGGTAGAGTCACACTGTCAGGGTCGGTTGGTAGAGTCACACTGTCAGGGTCTGAGTCAGATGAGTGAGCATCAATGGCAGGGAATGAGTCAGATGAGTGAGCATCACTGGCAGGGACTGGGTCAGGTGAGTCAGCATCACTGGCAGGGACTGGGTCAGGTGAGTTCATGAGCCAGTCCACAGTGCGATCGTAGCCATCTTCATTGTCCACATGCACAGAGACTTGACCTCTTCCACATTCCTCATCCCCATTATCTGAGTTGACAAACGAGGCAGGAGTTTCAACCTCGTCTATGAAAAGAAAGTCAACCGGGAGAAGCAGGTTCCGATGCACCTCTCTCTCTTTTCCAGATTGGGCATCTCTTATCCTGTACACGTTAATCCCAGCCCTCACCGACACAACATCATAGGGCGTAGAAACCCACTTGTCAGCAAGCTTTCTTTTGCCCCTCTCACCACGGTTGGCCAACAAAACTTGATCACCCACACCCAGCGGAGAACCCTTGACTTTGCGGTTGTAAAGCCGAGCATGACGGGCTTGCTCATTAAGGCTGTGATTTTGAGCAATCCTTGCAGCTTCACACAAGTCCTGTCTCAACTGAGAGACAAACTCATTATGGCTGACCACTCTTTCATCCTGAAGCCCATGCTGGAACACAATGTCAATAGGGAGACGTGGCACCCGGCAAAACATGAGGTAAAAAGGGGCAAAGCCGGTTGTCTCATGTACTGTGCAGTTGTAGCAAAAGGTCAGCGTCTGCGACACCCGGGTCCACCTGGCTTTCATTGTTGGGGGAAGGGTTCTCAACATATTCCCCAGCGTCCTGTTAAAGCGTTCTGTCACGCCATTACCCATGGGGTGGTAAGGTGTGGTGTGTGACTTTTGCACCCCCGCCACCTCCAAAAGGTCCTTAATCAGTCTGCTCTCAAAGTTGGCACCCTGATCTGAATGGATTCTCTTGGGGAAGCCGTATACACAGAAGAAATCATTCCATAACCGGCAAGCAAACATGTTTTGCAGACTGACTCCGACAGGGGAAAGCATGTGCCATTTTTGAGAAATGGTCAGTGACAACCAATACATCAACTGTCTTCTTGTCACCAAGTTCAGCTGTCCAAAAGTCAATGCACACCAGTTCCATAGGTTCGGATGTCTGAATGCTTTCCAGAGGCGCCCGGGCTTCGGGTTCAAGTGTTTTACGAACAACACATCTCTCACATCGTCGCACATGGTCATTTATGTCTCTTTCCATTTATGTCTCTTTCCATGCCAAAAAAAACTTTCCCTAGCAAGGGACATTGTTCTCGCACGGCCCTGATGACCAGCATTGTCGTGGAGGCCAAGGAGAATCTGAGGCTTGAGATCATCCGGCACAATGAACTGGAAAAGCTTTTTGTTCAGTCGATGGCATGTTCTCATTCTGTACATAATTCCATTGTGGACTTTAAGCTTTCTCCAGTGTCTGAGGAGTTTTCTGACGCCGCCTGGTTCAGATGTTGCCTCGCGTCTGGTAGCTTTCCTCTTTTGATGCATATAGAACAGGACCCTGCTTATGGTCTTGTCTTGATCCTGGAGATTCAAAAGCTGGCTCTGAGGAATAGGAGTGGAAGAGTCTTCCTCAGGCAACTGTGGCAGTGATAAGTTAGCACTGGGTAGGCCACAATCACCATGAGCCCTCAATGCAGCTGACACTTCTTCTGAGCTGATGGAACTTCCCACGGGCTGGTGAACAGGCCCAGCACCACGGTCAGATGACGTAGACCGGGTGCCTTGGACAACCTGGCAGTTGTTTGTCAGCCGAAAAACATCCTGCACTGTGCCCTTGACAACTCCATTGACTTCCTCCAGTAGTGCAACATACTGTATGGCTCTTTCAACAAGCGGTAACCAACACATGACTGGACAAAAGGCTCACGGCTCAAGGCATCTGCAACAATGTTTTTAACACCCGGAACGTACTTAAGATCGAAGTTGTATGCTGCAAGCTTGGCCACCCACCTTTGTTCACAGGCATCCAAACGTGGTTTTGTCAGAATGTACGAAAGGGGGTTGTTATCTGTCCAAGCGGTGAAATGTCTCCACTTTAACCAATGGCTGAATTTGTCGCACACAGCCCACTTCAGCGCCAAAAACTCCAGCCTATGTGCTGGATAGTTCATTTGAGACCGGGTCAGCGTCTTACTTGCAAAGGCGACTGGCCGTTCAACTGTCTCACCAGGTGACACTTGTGACAAGACGGCTCTAATACCATCAAAAGAAGCATCAACAGCGAGATTGAAAGGCTCATTGAAGTTCGGGTGAGCCAACGTGACACCATGAGTGAGCTCACTTTTCAGAGTTTGTAATGATTCCTGACACGCAGGTGTCCAGTCATTAGACGTAAGAGCTGCTGGGGCAGAGGACTTTTTCTTGAATTTCTTGCCTTTCTTCACATGTGATTGAACTTGTCGGCCAGAAATGAGTCTGAACAGAGGTTTGGCCTTCGCAGAGCAATCGGCAATGAAATGCTGATAATAGAAGACCATGCCCAAGAATGACCTGATCTTCTTCCAGGAAGGCGTGACACCATCGCTCTCCATCAACTCTGCTTCCCCCACATCAGCAATGGTCTTCACTTTGTCAGGGTCTGTTCTCACCCCATCTGGACAAACAATATGACCCAGAAACTTAACTGAACTCTTCAAGAGATGACATTTCTTAGGGGCCAGCTTGAGGTTGTGATTTTTCAGACGGGAGAACACCATTTCCAGACGTTCAAGAGCCAGCTGTTCATTAGGGGCAAAAACCATCACGTTGTCAAGGTAACAGAGTAAGCTGCTGAAGTTTTCATCTCAGAATATTGACAACATCATCCGCATGAAGGTTGCGGGACTGTTGGACAGGCCTTGAGGCATTCTATTGTACTCATGGAGGCCGAAGGGGTGACGAAAAGGCTGTGTACTTTTTGTGCTCCTCATGAAGTGGCACGTTGTAGAACCCAGAAGTCAAGTCCATGGTAGAGAAGAAGATATTTCCTCCCAGTGCAGCAAGAGCATCGGCTTGATGAGGCAATGGGTGTGCGTCTTTTATAGTCTTTGCATTGATCCATCTGAAATCAGTACAAATGCGCAGACTGCCATCCTTCTTCCACACCAAGACCAATGGGGATGCATACTAACTGTGAGATTTCCTGATTATGCCCTTTTCCTCCATCTCATTCAGTGTAGTCCTCAGCTTCTCATAGTGGCTTGGTGGAACCCGGCGGTAAGGCAAGCGAAACGGCCTCTCGTCCACAAGGTGTATTTTGTGGACAAAGTCTGTAGCCTCCCCACAATCCATCTTGTTTCTGGAAAAGATGGAATCATACTTCTCAAGAAGCTGAAAAAGTATATCTTTCCACTGCTCAGACACCTCACAACTCTCCAAGTCCAAATCTTGTAGCCCCAGCTTGTTTAGAGCGTCCTTTCTTTGTTCAGGGGTCTTTGTTGTCGAAGAGCACTTTGAGACACTATGGCTATTTACTGAAACCTTTTCAGCTGGGGGCAGTTGTTCAACTGCAACACATGGGAAGACATCTGCAATCTTACAGTTTCTCCTCAGAGTCACTGGCTCACTGCTTGGGTTAATCAGTTTGAGGGGAACCCACCTGTCACCCCACAGAGGTGTGACTACACGGCCAACCAACACATTTCTGGGCCTTGATATTGAGTTAGTCGTTTCAACAATCACTGTGCTCCCCACTGACAAAGGTGCTGATTCGGGCAATTATCCCCAGACAAGGTGTTCACACAGTGGTTCAAGAGTAACACTCTGCCTCAACTTCACTATGCCGATCTTGTCAGGCAGGGGTCCCGCACGCCATTTCTCAGAGTTGGAGAGCAGGGACAAAAATTGGCAACAATCATCATCTGCAATGTCAACTGGTGTAGCCAGAAGTCTCCAATAATCGTCAGACTTTTTCATCAGATGTATGAGAATCTTGATAGCACTACTACCAACAATCATGTCGTCTGTTTGTCCATGGATGACAAATGTTGGGATGAGCAACTTGAACCCATAGATTGTCACCTCCAAATCATAGACTGCTGTTGGGTAGATATGGTGACCACCAGCACCAACAACAACAATGTCATCAGCAGGACTTCTCTTCAAATCAGGGCATTGCTGCAAGAGGCGTGCAACTGCAGCTTCGCTCAGAGAGCATGACATAGAGCCACTATCAATCATGGTTTTCAGTGGAACTCCACTTGCAGCACTAACATTTGTGTAGAACAAGCTGTCGGATTTCTGAAATTTCTGCGTCATTTGGAAAATGACAGTCTTTCCAGACGGTGCAAAGGAACAAAGAGATTCATACAAAGACTCCAAGTCATAACTGTCACAGCTGGGAGGGTCACTATCATGATCCACACTGTCTTCCCTGAAGTGCGGACCCATTAGTTTTCCGACTGTGGGGGAGCCGCAGGCGGCACAGGACCAGGACAAGTAAGCCTAGAATCGTTTGGTGAGTGGCACTGAAAACAGAGTCTGTGGTCACGACAGTGGTTGAAAGTAGAGTGAGCAACGTCATGACAAACAGAGCAAGGCGTGTCATGCAGCCCTTCAATCCTGGGACGTCTTGGGCCAGACTGTCTGGCTGGACTCGACTGAACAGGCCTCTGCAGAAGCACCTTGTCCAGCATGCCAATAAGGTGTTCCAGGGTAGCAGAGTCTGTGGCATGTGCTTGTGGTGCACCCTGTTCCCCGGTAGGTGGCATGTGTGGCATAGGGGTAGTGTGCTGTGTGTTCACCCTTACCTTCTCTTCAGTTACCTTACTCATCCTGGATGTCTTCACTGAGTGATACTCATCTAAGATGTCCTGAACTTCATGAGCAGTCCATTTGTCCATCGTCTTGGACCGAAATGTCATAGAAAGCTCAGGGGAGGGACAGTTCCTTATGAACATTCGAGTTACTTCTGTGCCAGGACTATCAAGCGTCTTGCCCTGCTCTCTAAGACGCTCAATGGCAAGGTCCACAGCACGGTGCAGCCTGAGCCAGTAGTCAAATGCATCCTCACCTTTCCCAGGCAGTGTGGTGTAAAAGTCTGCTAAAGGGAGCTGTGAGCATGGTGCAGAGTCAAAGTGCTTTCTTAGGAGACCATAGATAGCTTCAGGTTCACGTGTGATGTCTATGTCACTGTTTCTGGTACCAAACCTGACCACGTCTTTTGCTTTGCCTCTTAGATGGGTAAGGATCTCCTCAGCCTGTTCCTCAGGTCTCAGGTTGTTTTTCCTAATGAAATCCCTCATGAGTTCCTCCCACTCTCTGACCGAAGTGAAATCAGAGCTGTCTCCTTTAAAGCATGGGGGATCTTTTAGCTTTCTGTGGGATACAAGCTGCACGTGAGAGGCACCAAGCACGTTTGAAGTCGAAATGTCAACATTTACTGGTGAGGTGGCAGTATTGGTCAGAGGGGCACTAAGAGATGGGCTTAGTTGAGTCATAATGTTCTGTACTACTTTGTGACTAACCTGCTGAAGTACATCTCCCATCTGATTAGCAATCTCAGTAGCAAGGGCATCAGGGCTAGGAATAGCAGTGCTTGCATAACGAGGCTCATGTAAAATGCCTACAGAGGGGCTAAAAGAAGGGGCTACATCCCTACTGGCCAAAGTGAACCCTGGCGTACCCTGACTATCCCCCATTACAATACCACGCCCACAAACAGGGGTCTCAAACATAGGAGAACCCAACATTCCCCTCCCCCTGCCAAAACTAGTTCCCCCCAGATTAAAAGTCATCACGAAATAATAAAAATAAAATAATGTGTCAAAGAATAGATTTCAAAATACTGCTGCTGGTTTATGAAGAACTGAATGGTTTAGGCCCAAAATACATTTCTGATCTCCTGCTAAATTATGAACCATCCAGATCTCTCAGGTCTTCAGGGACTGGTCAGCTTTCTGTCCCCAGAGTCAGAACTAAACATGGAGAAGCAGCGTTCAGTTATTATGCTCCAAATATCTGGAACAAACTCCCAGAAACCTGCAGGTCCGCTGCAACTCTTACTACTTTTAAATCCAGGCTGAAGACTTTTCTTTTTGTCGCTGCTTTTAATTGAACTATTCATATCTTAGACTGCACTGTAACTTTTATCCATGTATTTTTTCTTTTAATGTTTGATTGGCTTTTCTTTTTAATGACTGATTTTAAATGCCATTTTCTTAATGTCTTTCATTTTTTGTAAAGCACTTTGAATTGCCTTGTGTTGAAAAGTGCTATATAAATAAACTTGCCTTGCCTTGCCTAATAAAGATTTCATGTGACACATAAAATGGATTTGTTGATGGGAATGTATGTGAATAAATTAACTCTAGGTTAACGGTACTCTTGCTATCACTACTCACCGACACTATAAACCTTGTCCCTCATGCTAGCCCTGACAACACCGGTAAGCACACATTCATCTAGGCAGCACTGTTTTACGTGTCCTGACTTGTAGTGGTTCTCTCCTATCTACACTCTTGTCATCTTTGTAAAACGATATCAGACTGGTAATTGACACAGCCATGACTTCTAGTTCAATTCAGTGTGGCTAAAATGAAAAGCTTTGTTAAAATATGCAAGCGCGCGAAAGTCAAAGTCAGCTTTATTGTCAAAAATTCTACATGTGTTATACATCCAGAAATATCGAAATATCGTTTCCCACAGTGTGACATGTATACATAAAACAAAACAAAAAGGGTCTAGATAAACGTGGTACACATTAAACAAAACAAAAAGAGCCTAGATAACCGGGGTATACAGTTTAAAATGTTAATATATTTAAAGTGTTCAAAGTGCATTTTCAGTGCAAGTCAGTTGAAACGATCTTAAGTTGGGGTGACGTTGAAGTCGTGCGACCCTGCTGCTGTACTGGCTTGTAGTTCGTCTATAGCATAGCGTTAGCATTTTGCTTCTAGCGACTAGATTTATGATTCAAAAATTATAAAAGTAGGGTTGACATGTGGAGATTATCCGGCTGAACAAAACGTGATCCCTCTCTTAAATGTGTGTCAACCACAGACCTTATTTCGAGCTATTTTCCAAAATCCTATGGAGAAATTGCATTGGTTTTTCAAGAAGGAACCGGAAGAAGTTTACTTCCGGGTTTTATGACGCGTCACTGCGGTTCTCTATGCAGTGCGCAATAGCTTAATGTGAGCGGGAGCTCAACGTGGGCGGAGCTTCACAGATGACGCGTTACATCCTGTTTCCGGGGTAGCAGTTCTGTTCTGTTAATCGTCAGAGTACGATGGAGGTAAGTATCCCTAAATAAATTAACTATTGGTTTTTCCTGCGGTTTAAAATGTGTTGATTTTAAGTCTCACTTATTTGCTGTCAAATGTGCGCTGTCGCTACTAGTGTTACAATAGTTGTTATATGTTTCCACACGGACCCTGTTGAGGGGAACACACACCGGAGCAGGCATGCAGATGAAGCCAGGGTGTAAATGTTATGCTACGTTCTATGTAAAAGTTTAATTGTGTTAATTAAGTGTAAGCAGCTAAAAGTGCTTCAACCGTCCATTCTTGTAATATGAGGGGCAAGAATGAAACATGGTGGCAGCGGAAATTGGAAACTTGGAAGTAAGAGAGCAGTACAAAAGAAGAAAAAGAAAACAAACTTTTGCTGTGCAGCTAACCAGCTAGCCTGTAGCTAATAACAAGCAGTGGGCTGGGGAAGACCAGTGGCGTAGCCAGGAATTATTGTGTGGGTGGGCCTGGAGAAATGTAGGTGGGCCAGGGGGAGACATATTAAGCGTGGGATCTGAGCTGAAACTTCATTAATGATTTTAATGATTTTTTAATGCACTAATAGAACATAAGCATAAATTAGCAGTGAAAATAAAACATAGGCACGGCGGCCTCAGAATGTGTGTAAAACTGACAGGGATGGGTATCGTTAAGGTTTTAACTTTTATCGATAGCGCTTATCGATCCGGTCCTTTTAACCAGTGGTGTAGTGGGCGTTGGACGCGGGGATACGCCGTACCCCCACTTATTTGAAGCATGATTTCCTTTTTTAATAGTCTAATACATCTAAAATCATTGCCAGTGTTATCAGTTGCAAGTGTGTGTTTGTTGTATTAATGACGAAAACATAATAGGCAGATTTCACAGTAATAAAAACGTAGCTCAAGCATTTATGCAACTTGATTTGAAGCGTATGTGTGTGAAAGGCAGAACCGTGTGTGTAGGGTGACCAGGTGTCCCGCACTGTGCGGGACTGCACACACAGCATTTTTATTATTTGTCCCGCGTCCCACACATTGAGACTATGTCCCGCATTTGAGTGATAGTCGCGCAGAAAGGCCGGATCGGTTCGCTGACAGCCGGCACCGCCCTTTATTATTATATTGTCTAAACGGCATCATGTAAGTTGCGCTGACAGGCGACACAGAGGTCTCACTGTTCTGTACAGCAAGAGAAACCACTGGGTCACTTTGTCCACTTCCAGCGACAGAAGAGCAGCTTGACTCAAGATCTTCATCACCTCCCACGGGGAGAAAACTCACAGGAAGCAGGAGATTCCTGTGAACAACTTTTTCCTTTGACGTCACAGGGTCTCTAATGCAGTACACATTGATTCCTGGCTTCACAGATATCACTTCATAAACTGTGGAAACCCATCTGTCTGCAATCTTTCTTTTCCCTCTCTCACCACGATTTGCAAGCAAGACTCTGTCACCAATAGTGAGAGGTGACCCTTTTGCTTTGCAGTTGTAGTTCTTTACCTGACGCGCCTGTTCAGTCCGACTGTTCTGCCGGGCAATGTGAGCAGCTTCAGCCAGGTCACGTTTCAAGCGGGAATCAAACTCACAATGGTCAACAACAGCACTGCTAGAGAGGGGATGCTGGAACACAACATCAACTGGCAGATGTGGGATCCTCCCAAACATGAGAAAGAAAGGTGCAAAGCCTGTTGTCTCATGCTCAGTGCAATTGTAACAGAATGTCAGCATTTGGAGCATTTGTAGCCACCTGGCCTTGGAATGTGGAGGCAGGGCCCTTATCATGCCCCCAAGTGTTCTGTTGTACCGCTCGACAACTCCATTCCCCATAGGATGGTAAGGGGTGGTGTGTGACTTCTGGACGCCAGCTACCTCCATGAGCTCTTTAATGAGTTGACTCTCAAAATTGGCTACTTGATCTGAATGGATGCGTTTGGGGAAACCATATACAGTTGCAAGAAAAAGTATGTGAACCCTTTGGAATTACCTGGAGTTCTGCATAAGTTGGTCATAAAATGGAAGAAGCCACTGCTGTCCAGAAAAAACATTGCTCCACGTTTGAAGTTTGCAAAAGAGCACCTGGATGTTCATATTCTGTGGACAGATGAAACCAAAGTTGAGTTGTTTGGAAGGAACACACAACGCTATGTGTGGAGAAAAAAAGGCACAGCACACCAACATCAAAACCTCATCCCAACTGTGAAGTATGGTGGAGGGAGCATCATGGTTTGGGGCTGCTTTGCTGCCTCAGGGCCTGGACAGATTGCCATCATCCACGGAAAAATGAATTCTCAAGTTTATCAAGACATTTTGCTGGAGAACTTAAGGCCATCTGTCCACCAATTGAAGCTCAACAGAAGATGGGTGATGCAACAGGACAACGACCCAAAGCACAGAAGTAAATCAACAACAGAATGGCTTCAACAGAAGAAAATACGCCTTCTGGAGTGGCCCAGTCAGAGTCCTGACCTCAACCCAATTGAGATGCTGTGGCATGACCTCATGAAAGCGATTCACACCAGACATCCCAAGAATATTGCTGAACTGAAACAGTTTTGTAAAGAGGAATGGTCCAAAATTCCTCCTGAGCGTTGTGCAGGTCTGATATGCAACTATAGGAAACGTTTGGTTGAGGTTATTGCTGCCAAAGGAGGGTCAACCAGTTATTAAATCCAAGGGTTCACATACTTTTTCCACCCTGCACTGTGAATGTTTACATGGTGTGTTCAATAAAAACATAAAAACATATAATTGTTTGTGTGGTTTTAGCTTAAGCAGACTGTGTTTGTCTATTGTTGTGACTTAGATGAAGATCAGAACACATTTTATGACCAATTTATGCAAAAATCCAGGTAGTTCCAAAGGGTTCACATACTTTTTCTTGCAACTGTATGCAGAAAAAGTCATTCCAAAGTTGACGAGCGACCTGTTTAGCTTACTGATTTTTACACGGGAATGCATGAGACATTTTAGTAAAATGATCTGTGACTACCAAAACATCCACACACTTTTTGTCAGTCTGTTCAGCAGTCCAGAAATCAATACAGACTAGTTCCATCGGTTCAGAGGTGCAAATGCTTTCAAGAGGAGTACGGTCGTTAGGCTCAGGTGTTTTTCCAACCACACATCGGAAGCAATTCCTCCCATGATTGATGATGTCACGTTCCATTCTTATCCAAAATAATCTCTGCCTGGCAAGAGAAAGTGTGCGGGCCTGTCCCTGATGACCAGCTGAGCCATGTATGCCATTGAGGACTTGGGCCTTAAGGGAGTCTGGAACCACAATTTGGTGGATCGTCGTGTTCATTCGTCTGTCTTTCTTTACCTTGCACAAAATGCCATCCTTGATGGAGAGTTTGGGCAAGTGTCTTAGCAGTTTTGCCACTCAGCGAGACTCAGCAGCACGCTCACGTCTTGTGGGTCTCCTGCGGCGCTGGATGTAATAGAGAGCCCTGCCTATAACATCATCCTGTTCTTGGAGATTAACAAGTTCACTCTTCGGTAGAGAGGAAGTCTGGTCGACACCAGGAACCTGAAAAACAGCTGGTCCTGTTCCTCTCACTTGGCCGACACCTCCAGTGTCGTGTGCATCTAACAGTGCTGAGACGTCATGTGATGACAGGGACCCCTGAGAAGGAGACTGGGTGACGACTTCCTCATACTGATCAACAACCACCTGGCAGTTATTAGTACACCTAAATGCATCCTGCATTGTTCTATCCACCATCCCAGACATGTGGTTCAGTAAAAACGCATAAGGTTCAGTCACAAGACGGTGGCTCATGCACGACTGGACAAATGGCTCTCTACTTAATGCATCAGCGACCACATTCTTTGGACCAGGGATATAGTTCAGGTCAAAACTGTATGCTGCGAGCTTTGAAACCCTCCTCTGCTCACAAGCATCCAACCTAGGCTTAGTCAAGATGTATGTCAATGGGTTATTATCTGTCCAGACCGTGAAGAGTCGCCCTTTTAGCCAATGGCTAAATTTGTCACAAACTGCCCATTTAAGAGCGAGAAACTCAATTCGATGTGCTGGATAGTTCAGCTGAGAGTGGGAAAGTGTCTTGCTAGCAAATGCTACAGGTCTGGCCATCTTTCCATCAGGAGGCAACTGTGAAAGGACGGCCCCTATGCCATCAAAGGAGGCATCAACTGCAAGAATGAATGGAGCGTTAAAATCTGGATGTGCTAAAGTGACACTGTGCACCAGCTCATACTTCAATGTTCCAAATGCTTCTTTGCACTCAGCATTCCAGTCTGTTGGAGAGAGTCTGACATAGCATTTTTTAGACTTTGGTTTGTGGCCTCTCCCTCTTTTGTGTGGTGTGGCAGGCTCAGACACAAGGTTGAACAGCGGCTTAGCTTTGGCAGACATCCCTCAATGAAATGGTGGTAATAGAGAACCATCCCTAAGAAAGACCGGATTTTCTTAGCACACGGTGTTTGCCCATCTTGCTCCATCAAGTCAGCTTCCTGCATATCATTTATAACCTCCACTTTACTCGGGTCGGTTTTAACACCATCCTCACAAATAATGTGTCCCAGAAATTTGACTGACCTGCGTAGAAAATAGCACTTCTTAGGGGACAGCTTTAAGTTGTTGGCAGCAAGACGTGAGAAAACCATCTGTAGACGCTCAAGTGCAACCTGTTCAGATGGAGCATAGACCATGAGGTCATCCATGTAGCATAGCAGACTTGTGAAGTTCTCATCCCCAAAGATGGACATCATCATTCGCATGAAAGTGGCAGGGCTGTTCGACAAGCCCTGGGGCATCCTGTTGTATTCATGAAGACCGAATGGGGAGGAGAACGCCGTATATTTTCTGTCATCTTCATGCAGCCCGACATTGTAGAACCTTGACGTGAGGTCCATTGTGGAAAAGAACACATTTCCACCAAGCGCAGCAAGGGCATCAGTCTGATGGGGCAATGGATGTGCATCTTTTACTGTTTTTGCGTTCAACCACCTGAAGTCATTGCAGAGGCGAAGGTCACCATTTGGTTTGACAACGAGGACAAGGGGTGATGAGTATTCACTCTGAGATTTGCGAATGATCCCTAATTCCTCCATGTCATTCAGAGCAGTCCGTAGCTTGTCATAGTGGCATGGCGGAACCCGCCTGTATGGAAGTCTGAAGGGCTTGTCATCAACCAGGTGTATTCTGTGCACAAAACCCACTGCCTCGCCACAGTCCATTTTGTGCTCCGAAAATGTTGATTCATACTGCTCAATGATTTTCATCAGCTTATCTTTCCACTCGAGAGAGACCTCACAAGATGAGAGGTCCAAATCCTGCAAACCCATGTCACTCAAGATGCAGGACATCTCCTCCTCTGACCTTGGCTCAGGCGACGGGCTGTGTGTGTACTGTGCACTGGATTGGACGTGAACTGGATCTGGTAAATCCTGCACTGAAAGACAGGGGGACACATCAGCAACCTTTGCATTCTTTTTAAGGGTGAGTGGCTTTTCAGTGGGGTTTACAATTTTGACAGGAACCCAGCCATTTCCCCATAAGGACCAGACAACCCTCCCCACCACAATTTGTGCAGGTCTGGCTTTTGACTGGGTGGGCTCAATGATGACTGTACTCCCTACTGCAGAGACATCAGACTCAGGTACTTTCGCCCACACCAAACTTTCAGACATTGGCTGCAGAATTACACATCTTTTCAGTTTTGCCGTGCCAATTTTGTTAGTCACAGCTCCACCTTTGCATCCATCTGAGGAGGACAGCAGAGACATCAACTTGGGCAAACTATCATTCTGAACACTTGTCACAGGAGATGTGATATTTTGGCAACTTACAGTTTTTTTCATCTGCGAAATGAGCCACTTGATGGCATTGCTGTCCAGAATCATTTCATCAGTCTGGCCTGGCACAACTAGAACAGGAATTATTACCTTATAGCCATAAACTGATGCAGTAAGATCATACATGGCAGATGGAGTAACAAGGTGACCACCACAACCAACTATGACAAAGTCTTCAGCTGATTTCCTTTCCATGTTAGGGATAGATTGTGAAAGTCTTCTGTCAGCTGCCTCACTAATTGTACATGCCATAGATCCACTGTCCACTAATGCTTTGAGAGCATGTCCATTATCGGTGGTCACAGCCGTGTGGAATAGACTATCAGTCTGCGGGAGTCTTTGAAGCCTTTGTACAATCAGTGTCTTATTTGATGGCACCATGCTGCTGTAGGTGTCATACAATGTTTCACAATCATCAATGTCTTTCATACCCAAGGTGGGAGGCTCACTCACATAATCTGCACTATCCTCCCTCTTGCGCAGATCATTCAGTTTCCCTGCTGGTTGTAGTGAGGAGGACGTCTCCCCTCTGGGCAGTCACGTCTTGGGTGGCCAGGTAAGTGACACAGGAAGCAAAGTCTGTTCTCTCGACAGTGTATGAAAGCAGAATGAGAGCTGTCATTACATATAGAACAAGGCATGTCCGTAAAGCCCTCAATCTTTGGTGGCTTGTTGCTAGTATGTTGCCTCCTATTAGCTTGAGCATACCCAGGGGCCTGAAGCAACACCTTCTCCAGCATGCCAATCAACCTCTCGAAAGCAGGGGTGTTCTGGCTCACAGCTTGTGCCTGTTTGGGAATGTCTGACACTAAAGCAGCATTAGTGCTCACCTCAGCTACATTCATGTTTATCCTGCCTCTCTCTGTGGAAGACCTCAGTCCCTTCTCTAAATGGTATTCATCTAGCACTTCCTGAACTTCTCGTGCTGACCATTTATCAATTGTCTTGGACCTAAACGTAAGAGCTAAATCTCTGCTGGGGCAGTGTCTGATGAACATACGTGTGACTTCAATACTGGGATTATCAAACACCTTACCCTGTTCCCTAAGACAACTGTCAGCCACATCGACAGCTCTGTTTAGTCTGAGCCAGTACTCATATGGTTTCTCTTGTTCTTTTGGTAGGGTGGAATAAAAGTCAGTCAGGGGCACAGAAGAGCAATGGCTGGAGCTGAAATGTTTGCGGAGGAGTCCATAGATGGCCTGCGGGTTCTCTTGGACATCAATTCCACTATTTCTTATCCCAAACTTCACAACATCCTTTGCTCTGCCCCTCAGGTGAATCAGAATTTCTTCAGCTTGATGCTCTGGCTGGATACTGCTTTTCCTGATGTAATTTCTCATCAAATCAACAGGCAGTGTGTCTGAACTCTCTCCTCTGAACACAGGTGGGTCTTTAACTCCTCTCTGAGTGACTAGCTGGACTTGGGAGAGATCCAGTGTTTGGCTGGGGAGTGTGTCTTTTTTAATGCATGTTTCTTCCTGACTCGTGTGCATAGCAGCTGTAGTGTTAATGCGTGACATAATGCTATCAGCTAGCTGCTGTACAATAGTGCTCATTTGGTCAGCTAGTCTGACATCATCAGGAGGGTTGGGGACTGATGTGCTAAAACACTTTGGTGTAGATAACTGTACTATATGCTGGATGGAAGGTGTCATCACATCTCCACTTCTGATAGGACTGTGCACTGAATCCCCATCAAAAGTTTTCCTATCCCCCACCTTAAAGTCACCTAGTGGAAATGGAACAGGTGTGCTACATAGTCCTCTACCAACATTGAAAGGAGTCATTTCAAAGATATTAAATCTACTGGAACTCATGTTTCATCGATAGTAAACCAAAATAAAATGACAAGTTCAAAAGAATAAGGCTTATACATAGCCGTGGGAACATGTTTCAAATGGGGGGTGCTGTGGGGATGACACCAGGGCTGGTTCCGACCAATGTGCTGCTAGGCAAGATTCTAGCTGGCAATGAAAAACCTCTACAAAAGACCAATACACTGCAAAAAGAGAAATATATTGACATGGTGCACAGCTTATATAACAAGGCTTCAAATGTATTATATATTGTTTCAATTGGGGGGGTGGACTTCACATCCTCTAGGGGGGTCCGGGGGTACCCCCCCGGGAAGATTTTTTTAACATTTTAAAGTAAAATGCTTCAATTTGGTGCACTTTGAGCGCCCAATTAGAGACTGATCTAGGGGGTACAACTCTAAACACCCATATGAAAAAGATCGGTTTGCATTTTATTAATCAAATAAGTAGGTATGTGAACATTTCCAATAACCTACCATAGCCAATAACAAATACATGTAACTTATTTTATTTGTGTTGTTCATTCATATCTTATTTGACCAGTTAACATTTATTTATTTATGTATATTTTAAAATCTCTCCAGTTTTAAACGATATTTTTGGTTTACTGTCCGATAGTATACATTGGAATGATTTCAAACCTGTTTTTATTTATCATAATAATTATAAAGGTGTGCCTTGGAAATATTTGTTTACATAAATTGTGATCAAAACGTTTGAGACCCACTGAGATAACTTAGACTAAAGTGAACTATCTAAGCCCTCAGAGTCCTTTACCTCACTGAGGCTCTCAGTCTGACAGGAGAGGACCCTCCCTCCACATTATTGTAGAAACAGCTTCTTATATCCGTTAGCGCAGCAGAAGCTAACAACAATCCCCGCCGGTACCGCGGTATCCCCTCTCTCTATCTCTCTCACTTTGGCTGTGAGCTGCGGGCGCCTGCTAAGCCAACATCCCACACTTTCATCACTTACAGCGCCCATCGTACAGGGCAAATGGAAAATGTAACCGGGGTGAAAAGGGTGTTATCTTTACTTAATTATGAATGTTGTTACATCAAGGCTGATTTTTTTTTTTTTTTATCATATCTTGTGGAAGTGCAGATCCCCTGTCCTCCACCAGGGGGTACTGCAGCACCCTCAGCACCCCTACTTCCCACGGCCCTGGGCTTATATCAACAAAATAAACCTGAGAGTCCAACACACTGAAGGAATTGAAGCTCCAAAACGTTGCAGCGGCGAGAAGACATCCACCCTGGTCCGGTGAAGAACGGGTCACGGCACCAATGTAACCCCCGGTGTAGTGTCCCCTCGGCAACAAACCACTCAGAGCTGGTGAATACTTTGGTTTATTTCACTGCGTTTCTGCGTTTGAATTAGGGCTGGGCGATATATCGAGTTTACACGACACATCGTGGATTGCACTACATGCGATGTCGTAAATGACCAAATCTTGAACATCGAGTATTATGTTGTCAAATCAATTTCCCGCCGCGTCCAAAATGAGCTCTCCTTTCTCCCTCATAGACACAGTCACACACGCAGGCACACACGCAGGCCCAGTCTAACTTGCACACAAACATTACACACATGCACAGTGACAGAGAAGGGCTCGACATTATAAATGGCCCGCTGGCTCGGAAGCACTATTTAGACACCCCGGGCCATCATAACGTACTTTCCACTTGCCCGCTCGGGCCACTAAAAATATTGCTTGAAAGAAATAAAATTGTCCTGTGGTATAGGTATTTTGACAAGCAATGTTGTTAAATTGTTTTCGTTTATTACAACATTGCGTTTTGTGAGGCGGTTGTCGTTGTTGGGTGAAAAGCAAACAGCTGTTTGCTGCGGAGCCAGCGCGAGCAGGCTCCCGTTTGCCCGTGAGCGTCGGGCATCTTCAAATAAAAGAAAGTCACCGGAGGAGTTAAAGGAGAGTGACAGGTAGCATGAGAAGAAGAGGGAGAGAAAGTTTCAGCCAGCTTGATCGATGGAGTTGTTTTCTAGTGGTGCAGTGACGCGTCCTAAAACCCTTTTATAATCTATTGATTAGATTTATGATTCGAAAATTATAAAAGTAGGGTAGACATGTGGATATTATCCGGCTGAACAAAACGTGCATTTATCAAACAGGTTTGTTTTCCACAGACCTTATTTCCAGCTATTTTCCAAAACCCTATGGAGAAATCCCATTGCTTTTTTGTTGAGGGAACCAGCAGCTTACTTCCTGGTTTTAGGACGCGTCACTGCACCTCTCAATAGAGAGGCGAAGTCCCTCCCCTTCCGGGAGCCTCCATGGGACCCCGGAAGCGGAAAATTATACATTGGATTCAATGGAGAGAGAAAACGTATCTTTTGATCCCGTTTGAATTGTGCCACGAACTACACATATGATGTTTGTCAATTTAAAAGAACATTTTGCAAGTCAAAAAAATAAAAATGTGTCGTAAAACTGTGAAGTAACAATTTTTTTTGTGTTAAGCCGCTCAGTGAACTACATGTCTCTGGTCCCGCATAATACGCGTCACCAACACAAAGATGGCCGTCACGTTGGTACATTTCACCTCATTCTTTCAGAATGAGAATAAAAGTATAAAACGAGGTGAAAATCACTACAAGTCTGGGCACGTTGAGAGCTGTACATACACGAAAGGGGAGTTAGTCGGTTCTGTAAGAGCCAGCATGCGGGACCGGCTTTACAAGGTTTCGGTGAGTAACATGAGTGCAATGTTTAACGTTAATGTCAGTCAATAAGGAGGAGAATGAAAAAGAAGATGATGAACCACAGACCCGGCATATAATCACTGCAGTGTGCAGGGCTGTGTTAATTTATGTTACTGTTATCAATAGCATTAGTTGACTGAGAAAACCGTCAAGAAAAAAAGTTTAGCGATGTTACGAGTCGACTAGTATAATATGCCCACGGCTGTGATTGACAACCTGGACAGCCAGTCAGAAGCTAGAATGCCAACCTAGAGAGCCAATCAGAACCTAGAACGGGTGTACTGCATACGGGTGTGTATGCTGTGGATAACATTAGTGTTCACAAGAACAAGGTACACTCCCGTGTTTTGTTTTAGTTGCTCTTCAGATTGAAGCGGCCAGTTTTATATCGACTATACTGTATGTGTGATCTCCTTTTACATCTCGTTGTGTCATTTGAGTTTATTTGCTGTGTGTAGATTCAAGGATTTTGGTTATCTTGTCAATTTGTTTGGTTATCTAGGCACAGCTGTGTGTGACTCCCTCTGGTAAACTGGTATGTGTTTTCCTAATATAGAGAGCATTGATTAATTAATAAACTACACACTGAGTCTAGATCCTGACCAAATCCTTTTTTTTTGTTGATAAAATGTTTTTCAAAAATGCAATACACATTTAAAAAATACAATGTACAATCACAACCAATACAACACAAATTTTAAAAAAATACAGAAAAACAAACAATAACAACAATCAGACACATGGACAAAACTATGGAAAAATAAACCCTCCCACCCCCAGATCTGGACCATCCTTGTATTGATCATTCAATCTATTATAGCATGTTAACAAACATGGTACTTACTTTATTTGTACAGATCTACATGGGAGACGATGGCGCGATGCAGATCGCTGTCTGTGATTGTGCACGGGGGATGTACAAATGCAGCTACGCTGCAGCATTGGCAATATTTGCCATGTGGCAGATCAGCTCCACAGAAGTTGAGTGCCAGTGGAGGAAGCCTGGCACTTCAAAAGTAGTCCAGCCGGTGTCTCAACTCTACCAACAGCAAGAGGAGACATACAACCCACTGGCCAGAGACATCGCTACTGAGGATGTAGACTGGTTCAGGTCTGCACTGAGGGGCACACAGTGTGGCATGGCATGGCTTTTGTCACCTGAGCCAGGGCTGCAGCCTCAACATCAGGCCATTTTCACCGTGCCGGAGCTGGTGAAGGAGCATGGGGGTCGGGGGCTTGAGGCAATTCTTGCCTCAATGCGACTGAGCAGAGACCAGCAAGCTGCCATCCAGACAGCCACCGTAGGACAGCGGACAAATCCTCAGTGGCAGTTACAAAGGCAGGGCAGGTTGACAGCCAGCAATTTTGGTGCTGTGCTGAGGTCGGGACTTTCATCCACTCCATGCGCGTCCCTCATGAAGAGGGTGCTTGGAGGGTACAATTTAGACGGAGTCATGGCTGTCAACTGGGGAGTTGTAAACGAGGCCGAAGGGGTGAAGGCTTTTTTGCAGGCCTATCGGGTGACAGTGATCGACTCTGGTCTATTTGTGAGTGAGTCGGGTGTTTTGGGAGCATCACCTGATGGACTTGTGCAAACATCTGCCCTGCTGGAGGTGAAGTGTCCACACAGCCAGAGGAACATGACCATCGCGGAGGCAGTCCAGTTACCATCCTTCTGTCTCCGTGAGGAGGGTGGGTCATACATTCTCAAGAAGAATCACCCATACTGGCATCAGGTCCAAGGGCAGCTGCACATCACAGACCGGAGTCTCTGCTACTTTGTTGTGTGGACCACGAAGGAGGCGATCATCATCCCCATCCCCAAAGACCCTGCATGGCATGGAAATCTCCTCCTCCTGGAGAACTTCTACACTCAGCATATGCTCCCTGTGTTGGCCAGTAGGGAGGAGGACATGTAAATAAACACACAAACAAACACACACACACACACACACACACACACACACACACACACACACACACACACACACACACACACACACACACACACACACACACACACACACACACACACACACACGATATTTAACTAATAAACAATAAATCCCATGTTGTTGGAAAAGTAATAATGCTGCATGTATACGTTTTTGTTCAAATATCGCAAGTGTTATCGTGTTATGTGTTCCTGATATCGTGCAGCCCTAATATTAAGGCCTTATTGTCACATGCACAATAACTACAGTGCAGTTTTGGGCAATGAACATGTTAAGTCTCAGGCCCCTCTAAAATAAATGATATTTAAGACATATAAATAAAGAATTACTTTTACTGACCTACTACATAACTGTATTACATGGTTATATAAATAGTTTGAATGATTCATGACTGACAGAAGCTTGTTTTTACACTGACCTGTTATACTCATATCTATTAATGTCTTTGTAACTTCAGTAAACCTCAACAATTCCCCTTCTGGTTTCATGCATCACAGTTCAGTAAACTGAGTAAAATATGAACTAGTGTAATCATTATAATAACTTAGGATTGTAACTCTTTAAAAAAGGTGTAGGTGGCTCTTAAAAGAGCCGTTGTGTGACTTTGGGCTGGTCTCAGCAGTTTAAGCCCTCTCCGCGGATGCAGCGGGCCAGCTGGATGCTCCCCCCGGGGATCGCAGGCTGAAAGGTTTGGGAACCCCTGGCTTAGTCAACTTAGTCATCCCCCTTTATCAGGGGATTTTGCAGGTTCACCAAGGCACAGCAAAGCTGTACCAGCACATTTGCAGTGTTCCTGAGGTGGCAAGGGATCAGGTCCAGAATCCTGAACTCCTTTATTCTGGCATTTGCCCTCTCCACATGGATCCTGTTCTTGGCTATTTCCCTGGTAGCTCTCACTTCACTCTCTGTGAACTTACCCTTGTTCAGGAAAGGGGGAATGTTCACAATCACACCCGCAGGCACAATATCTGAAATTAAAAAGCCCTTGTCTGCCAGGATAAGGTCGCCAGCCACTAAATGTTCCAGAATGCCTGAATGCTGCATAATGGCCTTATCAGACACAGAGCCCGGGAAGAGTTGGCTGCAGAAGTTGATGACTCCATTTGGGGCCACAGAGATGAGCACTTTGAAGGAGTGCATCCCTCTGTAGGAGGAGTACGTCAGTTTGGCTTGGTCCATCTGACTTGGGGCGGCCACGTGGATGTCGGTGCAATCTACAATCATTCTGCAGTTGAATGCAGAGGACTGGAAAGCAGCAGGCATGCTGTTTTGTTTTTTTTGCCTACTGGGCACAGTGGACATCATTTTTTCGAACAGCAACCTGTGGAGCAGATGGACCATGGTGTTCACCACATTACCCACTGTTGCGGTACTGCAGTGGAACAGCTGTGCAAGGTGCAGGTGAGGATAATTCTGCCGGATCTTCATCATGGCCATGAAAACCTGGTCTGCCAGCAGGATGCCCTCCACTTTCCATCCAGCGTAATACACAATGGAGCCCTCAAAGCGCTCCACCAACCCCGCCACCCTTTTAAACATGGCCTGGTCAGGAAGCCCTGTTTCCATACGGATGACATCATCAGGTAAGCCTGCTGCTGAATATTTGGCCATTCGCATCCAAGTATCCCCTGCCAGGTCTGCGGAACAACTGGACTGCACACTGGAGGGTCCAGGTTCGGTGTCTGCGGACTGCACGCTGGAGAATTCGGGGTCAGTTTCTGCAGACTCAGGCCCTTTGCTGTAGCTGTGGTCGCTGGACTGATTAACCGCTAAGCTCCCTTTCTCTTTGGTCCACTCAAATACAGTTGGCCCTTTCTCTTTTCCATGAGGAAAATGGCAGCTGCATATTCTGCTTTTCTCATCTGGCTCCCTGTCTGCTTGTCTACAATGAGAAAATTATATAATTCATTACTAACAATCATTTAAACCTGCCAAATAGCCCCCCTGCCCATAGTTTAAACAGTCTGCACTCTTTTATTTATCTTGTGAAGCACTTGTAACATTCAGCTTGTGTGTGTTTTAGTTGTCTTTATTTCCAGGTAGAAGAGGACCAAGAGTGAGGAAGTGAGACAGAGCTCTTAAAAGGCCAAACAGTGTGTTTGGCCTTTTAAGTGTGACACATATGTAGTGATAAATGCTTCACCTGACCACTGTTCCTAAATAAAAAAAGTTTTCTGCATCGTCAGTCATTTTTTCCAAATAATTACCAATATTTCACAAATTCTTAATGTCAACTTAAGAGCACAGCTGTATGTTGACTGTCAACTTTGCTTGGTTCATCTTACTGGGGGGGCAGCTACATGGATGTCGGTGTAGTCCACAATCATTTTGCAGTTGAAGGCAGAATGAATGTATTATTGACTCAGAATGAAGCACAACTTCATGTCATACAATACATTGACTTTATTTGTAATTGTGTAAAAAAATAAAGCATTGATTAGCAAGCAGGACCTGCAGGAACAGAGAACGGTGATGGATGGAGCTGGGAAGAGAGAAGAATAAAGAAAACAGATCAACTTTATTGTCGGATATTAAAAATTCAATTTTCAAATCAAGTTGCCGCTCCTACAGTTTTCTAGTGTGTAAAGATGATTTCACATGACCTAAGCAAAATATCACACTCAATACATGTGTGTCTCTGGGGGGTGCATTGTGCCTTTGATGTATATAAATAATATACCATAACCAAATACTATTACGTACAGTGGAAATCAGGTTGCCAGAGCAGGTCAGTGTGCATGTTCCTCAGGGTCTCAGCAGTTACAGGTGAGGTAAAGAAAATAAAAGAGAAAAAGGTCAGTAACAACACTTTAAAGTAACAACACTGAATAATTATCTATTTTAATAATTTTCTCTCAGTAATCACTCAACTACTGTCTTTCCAACAAACAGATTGACTCACCCTCACTGTTATCACAATGACACATGTCCAGAAGAATGTCATGCAAAGCTCCCTGCCTGCCTGCCTTCCTTCGACTCTCCCTGAACTGCTTTCTTAGCACCCGGTGGAGGGCGCAGTAGGCTACTCTTCAAATGTTTCACAAAATACTTACCATGATGACTACTCTTACTGTTTAACATTTTGGTGTACTTCATGTAATAAAATAATAACTTCATGGTAAGGCTACTAAAAATGACAAGGCTAAGTAATGTAATGCTAACTAACGTGCTCGCTACTCGTCGCTACTAGCTAGGTAGCTAACTTGACTATGTTCCATGCACAACATGTATATTACCTATGATATTACCTGATATGTCTGATCCAGCGAGTCCTGGTCCTTTCATCAGACGGGAAGCGATAGAACGAGCAAGTGGTATGATCACTTTTGTGATTACAACATGGTACAAAGCACACGGGCATCTTGTAAAAGTGAATTTATTGGAGCAATCTCTTATATTTATTGGAGGGAATAAATCAGTTATGAAATCTTCTTCTTCGCTTTAATTACGAGTCGCAACCACTTGGAGCATTATCGCCTGTGACATCACATACGCGACCCAGAATGGGATTTGGGATTTGTAGTCTTTGTAGTCGCGTATTTTTCATAGTCTTATATTTCAACAGTATTACGACAAAATGTGACTTTTTTGACATGGAAATGATTGTTTAAGATTGACAAACATCATATGTGTAGTTCGTGGCACAATTCAAACGGGATCAAAAGATACGTTTTCTCTCTCCATTGAATTCAATATATAATTTTTCGCTTCCGGGGTCCCATGGACCGGAAGTAGATGGGCGTGACTTCGCCTCTCTATATGATGCCAATATAAACAAGGTCTTCTGTCGGTTCTGTACATCAATGCCGACCTATGCTGACAAGTAAGTGAAGAGTAGAAAATATAAAAGGTATTGGCTATAGGGAAATGTCCCAGCAGTTAAGGAGAATGAAGGTTCTAATCTAATCTAATACATAGCCATTACATGTCTAACTCCTGATAATGACAGGAAGACAGAAAACGCATTATACTAATAATAATAATAATAATAATACTCATAATAATAGCGTTAGAAACGGAAACGGAGTCGAAAGATAATCTTTCTCTCGCCATTGACTTCAATACATACTTTTTCTGAAATAATTAAGGTCCCCTGGAGGTCCACCGGAAGGGGAGGGACTTCACCTCTCTATTACGCTACTTCACTGTGACCGGTCAATTGCTTCAGTGGGAGGGACCAAATGCAGCTATTTATACCAGCACAGACACAATATGTTTAGAAGAAGGTGAAACCTTAAAGAGAGAAGCATTTATATCCAACAGAAGCTGCATAGTGTGAGGAGCGAAGTCATTTTACTTCAAGAAAATATGAAGTGGCCAGCGATTTTTGTCTTGCTGAGCATATGCTCACAGGTAAAGTAACGGACTAAAATGTGTTAATAGTCATTTTGCTTATTTCATTTCAGGCTCAGAAATCCTGTTTTTAAAAAGGAGTGATACAATGTTACAGTCAAGTAGTAGGAACTTGAATGTCATATAAAACCATAACCGTTTTAATATTTTATTATCTACATTTGCAGGCTGCAGCACGAGGTATGTATTTTATATTTTACCATAACTACACTGCAGATGGTAATATCATTTCCATATGAGAATGAAAGGACACAAAATATTGATGGTAGGCTATATGTATTTCTCAGGGTGTAAAAAAGTAGGCTACTATAAAGATGCTCTCTCTCAGATATCGAAGTATCCGTGTTCTCTGCAACATCGAAGAGCGTGATTCTCAGATGGACCAGGGTCTACGGAGCCAGCTCATACAAGGTCATCGCCGCCCCCCAGAACTCCCCAGGCAACCCCGTTGGTTATGCCGTGTTTGGTCCACACACAATGATGGGCACCATCAACTCTCTGTCCCCAAACATCATGTATACATTCACAGTTGCAGCTCTGGATAATGCTCAAGAGATACTAAACATTGGAACTATCGATTCTTCCTCAGGTGAGGTAACCTTGTGATGTTAAAGCACTTAATTGAGTGTTTTATTCTTGTTTAGTTTCATCACACACACACACAAACGTTCTGGTGCATTTGTTTTAGTTAAGCTAGTACAGTAGGCCTACCGTTTTATTCTGTGATATTCGGGCAAACTAATTATATATCTCTCTCTCTCTCTCTCTCTCTCTCTCTCTCTCTCTCTCTCTCTCTCTCTCGTGTGTGTATATACAAAAGTATTGGGACACTCCTTAATCATTGAATACAGGTGTTTCATTCAGTCCCATTGCCACAGGTGTATCAAATCAAGCACCTGGCCCTGCAGTCTGCCTTTACAAACATTTGTGAAAGAATGGGTCGTTCTAAAGCACTTTGAGCACCAGGAAAAGCGCTTTATAAAAGTAATTTATTATTAAAGAGCTCACTGAATTTGAACGTGGTACTGTAATATGCCACCGTTGCAACAAGTCAGTTCGTGAAATGTCTTCTTTCGTAGATATTCCACGATCAACTGTAAGTGTTATTATTGCAAAGTCTAAGCGTTTAGGAACCACAGCAACTCACGTAAAGATCACGTAAAGTTAGAGCGGGGGCGCAGAGTGCTTAAAAGTCGCCAAAGCTCTACTGACTCGATAACTGCGGAGTGCTGCCACTGAAGTGCTGCCAGAGCAGTGGAAACGTGTTCTGTGGAGGGACGAAACACGCTTCTCTATCAGGCAGTCTGATGGACGAGTCTGGGCTTGGCGAATGCCAGGAAAACGTTACCTGCCGGACTGCATTGTGCCAACTGTAAAGTTTGAGGGATAATGCTGTGGGGTTGTTTGTCTGGTGATTCTTAATGCTTCATCTTACCAAGTCATTTTGGACAATTCTATGCTTCCAACTTTGTGGAAACAGTTTGGGGAAGGCCCTTTTCTGTTCCAGCATGACTGTGCCCATGTGCACAAAGCATGGTCCATAAAAGCCTGGTTGGATGAGTTTGGTGTGGAAGAATATGACTGGCCTGCACAGAGCCCTGACTTGAACACCTTTGGGCTGAACTAGAACGGAGATTCTCCAAAATCTTGTAAAGCCTTTCCAGGAATTAATAGCTGCAAAGGGGGGGACCAACTTCATATTAATGCCCAAGAATTTGGAATGGGATGTCATAAAAGCTCCTTTAGGTGGCCCAATACTTTTGTCTATATAGTGTATGCACATTACAGTCAGAATATTTTTTTTAAACATTTGTTATCTGAATAACTAATGTAACGTGTACATTTTAAAACACTTAAATGGTAGTTTGATGATGAACAGAGGAGCACAGAAGAGTCACTGTTAGTTCCTCATGGTTTAAATAAGCCTTTCTTTAAGCAAATAGTTTTATTTTATTACATTCAGCATTCAAATTGACGTACTGTTGCAGACACAAAATAAATAGTTTGCCCTGAAATCTGTGGGTAAAAAGATGGATTGCATTGCCAACTATCGCTGAGAAGGTGGAGGAAGGTGTAGTATCTCGTCAAACTGTATTTCTTGTGAATCTTTTAGCTCCTGAGGTGATGGATCCAATCCTGACGGTGAAGTCGAAGGACAGCAAGACTTTTATCGTGTCTTTCAGCTTGAAGACCGGGGTGACATCTTACATCATACGATTGCAGAATCCAAACCGCTTCATCAGAGAAAACATCGTGTCCTCCTCCCCCGCTGAGATTGAGTCTCTCGACCCGTACACAGAGTACTCACTCAGCATCATGTCTGTGAACAGTGGAGGCCAGAGCCAGCCATCTTCACCTGTGACTGCAAAGACAGGTACTGTTGTAGTGTTTGTGTCCATAATTCAAGATTGAGAAACAAAACTTCAGAAATGTATTCAGTGGGTAAACAATTAAACCCCAAGGGCTGGATTATAGCAATGAGTCACATATTCAGTAAGAAACAATATGTCCTGTTCTTCTCAGTCTCCATACGCTGCAGGAGTCACTTGTTCTCCTTCATTGTCTCTTAGCAGAGTATACAGTCCTGTCAGGGAATGTATACACATTATCTTCAGTTTTTGTGCAAAAAGAATCCAGGGTTTTTCTTGCCGATCAATGCCTTAGGGTCTTTCCAGTAAAGACGGTAAGTATACCGGACCCTTCTCTGTTAAACACAATGGGAGGACCTGATCCTGAGAACATGGCTGGCACCTCTCTACTCCATCCACAGGGGACTATCTGATCCACATAAGTACAAAATAACATGCTACAGGCAGTCTCATCGTTTTTGTTCGCCGTTTGCCATTATTCACCTCTGATTTAATTTCCCTTCCTTGAATGTAGGTTTCTGTTTATGTAAGATTGAGAATAACTACACTATAGGTGGATATATTTATACATCCACCATTTTTCAAAATTATAACCGAAGCTTTCCACTTGCATGTTTGAAACTAAAAACAACTTTTTTTACATCTAAATTCAAACATGTGAGATTTGATTGCTCACTTATTCAGAAACAACATGAAAACTATGCTTTTCATTTTTTAGTAGGTGCATAAAAGTCTGTGCTGATACTTGGGTGCAGCCCATATTCTGACATCACTGCTTGGATCTGTGACTGCTGACAATAAAACAAAATTTAAAAAAATGGATTCACAAAAAAGTAAGGGCTTTACTAGGACTTAACTGCTGTAAAACATGACAAAAGATATTTATTCCCTTAAGACTTGGCTTCAAAAGCATACATCTTAAATGACTAAGTAAGCAACAATCAAAGTCAAGAGAAACATATTCACTCAAAGTACAGTCGCCCTAATCGCTTCATTATGTTAAACTTTGTCCCCCTCCACAGTGTTGCCCCCTCCTCAGCTCTCTGCCTCCTCTCCCAGCAATGACAGCATCACTGTGTCCTGGGCTCCTGTTGCCAACGCTGTCCAGTACAGCCTGTCTCTGTACAAGTTTGGCTGGAACACCACCTTCATCAAGCACAACACTTCCAGCACCAATTGGATCGTCTCCGGCCTGGATATGGGCTCAGTCTACGTCATAAAGGGTTTCGCCTGGGACCCCGAGGGCCGTCAGGGAGAGGACAGTCAGTACATCAACCAGATGACAAGTAAGCGTGCACTGAGACTCTTTTCTGTGTGTGGGAAATACCCATGATTGCTCCTACAAGTATATAGAGTCCATGTGCCTTTTTTATTTGATCATGTAAGAAATATTACACGTGTAGAGATGAGACACAATATTAACTAGGCTTGCAATTTCAAATGAACTTAACACAGTCACAGAGAACTTTTCATGTTATATATATATTTTTATAAGCATTACATGTTTTTTAGACGCTTTTATCCAAAGCGACTTACATACTCAATACTGTGGGCAATCCCCACAGGAGCAATTTGGGGAAAAGTATCCAGGGACACAATGACATTCTGACTGCAGAGGGGTTTGAACCTGTGACCCCCTTATCCGAACACCAACGCTCTATCCACTGCACCACACGCCTCCTCCACACAAAAGTTTTTGCTTTTCAGAAGCATTTAACCTCTTCACAGTCTTACACTTATTAGAAATATATAATGGTGGAACCTAAAACATGACCTTAAGACACAGAATATTGTGTAAAAATATATATCTTCAAATGATTATCATGGGATGTAGCCTATATAAGCTACAAAAAACATGACTCAAGTTGTTTGAAATAGTATTAAAACCCTTTGTTTCATAAAGGAAACTACTCCATACAAGAAAAGGTTCTACATTTGAACTTGGGCGACTCCTAGTAGTTCAAAAAGACACATAGGTAGCACTGGTCTTCTCTGGAGTGTCTTATTCGTCCACAGAGACTTATGCCATCATAAGAATACAAAAACTGTACAAATAGAACTAGTTATAAAGCCATGTTCAAATAACTCGATAAGTGTTGACATGTAAACAGTCATTTGATGCTGAAATAGTGGGTCTCTGTGTTGGTTTGAACTATATAAAATATTTTCAACCTCAGGCTGTGACATCTATATCTAAGAACGACAGCCATCTGATGAATACAGTATTATTAGTAATATTTTCTTCACAAAACATTACTGGTAAGAGTAATTTAGAAACTATTACTCTAATTATACTTCTCTACTCCTGTTAGTGTGTTTTTTATGTGTGCTTTTATTTAATGTATCATTTGGGCATGTTTTATTGTTTTCACAGGACCTGCTTTGCCATCTATTGCCAATGTCTCCATGGTGATGAATAACGGTTTGGCCGGTATCTCCGTGTCCTGGGAACGGGATGAGGGGGTCTTTGGGTCCCTCCAGTACCATGTGATGAGCGACCAGAACCTCACCTGTAACTCCACATCCACATCCAGCTCCTGCACCCTTGCTCCAGTGGGCTGCGGAGAGGTACACACAGTCCGGGTCAGCACCTCCAACGAGGCCGGGCCCAGCGACCAATCCGGCCCCATGGTGTTCATCACCTGTGAGTATTAGACTACATTTAGTTCCGATCACACTTGTGAACACAGAAGAATTCTTAATGTTCTCATCAATTGAATAGATTAAATCTAATATACAATGAAATAAAACGGATACTTTGAACATACACTTCGCTACAAGAGTTATGATTACATTTAGTTGTTTAATGAGAAACATTATTGTGTTAATGCAAGAATTCTACGTAAAACATAATGTTTTTCTCATTAAACATTAGTGCTAGATATGGATACAAAAATGATGGCAGCACTAGTTTGCTCTGAAACCCTCTGTCATTAAAATATGACTAAACTCCCTGCTGTCCTGTCCGGTCAGCCCCCTGCCCCCCACAGTCTCTGGCTGTTGTGGAGTCGACAGAAGGAAGCTGCACGCTGACCTGGGACACGGTGACTCACGTCGACGGCTACACAGCCTTCATCAAGAGAGGAGACGGTGCAGAGGAGAGCTGCAACACCACCAGCAGGAGCTGCACCTACAACTGCACATGTGGCCACACATACCTGATGTCTGTGATGGCCTTCAACCAGGCTGGCAGCAGTCCTGAAGGACAGGTTCTCAACGACACCATCTGTAAGTAGCCACTGAGGGGACAGATTTGAATTCATGATTTTCTGTATATCACACCCCCTGTGTGTCTTTCAGTGCTCTGTTGTCCAGAGGGTGTATCCATCTCCGCGGTGAGCACTGACATGTTTGAGATCACGTGGACGGTCTCTCGGGGGGCAGAGCTGTACCAGACTCGAGCTGCAGAAAGTTCAGAGGTCATCCTGTGTAACGACACGGCTCCGGTGTGCGCCCTCTCTGACCTCAGCTGCGACAGTTCCTACAGCGTGGTGGTGACACCCTGCAACGACATCAGCGGATGCAACCGGGCATGCAAAGCTCACACACAAATCACAGGTAGGAAACGTGTGCCCACATGTATCCAGCAAATATCCAGTTACATTTTTAAGTTGTAAAGTTTTCCACTTTGTTTCATTTTCAGATTTCCCATTTAAACAGCAGTAAAACATCAGTGAAAAAAAGTTTTGAATGACTTCAAATGCTTGATATCTAATATTATGAACTAGACTGGTCATCAGAGAGCTACAGTATATTTTAAAACTACACAGGCCTACAGCCAGTTCATTAATTTCACATCCATTCCTCATGTACTGTATGTGGAGTAGTCTCAGAGGTTTGATCATGCTCTTAATTCCTCTTTTCCTCCACCCGTCAGCTCCATGCATGCCGATGAATCTGACGTTGACTCAGAGAAACTCCTCCTGCTTCAGTGTCAGCTGGACTCCAAACAACAGGCTTGCTATTTACACCGTGACAGCGTCGGGAGATGACGGCACACGCACCTGCAACACAGACGGAAACAGCTGTGACATCACTGACCTTCCTTGTGGCTCTAATTTTGAAGTCAGCGTCATAGCAACCAGCCCCGCAGGCTTGGGTTTACCCAGCTACTCTGAATTGTTGGAAACAGGTGAGTGGTCAAAAGTTGGGATTGAACCATTTTATTATAAAGCACAGGCAGGACTTAAAAACAACAATATAATAGCGTGCTAGTGACATGTAGCGCCACCTACAGCCTCAAGAACACCTTCAGGGTTCCTCAGCATGGAATACGAACAGATATATTTGTAATAAAAACTGATTTCTTAGTTAATATCAAGCTGTCTTTTGCTCTTTTCTGCTGTAACAAATGTAAATGTCCCCTCTGTGGGAAGAATATAGGTATTCTGATTTTTATAAAGATAGTTTTTTGTTCCACTCCTTAACACTACATTTATCATCCTCTTCTCCAGGACCGTGCTGCCCGGTGGATCAGGTGGTGGATCAGGTGACGCAGGCAATGAGCAATGTGTCATGGTCTCCTGCTAAAGGGGCGCATACATTCATCACTTCCCTAACATCAACACGTGGCCACGCCCGCTGCCACACCATGGACTCCCACTGCCTCATGGGATGCATCACCTGTGGGACCAACTACACCGTCACCATGGAGGCGATCAGCCACAGCGGGCGCCGGTCAAACTGCTCCTATGAGGGCTTCTCGTCCAGTAAGTGATTGGGTTTTCTTCCAATGAAAAGAAAATACTTTGCAACTGTAGTGTATCTACCAGAAAGCACTGACATGACACTTTTATTATAAAAAAGAAGCAATACATATCTATTACGATTGTTTATGGTATGTATCAATATAAAAGTAGGAATCTTAATCATTTTCAATAAAATTGGATTTGAAACACTTGTTATATTTATTTGTACAAAAGGGGTTCTCACATGTTTGTAGTTTTTAAGATTTAAAAAAAAATCTTGAGGACGAGCATCCAAAGTAAAAACATAACTAAATGTTTAAAACATGTAGCTGCTATAAAAAACTATAAATGTTTTGTAAATTACTGACAAATGTAAGCCTACTTCTATTAATCGAACCATTTAGCATTATCTTCGTGGCCCAATAGATGGCGCTCTGACACCCACACAACAGTAGAGTCCGTACCCTTTTTGTAAAACAACAAAATACACTTTAAATTCAAAGCCATTTCTTGACTGCTTTGCTCATGTGCGTCAGGATTAACATTTGACAGATCGGTGAAATATATGTTCCAAAAATTAAAACAATTTGTCATGCTCTCTTTGAATGGGCTGGTTATCTTTCAGACATTAAAGCCACTGCAGAAAGCTCCCTTCATGTCTCTCTCTCTCTCTCAGGTGCCTGCTGTCCATCAGGCGTCCGGCTCTATGGGATGGCCCACAGCTCTCTGCGGGTGCACTGGCGCGGTGCTGGCAGCAGCCACAGCTACGTCACAGAGCTGGTGGGCAGCAGGAACAACTACACCTGCACCGCCTCCCCCGGGGAGAGCAGCTGTGATGTTCCCAACATCCAGTGTGGGGATGTCTACACTGTGGTGGTGACTCCGCTCACACCAGAGGGCAGCAAAGTCCTCTTCTGCACCCAGAGGATCTACTCAGGTAGGATTGTGACATCTCTCACAGTTGTTTATGATGATAAATAATATAGGAATTTAGTTTGGCGCTAATGTGTCCTTTTGTTTATATTAAAAGTTAACCCTCTGTTTATGCTCTTAACGGAAAAGTTTTAGCACTAGTGATTTTATGTCTTTCTGTATTTGGGAACACAAAAGCAGTAAAGACGATTCAATCCCCACAGGACAACAAAGGTGGCACAGCTGAATCATTTTAAAAATGATTGACAACATTTTGACTGAATTTCAACTTTTTTTTCCCTGCTCTCTCAGTCTCTTGCGAAGGCAGCAACCTTGGTACAGGTGAGTGTTATAATTTGCAAAAATATATTTATAACTCTATTTTAAGTCTCACCCAAACATTTATTTGACTTGAGAAGTAAAATTATTATTTTTCTCTAATGTCATTTCAACCTGTTGTTCTGCAGTGATATACAGAGGAAAGAGAAGCGTGGACTAGATATGGTAAGTAAAAATACGACAATTATACAGAAACTGTAGTGGAAGCTGTACATAGCAGCAACTGCTATAGTGGTTGACTAAAGACGCAAGCATAAAGTTATGTGAAGCCAGTGAGCTTGCCTCTTTGAGACCAGCTTTAAATCATCTTTTAAACTTCAAAATATAATTAACAATAAAGCAAGCTAAAAGATGAACTTTTATGAAAACACCAATATTAAAGCAACGCAGGCACGACATGAAACGAGAACAGAAACAAAACTCTGATACTTGTTACAGTAAGACATAATAATTAAGTATATTATACATGTTCAGGTATAATGATGATTCTCTCTGCTGGTCACAATAAAACATTATTTTGATCAAGATCTGAAAACTTTGATTTGACACTCTGCTGTTATAAGATGTAACAATTTACTTAATGGATATACATTTCTTCAAACTGAATGTGACTGAATCTCTTCTCCACAGACGCAACACCGCCATCTTCCTTTTCCTGCTCTTCCTCCATCAGTCCCGCACCACTGCAATAAAGCCAACTCATGGATGAATAGAAGGACTTGCCTGCACTGGACAACATGCCTGTGTGTTGTCCAGTGGTGATAGTGAAATCATTTTAATAATACATTTGTATGTGTTTTTATGTCTGTATCACTGATAAAACAATACCCCTCTATTCCCTAAACGATCTTGATCAAGCACTCGAAGAGACGAGTGCATATGTTTGCTGCTCATGAGGCAACATGTACAATGTGGACATGAAACATGTTAAAAGTACCTCTTGAACAAATCACCATATTGACAAAAAGATCAATTGGCAAAAGAGTAACACTGCCTAAGCAGACCTTGAAGAATATTTTTGCCCCTTCATTTTCTGAATAATTGATTGGATGGTTGGCCAAAAAGTAAATAATTGTAGGTCTGCCCCCAAGTAGGAAGCCTCCTGGTGATCTGTGTCACCTAATCATGTGTTCTCAGGATGAATTCAACTGTTTGTGATATGTGTCTCTGTTGTTGTGAAAACCTGATTCATAGATCAGTAAATAAATTATTCCGAGCATCATTTTTGTGATGTGTGGTTTATTTTGCCCATAGATTTGTGCTTCAAAATCTTGTTTTATGCCGTTTGTTGCCAAATTGTGGCGGACCATAACTAAGTGTACCTACTCCAATACTTTGACTCCACTATAATCCAAAGGCTAATGCTTTTGACTTCCCTCAGTTTGTTTGATAACTTTTGAATATACATTTTTAACTAAAAGGTATTTATATTTAATGTCAGCTTCAGATCTATCCATCAGATTCAATTATAATACAATATATTATACCGAAACGGGCCTTTTATATAATGAGGTATTTTACTTATCTTTTTCAGTAGTGTTCACATTTACTTTCTATCTTTCTTACCTAAAAGAATAGTGACCAACATTGTTACCCAGCCACACTTTGGATATTTTCTTTTCCTGCTCCAAAGAAAGTTGTCCGGCAGGAAGTGCTTTTGGCAAGTTTTCATAACTGGTGAAAATGCTCAGACACCTTGGTGAAAATGTATCGTAGTTGTGAAACTGAAACTAAGGTAAATCAGGCACATTTGCTTCAGTGTGTTGTTCTGACCCCCTGGGCAATTTACTAACAACATTAGTCCTTATTTAATATGTATTCCTTTTATCTATTCAATCTGATATCTGATGTCAGATATCCTGTCCTTGATAAAACATCTGCTCAGTATCCCAGAGTCAAAAAGGTTTTCAGGTTATTTAAAATTAAAATATTGATATCAAATTGGAAACAATGAATCTATATACAAGTTGACTGATTTAACTAATTGCTTGAGCTCTAGTTGACAGTTTGTAATACTGTTTACATGTCCCCTTAAGTCTGGAAGAGGTGTGAAAATGTGTTTATAACTGAACATATAAAATGTGTTTGACAATAGCGGTATGGAGCTTTGGCAATGCAGTTACAACTTATGTGTCCATTGATTGTTTTTAAACTTGTTTATTCAAACTCATACCTTTTTAGAAGTATTTGTATGGAGGAGTATTAGGGCCAGAACAACTAGAGTAGAACGTTTTTTAATTTTAACAATAAAGTTTAAATGTCTGTATTCTCGATATTTTTACTTTAACATTTCCACTAAAAGTGCAAAATATATTTAAAGCTGCAGCAGATTTGTTAACCATGTCTGTATTTAAGTTAATTCTGTTTGGAAACAATGTTGGGCTCTGCAAAACGCAATTCTTTAGAAAACTAAATAGTTCCCCCCCAGTTTGAATAAGGTGCCTCGGATGTTATTGTGACTGGACCCTAAACATCTTCTTTATCATTTCCCCCCTCTATGTATCAAACTAAAACTCTTCTGTGGGACTCGCTACCTCATGTTATTTGTCTTTACTCCAAATATTTCTTCTTTTTTACATTCCTGGCAGAAATAGGTTTTCTACAATGAAAGTTCATCAACAGAATAGAGCAGGGGTCGGCAACCTTTCTGATATGAAGTGCCATTTAAAAAAAATATGTTTTCAGCGTGCCAACGATCGAGAATTACCAAGGGGGGGGGGGGGGGGGGGGCGTTGAGGAGCTTGACGCTCGTCAACTATCACCCGGAGGGCGGGGGAGCCTCGCTGCGTTGAAGCAGTGTGTGGACCTGTCAGCGCAACTTACATGATGCCGAATTTAACAAACACATTTAAATAATTGGTTTAAACGGCATAATAATAAGGACGATCGTCCGTTCTGTGATTTTCCAGAGCACACATGTTATGATATTAGGGTCATGCAGAGTGAGATGAGATCGATGTCCCTTTAAGAGAGAGAGAGAGGGGTGTGATGTATTTTGTGAAACAGAAGAACAGCTAAATAAATTCAACGGCCTCCGAAGAAGAGCTCGCCTCTCTCCAGTCATTTAAGCTAAAGTGGGTTATTGAACCTGAAGCTTGTTGCTTCTGCCCTCCTCGACTACGGTCTGGGAGCCGACAGGAAAGTTCAACACACAGATGGCCAGTCCGCCCCTTTGTAGCATATTATTTCGATGAGAGATGAGCAGATCGCCACTGGGCTTTCAACTAAATAAACAGCCACGCAAAAACTGCGGCATTTGTACAGCTCCTTATGGGTACTGCAATTAGTGAAGTGCTTTCCTCCGTGGTGAAACAATCAGCACTGCACCACGGAGGAAAGCGGCAGAAAGTCACCTGGAGTTAAAGAGAGCCGGGCTGCGTTGCGTGCATGGCTTCCTTCTGCAGGTAACGGGGAGACGCGCTCTGGCGGCGGTCTCGTTCAGGATCCGAAAATACAATTTAAATATTTTGCACACTTATTCCACTTATTCCTAGTGTGCCACTGGTTACGGTGCCGCGTGCCAATGCTGGCACGCGTGCCAGGGGTTGCCGACCCCCTGGTATAGAGTATTGGAAATGCTTTGAGGCCTTAAGGTAGAGGAAGTCCAATTCCTTTTTCAGACCCATACAGTAGAGTATCCAGGGTATGGCTGGGGTAGGCTACAGCCATACCAAGAAATATCTTAGCCCCACCATGAAAGATTATGTTAAAGTAAGCAAAAAAAAAGTCAGCCGAGTAAATTGCACAGACAGCAGCGAGATTGATTACAGTAGCCACTTGTCTGGAAATGCCGAGGACTAGAAACGGTTTTGAAAACTTTTTTTTTTTAAAACAACATATTTGCATGATATGGGTCTCTCACCCATATCATGCAAATATGTTGTGGTATCTTTACTACATCCTTGAATATAGAGTATTGTGCTACAATACAAATGTTTTTCCTTCTCTTTAAGAATTTTCGAATCCTAAATCTATCGAGTAGAATAGTTCATAAATCTAATCAATAGATTCATGATTCAAAGATTCTAAAAGTAGGGTAGACATGTGCAGTGGCGTTTCTATATGTACAAAAGTGGTGGGGCACAAAAAACTTAGATGTCTATATATAAGCTTCTGCAGTGACGTGCAGTGAGGTTGATGGCTGGTGAGGCACTGACTCTTCAGGTTTACACATATTATATTTTGACCTAAATCAAAATATAATATTATTTTCAAAAGCCTTTTTCGTCTGATGCTTCGATTAATTTTAAACAGACATTTCAACAAAAGGATACCCAAAATTTTTAATTTTATCATTTAAATATTGAATTGTTCTCTCTTATTAAGATCCCATTTTCAATCAAAATTGTGGTCTAACTCCCAGTTTCCACTGGGTCCATCTGAGCCGCGCTGCGTCGCGTCACGGCTGCGCCGCGGTTTTGGTCTCGCGCCATAACGGAACCGACTAACTCCCCTTTTTCGTATGTACAGCTCTAAACATGCCCAGACTTGTAGTGATTTTCGCCTTCTGAAAGAAAGAGTGTGTTTAGTGTTAAGAGTGCTAACGTGACGGCAATCTTGGTGTTGGTGACGTGTGCAAGACCAGAGATATAGTTCATTGAGTGTTTCACACAAATAAATGTGTCAGTTTTACGACACATTTTAATTTTTTTGACTTGCAAAATTATCCTTTAAATTGACAAGCATCATATGTGTAATTCGTGGCACAATTCAAACGGAGTCGAAAGATAATCTTTCTCTCGCCATTGACTTCAATCCATACTTTTCCTGAAATAATTAAGGTCCCCTGGAGGTCCACCAGAAGGGGAGGGACTTCACCTCTCTATTACGCTACTTCACTGTGAATGGTCAATTGCTTCAGTGGGCGGGACCAAATGCAGCTATTTATACCAGCACAGACACAGTATGTTTAGAAAAAGGTGAAACCTTGAAGAGAGAAGTATTTGAATCCAACAGAAGCTGCATAGTGTGAGGAGAGAAGTCATTTTACTTCAAGAAAATATGAAGTGGCCAGCGATTTTTGTCTTGCTGAGCATATGCTCACAGGTAAAGTAACGGACTAAAATGTGTTATAGTCATTTTGCTTATTTCATTTCAGGTTCAGAAAAACTGTTTTTAAAAAGGAGTGATACAATGTTACAGTCAAGTAGTAGGAACTTGAATGTCATATAAAACCATAACCGTTTTTATTTTATTATCTACATGTGCAGGCTGCAGCACAAGGTATGTATTTTATATTTTACCATAACTACACTGCAGATGGTAATATCATTTCCATATGAGAATGAAGGGGCACAAAATATTGATGGTAGGCTATATGTATCTGTACATGAATTAATTTCTCAGGGTGTAAAAAAGTAGGCTACTATAAAGATGCTCTCTCTCAGATATCGAAGTATCCGTGTTCTCTGCAACATCGAAGAGCGTGATTCTCAGATGGACCAGGATCTACGGAGCCAGCTCATACAAGGTCATCGCCGCCCCCCAGAACTCCCCAGGCAACCCCGTTGGTTATGCCGTGTTTGGTCCACACACAGTGATGGGCACCATCAACTCTCTGTCCCCAAACATCATGTATACATTCACAGTTGCAGCTCTGGATAATGCTCAAGAGATACTAAACATTGGAACTATCGATTCTTCCTCAGGTGAGGTAACCTTGTGATGTTAAAGCACTTAATTGAGTGTTTTATTCTTGTTTAGCTTCACCACACACACAAACGTTCTGGTGCATTTGTTTTAGTTAAGCTAGTACAGTAGGCCTACCGTTTTATTCTGTGATATTCGGGCAAACTAATTATTTCTTGTGTGTGTGTATACAAAAGTATTGGGACACTCCTTAATCATTGCATACAGGTGTTTCATTCAGTCCCATTGCCACAGGTGTATCAAATTAAGCAACTAGCCCTGCAGTCTGCCTTTACAAACATGTGAAAGACTGGGTCGTTCTAAAGCACTTTGAGCACCAGGAAAAGCGCGTTATAAAAGTAATTTTATTATTAAAGAGCTCACTGAATTTGAACGTGGTACTGTAATATGCCACCGTTGCAACAAGTCAGTTCGTGCAATGTCTTCTTTCGTAGATATTCCACGATCAACTGTAAGTGTTATTATTGCAAAGTCTAAGCGTTTAGGAACCACAGCAACTCACGTAAAGACCACGTAAAGTTAGAGCGGGGGCGCAGAGTGCTTAAAAGTCGCCAAAGCTCTACTGACTCGATAACTGCGGAGTGCTGCCACTGAAGTGCTGCCAGAGCAGTGGAAACGTGTTCTGTGAAGTGAGGAAACACGCTTCTCTATCAGGCAGTCTGATGGACGAGTCTGGATTTGGCGAATGCCAGGAAAACGTTACCGGCTGCCGGACTGCATTGTGCCAACCAGGGGCGGACCGGGGGGGAGGAAAAGTGGCCCGGGGATTAATTGACAGACAGGCCCACTTAATGCGCGATATGTATCGGCCGGCCGGCGACGAAAGTATGTTACTTAACAAAAAACCCTATGCATTTAATGTTGTTTTGGACAATTATTCATATAGTAATCACATTACCTGAGCCCTGGAGTTGCCTAGAGCAAAATAGTTACAGCATATATTTCGCAATTTTAATGTTAACAGATCATTGATGAATTAACATTTTGACCCAATTTGCCTGACTTGACGAATGGAAAAAAACATGGGCGTAGGAAGCATCCTCAATGTGGGTGAGACAATTTAACAGGGGTTGTGGGCAGGTGGTGGACCTCACCACCTCTAGGGGGGTCTGGGGCAAGCTCCCCCGGGAAGATTTTTTTTTAAATGTTGAAGTTAAATGCATCAATCTGGTCCACTTTGAGAGCAAACTTAGGGACTAAATCTATGGCAGTCAGTAGGGGCTTGGACTGTGAGCCGTAGGGTCGCCGGTTCAAGTCCCCGACCAGACCTACTTTTGGAGTGTGGACTTCTACTTGGAGAGGTCTCAGTTCACCTCCTTCCCTGCCGTGGTGCCCTTGAGCAAGGCACCGGACATCCCCCTTCCCCCCTCACTCCCATTGCTCCCCGGGCGCTGTACAATAGCTGCCCACTGCTCCTAGTACTAGACTCCTGGTACTAGGATGGGTAAAAGCAGAGAACACATTTCACTGTGTGCTGTGTGCTCTGCATGTGTGACCATTAAAAAGTGTTTCATCCCTCCCAATTCTTAGTCAACACCCATATAAAACAGAACTGTAAACAAATTTACTTTTTCTTTCAACATTTAGTTGAACAGCAAGTGGAGGCAAAAGTGACTGCACCAAAACAATAAATGTGGGCAACACGTTCGGCGCCACAGCCGCGTGACCGCTGAGGCAGACGGACTGCCTCCTTTTCACTCGCCTACGGGTACAGCCACTCCCCCTGAACCCAGGGCTCGCTACAATACTGTATACGCAAACTATACAAAAACGCCAGCTTTGGAGCTTGTTTATCCATCTGTAAGCAACTGCCAGCTAGGTCTCTCAGTCACTAACTCCTGATCGTTCACTGCGTAGTGACAGCTGCTTTGGGCCGGTATGATTTAGGCAAAATAACAAATATTTTATTTATTTATTTTTGGCCCTCCGGCCCACACACGGCACCGGCCCACCGGGGGAATCTCCCGGTATTCCCAATGGCCAGTCCACCCCTGGTGCCAACTGTAAAGTTTGAGGGATAATGCTATGGGGTGGTTTGTCTGGTGATTCTTAATGCTTCATCTTACCAAGTCATTTTGGACAATTCTATGCTTCCAACTTTGTGGAAACAGTTTGGGGAAGGCACCTCTTCTGTTCCAGCATGACTGTGCCCCAGTGCACAAAGTATGGTCTATAAAGGCCTGGTTGGATGAGTTTGGTGTGGAAGAATTTGACTGGCCCGCACAGAGCCCTGACTTGAACACCTTTGGGCTGAACTAGAATGGAGATTCTCCAAAATCTTGTTAAGCCTTTCCAGAAATTAATAGCTTCAAAGGGGGGGACCAACTTCAAATTAATGCCCAAGAATTTGGAATGGGATGTCATAAAAGCGCCTTTAGGTGGCCCAATACTTTTGTCTATATAGTGTATCTGTATACACATTACAGTCAATGTTTTTTTAAACATTTGTTATCTGAATAACTAATGTAACGTGTACATTTTAAAACACTTAAATGGTAGTTTGATGATGAACAGAGGAGCACAGAAGAGTCACTGTTAGTTCCTCATGGTTTAAATAAGCCTTTCTTTAAGCAAATAGTTTTATTTTATTACATTCAGCATTCAAATTGACGTACTGTTGCAGACACAAAATAAATAGTTTGCCCTGAAATCTGTGGGTAAAAAGATGGATTGCATTGCCAACTATCGCTGAGAAGGTGGAGGAAGGTGTAGTATCTCGTCAAACTGTATTTCTTGTGAATCTTTTAGCTCCTGAGGTGATGGATCCAATCCTGACGGTGAAGTCGAAGGACAGCAAGACTTTTATCGTGTCTTTCAGCTTGAAGACCGGTGCGACATCTTACATCATACGATTGCAGAATCCAAACCGCTTCATCAGAGAATACATCGTGTCCTCCTCCCCCGCTGAGATTGAGTCTCTCGACCCGTACACAGAGTACTCACTCAGCATCATGTCTGTGAACAGTGGAGGCCAGAGCCAGCCATCGTCCCCTGTGACTGCAAAGACAGGTACTGTTGTAGTGTTTGTGTCCATAATTCAAGATTGAGAAACAAAACCTAAGAAATGTATTCAGTGGGTAAACAATTAAACCCCAAGGGCTGGATTATAGCAATGAGTCACATATTCAGTAAGAAACAATATGTCCTGTTCTTCTCAGTCTCCATACCCTGCAGGAGTCACTTGTTCTCCTTCATTGTCTCTTAGCAGAGTATACAGTCCTGTCAGGGAATGTATACACATTATCTTCAGTTTTTGTGCAAAAAGAATCCAGGGTTTTTCTTGCCGATCAATGCCTTAGGGTCTTTCCAGTAAAGACGGTAAGTATACCGGACCCTTCTCTGTTAAACACAATGGGAGGACCTGATCCTGAGAACATGGCTGGCACCTCTCTACTCCATCCCCAGGGGACTATCTGATCCACATGAGTACAAAATAACATGCTACAGGCAGTCATCGTTTTTGTTCGCCGTTTGCCATTATTCACCTCTGATTTAATTTCCCTTCCTTGAATGTAGGTTTCTGTTTATTTCAGATTGAGAATAACTACACTATAGGTGGATTTATTTATACATCCACCATTTTTCAAAATTATAACCGAAGCTTTCCACTCACATGTTTGAAACTAAAAACAACTTTTTTACATCTAAATTAAATTCAAACATGTGAGATTGATTGCTCACTTATTCAGAAACATGAAAACTATCATTTTCATTTTTTAGTAGGTGCATAAAAGTCTGTGAAGTGGCTGATACTTGGGTGCAGCCCATATTCTGACATCACTGCTTGGATCTGTGACTGCTGACAATAGAACAAAAAATAAAAAAATGGATTCACAAAAAAGTAAGGGCTTTACTAGGACTTAACTGCTGTAAAACATGACTCAGGATGTTTATTCCCTTAAGACTTGGCTTCAAAAGCATACATCTTAAATGACTAAGTAAGCAACAATCAAAGTCAAGAGAAACATATTCACTCAAAGTACAGTCGCCCTAATCGCTTCATAATGTTAAACTTTGTCCCCCTCCACAGTGTTGCCCCCTCCTCAGCTCTCCGCCTCCTCTCCCAGCAACGACAGCATCACTGTGTCCTGGGCTCCTGTTGCCAACGCTGTCCAGTACAGCCTGTCTCTGTACAAGTTTGGCTGGAACACCACCTTCATCAAGCACAACACTTCCAGCACCAATTGGATCGTCTCCGGCCTGGATATGGGCTCAGTCTACGTCATAAAGGGTTTCGCCTGGGACCCCGAGGGCCGCCAGGGAGAGGACAGTCAGTACATCAACCAGATGACAAGTAAGCGTGCACCGAGACTCTTTTCTGTGTGTGGGAAATACCCATGATTGCTCCTACAAGTATATAGAGTCCATGTGCCTTTTTTATTTGATCATGTAAAAAATATTATACGTGTAGAGATGAGAGAAAATATTAACTAGGCTTGCAATCTTAAATAAACTTAACACAGTCACAGAACTTTTCATGTTATTGGGTAAGTATTACATTACATGTTACTTGTTGGATGCTTTTATCCAACACGACTTACATACTCAATACTGTGGGCAATCCCCACACGAGCAATTTGGGGTAAAGTGCCCAGGGGCACAACGACATTCTGACTGCAGAGGGGTTTGAACCTGATCCGAATACCAACGCTCTATCCACTGCACCACACGCCTCCTCCACACAAAAAAAGTTTTTGCTTTCCAGAAACATTTAACCTCTTCACAGTCTTGCACTTATTAGAAATATATAATAGTGGAACCTAAAACATGACCTTAAGACACAGAATATTGTGTAAAAATATATATCTTCAAATGATTATCATGGGATGTAGCCTATATAAGCTACAAAAAACATGACTCAAGTTGTTTGAAATGGTATTAAAACCCTTTGTTTCATAAAGGAAACTACTCCATACAAGAAAAGGTTCTACATTTGAACTTGGGCGACTCCTAGTAGTTCAAAAAGACACATAGGTAGCACTGGTCTTCTCTGGAGTGTCTTATTTGTCCACAAAGACTTATGCCATCACAAGAATACAAAAACTGTACAAATAGAACTAGTTATAAAGCCATGTTCAAATAACTCGATAAGTGTTGACATGTAAACAGTCATTTGATGCTGAAATAGTGGGTCTCTGTGTTGGTTTGAACTATATAAAATATTTTCAACCTCAGGCTGTGACATCTATATCTAAGAACGGCAGCCATCTGATTAATACAGTATTATTAGTAATAACATGTTCCTCACCAAACATTACTGGTAAGAGTAATTTAGAAACTATTACTCTAATTATACTTCTCTACTCCTGTTAGTGTGTTTTGTGGGCATGTTTTATTGTTTTCACAGGACCTGCTATGCCATCTATTGCCAATGTCTCCATGGTGATGAATAACGGTTTGGCCGTTATCTCCGTGTCCTGGGAACGGGATGAGGGGGTCTTTGGGTCCCTCCAGTACCATGTGATGAGCGACCAGAACCTCACCTGTAACTCCACATCCACATCCAGCTCCTGCATCCTGGCTCCAGTGGGCTGCGGAGAGGTACACATAGTCCGGGTCAGCACCTCCAACGAGGCCGGGCCCAGCGACCAATCCGGCCCCATGGTGTTCATCACCTGTGAGTATTAGACTACATTTAATTCCGATCACACTTGTGAACTATCTGTTTGTAATAGGGCACCGTAGACCTATAATGAGCAAGCCATAATAATGCAAGGAGTATTGGATTAGTCACAAGATACTGTATAAGTGTTGGTTGGTTGGAAGTTAGTTCATTACATCTTATTTAGAATCACTTTTATCCAAAGTTACTTCGATGCCATAAATGTGACTACAGGATCAATTTGAACCTCTGATCCTTACATTAATGGATTATCAAAATGGTTTAATTTGAAAGTTGACAAGAAATCTATTCGTCTTTGCATATTTATGATCTGTTTACGAGACAGCTATAAGATCATTCAATCTTCACATTCTCTTCAAACATAAAATACATAAGGCTTTTTCTTACCATCAGAAGAATTCTTAAATAGATTAAATCTAATATACAAGGAAATCAAACGGATACTTTGAACATACACTTCCCTACAAGAGTTATGATTACATTTAGTTGTTTAATAAGAAAAACATTATTATGTTATATGTAGAATTCTAACATTAACACATTAGTGCTAGTCTAGATATGGATAAAAAAATGATGGCAGCACTAGTTTGCTCTGAAACCCTCTGTCATTAAAATATGACTAAACTCTCTGCTGTCCTGTCCGGTCAGCCCCCTGCCCCCCACAGTCTCTGGCTGTTGTGGAGTCGACAGAAGGAAGCTGCACGCTGACCTGGGACACGGTGACTCACGTCGACAGCTACACAGCCTTCATCAAGAGAGGAGACGGTGCAGAGGAGAGCTGCAACACCACCAGCAGGAGCTGCACCTACAACTGCACATGTGGCCACACATACCTGATGTCTGTGATGGCCTTCAACCAGGCTGGCAGCAGTCCTGAAGGACAGGTTCTCAACGACACCACCTGTAAGTAGCCACTGAGGGGACAGATTTGAATTCATGATTTTCTGTGTATCACACCCCCTGTGTGTCTTTCAGTGCTCTGTTGTCCAGAGGGTGTATCCATCTCCGCCGTGAGCACTGACACGTTTGAGATCACGTGGACGGTCTCTCGGGGGGCAGAGCTGTACCAGACTCGAGCTGCAGACAGTTCAGAGGTCATCCTGTGTAACGACACGGCTCCGGTGTGCGCCCTCTCTGACCTCAGCTGCGACAGTTCCTACAGCGTGGTGGTGACACCCTGCAACGACATCAGCGGATGCAACCGGGCATGCAAAGCTCACACACAAATCACAGGTAGGAAACGTGTGCCCACCTGTATCCAGCAAATATCCAGTTACATTTTTAAGTTGTAAAGTTTTCCACTTTGTTTCATTTTCAGATTTCCCATTTAAATAACGCTAAAAGATCAGTTAAAAAATAGTTTTGAATGACTTCAAATGCTTGATATCTAATATTATGAACTAGACTGGTCATCAGAGAGCTACAGTATATTTTAAAACTACACATAGGCCTACAGCCAATTCATTAATTTCACATCCATTCCTCATGTACTGTATGTGGAGTAGTCTCAGAGGTTTGATTATGCTCTTAATTCCTCTTTTCCTCCACCCGTCAGCTCCATGCATGCCGATGAATCTGATGTTGACTCAGAGAAACTCCTCCTGCTTCAGTGTCAGCTGGACTCCAAACAACAGGCTTGCTATTTACACCGTGACAGCGTCGGGAGATGACGGCACACGCACCTGCAACACAGACGGAAACAGCTGCGACATCACTGACCTTCCTTGTGGCTCTAATTTTGAAGTCAGCGTCATAGCAACCAGCCCAGCAGGCTTGGGTTTACCCAGCTACTCTGAATTGTTGGAAACAGGTGAGCGGTCAAAAGTTGTGATTGAACCATTTTATTATAAAGCACAGGCAGGACTTAAAAACAACAATATAATAGCATGCTAGTGACGTGTAGCGCCACCTACAGCCTCAAGAACACCTTAAGGTTTCCTCAGCATGGAATACGAACACAGATATTTGTAATAAAAACTGATTTCTTAGTTAATATCAAGCTGTCTTTTGCTCTTTTCTGCTGTAACAAATGTAAATGTCCCCTCTGTGGGACGAATATAGGTATTCTGATTTTAATACAGATGGTAGTTTTTTTGTTCCACTTCAACACTAAATGTATCATCCTCTTCTACAGGACCGTGCTGCCCGGTGGATCAAGTGGTGGATCAGGTGACGCAGGCAATGAGCAATGTGTCATGGTCTCCCGCTAAAGGGGCGCATACATTCATCACTTCCCTAACATCAACGCGTGGCCACGCCCGCTGCCACACCATGGACTCCCACTGCCTCATGGGATGCATCACCTGTGGGACCAATTACACCATCACCATGGAGGCGATCAGCCACAGCGGGCGCCGGTCAAACTGCTCCTATGAGGGCTTCTCGTCCAGTAAGTGATTGGGTTTTCTTCCAATGAAAAGAAAATATTTTGCAACTGTAGTGTATCTACCAGAAAGCACTGACATGACACTTTTATTATAAAAAAGAAGCAATATATATACACGATTGTTTATGGTATGTATCAATGGGGGGTGCTAGTGGATCGCCGGAGCTGTTAGATTAATATTAACATGCTTATTGTAGTTGTAAGTGCACTGCCTTGCGGCCTGTAGCACCTGTTACAGGGTGGTTTAGGCTAGGTTGCAGCTCTACCCTGTGGACGTATTGTGCCTGTGATATATATCTGCCTCACGTGACTATACCTCAGTTGTATGATTACCTGCTTAATGTGAATACACGGCGTTGAGACACAGCCTGACTTGCCTTGTTTATTAATGCACCTACATCTACAAACATGGTGTCAGAAGCTCAAATAGGACCCAGCTGTGGACTGCATGCTACTGTCCGTCGCTGAAACAGAGTGCGTTTATTTGTTTTGGTGAGGTTTAGCAGTTTAAGTTAGCCTGTTAGCATTAGCGTCACGTTGGAACAATGATGATCATTGTTGATGGAGCATATGTGTGGACTGGACCTGCATTTTACAGGAAAGGAGTGAGCAGAGAGTAGAGTAGTTGTCGATTCTTGTTCTGTTTTCTCTGAATATCTGCCTCTCCCTCTCAGACATTGAGTCGCGCGCGCTACTAAAGAGACGTGTTACCATGGAAACCAAACAATGGTGTAGCTTATTAAAGTCCGAGTGGAAACAGTCGTGTGTAAATCTGATTTTGTCAGAAATGCGGGAGAAATATGACCCCGGGAGGAAACCGGGAGAGGGCAATGAAATCGGGAGTCTCCCGCGAAAATCGGGAGGGTTGACAAGTATGACCCACACCCAACCTACACTCAACCAGATGACTGGTTTCAGGGCCAGGATAACTAAGTCCACGTCTGAAAAAAATAACCAGCTCACTGGATTGCACTCGACTGTAGACCACTTGGAGTGGTAGAAAATAAGGGGCTGCAAAAGGTACTACAGATTGCATCGTCTGACACAACATATGAGCTGCCATGCAGAAAGACAGTGACAAAAAGAATCCAGCAGCTTTATGACAATGAAAAGGAAGATAAAGAGAATTTATTGGAGAAAGCCGAATGTGTTGCCCTGACTGGGGATCATTGGACCCCGGTAAGCAATTCAAAGTACCTCTGTGTGACGGCACACTTTATTGACATCTTCTCACTGTTCTCAGGTCAAATATTTATATGTAATTAAAAATGCGATTAATTTCGATTAATTAATTAAAAAATCTCTAATTAATTAGATTAATGTTTTTAATCGAGTCCCGGCACTACAAAATACACTTTAAATTCAAAGCCATTTCTTGACTGCTTTGCTCATGTGCGTCAGGATTAACATTTGACAGCTCGGTGAAATATATGTTCCAAAAATTAAAACAATTTGTAGTGCTCTCTTTGAATGGGCTGGTTATCTTTCAGACATTAAAGCCACTGCAGAAAGCTCCCTTCATGTCTCTCTCTCTCAGGTGCCTGCTGTCCATCAGGCGTCCGGCTCTATGGGATGGCCCACAGCTCTCTGCGGGTGCACTGGCGCGGTGCTGGCAGCAGCCACAGCTACGTCACAGAGCTGGTGGGCAGCAGGAACAACTACACCTGCACCGCCTCCCCCGGGGAGAGCAGCTGTGATGTTCCCAACATCCAGTGTGGGGATGTCTACACTGTGGTGGTGACTCCGCTCACACCAGAGGGCAGCAAAGTCCTCTTCTGCGCCCAGAGGATCTACTCAGGTAGGATTGTGACATCTCTCAGTTGTTTATGATGATAAATAATATAGGAATTTAGTTTGGAGCTAATGTGTCCTTTTGTTTATATTAAAAGTTAACCCTCTGTTTATGCTCTTAACGGAAAAGTTTTAGCACTAGTGATTTTATGTCTTTCTGTATTTGGGAACACAACAGCAGTAAAGACGATTCAAGCCTCAGAGGGCAACAAAGGTGGCACAGCTGAATCATGTTTAAAATGATTGACAACATTTTGACTGAATTTCAACCTTTTTTTCCCCTGCCCTCTCAGTCTCTTGCGAAGGCAGCAACCTTGGTACAGGTGAGTGTTATAATATGCAAAGATATATTTATAACTCTATTTTAAGTCCCACCGAAACCACCCAAACATTTATTTGACTTAAGAAGTAAAATTATTATTTTTCTCTAATGTCATTTCAACCTGTTGTTCTGCAGTGATATACAGAGGAAAGAGAAGCGTGGACTAGATATGGTAAGTAAAAATACGACAATTATACAGAAACTGTAGTGGAAGCTGTACATAGCAGCAACTGCTATAGTGGTTGACTAAAAACGCAAGCATAAAGTTATGTGAAGCCAGTGAGCTTGCCTCTTTGAGACCAGCTTTTAATCATCCTTTAAACTTCACAATATAATTAACAATATATGTGACAATAAAGCAAGCTAAAAGATGACCTTTTATGAAAACACCAATATTAAAGCAACGCAGGCACGACATGAAACGAGAACAGAAACAAAACTCTGATACTTGTTACAGTAAGACATAATAATTAAGTATATTATACATGTTCAGTTATAATGATGATTCTCTCTGCTGGTCACAATAAAACATTATTTTGATCAAGATCTGAAAACTTTGATTTGACACTCTGCTGTTATAAGATGTAACAATTTACTTAATGAATATACATTTCTTCAAACTGAATGTGACTGAATCTCTTCTCCACAGACGCAACACCGCAATCTTCCTTTTCCTGCTCTTCCTCCATCAGTCCCGCACCACTGCAATAAAGCCAACTCATGGATGAATAGAAGGACTTGCCTGCACTGGACAACATGCCTGTGTGTTGTCCAGTGGTGATAGTGAAATAATTTTAATAATACATTTGTATGTGTTTTTATGTCTGTATCACTGATAAAACAATACCCCTCTATTCCCTAAACAATCTTGATCAAGCACTCGAAGAGACGAGTGCATATGTTTGCTGCTCATGAGGCAACATGTGCAATGTGGACATGAAACATGTTAAAAGTACCTCTTGAACAAATCACCATATTGACAAAAAGATCAATTGGCAAAAGAGTAACAGTGCCTAAGCAGGCCTTGAAGAATATTTTGCCCCTTCATTTTCTGAATAATTGATTGGATGGTTGGCCAAAAAGTAAATAATTGTAGGTGTGCCCCCAAGTAGGAAGGCTCCTGGTGATCTGTGTCACCTCATCTGTTCTCAGGATGAATTCAACTGTTTGTGATATGTGTCTCTGTTGTTGTGAAAACCTGATTCATAGATCAGTAAATAAATTATTCCGAGCATCATTTTTGTGATGTGTGGTTTATTTTGCCCATAGATTTGTGCTTCAAAATCTTGTTTTATGCTGTTTGGTGCCAAATTGTGGCGGACCATAACTAAGTGTACCTACTCCAATACTTTGACTCCACTATAATCCAAAGGCTAATGCTTTTGACTTCCCTCCGTTTGTTTGATAACTTTTGAATATACATTTTTAACTAAAAGGTATTTATATTTAATGTCAGCTTCAGATCTATCCATCAGATTAAATTATAATACAATATATATACCGAAACGGGCCTTTGATATAATGAGGTCTTTTACTTATCTTTGTCAGTAGTGTTCACATTTACTTTCTATCTTTCTTACCTAAAAGAATAGTGAACAAAATTGTTACCCGGCCACACTTTGGACATTTTATTTTCCTGCTACAAAGAAAGTTGTCTGGCAGGAAGTGCTTTTGGCAAGTTTTCATAACTGGTGTAAATGCTCAGAAACCTTGGTGAAAATGTGTCCTAGTTGTGAAACTAAGGTAAATCAGGCACATTTGCTTCAGGGTGTTGTTCTGACCCCCTGGGCAATTTACTAACAACATTAGTCCTTATTTAATTTAATATTTATTCCTTTTATCTATTCAATCTGATATCTGATGTCAGATATCCTGTCCTTGATAAAACATCTGCTCAGTATCCCAGAGTCAAAAAGGTTTTCAGGTTATTTAAAATTAAAATATTGATATCAAATTGGAAACAAGGAATCTATATACAAGTTGACTTAACTAATTGCTTGAGCTCTATTTGACAGTTTGTAATACTGTTTACATGTCTCCTTAAGTCTGGAAGAGGTTTGAAAATGTGTTTATAATAACTGAACATATAAAATGTCTTGTTTGACAATAGCAGTATGGAGCTCTGGCAATGCAGTTACAACTTATGTGTCCATTGATTGTTTTTAAACTTGTTTATTCAAACTCATACCTTTTTTAGAAGTATTTGTATGGAGGAGTATTAGGGCCAGAACAACTAGAGTAGAACGTTTTTTAATTTTAACAATAAAGTTTCAATGTCTGTATTCTCAATATTTTTACTTTATTAACATTTCCACTAAAAGTGCAAAATATATTTAAAGCTGCAGCAACAATGTGATTTGTTTACCATGTCTGTATTTAAGTAAATTCTGTTTGGAAACAATGTTTGGCTCTGCAAAACGCAATTCTTTAGAAAACTAAATAATTCCCCCCCAGTTTGAATAAGGTGCATCGGATGTTGTGACTGGACCCTAAACATCTTTATCATTTCCCCCCTCTATGTATCAAACTAAAACTCTTCTGTGGGACTCGCTACCTCATGTTATTTGTCTTTACTCAAAATATTTCTTCTTTTTTACATTCCTGGCAGAAATAGGTTTTCTACAATGAAAGTTCATCAACAGTATAGAGTATTGGAAATGCTTTGAGGCCTTAAGGTAGAGGAAGTCCAATTCCTTTTTCAGACCCATACAGTAAGTATCCAGGGTATGGCTGGGGTAGGCTACAGCCATACCAAGAAATATCTTAGTAAATTGCACAGACAGCAGCGAGATTGATTTCAGTAGCCACTTGTCTGGAAATGCCGAAGACTAGAAACGGTTTTGAAAACTTTTTTTTAAAAAACATATTTGGATGATATGGGTCTCTCACCCATAATGCAAATATGTTGTGGTATCTTTACTACATCCTTGAATATAGAGTATCGTGCCCTACAATACAAATGTTTTTCCTTCTCTTTTAGAATTTTCGAATCATAAATCTATCGAGTAGAATAGTTCATAAATCTAATCGATCGATTCATGATTCAAAGATTATAAAAGTAGCGTAGACATGTGGATATTATCCGGCTGAAAAAACGTGCATTTATCTAACAGGTTCGTTTTCCACAGACCTTATTTAGAACTATTTTCCAAAATCCTATGGAGAAATCCCATTGCTTTTTTGTCAAGGGAACCTTATTATACATCCATGGAGGGACCATGTTCAGCTTACTTCCGGGTTTTAGGACGTGTCACTGCACCACTCGAAGTCCCGCCTTTCTATTAGTCAACTAGAAAGACTACAAATCCCGTAAGTGGTGTCATTAACGTTACACATTACACTCGTGTTACTCACCGAAACCTTAGAGGTTTCTCAATACTCAAATTTCCCCTCCTCGACTCCTCTCCTCGAGACTTGGTGCCGCCCACAGGAGATGCGAGCGGAGGACTGAGGAGGGGAACCGAGGAGAGAGGAGTGGAAGTGTGACACTTGGTTCCTGCTTTGCTGTTGCTTTCTTGTACTTCACCAGAGTCAGTTTAAAATATCAATCAGCTTTTATTCTGCAAACCATGGATTAGACACACAGATCCACAGTTTAGCCACAGTATAGTGAGATGTTGCTCCAAAGCTAAGAATCCTCTAACACTGTTACGGCCCGTCTACACTACAGGCATCCAGAAATGCTTTCAACGGTTCGCCCATTGACTTGAATGGGGTGACGTAGAAGATTTTTAATCTTCGCCGAACTGCATTGTGGGGAGCATGGCATGGCTTTGCAAGCATCACGAGCACCTATCGGCATCAAAAGTTGAACAATGTTCAACTTTTGAGGCTCGATGCTCGGCATCAGCCAATCAAATCCTGTTTATGCAATTTCCGCCAGTACAAGCGCTAGCCAATCAAACCGCGTGTATGCTGATACTGCAGGTCTTGACTATTTTCCAGATGTCATAAAATGGAGGATAAATTACCGTAATTTTCGGACTATAAGGCGCACCTGAATATAAGCCGCAGCAGCTAAATTGAATGATGTGTACATATATAAGCCGCACTGGACTATAGGCCGCAGGTGTTTTAATGTTTAATTACCATATGTAAGGGTTCGTGCACAGAGGGGATTGTCGGGAAAGAGATTGCTGTTTGAGGAAGCTCCCATTTATTAACATTTCAACAAACAAGTTGCATATTTGCATAACGTATTCAAGTGTTACCATTTAGTGCAATAGTAGCTACAGAACATGTACTGTGCTGTGTAAACTGTATCACATAGCGTTTCAGACACACAAACTTTTCAACTTTCAAACTTAAACGGTGCGCTCCCAGCGCACATACCGGCAGTGATTTACAGCAGTGGTTTTCAACCAGTGGTACGGGGAAAAACTGTCTCGCTCTCGTAATGTCTGTCTGTCTTGCTCTCGTTCTGTTTCTCGTACCACTCTCGGTTCCACTTTTACTTTTGCGCGCTACCTGTCTCACTCTTTTCCGGCCTCCAGCTTTTCCTGCTGGAGCCCGCCGCTTAAAGGTGGGGGGCGCGGACCGACCATAGAGCCAATAGAGTTAAAGGTGGTGGACCGTAACCTGTAAAATCCATAGATTTAGGAGCTCCCCTAGTGGCCGTTAGCTGTAAAAATCCATAGATTAGCCGCACCGTTAAATAAGCCGCAGGGTCGAAAAATGGGAAAAAGGCGCGGCTTATAGTCCGAAAATTACGGTAATCGTTGCTGTGGCAAGTGTCCCAGTCCTGTATTACTGTACTCTGTTCACCTACCGGGACCTAAACCGGAGGAACCAGGCATGGCGGGAGGTGGCAGAGACAGTTGGTGAAACTGGTAGGTTTTCAACTGTTGGGGAGTTTATATCCAGTTTACTTCGTTGAAGAAGCGGGCTTTTTTTTGCTTTGTATGCCGTATCGGGCGGGAGATTCCTGATTGGTTGTTGGTCGCCTTGGGCGCGAGAAATCGCCAAGCCTCAGACACGCCCAGCTTCAAGATTTTTTTATGCCTTTAGTGTAGACGGGCCGTTACAGTGATCGTATAGTGGTATCATTTGTTTAGAGAAAAAGGATTCTAAATACAAACAAAGAAACCCAATAACATTTATTACAAACATAAAACAATTTAGTTTGTAATTGTGACAATAAAGATTAATCAAATTACTTAGATGAACAGTATTCAATAAAAACATTTAACAGCTCAAAATAAACATACCTGCAAACCATGGAATAGACACACAGATCCACAGTTTAGCCACAGTATAGTGAGATGTTGCTCTACAAAGGAAAGTTTCACCTCAGTGACGTAAATGCCACATGTACTCCACGACGTTAGTGGCTAACTAGTTCGCTGAAAAACGGCTCACTCTCAGTTTATGTACAATTATTTTAAAAAGTGATACACTATGGAATCTGAAGACATTTAGCTAAACATAAAATATAACCAATAAATGCAGATAGATTATACACAGAATAGTACACGTAGATCACAATTATTATTATATTACAACTGAGTGTGAACACAGCCACAACTCACCCAAAGCTAAGAATCCTCTAACACTGACGGATTCCCAAAATGCACCACATTCAGCGCAACACTATCTTCCGGCTGCGGCTTTTCAAAATAAAATAAAAGGACAAAACTATGTTTAACAGGATTTAATAAAACAAACATTCATTATTTACACTGTTGCATACACCCCCCTTAAATTATATTAAACTACAGGCAAATACTGAACATCATCAAGACAAGAGGGTAAGAAGAAAAAGAAAAAAATATATATTTGTGGTGGCTGTTCGAGGTGAAACCAAATCAAAGACACAAATTACAGTCGATACAAAATCCTCCCATAAGGAGTGAAAAGGATAGGGAGGTACCAGGCCCAATACTTTTCTCAGACCAGCAGAATATGCCATTTACACCTTCAAAGCATCTCATCTAAGGCAACACACATAGCATACCCACAAATCTAGAAACGCATACAAATACTACTCGGATGTAACCCATAAAAAACTGGTAGAATATCCTGACGGCTTAAACCTCAAATATCCTATGGAAGAATGCAAAAACTGAACTAGTAACAGATGAGGTATCTTCAACCTTCTGTGCTGCCATCTCATATATCAACTTTTTAGGAGGTTTGACATGCCTCCCACATCTAGTAGTGACTGAACCACCACAGCTCGCATGAACACTATGAGGTTGCGTGCAAATAGCATTGGTTTCATCAACAACTTCTGTGTAAGTTAAACGAGAAACACCAACTGAGTCTGGGTCAGTCAAGTCAGCAGCACTCACAGGGTCTGGGTCAGGTGGTAGAGTCACACTGTCAGGGTCGGTTGGTAGAGTCACACTGTCAGGGTCTGAGTCAGATGAGTGAGCATCAATGGCAGGGAATGAGTCAGGTGAGTGAGCATCACTGGCAGGGACTGGGTCAGGTGAGTCAGCATCACTGGCAGGGACTGGGTCAGGTGAGTTCATGAGCCAGTCCACAGTGCGATCGTAGCCATCTTCATTGTCCACATGCACAGAGACTTGACCTCTTCCACATTCCTCATCCCCATTATCTGAGTTGACAAACGAGGCAGGAGTTTCAACCTCGTCTATGAAAAGAAAGTCAACCGGGAGAAGCAGGTTCCGATGCACCTCTCTCTCTTTTCCAGATTGGGCATCTCTTATCCTGTACACGTTAATCCCAGCCCTCACCGACACAACATCATAGGGCGTAGAAACCCACTTGTCAGCAAGCTTTCTTTTGCCCCTCTCACCACGGTTGGCCAACAAAACTTGATCACCCACACCCAGCGGAGAACCCTTGACTTTGCGGTTGTAAAGCCGAGCATGACGGGCTTGCTCATTAAGGCTGTGATTTTGAGCAATCCTTGCAGCTTCACACAAGTCCTGTCTCAACTGAGAGACAAACTCATTATGGCTGACCACTCTTTCATCCTGAAGCCCATGCTGGAACACAATGTCAATAGGGAGACGTGGCACCCGGCAAAACATGAGGTAAAAAGGGGCAAAGCCGGTTGTCTCATGTACTGTGCAGTTGTAGCAAAAGGTCAGCGTCTGCAACACCCGGGTCCACCTGGCTTTCATTGTTGGGGGAAGGGTTCTCAACATATTCCCCAGCGTCCTGTTAAAGCGTTCTGTCACGCCATTACCCATGGGGTGGTAAGGTGTGGTGTGTGACTTTTGCACCCCCGCCACCTCCAAAAGGTCCTTAATCAGTCTGCTCTCAAAGTTGGCACCCTGATCTGAATGGATTCTCTTGGGGAAGCCGTATACACAGAAGAAATCATTCCATAACCGGCAAGCAAACATGTTTTGCAGACTGACTCCGACAGGGGAAAGCATGTGCCATTTTTGAGAAATGGTCAGTGACAACCAATACATCAACTGTCTTCTTGTCACCAAGTTCAGCTGTCCAAAAGTCAATGCACACCAGTTCCATAGGTTCGGATGTCTGAATGCTTTCCAGAGGCGCCCGGGCTTCGGGTTCAAGTGTTTTACGAACAACACATCTCTCACATCGTCGCACATGGTCATTTATGTCTCTTTCCATTTATGTCTCTTTCCATGCCAAAAAAAACTTTCCCTAGCAAGGGACATTGTTCTCGCACGGCCCTGATGACCAGCATTGTCGTGGAGGCCAAGGAGAATCTGAGGCTTGAGATCATCCGGCACAATGAACTGGAAAAGCTTTTTGTTCAGTCGATGGCATGTTCTCATTCTGTACATAATTCCATTGTGGACTTTAAGCTTTCTCCAGTGTCTGAGGAGTTTTCTGACGCCGCCTGGTTCAGATGTTGCCTCGCGTCTGGTAGCTTTCCTCTTTTGATGCATATAGAACAGGACCCTGCTTATGGTCTTGTCTTGATCCTGGAGATTCAAAAGCTGGCTCTGAGGAATAGGAGTGGAAGAGTCTTCCTCAGGCAACTGTGGCAGTGATAAGTTAGCACTGGGTAGGCCACAATCACCATGAGCCCTCAATGCAGCTGACACTTCTTCTGAGCTGATGGAACTTCCCACGGGCTGGTGAACAGGCCCAGCACCACGGTCAGATGACGTAGACCGGGTGCCTTGGACAACCTGGCAGTTGTTTGTCAGCCGAAAAACATCCTGCACTGTGCCCTTGACAACTCCATTGACTTCCTCCAGTAGTGCAACATACTGTATGGCTCTTTCAACAAGCGGTAACCAACACATGACTGGACAAAAGGCTCACGGCTCAAGGCATCTGCAACAATGTTTTTAACACCCGGAACGTACTTAAGATCGAAGTTGTATGCTGCAAGCTTGGCCACCCACCTTTGTTCACAGGCATCCAAACGTGGTTTTGTCAGAATGTACGAAAGGGGGTTGTTATCTGTCCAAGCGGTGAAATGTCTCCACTTTAACCAATGGCTGAATTTGTCGCACACAGCCCACTTCAGCGCCAAAAACTCCAGCCTATGTGCTGGATAGTTCATTTGAGACCGGGTCAGCGTCTTACTTGCAAAGGCGACTGGCCGTTCAACTGTCTCACCAGGTGACACTTGTGACAAGACGGCTCTAATACCATCAAAAGAAGCATCAACAGCGAGGATGAAAGGCTCATTGAAGTTCGGGTGAGCCAACGTGACACCATGAGTGAGCTCACTTTTCAGAGTTTGTAATGATTCCTGACACGCAGGTGTCCAGTCATTAGACGTAAGAGCTGCTGGGGCAGAGGACTTTTTCTTGAATTTCTTGCCTTTCTTCACATGTGATTGAACTTGTCGGCCAGAAATGAGTCTGAACAGAGGTTTGGCCTTCGCAGAGCAATCGGCAATGAAATGCTGATAATAGAAGACCATGCCCAAGAATGACCTGATCTTCTTCCAGGAAGGCGTGACACCATCGCTCTCCATCAACTCTGCTTCCCCCACATCAGCAATGGTCTTCACTTTGTCAGGGTCTGTTCTCACCCCATCTGGACAAACAATATGACCCAGAAACTTAACTGAACTCTTCAAGAGATGACATTTCTTAGGGGCCAGCTTGAGGTTGTGATTTTTCAGACGGGAGAACACCATTTCCAGACGTTCAAGAGCCAGCTGTTCATTAGGGGCAAAAACCATCACGTTGTCAAGGTAACAGAGTAAGCTGCTGAAGTTTTCATCTCAGAATATTGACAACATCATCCGCATGAAGGTTGCGGGACTGTTGGACAGGCCTTGAGGCATTCTATTGTACTCATGGAGGCCGAAGGGGTGACGAAAAGGCTGTGTACTTTTTGTGCTCCTCATGAAGTGGCACGTTGTAGAACCCAGAAGTCAAGTCCATGGTAGAGAAGAAGATATTTCCTCCCAGTGCAGCAAGAGCATCGGCTTGATGAGGCAATGGGTGTGCGTCTTTTATAGTCTTTGCATTGATCCATCTGAAATCAGTACAAATGCGCAGACTGCCATCCTTCTTCCACACCAAGACCAATGGGGATGCATACTCACTGTGAGATTTCCTGATTATGCCCTTTTCCTCCATCTCATTCAGTGTAGTCCTCAGCTTCTCATAGTGGCTTGGTGGAACCCGGCGGTAAGGCAAGCGAAACGGCCTCTCGTCCACAAGGTGTATTTTGTGGACAAAGTCTGTAGCCTCCCCACAATCCATCTTGTTTCTGGAAAAGATGGAATCATACTTCTCAAGAAGCTGAAAAAGTATATCTTTCCACTGCTCAGACACCTCACAACTCTCCAAGTCCAAATCTTGTAGCCCCAGCTTGTTTAGAGCGTCCTTTCTTTGTTCAGGGGTCTTTGTTGTCGAAGAGCACTTTGAGACACTATGGCTATTTACTGAAACCTTTTCAGCTGGGGGCAGTTGTTCAACTGCAACACATGGGAAGACATCTGCAATCTTACAGTTTCTCCTCAGAGTCACTGGCTCACTGCTTGGGTTAATCAGTTTGAGGGGAACCCACCTGTCACCTGAAGGATTATTTGAATTATTTGAAGTATTAAAGTAACGGGGTATGACAGGAAAGTTAAATCTGGTATATTCATTTTGGTGTCACCTTATATATGTTCATGTGTGTTAAATTTGAAGGGACAAAGTATCCTTTCCCTCCCCCAATATATTGAAGTGAAGTCTGTGTGTTTAGAGAGAGATGGGAGCAGGGGACACCCTTATTTGGGAAGAGGGCCAAGACGCTGGAATGTTTCCCTCGTAAAAGAAGGGTGTGCTTACACAGGCTTGAAGCAGATGTGTGGGTGTTTTCATTGAAGTAAATATAAGTGCTACATGATTACTGGTCAACTATACCTCTGTTCTTATTCTTTCATGTGTGGGTACTAAATGGCTACAAACATTGTGGAGAAATTAGCTTAAACATCTTTTATTACTCTATATGAAATGGAAGCAGTTTTTATGACAGGGACGAGAGAGGTGGGGGAGGGAGCGCATTCCGAGGAGTTTCAGCATATCAATTGTCAGGGGAATCGACTTGTTTTCAATAAGAGGTGTGTGGTTGGTTACTTTGTATTAATAATAACAGTATGTGTAAAGGAAGCTGGAAATATACAATGTGAAACCTTTTATTTCAAGTAAAGATGTGAACAATAGCTCAAACAAATGGAAAGGCTGTAAGACAAATGAGTGTGTTCTCTGTATTGGGCCGGTGTGAAGTTTGACTATTTGAAAAGCATCACTAATACTGCTTAAGAGCATAGGTAACGTGTTCCTCGTTATTATTGATATGAAAGTAATTAACATGTATTACGTATATTTAGCCAACTATAACAACTATATCTTAAAACATACTTTTAACTTGTGTGTGGTAACCTGAAGGGGGGAAGATGGACCCAGGGACAAAGGGCCATAAAAGGGGTGGGGGCTGGCTACAAGATGTGAACGGGGTTTCTTCTGCTGTGTCGCACTGATTGGGTACGACAGGCCATGTCTTGGTCTCTGCCAATAAGATGACCTCGGGGGGAAAGCCCGCACACACCCCCTCCTGTGTTTTTAGTATGAAACACTGTGTTTTCCCGGGGTTCACACTCTTTTTTTCTTCAGGCTGACCAGGAGGGTAGGACAGGAGTAGAGCAGGAAGTACTTCCTTTGTCTTTGTGTTTGTATGTGTATTTTGGGTTGTTACTGTATATCTTTAAAGCAAGATTATTGTTTAACTTGTATTCTGGTGTTTCTTAATCCTTTCCTTCTCCCGAATTCACCCAGCTTATCAAACGACACGCGGAGACGAGGTTGGTTTTCAACATCCTCCAAATCTCCAACAAGTGGTGACCCGACGTTTCTGAGTGGGGTGTTTTCGGGGAAGAGACCACCAGCGGCAAGCGGACGGAATAGTCCAGGGCTAAACATCTCGGCTTCTTCTGACAACTAACAACAGAGCTCTGACAATAACAGGTAAACAGATGCCAGTTTAATTCGAAATCTGTGATTTGACCATATTCCAAATTTTAGGGTTGTCAGACGAAGTTTACAGTGTTTTTTATAGTAACAATGCAAATGCGTGTTTTAGTAGTTAAAATCGGATATCAAGTTCCGACAGGCCAGAAGGGTATTAAAGTCCCTGGCTTGGAAGTGGAGGTATAAGAGTCCCCACAGTTAAAATCGGATATCAAGTTCCGACAGGCCAGAAGGGTATTGAAGTCCCGGGCTTGGAAGTGGCGGTATTGAGTCCCCACAGTTAAACTGTCTAGAGTAGTCAGTAGGTTGTATTAAGTCTCCATATAAGACTGACTCAAAATAACGAATCCACAGCTCGACGGGGCAGGGGACTAGTTATTTATGTTATAAGTGATCCAAAGGAGAGTAACGCAACCTTCAAAAACCAATTTTGGAGTGACCGGACCTCATTAATCCTTTGTTCTGTGAGGGTTGAATCTATGAAGCCAAACGTCACGATAAAGAGTTCTGTGAAGCCTGGGGACTACTCCATGTCAGCGTCACATCGTTGAAAGACGGTGTCGAAGCGCGCTGAGAGGCTTGCTAAACTTGTTGAAATAAACATCGGACAATAAAGGCTGAATAGACTGTACGGGGAATTTTTCTGTGAATATTTACTGGTCAGATAAAGAAGCAAAGTTTGAGCCTGCTGCTTCCAAAATCATTTCTCCCCTCAGTGAGGTGGAGCTCATTCCTGGTCGGGTGCCGCCATCTGGTGGCAAACAGGGTGTGGCACAGAAAGGACAGACTAGCGGTTCGAGTATTGCTTAATGGTATAGTTTGTTGGCTCCATCTGCTGGCCGTATTTTGTAGTATCTCTTGCAATATTGCATTACACCTGGAAGACGCTTTAATCCAAAACAACTCACAATAACTGCGTTTCACCAGGAACATACAATCAAAGAAGACAGGATCATTAAATTACGATCAGGGTTTATAGGTGCCAAAACATTTCGAGTGCTACTCAACTGGCTTTCAATAAGCCAGTCCGCTGCTCCTATAGAAGCGCTTTATTGGTACTTTTCTGTTATTACATTTATCCCTCAAGGTGGAGTTCAAATACAGGTGTTTGTACACTCCAACTATTTACACGTCTAGACAAAGGCAGGGAAGCTAAATAAATACAATAACTACATTAGGAGTGACGACGAGCATTGTCCTGTATATCACAAATTACTAGTGAACACATATTAACCTAGTCAGATAAATACACGCGAAGTCAATATGGAAGGGCAGTTCAACAAAAGTGATTTAGACGTCCCAATTCCCGGGAGTTTCCGAGAACAATGGGGACAGATTGAGGGATTGATTCTAAGTGGAACAAAACAGGGAGACAAGAAGACGGCTTGTGCCGACCTTAGGTTCCTCCATGATAAAATGATAAAAGAAGATAGAGTGGGAGGGGATGACACTCTAGGAAATTTGGGCTCAGCTCTGAATCAGTATGAGCGACAGCTGGTAAAGAAACTGGGTAACCTAAACGAGCAGAAGCCCGGATTTTTTGCCCGTCAGAAACTAAAGGGAGAGAGAGAGGCGGTTGATAAATTAAGGAGGATTTGCCACAACGCAGCAATTGTCAGGAAGGGGATGATTGTGGTTCGCCCCCCAGTCAACAATCCCCCAGTCATGGTAGCAGCCCAAACACAGGGGGGGGAGTTTCAACGCTCTAGTGACGTTGGCACTCTCCTGTTCCCCCAGGACAGTAGGGAGGCATGCGTGCTGACACCACCACCCACAGATGACGACATACATCAATATGTTGCAGAACGTATCGCATTTTATAGGGATATGACTCAAAAGGACACCTCGGCCTCAGACAGGAGGAGACGAAATCTCAGCAGTGCTGTAAATAACGGGTGCACTGCAAGAACGGCTAGTTCAGGAGAGGGGTCTCAGACAGGAAATATAGGGGATCAGGATGTCTCCATTCAATCCCCCCTGATTTATCCGGATTTATCCAGTGTATCTACACAACCGCCTCCTTACCCTTCCCCTGTCCCGAACGCACCCCCCAGGTATAGTCTACAAATGCCACTGGAAAGAGTGGGCTCTGAGTCAGCCCAAGAACAAGCAGGTGTAAGGGGGGGTAACTTTAAAATAGTGGGTGATGTTTCGCTAACTCCTTTAAGGAAGACCTCCATTAAAAAGGGCGAGAGCAGCCCCACGCCGGAAGAATTGATCGCCATTGTAGAAAAATATGAGGACAGGGAAAGAGCTTATGGTGGCGCGGACCATCAGGATAGGGAGGGGGTCCATTGTCAGGAAGCGGAAGAATCATTGAGAAGAGAGAAGGAAGAAATAGAACAAGTACTCCAGGACAGCATGAATAAAGAGCAGGGGGGCGGTAGCCAACAACAAGCAGGTGGGGAAGGGTACAGTGAAAGTTCTTCCGAGGGCGAGGGCAGTTTGAGGGACCTGCCGTTCCAAGAACGGCAGGCACAAACAGGCCATTACTACACCAGCAAGGGAGGGGCATCGGGGGATGAGAGGGGTGAGTGTTCCTCTGGAGCAAAACAGGGAGATGTCAACGGCAGGGTGCGCAAGAGCAAGGTTAAGTACATAAGTATGACAGGAACAATCTCTGAACTGACTGCTACACAGGTCCTTGCACTTCCCCGTATGACTTTGAGATCCCAACACACCTCAGAGGACAACACACCTCTTCCCTTTATGGTTCCAGTATTACAGGCTCCTTTGGTGGCACTCCCCAATGGGAATACCGCTTACCACCCTTTCTCACTAGGAGATGTGCATGCACTGGTTGACAAAATGCCGCTACCTACTGAGGGAGGGAGACATTGGATGAGAAAGTTTGCTGATATGTCAGTAGGACAAACAATCTGCCTTGGTGATTTCAGGAGGATATTAGCACAACAGACTTCCAGCCATGACGTAAAGAGAGTTGAGGAAAGATCAGGAACAGTAACAATGAACGATAACCAGCCTATCTCTTCCAACAACATACACAGCTTGCTGAGCTTGGCAATGAGAGCACATTTCCCACAGACGGGAGGAGGTTACGGCTCATTGTCTTTCACGTTCACACCTGGGGAGGCCGCAGCAACCATGTTGCTCAGGTCACGCCAACAATACATAGTAGCTACTGACTGTAGTCCAGAAAATAGTGACCAACATATGCAGATGTTCCGTAAAGCCATATTAGCAGCAGTACCTGCCGAGATTAAAGCTCTTATGGAGGACAACCCAGAAGTTGATCTACTAAACACGCAGACATGGGAGCGTCATCTGGGCCATCATGTAGGAAAATTTAACAAACAACTTACAAAGAATAAAACTGAGGAAGAAGAGTTAAGAGTGCAACTACTCCGTGCTCAGCTAGAAATAGCCCGTAAAACAGTTCAAAATGAGAAGAAGAGTGCCAAACAGCTGATTGTTCATCCTGTGGCGCCGGCAGACCAGGCACCGGGGCCGCAAAACCCAAATGGGGGTTTTCCCAACCAAGGTCCATTCTATAACCAGCCCCAATACGGCTACAATAATGGTTTTCAGCAACAGAGGGGCGGGTTCAGAGGCAGGCCTAGGGGTAGAGGAGGGTTTCAAACAGCTCCAGGAATGTACCAATATCAACAGAGGGGGTGTTTCATCTGTGGACAGACCGGCCACTGGTACAAGATGTGCCCGACGGGAACCCCTCCACAGGAAGGGCGGGGACAAGGGGGACAGAGAGGGCATGGACAAGGGAACAGAGCAGACATGCAGTATGTCCAGAAACCCCATGAGGCAGCCCCACAGGCCCAACACCAAGACCAGGGTCACGTTGCACCAAATGTGATGGCTGCTCCCTATGGCCAGTTTGTCCAGTACGAACAAGACTATTACCCACCACAATGAGGTCGCCCAGGGAACCCTGAATGTACGGGCCTGGCGGACCCTTACATGGACATGACTGTAAAACACGCGAAATTACCGTTCCTTGTTGATTCAGGAGCTCGATATTCAACTATCAACTCCCCCGTTTTTAACACATCCAAGTCCAGTAATACGGTCTCAGTCATAGGGTTTTCGGGAGCAATAGAGCAGGTGCCGCTCACTACGCCATTACCCACCAGAATAGCGGGCCAGCTATTTTTTCATCAGTACATTTTGGCACCCCAAAGTCCAGCTAACCTCATGGGGCGGGATGTTCTTATCAAAGCTAACGCCTCGATCCTCTGTTCCCCCGACGGACTAATAATATCATTCCCAAATGGCACTCGCCTCAATTGTTCACTGTCAACCATAAAGTCAGCTTCTCAAATGATGTTGGCCCAATCCACTGCAGCAGAAGCAACTCAGCAGGCCACTATATACTGGGGGTTGCTCGACCGGCCCCAAGACAACACACCAGGACTATTTTCCATTTTTCAACAATGGAAGCCGTGGATTAACCTCCTCAGGCCTTATGGTTCCCCTCCAGATCCTCCCCATCTGACGCTGAATTATGATAGAATGGACGACCAAAGTTATGCATATGCGTATGACGCAGAGGTGGCTATGTCCATTTGGGACGTAGCCACAACCAATTTATTTATGGGTCAAGCGGGGGTGGCTGCATCTGTTGAACTCACTGATGAGCAACTCTATTGGTACCGTATGTCAGCTGAGGCCACACCACACATTTCATTAGCTATCAGGAGGGGCTATGAAGCCAGGGAACTTGGTCCTATGGTAAAGACACTGCTAGAAGTCGAGGATTGGGAACCAACACAAATAGCAGCACTCACATACTCTCCCTCACACAAGGCTTATGCTCTAAAAATCTGCACACAAGAATGCATCTTCATGGAGAGACACGAAGTGGAGAGACATCACGGTAGAGAAAAGACTGACCATTCATTTACTGAAGACATGTTGCGTGACCTCCCACCTGACCTGTGGGCATCTGACTCTCATGACGTAGGTTTCTGCTCAAAGGCTGCACCAATAACATTTGAAGTGAGTAGCACTATGCCTGTATATCAACCACAGTACCCTGTTAAACCACAGGCCAAAGGGGGAATCAGCAAGGCAGTTGAGGGTCTGAAGAGAGCAGGGGTGTTGGAACCCTCACAAAGCGAGTGGAACACTCCAATACTCCCGGTATCAAAACCTAGCGGGGAGTACAGAATGGCTCATGATTTAAGGACCATTAATGCTATTACAACTACAGCTCTGGTACCAGTGCCTAACCCATACACGGCTATTTGTAATATCACACCTGAACATACCTGGTTCACCTGTATTGATCTGGCCAACGCTTTCTTCTGCATACCCCTGGCGGAGAAGATGAGGCCTATTTTTTCATTTACAATGGGAGGGGAGAAACTACAGTACACGAGACTGCCCCAAGGCTTCAGTCTGTCTCCAGGAATATTTAACAAAATACTCAGGGAACAGCTAGATGGCGTTTCATTACCAGAGGGGGTGGTGTTGATCCAGTATGTAGATGACCTTCTCATTGCAGCACCCTCCGCAGCCTCTTGTTTAGAGGCCACCAGGAACCTACTGGTTCGCCTCCATGCAACAGGGTTCAAGGTCTCCAAGAAAAAGCTACAATGCACCCGTAAAGAGGTGACATTTTTGGGCAGAGTTATCTCTCCAGCAGGTACGGGCATGTCAGCAACACATCAGGAGGTTATATTGCATCACCCAAAACCCAGGACAGTCAAAGACATGTTATCTTTTCTGGGTCTCACAGGCTACAGCAGACACTATATCCCAGAGTATAACCCAAGAACAGCTGTACTGAGGACACTGATCAATGAGAAAGGCATGCGCAATCTCACTGTCACACTGTACTGGACACAAGCTGCAGAAGCTGCGTTCATTTCTCTCAAACAATCCATGTCCCAGGTCACCTCTCTCGCCTCTGCATCCTATGCATTGCCATTTTTCCTTGATGTTTCTGAAAATGAGAACACAGTAAATGGTGTTCTATTTCAGAAAAAGGGGGGATGTAGGTCAATACTGATGTACATTAGTGTCACACTGGACAGAGTGGAGAACAGGGAACCTCCATGCACAAGACATGCAGCAGGTACAGCACGTATCTTAAACAAAATTTCACACATTGTGATGAGACACCCTTTGACAGTACTGACAACACATAGCATTGTCTCTTTTGTGAACTCAAGTGCATTCACAATGACTTCCACAAGACAGACCAGGTTAGAGAAAACTCTGACGCAAGCACACATCACCTACACACATGAAGGAGTTAACAGCGCAGACACCATTGGCAGCGGAGAACCCCATAGGTGTGAGGAAAGAATCATCCAGGATGTGAAGCTAAGAATAGATCTCAGAGACGAGCCTATGCCACATGCAGAAAACCTGTTCACAGACGGCTGTTGTTTTAGACACCCCACCAAAGGGCTCCAAGCGGCCTACGCAGTCGTGAGTCAAAAAGCTGAGGGAGAGTTTGAAGAAAGATCAACAGGAGAAGTAACAGGGAAAGTCTCAGCACAGTTGGCAGAAGTAATGGGAGTCATTGCAGCATTAGAGCTATCAAAGGGAAAAGATGTAAACATCTATACAGATTCAGCATATGTTCATGGTGTCATACATGTGGAGATGCGCCAATGGATGCGAGCAGGATTTGTAACATCCACCAATACTCCCATCAAACACGAGAAACAGATCAAAAGGCTTGCAGAAGCAGTAATGTTACCCAACAAACTAGCTTTACTTAAATGTAAAGGTCACAGCACGGTGGACAACTATTTGGCTTGGGGTAAACTTGCAGCAGACAAGGCAGCTAAAGCCAGAGCAGGGTATATACCCCAGTTTCAAATGCTGGTCTTAAAATCTGCTGACTTACTGCCCGCAGTAACAGATGATACTCTTAAAGAAGCTCAAGCAACAGGGTCTCCTCAAGACAAGACAGTATGGTTAGACAGAGGAGCTACCAACAAAGACGGGATATGGTACTCCCCAGATGGGAGACCAGTGATACCCCCAGGATGGATAAGATCAATGCTTAAAGAAGCACACGGCCCAACACATTGCGGCAAAACTCAAATGAACAGACACCTGACTCACTGGTGGCACCCCTACCTACCTGACATGATAGCTAATTACCTAGAGGAATGTGTAATTTGCTTAACCCATAACATCAGAGCCACTGTAAAACCGCACCAGGGAAAGTTTCCTTTACCTAAGATGGCAGGAGAAGAAATCATAATTGACTACACTGACATGATTGACAAAGTAAGAGGGTTCAGATACTTACTAGTTGTAGTCGATGCATACACAGGTTGGCCAGAAGCTATGCCATGCAGGAGAGAAGATGCAGACTCAGTGATCAAGTTCTTAGTCACTCATTACATTCCACTACATGGGTTTCCTAGGAAAGTGAGGTCAGACAATGGCAGCCATTTCAAGAACCACGACCTACGCACAGTAGAACAGTCTTTAGGACTAAGACACAGTTTTGGAGCTGTCTATCACCCCCAATCTCAGGGAAAGGTAGAAAGGATGAACCAGAACATCAAACAGAAACTCAGCAAAGCATGTGAGGAGACAGGCATGAAATGGTTAGAGGCCTTGCCTCTGGCTCTCATGTCAATTAGGAGCTCTATAAACAAAGGGACAGGCTTCTCCCCATTTGAGCTGACACATGGCCATCAGTTTCCTGGCCCAGGAGCCTTGAGTGTAGGAAAGGAAGTAGAGGTCCTGAGTCCGAAACCTTATTTCCAGCAGCTTAAGGGATTGGTGTCAGGATTTTCCACACAGGTTGCTGATGCCAAAGGGGGACCCGAAAAACACGAGGCCAACACAGCGGAGTTCGTCTGGCTGAAGGTCATCCGGCCCAAGTGGCTCAACCCCAGGTTCACCGGCCCCTACAGAGTGACCCAGCGGACATCCCATGCTGTCCGCCTAGAAGGAAAGGGGGACATCTGGTACCACTGGAGCCAGTGTGCAGCGGGGAAATCACCTGGAAGGACCCTCGACGACATCCGGACGGACCTGGCTATCATCAACGCGGACATCCCTACAGCAGACGACTTGGAAGCAGGCATCAGCGGACTGGAGGAGAAGGACCTCGCGGACATCCCTACAGCAGACGACTTGGAAGCAGGCATCAGCGGACTGGAGGAGAAGGACCTCGCGGACATCCCTACAGCAGACGACTTGGAAGCAGGCATCAGCGGACTGGAGGAGAAGGACAACAAGGACATCCCTACAACCGACAGCCCAGAAGTCGCCATCAGCGGGCCGAAGCACGAAGACACAGGACTTCACAGGAAGACAGAGGAACCTGCTCCCCTCTGATCAGGTTGCTATAAGCTACACATAGCACCTCTTTTACAACAAGTCCTCCAACTAATACGACCAAATAGGTCGATTGTTTTCCTCGTTTTCCGACCCATTAATACGACCCAGAGCAGCGTTTTCAATCAACGGGTGCGTCAGCCTGTATACCTTTACGACCCACGGGCGCGTTTTAAATCAACGGGAGGCGGCGTAATGACGTACAACGTCCTCGACAACTTCTGTTAACAACCATCGTTTTTCAGACACGTACACTCTTCAAAAATCACGGCTGTCTGTCGTAGAACAAAACGTGATCCGTCTCTTAAATTTGTGTCGACCACAGACCTTATTTCGAGCTATTTTCCCAAAATTCTATGGAGAAATCTCATTGGTTCTGACGCGAGGGAACCGGAAGTGGTCAAATGCTAACTTACCGGGGTTTTGGACTCGTCACTGCATCAGACAACATCCATTTATTTCCCAGACAAGCTAATAAACGTGAGTAGTCAGATATCAAAAGTATATTCATTTTGGGATATGTATTATGTTGTTTTATTTTGTCGTCTAGTACAGTGACTAAGATTACTATGTTTACCTAGGAATAATGATAGCAAAGCTAAATTAGCCAAAAGTAGAATCAGCTAACGTTAACGTGAGCATGGAAGTTATGTGATCCATCGGTTCATGCGGTTGATCCAAATGTTATCAAACGTCACATTCTTTATAACTATATTAAATACTATTTATCTATTAAGTGAAGAGTGACCAGGGGTGTAATACTGCCGGAACACCGCTCCGGCACCTAAAACGGGGATGGTTGTTAGCATCTGGTGCTAGCTAGCTATGATAACGGATAGGCTAAGAGGCTAATGTACCTAATGTAATGTTTACACAGTTAACTTTAGTCTAAGTTATCTCAGTGGGTCTGAAACAGTTTGGTCACCATATATGGAAATACATATTTCCAAGGCACACTTTTATATTATTGTAATGTTCCACAATAGGAGTCGGAAATTCAAGTTCTTAGGTTCAATAGCTCCTTTGGTAGTATACAAATACAGGTTCATAGGTCACAGGTTGCAGGTCGCAGGTTCAACGTCACACAGCACCCTAAAAAAAATCGAATGAATCTAAAACATCGATGAAATCATTACAATTCATACTATTGGACATACAACAAATGCATAAAAAAACAAAACAGTAAATAGTTAAATATGCACAAAGATACATTTAAAAAAAGTATTATTCTTATCATTTTTTTTATTATTGAAATGTATACAGTTAAGTTTCATATGGGTGTTGACAGATGTATCCATAGATTTAGTTAATTTTGCCCTCAAGTGCACAAGATTGATGCATTTAACTTCACGGGGGCCTCCGGACCCCCCTAGAGGACATGAGGTCCACCCCCACTTAAAACATATTCACATGGATAGGATACTAAATACATGTGCACACTTTTTATATAGTAACCTTTGTACCTCAGCAGGAGGGAGTTAGTTTATAAAGGTCCTTCACTGATCACTTAACTATCACACAGCTGTGTGCAGCATTTACTGTAAGAATCACACATTTATTCAATAATGCAGACTTAATAAATGACCATTCTTTGTTGATTCTGGCTGGAGTGTTAATTGACAGTAGTTACATAAGCTTCAAAACAAGCCACAACTGCGCGTGCACACGTGCAGAACTTATAGAATTAGCAATACACCCCTGCTAATGATGATTTTAGTATTATTTTCTGTGATGATGGAGCATCAACTTTTGGATCAACCAGATATTGACAGATTAGGGTTGTCCATAACATTCACTTTAAACATGTGACTGACTCTGTATAACATTGTTTTCCTTACTCTTGTGATTTTTGTTCATCCTATCTAAAAGATAAAAAAACATGAGTTCATTGTTTTAACAAGATTTTTCACGATATAATAAAATACATGAATCCTGTAAACATTTGGAGTATAGTATTCTTATTTTTGGTATTCCCTGACATTATCTGTGTTTCTGTTACAGATGCCTACTCAAAAAGTGTGCCAGACATGCAGGCAAAGCATAGGAGTAGCAAGTAAAAAATGCAAACAATGTGGTGCCATCCAACCCTACAAAGAGAAACTCTCCAAGCAAAAAGAAAAGGTTGCACAGGAGTGGAAGGCCACGCAACAGAAAAACCACAGTGTCAACAAAGTGTATGACTCGACACATTTACTGGTAAGCTTTTTTCTCTTGCAGATGTCAGTTATCATAAAAAAGTGTGTAAATAATCCCTGATCTTAATCTTTTTATACAAATTGTTAAATTACTGAATTGATTTATACTTTCCAACAGTCGCCCTCATTTACTTTTTAAAAATAATCCTAATTTCTTAAGTAAGTTTATGTGAGAAGTAGGGATGGGCATTTTAAGAAATCTCTTTAATCGATCATCGTGAGACGTTAACGATCAATTATCGATTAATCGTTAACATTTATACCCGTCAAAAAAACTGTATGACGTATTGTAACGTCCACCCGGACAGGTCGGAATGACGAGCGAAGCGTATACAATCTTAACAGCTTTATTGCGGTTACAGGAAGGGTCACTGTGGGCCGGGACCACGCCAAAACAACCAAAAACAACAAACCGCTCAACAACGTGCTGCTCTTCCTCTCCCTAACATGCAGCCTTTCTCACCCACACGCACGCGCCCACACAGACACGCACTCAAAAAGCCCTCTGCTCTCCACCCCGCCCCTAACTGCTCTCCTCACAGAAGCCTGACCATAAAACAACCGTTAACAGAACACGTGAACATTAATGCAGGTCGATACAGAATAACAGAAGTGAGAAACTCACTTTTATGTTTATTTAAATGTGCAAATGTTAAACAAAAGAAATATCCCCGACGCCTCCGCGACATTAAAAAAATAAGAGCCAGTGTTCTTAAAACAAACAAAAACAAAATAAATACAATTCCGCCTCTTTTAGACATAAAACATTAACTAACAATAGTATAATGAGAAACTCCTGTGTTTAAATGTGCAAACAATAAACAAAAGAAATGTCGCGGAGGCGTCGGGGATATTAACAAAATAAGAGCCAGTGTTCTCAAACAAAATAAATACAATTCCGCCTATTTTAGACATAAAACATTAACTAACAATAGTATCAGAAACTCACTTCTGTGTTTAAATGTGCAAACAATAAACAAAACAAATGTCGGAGGCGTCGGGGATATTAACAAAATAAGAGCCAGTGTTCTCAAACAAAATAAATACAATTCCGCCTATTTTAGATATAAAACTTTAACTAACAATAGTAAACACAAAACAATAACACGTTATAGGCCTCGGTCTGACTAAAGGCTACGGTGGTTAGGAGGCTATAGCTTACTTAACCTACTGGTTTTTGTTGAGGAAAATTAGCATGTTAACATGCTCGGGGGTGAGACGTGAACGGAGCCGAGTGACGGTCAGTCCAGCGGCTGAAAAGACCCGCTCTGACGGGACCGAGGTGGCGGGGATGCAGAGATAGCGTCTAGCTAATTTAGCCAGCCTGGGAAACTTTCCACCGTTCACTTTCCACCAATCAGTCGGGCTGCACTCCAGAGGTGGGGGTATGTCCCTCAGAAAGTTCTGAGTCTCTGTTTCAATGCCAGTGTCCTGTGGGGTAGATGAGTATTGCTCCCCCAGGAGAAGTGCCATCGCAGAAACGTGCGTAGTGGCAGTGACAGTTGTGGGACTTCCCCGGCATGACAACACCGCCTCCTCTCTCCCAGTCTGTGGGATAGCCGCCTCACCTGCATCAATTGCCTCTCCCAGTTCAACCAGTTTAGCATTAGCAATTAGTCTCTGTGGTGGCGAAAGAAAGCTCAAATGCTTGTGACGGGGATCCAGCATGGATGCAATCATTGGGGCGGATGTCACAAACTCGTCAGACCAAACCTGTATAAATAAATTATAGAAAAATGTCGGATGATCGATAAAAAACGTTTGAAAATATGCCATATCTAAATAAGCAAAGCACATAAGTGACATTTAGCTATGCCTATGTCAGTCTCGTCATCAGCGGCTATTTATTATGAGTGTCATGTCAACTAATTAGTTAGTTTACCTTCATTCTGTTGCTGAGGGAGGACTTCACTTTGGTCTTGAATTCGGTTACTCTGGTCTCGTCTCCTTCTCTCCGCATGAGATGGGTGTTGATGAGGCTGAAGCTTACTGGATAAATGTTTGAGATGGAGACGTCCTTCTCGGCAGACATGGCAGTTGTGACACACTTAAGTGCTGCTAACACAGGCTGTGCGTCCTCCATGAGCCGCCAGTGCTCATCCTTCAGCTCCAGGACCCTGGCATCTTGAAGCTTGGTCAGGGTTCTGTCCGAGAGGACAGCAACAACAGCCCAGCGCTGCTCCACAAGTCGCTCAAACATCTCACAGACTGAGTTCCACCGTGTTTTGCACGATTGAATAAGCCGGTGGGTGGCGAGGCCCATTTGCTCCTGCTTCTCCTTAAGCGCATTGGTTGCCACAGTGCTGTGATTAAAGTGGCTAACGAGTTTACCAGCTGCAGAGATGACCCGATGCAGGTAAAGAGCAAACCCGTCATTTATGGCTAATTGGAGAGTATGTGCAAAGCAAGCAACAGACACCCAGCTGACTCTGGTGGGATTGTTGGCAGCCGTAATGTTGGCCGCGTTGTCGTGGACGCAGGCGATAACTCTGGCTTCAAATCCCCACTGCTCTACAGCTTCATTCATCTTCTCAGCGAGAAGGTCGGCAGTATGCCGGCCTGGAAGGCTTTCAGTGAGCAGGACCGCTGAATTCATTTGCCAGTTGTCGCAAATGTAGTGGCATGTGATAGTGATGTAGCTCTCCGCTGTTAAAGCGGTCCAACAGTCTGTTGTTATAGCAACACTAGCTGCTGTGGCTAACTTGTTTAGGAGCTCCCGTTTTCGCTCCTTGTAGTGGGTTTCTATGACCCTGGTGATAGTGCGCCGTGAGGGAATCTGATACGCTGGTTCAAGTAAACTAACCACATCTCTAAATCCTTTCCCCTCGACGACAATTGTGGGGAAGATGTCCACTTCAATCATTTTGGCGATACTTTCTGTGATTTTCTCCGCCCGCTTCGCATCACAGCTCCTCCGGTTTAAAACTGAGGTGATGGTGGGCTGAACGGAGGATTCAGTGCCTCTTAACACGCTGGGATGAAGGCTCTTTAAGTGGTACATCATCGGAGTTGTTGTACTTGTAAACCGTGTCGCAGTGTATACAGTGAGCGGACTCGTTTTTTATCTCAAAATGGTCCCACACCGGACTTCGTTTCGCGCGCTTCATGTTGTTATCTTTGTGAGTGAGCAGCTCGCAGGAAGTTTTCTCTGCTGTCGCGACTCCTTACGCTATATCGCCCCCTGCTGGTAGGATGTTTTATTACCGATCATCGATAAGAAAAATACGAAATCGACAAAATCCTTAACGATCAATTATCGATCATCGATTAATCATGCCCATCCCTAGTGAGAAGTACAGACTAGTGCACGATTACTGCACTTCATGTAATGTGTTAAGCAAAATTGTTGTCACCGTTGTATTTAAATCTGTAAAGGCATAACACATTTTTTCGAACTGATGTTAGATAGTGTTTGTACTTGCAAGCACCCAGTTTTAGTAAAACATTATTTCTTAACCAGAAGTAACATAGTTCAGGCCAGTGGTAATTCCTAGAATCAGAGCTTCAATGTACATGTTTTTCTAATTATATCTTACAAAAAAACCTGCATTTTGGTGTTTTATATTTTATTTTGGAACTTCATAGTATAGAAAACACATAATTATGTGACTATGGTTTCCAAAAGTAAAATAAATGAAATATCATATACATTTTTGAATAAATGGTAAAACCAAGAATGTCAGTGAATCAAAACCAGCCCATATTAATATAGTGCTTGAAAGACAATCAAGACCTGGACAGAGTTAGTATTAATAAAGAGGCCCTTAAAAGCACTTTCATTAAGCTTACCAGAGTCTCTGACTTTGAGCCGTGTTCGAACAGTCATTTAAAAATTCCCCTGTAACACCAGCTTTACATCTGAAGTGCTGTTAATGCGGAACTTTGAACCTGAAATGATATAGGTTATAGCTTGCTGACATGTTTCAAAGCTAAATGTAGCTTATTCAGATATCTGAATGTGAGAATTAAATGGACAAATATTAGGCATGCCAGAAACTGACCATGATCAAAATCGGACAGCCCTGGCGAATATTAATTGATTATTCGCCGCCGAATTGAAACTAAGCCAGGAAAAAAAGAAATACATAAATAATAATAAAAATATATATAAATAAAATCGAATTTTAAAAATAATTTTCGATTATGGAGACTGTAACGAATATTCGAAAAATAGAATAATCGCTGGCATCCCTAACCCATATAAAAAGAACTATGCCCATGTAAAAAAAACTCAAAGTGAACCCGAGCTCGATAAACTTCTTTTTTTTTTACAGTTCTTTTTTAGGGGCTCCCCTAAAAGGGGTCTAAAATCACACCTGGTTAATTGTGGGGTGCCTTCCTCAATGTGCACACGTATCACATCAGTGCATTTTTCACTTAGGCAAAATAAATGGAGTTATAATGGCTTTAGGTGTGTGAAAATGTTTAGAACTGTTGTGTACATAATATTTCTTGTTTTTTTGTGTCCATTGTGTTCCAGCTCCACAAATGGAAAATGTTAGATCGGCGTCCCATCCTCCTTCTTGCCAAGAGAGGCACAAATGGTTTTTGCCGATTGCATCTGTCCATGGCAAATCGAGACAGAAGATGGTAACAATGCACTTGTTACCATAAAGAGGATTTACGAAAGCCTTATTAATGGTAAAGTATACAAATCTGCATGCTATATTTCAGTAATTTATCTGTTAACATTTTTTGTAAATTAGTTGCCCAGTTATCTGGTTTTAAATGTAAAAAAATGTGAATCACTGTTTACCAAGTAGTACAAATATGTCGTTATGTCTTGTTTTGTCAGTTAAAGGGCCCATGTCATGCTTTTCTGGTTATTACCCGTCCCCTTGTGTGTTATGAAGCTTTTCCTGCATGTAAACGGTCTGCAGAGTCACAAACCCTCAAAGTACACCCTGTAGCGAGTAAAACTCTAACACAGAAAATACCTGTCTATGCTGCTCTTTTTCAAAAAAAAATCTTCCTGAGTATAGTGACGTAACGGGGATAGTGACGTACCGGCTCACACACACTCACTCAGCCTTATCTTTTCTCAGCCGAGGCTCCGTGGATCTCCTCACGCACACACGCACTCACACTCACAGCCTGGATGTGAGTGTGTGTGTGTGTGTGTGTGTGCGCTCAGGCTGAGTTCCTCGCTGTCTCGCAGACCCCACACAGCAACCAGGAAACAACACCAGTAATCCAGCTCACATTGTCTGCTCCTCGAGCCTCAAAGGGCGGAGCAGCGAGCCCCCCAACGTCCCGCCAACACGGCACCCAGACCCCACGCAGCATTCTCATCTGTTTGTCCTTACTGGTGTCATTTCCTGGTTGCTAACAAACGCCATTGTAACACATAATCACTGATGTTCCGCTGTTTCATTTTTAGCTGTAATTACTCAGATTATAAATGTATATGGCGGATTATACTTGGTCATTTACTCACCATGCGTCTACTTTTTTTTCTTCTCAATAGTGACTTTGGCAGTTGAACCTGAGGGCCCTTGTACCACACAGGCAGAAATGGCCGCAGACCCAGGATCAGACTTGTCTGTACCTCTTACCACCGAGACTGACACTGAGTTCACTCTCTTCCTCACTCCTGTGTCCTCCGGCCTGACTCCTGCTCTCTCCTCCGGGCTGACTCCTGCTCTCTCCTCCGGGCTGACTCCTGCTCTCTCCTCCGGGCTGACTCCTGCTCTCTCCTCCGGGCTGACTCCTGCTCTCTCCTCCGGGCTGACTCCTGCTCTCTCCTCCGGCCTGACTCCTGCTCTCTCCTCCGGGCTGACTCCTGCTCTCTCCTCCGGCCTGACTCCTGCTCTCTCCTCCGGCCTGACTCCTGCTCTCTCCTCCGGCCTGACTCCTGCTCTCTCCTCCGGGCTGACTCCTGCTCTCTCCTCCGGCCTGACTCCTGCTCTCTCCTCCGGGCTGACTCCTGCTCTCTCCTCCGGGCTGACTCCTGCTCTCTCCTCCGGCCTGACTCCTGCTCTCTCCTCCGGGCTGACTCCTGCTCTCTCCTCCGGCCTGACTCCTGCTCTCTCCTCCGGCCTGACTCCTGCTCTCTCCTCCGGCCTGACTCCTGCTCTCTCCTCCGGGCTGACTCCTGCTCTCTCCTCCGGCCTGACTCCTGCTCTCTCCTCCGGCCTGACTCCTGCTCTCTCCTCCGGGCTGACTCCTGCTCTCTCCTCCGGCCTGACTCCTGCTCTCTCCTCCGGGCTGACTCCTGCTCTCTCCTCCGGCCTGACTCCTGCTCTCTCCTCCGGCCTGACTCCTGCTCTCTCCTCCGGCCTGACTCCTGCTCTCTCCTCCGGCCTGACTCCTGCTCTCTCCTCCGGGCTGACTCCTGCTCTCTCCTCCGGGCTGACTCCTGCTCTCTCCTCCGGGCTGACTCCTGCTCTCTCCTCCGGGCTGACTCCTGCTCTCTCCTCCGGGCTGACTCCTGCTCTCTCCTCAGTGTCTTCCTCACAGAAAAGAAGACCAACGAGGAATAAAGTGGCAATTAATGGTATGTGCGGGTTAATTTGTAATTATCTTATTTACATCGACTGAAACTGTGTTTGATTTTGCACATTGAATTAGTTAAAGAGAGAGAAAACAATCATCGGTACAATTAGAATACACCACCTTTTGTTTTGTTTAAGACTTTGCAGTATCAAAAGTCTCAGTGCCATTTTGAACAGTTTAATTGAGCCCAATGTGATGTTAGGCAATGTTTAGGAGGTTATTGCTGAACTTCAACTTATTACCATCTTTTAATTCCTTGCAGAATGTCCCATTCATCAAGGGTCAGACACTTTCCCCTACAAAAAACTACTGAGGGAACGAATCAGGGAGGTTTGTTTAGAAAATATTTTTAAATAAATAAACAATGACAATAATGTTTCCGTGGAACCAAGTCTTATCTTATTGGATTTTCGTATACTTTGTTTAAAAGGAGTGTTTCAGTCTTAAGCATGACTGCTAATGTAAATATTGAAATTACAGTAACAATAATTTATTATTAATTTAAGGTTGAGGTACTTGTGTAATGCTTCATGTCGCATTAATGCATCATGTCCAGCCATTTATTTGTATATTACATTTTTTCTTGTAATCCTTTGTAGGTGAATTCCTATTCTTGGCAGTACAAATATTTTTTTAAATAATAATAGTATTCCAAAATATTAAACTGATGGGGAAAATGCTATTGACTATGTTACAGTCCTTCATATGTTTGAGTTAATCGTACCTACTATTATTTCAAATTATCATTTGATTTCACTGGACTTTTTGTATTTACATGTATGACATTTGAAAAAAATGAAGTTTACCTAAAATCTGTGTTTCTTTACTCAGGGCCATACCGAGGTGTTGGTGCAGTGGCAGTCTTGCTCTGGATGGTATGTATCTAATCTGAAGTTTCCTTCAGTGTAGCTGATGGGTCTGGCAGAACAGGGGCCACAAAGTAGTCTTACCAACCAACTTCATCAACCCTGAGATCACTAACTTAAACATTTTGGGTTCCTCAGCAGTAAATTGAATTTAGTTGATCACATGGGAGTGGGGAGCCATGTCATCAATGGCTCTATCAGACGTTTGCGCCATAAAGTAAGACATCCAATTTCTCTGCCCTTCGTCATTCAGACATCGCGCCCTAGAAACGTTGTCTGATTGTAACACATAAGCAGGGAAGTAGCCTACATTGAAATAGAAATTAAAATATACAATAGAGTTTATCATTGATCAATATCACTAAAGGTTAAATGATTGATATGTGAGGCTGGATGGTATTTGATCTCTTTTGTAATTACTGACTTGTTACATTTGTTCTTAACAATTATACTATAAGTATAGTTAGTAGTAATAAGTAGTATTATTTCTGTGTGCAGTCTTGCAGGCAGTTGTCTAAGTTTAGTGCTGTATGTTTGGGCATTGATAAGACAGCAAATTCAAAGAATTGGTCAAATGAAACATTGACTTTGAAATAAAAAATGTACCTTGTATTATATATGATGTACGTGTTATATATAAATATATACATTATACTGCACTTTCATCATGATATTTTTGAGTGACTTTTGAGTATATCTTCTCATTTGAAATAGCATTGTCAACATACTGTAGAACTACATATTCCAAAAAGTTATACTTTTTGCTGTGTCAGTATTGTCATACTGATATTCTGTACAAACTGTGAAGTCCATTGGACAAATGTAACATTTGTGATATTGGGCTATATAAATAAACATTGATTGATTGATTGATTGACTGTTTCTGTTTTACAGTGGGGCGAAGTGGAAAAATTCCTGGGAGCCAAAGGAAAACTTTTCCAGTTAAATATGGCTGACTTTTTTTTTTCTATTTTGGAGTAATAAAATACATATAAAAAAAACATCTATGTAAGTGTTGTGCCTATTTGTGTTCTTATGTTATCAGTGAGCTGAAGCCAAGACAAATACAAATATGTTTTAAGTGTATCCATACAAACTCATTCTCTAAAACTGTCATGATTGGTCTGTTGTGAATGACACCCATGAGGAAAAAGGTCCTATACATTATATCACATCGGCAGGGCTGTGATGTGATGAGGCCCTCGCGAGCGTCGACGGGGGGGTGGTGTGTAAACCCTGGACACACCAAGCCGATTACAGCTAGTGGAGCCTCGCAGCAGAAACTGTGGCGCGCTCAATTGCGCCGCATTTGCGCATCAGATGAGGCTCCCTCCACAAGATGAGGGCGAGAGGCAGACGCAGTCTGTGTGATCGGCGTGTATGGAGGGGCGGGCCTTCACATCGGCATATCACTGACTGGTGCATACATTGTACAGGCGGCAATTTGAAATGGAACGCAGCCCACACACGGCAGACAAACCCAAACACTTTTGGAACACGCCACCTCCAGACACATTAACATGCACTCCCCTAACTTTCCCCTAATCTGACATTGTATTTCATTCCATAACATATAAATATACTGTTCACCCATGTGAAACACACACACTGAAACCAAAATAATTTACAAACATGTGAAAATCTTTCATATGCGATGGAAACTTCTGAAGCAATGGAAACAGGAGTCAGAGAGACACGAGGAGAGCAGGAACTTTGATGGCAAACTGATGGTTTATTCACAAGACATGTTGTGTGCCACGAATTGACACAAAAGATGCCAAACCAATTCTGAAGATCTCTACCCCAGACCCATATTTAGCTAGTTCTGAGAGAAGAATCAACATTGTGCATAACAAGATAAAACCAACACCTCTATCAGCTGACGCCAATAGGCAGGAACAGGGAGACAAAACACTGAGAGCACAGTAGCCAAGGCTACAGGTGCCTGTGCTCAGTCAGGACAAGACCTGGGGGGTATACCACGAAACTGGTTCAACCTAACCTGGATATGTTTGAGTTAGCCGGTTGGCCTAATCCAAAACATACGCCCTCTCGCTAAACGGCACTACGACACGGGTTATCAAGTGGATCGCTCAAGCCAGCCGTGCCTATCTAGTTAGGTGCGCGTTCACATAAAAGGGGTAGTATTTGGAGCATTCGACCAATCACAAACATGGAGAAGCGTACTGACAGCGCAGCGCGTATACTTCCTGAATGAAAAGTCAACTATATAATTAGACAAATATGAAGACTTTAAACATCCATGACTCAAACACTTTATCCAGGATAAAAGCCACATAGCTGCACCTGCAAGGTGAACACAGCTGGTAAAAGAAAAAGTGTTTGAATGCGTACATTAACAGGTTTATGATATGCCCCGTCTAAGACACGATCTGACTTTAATTACATTTGACTCGAGTGTTTCGTAATGTGTTGCTTAAAATAATACTTCTGCATACAGTATGTGACACTGTAAGTGTTGCACGGCCAGATACGGCTCAGCTGACTCAGATAAGGAGATATATGATACATTATGATGTGATGCCGCGGACTGTACTGTGACTTTGATCCAGTTACTTATGTTGAGGCAGATATTTAATTAAGCTTTCTTAACGCTAATGTTATAATAGTCAGATTGCTCTGAAGATGGGAGGTGATATTCTATTAATGTTCACATTCACACGTGAACACGTTTGGTTCTATGCAAACTCAGTAATATCCATTGTGATACAGTTATAAGGCCTTCACAAGAGACTGTCAGTGGAGATTAAAGGGGATCAGGAGCTCACGTCTTCTCAGAGTCCTTGGTATCTGGCTTGATGATTGTCTCACATTTCTAAACTTCATGTCAATAACCTGCTTAAAAAGCTGAGGGTTAGGCTAGGTTTCTTCTACAGGAACAAGTCCTGTTTCTCTGCTTGAGGCCAGGAAAAGGCTAGTCACTGTGACCTTTTGACCTGTGCTCTGGACTATGGTGATTTGATCTATATGAATGCACCTGCCCATTACCTGATCAAGTTAGATGCCGCCTATCACAGTGCACTGAGATTTGTGACAAACTGTAAAGCATTAACCCATCACTGTACCCTGTATGCAAGGGCTGGTTTGCTTTCACTAACTGTACGGAGGCTCAGTCACTGGTACATTTTTATATACAAAGCCATGTTAGGGAAACTTCCATCTTATATCTGCTCCCTGATCTCACGGAAAATTGTAAGTGGCTACTGCCTGAGATCGAATGCTGTGGTTTTATTAAATGTGCCAACTGCTAGGACTGTCTTAGGGAAGACAGCTTTTAGATGCGCAGCTCCTCTGTCTTGGAATAGTCTGCAAATTAAATGGAAACTGAGCAATCTGGTGCCACTAAATGTTTTTAAAGCTCGGTTGGATGCTACTCAATCGGAAGCTATTGGTACCTGTTTATGTGGATAGTTATGTAAATGGTGCTGTATGATGTCCTTTTGTTGTTCTGTTTATGTTTTTATGTTTCGTGTGGAACCTACTTGAGCAGGTCTCCCTTGAAAAAGAAATCAATGATCTCAATGGGATACACCTGTATAAATAAAGGTTTGAAATTAAATGAAATGAGAGTCATCATCATCATGTTCTCTCTGCTGCTGCTGCTGCTGCTGCTGGCAGCTGGAAGTGAGTCAACACTTATTATACTGCTGTTTAACAGGATAATCTGTCATATAACTTTTTTTTGTATTTGTACAGGTGTGAAGTGTGAACAGTTGACACAGCCAGCTTCTGTGACTGTGCAGCCAGGTCAACGTCTGACCATCACCTGTCAGGTCTCTTATTCTGTTAGTTAATAATAATAATAAAATTCAATAACATGCTTTAACCACTAGGTGCCCGTTTATCAGCTGTGCACCGTTATGGTGTAAATACTGCCTATCTACCAATTGGATCCAATATAAAAGTCAGCCGAATTACTGTTGATATTGCAAGGAGACATATTGTGTGAAAATAAATCTAAGATGTTGTTAAATGGCTGATATATTTGTGATCCACGTCACGTTTTCAGTTTTGGCGGCAGTTCTTCCTGTTTGTATAGAAGTCTTCTCATCAGGGCTCTATAGATAGATAACTACGGCAGATATGTAATATGTAATGCAGCCGAACCATGTATTACAATGCCGTTACGTGATTAGCTCCAAAGAGAAAAGCAAGCAAACTCGGAATAAAGTATTATTATTTTTTTTTAAAAATGTTTTCGGATTTCACATCGCATAAACACCATTTCCCAACGTGCATTGCGGCTAAACCATGAATCACCGAGCTGAGGATCTTGGTTATGGCTAGAAAGGATCCGTCTTGTGTAAAACTCTCGCGAGAGTTCGGCTGAATGTCACGTGGCTGAATGTTTACGTTTGGCAGGCAGCCTTTCAGTTAGGATCGTTAACATCAGTTGGCCACAGCAAATGATGGTGAGAAGCTAAACTATCTATTAATTATGTCAATGACAGGGAGTGTGATCGTTGAAAAGCGGTCTTGCTGGTGTTCAAAGAAGAATGACAACACTGTAGATCACTAACACTATGGTTTATTTTTTATTCACAGGCAAGTCAACGTTGTCGCAGTAAAAGTCCCAAGATAGCTCCTGGTGCAATAAAATGTTCCCTTGCAGTGTTTTACTATTATGTCTGATGTTTCTCTATTAATATTGCTGCTGCATTAATGTGTATGTTGCATCATGTTACTGCTGTAGATGTGTTTCCGAGCCGCTCCGATTACAACGAGAGTTACAACGAGAACGTGACGTCATATTTACAATAGAAGGATCCTTTCTAGCCATAACCGAGGATCTTGCCTACGTCTGTTTCCGGTATTGTTTTTGACGGATGTATTTTGTTATACACACATTCCTTCACATTTAATTAAAAATGTACATTAAAATATTTCATGAGGCTTTCTAAAATGTTTTAAAATATAACTACGGTTCGAGTTGAAGAGTTTATAAATTAACATGAACCGAAGCTGTTGCCTGGTAACGCAATCGTGCAACGTCACGTCCGTTAATTCCACATCCACACACATCGATTTAATAAATGAATATAGCCTTTGTATCTGCTAAAAGAGGTGCCGACCAGCTGGGGCAACAGAAAATTAGCGAAATTGAGTGTGACTATTACAAATGAAATCATTATTATATTAATATTGATAATAATAACAACCGACCGTCGGGGTAGCATTTGCTTGGCATTTCCGGGTATATCTCCACTGGTTGGGCCACGTTAACAATACTGTGTAATTGTCACGTTTGAAGGGACGAAATCGTGACAGCTTCACGTCTCCCATCATGGTAAATCGTCACATGTTCACGTCTTGCCGTGATACCGGGTTGTGCTGACCATGTCCATGCCTTTATGACAACAGTGTACCAATCTTCTGATGGCTACTTCCAGCAGGATAACTCACCGTGTCACAAAGCTCAAATATTCTCCAACTGGTTTCTTGAACATGACAATGAATTTTACTCAAATGTCACAGTCCACAGTCATCAGATCCAAATCCTACAGTGCACCATTGGGATATGGTGAACGAGAGATTTGCGTCATGGATGTGCAGCCGACAAATCTGCAGCAACTGTGTGATGCGATCAGGTCAATATTGAGTGAAATCTCTGAGGAATGCTTCCAGTACCTTGTTTAATCTATGCCATGAAGACTTAACGCAGTTCTGAAAGCAGATGGGGGTCCAACCCATCCTAGCAAGGTGTACCTAATTAAGTGGCTCGTGAGTGTATTACTTAGCTCAATTTGTATTGTTAGTGTGTGTCTGTAGGAGTAAAGTCTAGACACATTCTTTGGATGTAAGCATTGGCTAATTAAACAGATCATGATTAAATGACATGATGATAATAAGGGTGATCACCAAAACCTTATACCAGGGGTGGGGAACCTCTGGCCCTCGAGGTAACTCGGATCTGAAGGTGACTGATAACTGCTAATGGCATTTACTTGAATACCAGACATAGTAAATGCAAAGCAGGATCATATAAAAAAAAAGGTAATAAACAAGCCATTCAATCGTAATACTCGTTTTAATACGTTGACATGCATATAACACAATAGACTTGTTAAGTCCTGTTCGTTGTCCTGTTTGTTGTCCTTATCACCGTCCTGTTAGTTTTCCTCATCACCGTCTTGTTCGTTGTCCTCATCACCGTCCTCATCACCGTCTTGTTCGTTGTCCTCATCACCGTCCTCATCACCGTCCTGTTCGTCGTCCTCATTACCGTCTTCAATGTCTTCCTCCATCATGAGAAAAGACGAGTCCGAGCCAATACAGCTGTAGGTGCTGGTGACTCTGCTCAGTTTCTGCTCCAGAAGATATTGATGGTGTAAAATACAGCAGTGCAGTCCCCTGTATCCCTCTTCTGTTATATCGCTTGGAGAAACTAAAATAAAAAGACAAAATGACAGTCTATGTAAGGCAACTTTTAATTAGCATTGATGTTGGTTCCATATAAGCAATTTGAATGTTTAACTCCGAGGCTGTATATCAGCTAAAAAGATTTGTGATTCAGAAAAAATGCAATCATTACAGATGCTATTCAGTGATAGACATTTGACACTGGGAGGGGGGCAGTGGCAAATATTATAAATCGGTATTTGTGGAACATACTTTGGTTCCTGATGTCGTCTTTTGTCTGATGAAGGAGGCGGTCCAGTTTGTCCAGTGCCTGCCTCAGATTTTGACAATGCTGGGTCATCTCCTTCACAATGATGACTTTCTCCTCTTCCATACGCCTGACCAGCATAACCTGGTCAAAAAGTCGCCTCTTTGTGCGCAGGTTCACCACTATAATGGAAAAAACACAAAATATAACAACCACAATGGTAAGGCTAATAAAACAAATAATATCAGTTTGTATTCAATCTTTTTTAATTAAATTGACCAAAACCTTAAAATCTGGTAAAAAAAAATTCAACCTCGCCGCTTGCTGAATTTTTTCAATTCTGTCTATGTTGGCAGAATTACATTCAGTATGTCTTGAGATTCAACATTAGTATGCAGTTCAGGGTGGTCAGGAAGGGTTTTACTGTTTCCATAGATATGCCTGTCCCAGTGAGACTAGACTATTAAGACTTGATAGGGCAACATCATACAGACCTTTCAATATAATTATTTTAAAATGATTTGTTGTGATCATGATGATTTGTGACACCTATGTTGATAGCTCTGTGTTACATTGGTGATTGTATTCTAGTACTTCAACTGAATTTATGGAATATCTAGGGCAAACAAAAACAAGTTGTTTCTTACCATCTCCTTGCGCCTCCCAGGGCAGAATGACATCCTCAGACAGACCGCATGCTGCTTCTGTGTCAACTTTCTCTGAACAGGCATCAATGGTGTTGTACTGCAGTATCCTCTCTCTGAGTTTCTTCTTGAGCTCTGTCAGTCTTCTCCGTTTGCGTTGCCTTGTTTGGTTGCTGTCTGTAAAGTAAAACAAAATACAAATAAACTAATATTAATAATACAAACAACAACAACAAGAAACAAATATTGTTTCTAGATAACGTAATAATAAATACCATTTTGTCGATAGAGGTCGTGTTTCTTTCTTCGGAGGGAATAAATAATTTCATCTATTTCTCTCTGGAGCTCCTCTTGGCTACTCTGGGCTCCATGTTTCTCTTGAAAACAGAAACAACAAGGTGTAATCATAAAACATGAAGCCAAATGTTTGGAAATATGGAACCAAATCTATACCACAGTGATCATATAACATACCAGTGGCTGCCCATTGCTTGACCTCCAACACCCACTGCTCCGTGTCCTCCAGGGAGATGTTCAGCTCTTGCTTGAGACTCTCAAGATTGTCCACTTCAGTTTGTGCTCTCTGTGTAGTCTGGTTAGAATGTTTAAAAGGAAAAAGTGAATATGAGTTCCAGTTGGTTGAGAAGGTTGTTTTTTACTGAATTCCTTTATGCACATTAACTGACCAGACAACAACATGAAATGCTAAACACCTTCTCTTCAAGGTTGGCAAGTATCACCTTAGTGTCCCTTTTTTTTCAAGATCAAGCAGGATTAACATTATTATTATTATTATTATTATCCAGAAATTCAGATGAATCAACCTATAGTGCTTTATTAAAAACAAACAGAACAGAGACTCTCTTGGCAGAACAGTGTGCCATGGCAGCACCATCATAATGAAATGATTGCAGAATACATTCAATTCAACAACATGTAGCTAAGGATGGTGTTAAATTACTACAACAACAAACTCGGATAGTCTTAATATACATTTTGAAATGCAGCATGGACGTCTTACTTTGACAAATCTCTTTGAGAGTGTCTTGTGGAGATTCTCCACCTTCCTGTGGTTCCATTGCATAGCCAGCACGGTTATCATATCTGCTCTAGCTGTAAACACAAAAACATGAAAATTCATATGAGCTTTACAATGTGGCACTACTTAAAACTATTTGTTTTCCTCTACCAACCTGATTTGGTCATGTGTTTTGTTGTCAGAGCTGCCCTTGAGAGGAAGCTGTTAACCTGTTCCACTTCCTCGCCGACAGTATTTCCAGCACCTTCCTGGCTTCTGCCACCCCACTTCACCTGCTCAGAATCATAAACAATGAGATCTAGCTATTTAGTTCAATATTATAATTTATTGTACTGTACATCTTTAGTTATCATCAGTGTCAGGAGCAATTTCAGAAAGTTAAAATGTTCTGATATTGAATTATGCTTTGAACTACAATGTCACAACTGCAGTTATTTGAAGCTCTATTCATTCATTATTTCTACAGTTCGGATATATTTACTAAAATAAACATAATGGGTTTTGGAAGCCTATCCTTGTGACAGTCTGTTTTGTAACAATTTTGTCAACATTTGTAACTATTACAATTATTCCACAGGCTTGAATAGAATATACTACATGATATTCTTATGTGCACTACAATTTCTAAAACATTTGAATCTAGTGACACAAATGTTTAACTTGCATACTGTACCTCGCATTTGCCTGTGTGGGCCTTGGCGTGCATTACAGAGAGAAAAGGTTTCATCTCTGTAAGTGGTTGGAGCTCAGGCAACTTTGCTGCCATCTTCTCCAAATAAGGCCAGTACCTGTAATGACAAAATCAATGAGCTTTTCCAGTTGCATGATGGCATAATAGTAAAAAGATAAACCAGGTCCTTAAAATTACCAGTACAATCCTTGTAACCAACATCAGCATTTATCCAAATGAATGTTTTTTTTGCTTTACATCTACTGGATGTGCAAGAATTAAATAGATAACACGTTTCCCACAAACACTTCCAATTTTGCAATAGTTATAACTACCTGCAGGCAACATCCATACAAAAGAATGTTGCATTCGCAACTTCAGCCAGCTCCTTCTGCAGGAACATTGGGTAGGCATATATTTCACCACGGTAGTGATTTAGGCCTTGTAGTAAGATGCCATGTCTGCACACAGCTATTTGCAGTCCTTCCTCATCCACCTTGGCCCTGGACTTGTGTGAGGTTTCTCTGCAAGCTGTGAATGTTGCCGGTCCACAAACATCACGACCACTTTTCTGAAATAGACACAATCTGTTACATTTAACCCTGTGCTAAGAAAAATAAATAAAGGGTTAAGGGATTGAGTAGATTCTTACAATCGTCATCTGGCTCCTGATTTTGTCGACAAAGGCAGACACTTTACTGTCCTGGGCAATGAACAGTCCATCAAATAGAGACGGTTCATCTGTCCTGCGAAATTCGAGAAAGACATTGTAAGCAACATTATCATACATACATAAGTTTGATTGTGTCCTCTATTTAAAGTGGCCAATTTGCTTTTGCCATAACATTTTCATAAATGTGGAAAAGGTCTTTGTGAATTTGATCTGTAATTCTGTGTAAAGTCTTTTGCCACCATTATTTAACATTAGTGAAAAGTTTACTGACTTCTTGTAAAAAGGTAAAAATAAAAGTACATCCTTTATATTGATGGGCATGGAATAGGGCAGAGGAAGGCATAGAAAAAGGTTCCTGGGCAATTTAATACATTTTTCATGAAGCGATTATATCCAAAACTGGTTCTTAGCTCCAACATATCCAACTAACGTCAACCATTTAACATTTTAAAGTTGAGTTAACTTTACAGGCGTCATATATAATAATGTTTATGAATTGGATTTATATAATTATGTGTAATTTCAAACCAACCATTGTTTTCTGATGGTCTACAAACTTTGGAAAAAGAAATTGCAGAGTTGGGGAAAGTTAGACATTTCAGCAAAGACATTCAGCTTAGTCAATAAAACAACAACTAAAATGAGAATATGATTTCACTGACCCTCTGGACTTCTTGAAGCGATAATGCTTTCTATTGCCATCTACAGCAATAGCCAGCATGTCAGGTGTGCATGCTGGGCATTTAAAGGGCTCCACCAGGCATAGATCTTCTTGTCTGTAATTACAGAAGGCAAACTCCCGAAAGACTCTGTGGAACATATCGCTACAGATTCTGCCTGTCTGGAAAAAAGAATGGTATTCATTTGGTTAATTAAAAGTTTGGTATTCAAAAATCTTGAAAACCACATTTTATTCTTACCCTTCCTGTGGAAAACGATCGATGTTCAAGCATTTTTATAAATACTTGCTGGGATAATGCTGGGCTGGCCAATTTCATTTGCTCGAATGATGTGAACACATCAAACTTAAAAATAATTTTGCAGCTGTCGGTTGCTGGCCAGTATTTGTATCCCAGCAAGTCACCTATGCTCGGGGACCATTTGGCGGAACAAATTGGGCAGCACACAGAAGGCAGACGAACGTTGTATGGACCTGAGAACAAATATAAATGTGCAATTTGACAGCTATCTATGCAATGTAGGACAAAAGTATAATAGTAATCCTGTATTTCTGCTTGATCGTCTTCTGGTGGCAACAAACCATTGAAGAATTTTTGTTCACGTTTCAACTGTCTTTGGGTCCATGTTGATGCAGTGGGTGTTTCTTCTGATGATGCAGGGACAGTGAGAGAACCCAACAGGTTTCTCAGTGTCTGAAGATGTTGATCTAAAATAACAAAATATAAAACAAATCATGGAATTTAGTTGAATTTAAAAAAGATATTCCATACATGGCTTTTCACTTTACAATGTATCATGAACAAAGCTATTACATACTACAAACAATTACCTACATTTCAAGTTGAAGGATAATTTAAGAATTCATTGTGCATACCAAGACTTGGGACCTGTAGAGGAATCTCATGTGTCTCCTCGACCTCTGGGGACTTCTGAGAGCTGGAAGGTTTAACTGCATAAAACAAAGTACGATGATATGGGAAACATTATTGAGGACCGACCAACGACATTAAAACTTAATGAAACACTAGAACTAGATTATATTTTACAGACCAGATCGATTCTTATTCCAATGTTGGGCTATAATGTTCCCATCCAGGTCCCTCTTCCTCCAGGAAACATTTGATCCTTGCGTTATTTTCTTTGGTATCTTCTGTATCTTCGGTTTCTTTGGTTTCTTTGGTATCTTAATATATAAATATATAAAAGAGATTATATATTTCCCTTAATTGTTGCACACACATCTTTGTAATGTGTGTGTCTGTTATCATTTGAGTAAATGTTATAATACATTTTTGGATAATGTTGTACTTGCCTTATTTGCCAACTCATCTGCGAGGGCATTCCCTATCTCTAGCCATTCATTCAGTTGCTTGGATGACATTTTTAAGTGAGGATAAAAAGGGCAACAACAAACAAAGGATGAACTGACATACAGGGAGGGAGAAAAACAAAACAAAAGACAAGAAAACGAGAGGGGTGAAAGAGAGTAGGAAGATGAATATGGCTCTGAAAAGAACCGTTGATTTTTTTATGATAATAGGCTACTTCATATAATTGAATTGATAGATGACCTGAAAAAAAACAAACAGATGAACTCAGATTAGCTGTGCTACCATGTAATTTAATTGTTGCTTCATAAATAAGCATTCGCCAAAATAAAACTACAGGCACCAAAATCAATCAAGTCCCAGGTAAATCAGTAATTACAGGGAAATATATTTCTCTTTTTAACTAGATGTGATGCTTTCACAAAACTTAAGTTGAATTAGCGAATGTTTAAAGTAGTAAAACAACTATGACCTGATGATATTCAAGTGTTGAACTTACCCTAACTATCATTAATGCAACATGTTAGGTGACATTTCGAAGAAAGAAAAAGTGTGTGCATTATAAAAAGCGCCATGTAAATGTCAACTATTATTATTATTATTATTAAAGTGCCATTTCCTTTCGCATTGTTTACGTTCATATCATGTCCTGGTCTGGTTAGCTGAATATACATACTTTTGCCATTGTTATGTGTTATGTCACGTGCTACCAAGGGTTTTGTTTTTAGGCAAGATTTTAGCTCCTTTTGTGCGAAGGAGAAAACTCTCCCTACAACTTGTTGTAGATGAACCTTCTTATATTGCAATACATATCCGTTAGCGCATATAAGCTAAGCGCTAAGCGCTAACCTTTACAGCCATGCTATTGCTAACAACATGCATTCGCCTATACTGCCTATGCCACGGGCCAGCCCTAAAACGTAAAACTGAAATATCGTGGTTAAACATGATTAGTAGAAAAACGACAGGATTAATTAAAAGCGTAAACAAATCAAATGAAATACAGAAATCAGATTTACCACTTGTAAAGCTCTGACGCTCTTTAATAATCCTTCTTCTTCTTCATCTTCTTCTTCATCTTCATCTTCATCTTCATCTTCTTGGCTCGTCGCACTTTTATTGATGCGCAAGGTTAAAGTTCACGGGATTACGATCGTGACAAAACGTGACAAAAGGTTGTAATAAACTGCTGCTAGAAATGAATAATGGGAAAGCTACGTGGCTATGGGTCGTAATATCGTGATCAACACTGCTTAAACAATCGACCTATTTGGTCGTTTTTTGTAGGAGGACAGGCTGCTCTTTTAATAACCCATTTTTTGAGGGAAGTGGTATCTTAACCCACAGTTTAAAGTTCTTTTAATAACCCATTTTTTGAGGGAAGTGGTATCTTAACCCACAGTGTAAAGTTCTTTTAATAACCCATTTTTTGAGGGAAGTGGTATCTTAATCCACAGGTTAAAGTCATTTATTAACCTATAAGAAGACTCCATTTATAAACCCAAATTTAGGGAGTTGTTTTCTAAAAAAAAAAAAATCTATATTTAAGGGATTTGTCTTTCTTTTTACCTCATGTGATACTGACACAGGGACCAAAACCTCTCAGAGAACAATAGAAAATGTCTGAAGGAGCCCTGAATTTCCTGATAACCTGTTGGTCACTACTAGTGTTAGGAGTAATAATCTACTTGTTCGCCCTGCTGTATGTACATTGTAACCTTTAAAATCATGGTTGAGTGACCCAGTGGTTCACCGCATTTTTTTTTTAATAACTTGGGGGTTAGAATAGACGTATACTGACACTAGAAGGGTTGGAGCTCACAGTATAACTATGTATGGTAACTGGAAATGGTTGGCAGGATTAGCCCTGGTTTCTACTGTGATTGTTACCATTATTTTAATCTTATGTGATTCCATTGACCACCCAGACTCCACTCCTCCGCCAAATGAATCCGTAACTAGAGTCAAACGGGGCCATTATGAGACAGTAGTTACCCCAATGTCTCCTAGACAAACCTTCACTCTCCATGCAGGTAGTGATGGAATAATACAACTCGACTTGTGCAAAATTGCCCCCTGCAGAAGCCTCGACCGTACCTATTCCTACCTAGCCAAATATGTCTGCTTAGCCCCTGCGGTATGTAACAAAACCGTCACAGATACGGTTAAAGGTGCTCCTTACATTTACAGAGGCAGTACATACAGGACCAAAGGCGACCCTGCTGTGTCCGTCACATACACATACGGGTGCACCTGCGAGTCCTGGTCCGGTGTCCTAGCAAATTCGGGTCCTGATGACTGGGGATACATGCCACCTTACCGATCGGCGGAAATCGTTAGATCCCTCAAACATAGAATGAAAGTGATTAGGAGAAACCCAAACGTCCCATGCGTTGTCAGGTTTTGTAATCCCGTACGCATAACGCTAAAAAATGTAGTGCTCTCCGACGCTGGACTTTATGTCCTCGCGGTACATGCAGGGGGGGGTTCGCCACAAGGCCTCTTCGAAATTAAAGTTAAACCTAAGGTGGAACGAAACCTTCCTCGGGCAGCATCTAATATTAAATACCTGTCTAAAATTACATGTACGGATAAATGCACGGGGGATTATAGCCAACTTCAACCTCTAGACGTCATCCAAATGGCCACAGGATACACAGATGACAACCTATGGTTAAAATGGGTTGCCCAAACAGCCCAAGAACAAATGGCCGGGGATTGTCTAGCCTGTGCTACGGCCCGCCCGCAATTAGCCACTGACCCTGCGCCCCTGTTTCCCACAGATACCTGGGGGTACAACTGTATGTTACAACTGACTAGGATGGCCAGCCCTCCTAACTGTACCACCCTAGCCAAAGTTTTCCCTCCAATTGATAATGACACTAGGACAGGCCCATTTACGCCTGACAAAGGCGCCGGTGGGTACACATGTTTTTCCATGGTTCAGAAATCCCCACGTTTTGACCTAGGAAATGTCTCTCCGGATTGGTGTAACCTCACCCTGTCTAGCACTAATATAGGACATTGGGCCAGAGCTGGGCTCTACTATTATTGTGGGGGTCACCGCCTGTTCACCCGTATTCCCGAACTATCTGTAGGATTGTGTGCTATGGTGCGCCTCCAGGCACCCCTAATGTTATTAGGCAAAAAACTGGGGCTCACGGACCCTAAAGACACACTTAATACCAACCTAATCACTCGACGTAGGAGACACGCGCTGTCCAAACGCCACGCCCCGGGCTCCTTCGATTTATCTGTCGACTCTCCCACCTACATCGATTCCATCGGAATCCCACGAGGGGTCCCTAACGACTACAAACTAGCTGATCAAATAGCTGCAGGGTTTGAAAGTTTGCCAATTATCTCTGCCTTCTTCCCTGTGACCCCTATCAAAAATGTAGAAAGGATTAACTATGTACATTACAACATACTCCGATTGGCCAATCTCACTAGGGACGCGGTAGAGGGCCTGGCTGAACAATTGGGTCCAACATCCCTTATGGCTGTGCAAAATAGGATGGCGTTGGATATGCTTCTTGCAGAGAAGGGTGGAGTTTGTGCAATGTTTGGGGAGATGTGCTGCACATTTATTCCCAATAACACGGCTCCAGACGGTTCCGTCACAAGGGCTTTGGAAGGCCTTCGCACCCTATCTAAAACTATGCATGAACAATCAGGGGTACAAAATTTCTTAGAGGAGTGGTTCGCTAACATGTTTGGTCAATGGAAAGGTTTAATAATGTCTCTCTTTATTTCTGTAGCTACTTTTGTGGCCATTTTAATAACATGTGGTTGTTGTTGTGTGCCATGCATCCGCTCCTTGTGTGTCAAACTTATCATTTCCACCATTGAAGGAAAAGCTGCTCCTCCCCCACTGTACCAAATGCCCTTGTTGGCATATGCGGAGGGAGAGGACGAGTATGATGATTCGGCAAACAAGGACACAATTTTTTAACATAGTTTGGTCTTTCTTAACTGTCATTGGAGGTTGTTTTCTGTTCCCAAAGGTTTAATGAAGGGGGACAGACACAGTATTAAAGAAGGACAGTAGTTTTGTTTCAAATGTCTTATGTGTGTTGGTCTCGTTAATGCGAGACCAAAAGGGGGAAATTGAAGGATTATTTGAATTATTTGAAGTATTAAAGTAACGGGGTATGACAGGAAAGTTAAATCTGGTATATTCATTTTGGTGTCACCTTATATATGTTCATGTGTGTTAAATTTGAAGGGACAATGTATCCTTTCCCTCCCCCAATATATTGAGGTGAAGTCTGTGTGTTTAGAGAGAGATGGGAGCAGGGGACACCCTTATTTGGGAAGAGGGCCAAGACGCTGGAATGTTTCCCTCGTAAAAGAAGGGTGCGCTTACACAGGCTTGAAGCAGATGTGTGGGTGTTTTCATTGAAGTAAATATAAGTGCTACATGATTACTGGTCAACTATACCTCTGTTCTTATTCTTTCATGTGTGGGTACTAAATGGCTACAAACATTGTGGAGAAATTAGCTTAAACATCTTTTATTACTCTATATGAAATGGAAGCAGTTTTTATGACAGGGACGAGAGAGGTGGGGGAGGGAGCGCATTCCGAGGAGTTTCAGCATATCAATTGTCAGGGAAATCGACTTGTTTTCAATAAGAGGTGTGTGGTTGGTTACTTTGTATTAATAATAACAGTATGTGTAAAGGAAGCTGGAAATATACAATGTGAAACCTTTTATTTGAAGTAAAGATGTGAACAATAGCTCAAACAAATGGAAAGGCTGTAAGACAAATGAGTGTGTTCTCTGTATTGGGCCGGTGTGAAGTTTGACTATTTGAAAAGCATCACTAATACTGCTTAAGAGCATAGGTAACGTGTTCCTCGTTATTATTGATATGAAAGTAATTAACATGTATTACGTATATTTAGCCAACTATAACAACTATATCTTAAAACATACTTTTAACTTGTGTGTGGTAACCTGAAGGGGGGAAGATGGACCCAGGGACAAAGGGCCATAAAAGGGGTGGGGGCTGGCTACAAGATGTGAACGGGGTTTCTTCTGCTGTGTCGCACTGATTGGGTACGACAGGCCATGTCTTGGTCTCTGCCAATAAGATGACCTCGGGGGGAAAGCCCGCACACACCCCCTCCTGTGTTTTTAGTATGAAACACTGTGTTTTCCCGGGGTTCACACTCTTTTTTTCTTCAGGCTGACCAGGAGGGTAGGACAGGAGTAGAGCAGGAAGTACTTCCTTTGTCTTTGTGTTTGTATGTGTATTTTGGGTTGTTACTGTATATCATTAAAGCAAGATTATTGTTTAACTTGTATTCTGGTGTTTCTTAATCCTTTCCTTCTCCCGAATTCACCCAGCTTATCAAACGACACGCGGAGACGAGGTTGGTTTTCAACATCCTCCAAATCTCCAACACACCCCACAGAGGTGTGACTACACGGCCAACCAACACATTTCTGGGCCTTGATATTGAGTTAGTCGTTTCAACAATCACTGTGCTCCCCACTGACAAAGGTGCTGATTCGGGCAATTATCCCCAGACAAGGTGTTCACAAAGTGGTTCAAGAGTAACACTCTGCCTCAACTTCACTATGCCGATCTTGTCAGGCAGGGGTCCCCCACGCCATTTCTCAGAGTTGGAGAGCAGGGACAAAAATTGGCAACAATCATCATCTGCAATGTCAACTGGTGTAGCCAGAAGTCTCCAATAATCGTCAGACTTTTTCATCAGATGTATGAGAATCTTGATAGCACTACTACCAACAATCATGTCGTCTGTTTGTCCATGGATGACAAATGTTGGGATGAGCAACTTGAACCCATAGATTGTCACCTCCAAATCATAGACTGCTGTTGGGTAGATATGGTGACCACCAGCACCAACAACAACAATGTCATCAGCAGGACTTCTCTTCAAATCAGGGCATTGCTGCAAGAGGCGTGCAACTGCAGCTTCGCTCAGAGAGCATGACATAGAGCCACTATCAATCATGGTTTTCAGTGGAACTCCACTTGCAGCACTAACATTTGTGTAGAACAAGGCAAGCTGTCGGATTTCTGAAATTTCTGCGTCATTTGGAAAATGACAGTCTTTCCAGACGGTGCAAAGGAACAAAGAGATTCATACAAAGACTCCAAGTCATAACTGTCACAGCTGGGAGGGTCACTATCATGATCCACACTGTCTTCCCTGAAGTGCGGACCCATTAGTTTTCCGACTGTGGGGGAGCCGCAGGCGGCACAGGACCAGGACAAGTAAGCCTAGAATCGTTTGGTGAGTGGCACTGAAAACAGAGTCTGTGGTCACGACAGTGGTTGAAAGTAGAGTGAGCAACGTCATGACAAACAGAGCAAGGCGTGTCATGCAGCCCTTCAATCCTGGGACGTCTTGGGCCAGACTGTCTGGCTGGACTCGACTGAACAGGCCTCTGCAGAAGCACCTTCTCCAGCATGCCAATAAGGTGTTCCAGGGTAGCAGAGTCTGTGGCGTGTGCTTGTGGTGCACCCTGTTCCCCGGTAGGTGGCATGTGTGGCATAGGGGTAGTGTGCTGTGTGTTCACCCTTACCTTCTCTTCAGTTACCTTACTCATCCTGGATGTCTTCACTGAGTGATACTCATCTAAGATGTCCTGAACTTCATGAGCAGTCCATTTGTCCATCGTCTTGGACCGAAATGTCATAGAAAGCTCAGGGGAGGGACAGTTCCTTATGAACATTCGAGTTACTTCTGTGCCAGGACTATCAAGCGTCTTGCCCTGCTCTCTAAGACGCTCAATGGCAAGGTCCACAGCACGGTGCAGCCTGAGCCAGTAGTCAAATGCATCCTCACCTTTCCCAGGCAGTGTGGTGTAAAAGTCTGCTAAAGGGAGCTGTGAGCATGGTGCAGAGTCAAAGTGCTTTCTTAGGAGACCATAGATAGCTTCAGGTTCACGTGTGATGTCTATGTCACTGTTTCTGGTACCAAACCTGACCACGTCTTTTGCTTTGCCTCTTAGATGGGTAAGGATCTCCTCAGCCTGTTCCTCAGGTCTCAGGTTGTTTTTCCTAATGAAATCCCTCATGAGTTCCTCCCACTCTCTGACTGAAGTGAAATCAGAGCTGTCTCCTTTAAAGCATGGGGGATCTTTTAGCTTTCTGTGGGATACAAGCTGCACGTGAGAGGCACCAAGCACGTTTGAAGTCGAAATGTCAACATTTACTGGTGAGGTGGCAGTATTGGTCAGAGGGGCACTAAGAGATGGGCTTAGTTGAGTCATAATGTTCTGTACTACTTTGTGACTAACCTGCTGAAGTACATCTCCCATCTGATTAGCAATCTCAGTAGCAAGGGCATCAGGGCTAGGAATAGCAGTGCTTGCATAACGAGGCTCATGTAAAATGCCTACAGAGGGGCTAAAAGAAGGGGCTACATCCCTACTGGCCAAAGTGAACCCTGGCGTACCCTGACTATCCCCCATTACAATACCACGCCCACAAACAGGGGTCTCAAACATAGGAGAACCCAACATTCCCCTCCCCCTGCCAAAACTAGTTCCCCCCAGATTAAAAGTCATCACGAAATAATAAAAATAAAATAATGTGTCAAAGAATAGATTTCAAAATACTGCTGCTGGTTTATGAAGAACTGAATGGTTTAGGCCCAAAATACATTTCTGATCTCCTGCTAAATTATGAACCATCCAGATCTCTCAGGTCTTCAGGGACTGGTCAGCTTTCTGTCCCCAGAGTCAGAACTAAACATGGAGAAGCAGCGTTCAGTTATTATGCTCCAAATATCTGGAACAAACTCCCAGAAACCTGCAGGTCCGCTGCAACTCTTACTACTTTTAAATCCAGGCTGAAGACTTTTCTTTTTGTCGCTGCTTTTAATTGAACTATTCATATCTTAGACTGCACTGTAACTTTTATCCATGTATTTTTTCTTTTAATGTTTGATTGGCTTTTCTTTTTAATGACTGATTTTAAATGCCATTTTCTTAATGTCTTTCATTTTTTGTAAAGCACTTTGAATTGCCTTGTGTTGAAAAGTGCTATATAAATAAACTTGCCTTGCCTTGCCTAATAAAGATTTCATGTGACACATAAAATGGATTTGTTGATGGGAATGTATGTGAATAAATTAACTCTAGGTTAACGGTACTCTTGCTATCACTACTCACCGACACTATAAACCTTGTCCCTCATGCTAGCCCTGACAACACCGGTAAGCACACATTCATCTAGGCAGCACTGTTTTACGTGTCCTGACTTGTAGTGGTTCTCTCCTATCTACACTCTTGTCATCTTTGTAAAACGATATCAGACTGGTAATTGACACAGCCATGACTTCTAGTTCAATTCAGTGTGGCTAAAATGAAAAGCTTTGTTAAAATATGCAAGCGCGCGAAAGTCAAAGTCAGCTTTATTGTCAAAAATTCTACATGTGTTATACATCCAGAAATATCGAAATATCGTTTCCCACAGTGTGACATGTATACATAAAACAAAACAAAAAGGGCCTAGATAAACGTGGTACACATTAAACAAAACAAAAAGAGCCTAGATAACCGGGGTATACAGTTTAAAATGTTAATATATTTAAAGTGTTCAAAGTGCATTTTCAGTGCAAGTCAGTTGAAACGATCTTAAGTTGGGGTGACGTTGAAGTCGTGCGACCCTGCTGCTGTACTGGCTTGTAGTTCGTCTATAGCATAGCGTTAGCATTTTGCTTCTAGCGACTAGATTTATGATTCAAAAATTATAAAAGTAGGGTTGACATGTGGAGATTATCCGGCTGAACAAAACGTGATCCCTCTCTTAAATGTGTGTCAACCACAGACCTTATTTCGAGCTATTTTCCAAAATCCTATGGAGAAATTGCATTGGTTTTTCAAGAAGGAACCGGAAGAAGTTTACTTCCGGGTTTTATGACGCGTCACTGCGGTTCTCTATGCAGTGCGCAATAGCTTAATGTGAGCGGGAGCTCAACGTGGGCGGAGCTTCACAGATGACGCGTTACATCCTGTTTCCGGGGTAGCAGTTCTGTTCTGTTAATCGTCAGAGTACGATGGAGGTAAGTATCCCTAAATAAATTAACTATTGGTTTTTCATGCGGTTTAAAATGTGTTGATTTTAAGTCTCACTTATTTGCTGTCAAATGTGCGCTGTCGCTACTAGTGTTACAATAGTTGTTATATGTTTCCACACGGACCCTGTTGAGGGGAACACACACCGGAGCAGGCATGCAGATGAAGCCAGGGTGTAAATGTTATGCTACGTTCTATGTAAAAGTTTAATTGTGTTAATTAAGTGTAAGCAGCTAAAAGTGCTTCAACCGTCCATTCTTGTAATATGAGGGGCAAGAATGAAACATGGTGGCAGCGGAAATTGGAAACTTGGAAGTAAGAGAGCAGTACAAAAGAAGAAAAAGAAAACAAACTTTTGCTGTGCAGCTAACCAGCTAGCCTGTAGCTAATAACAAGCAGTGGGCTGGGGAAGACCAGTGGCGTAGCCAGGAATTATTGTGTGGGTGGGCCTGGAGAAATGTAGGTGGGCCAGGGGGAGACATATTAAGCGTGGGATCTGAGCTGAAACTTCATTAATGATTTTAATGATTTTTTAATGCACTAATAGAACATAAGCATAAATTAGCAGTGAAAATAAAACATAGGCACGGCGGCCTCAGAATGTGTGTAAAACTGACAGGGATGGGTATCGTTAAGGTTTTAACTTTTATCGATAGCGCTTATCGATCCGGTCCTTTTAACCAGTGGTGTAGTGGGCGTTGGACGCGGGGATACGCCGTACCCCCACTTATTTGAAGCATGATTTCCTTTTTTAATAGTCTAATACATCTAAAATCATTGCCAGTGTTATCAGTTGCAAGTGTGTGTTTGTTGTATTAATGACGAAAACATAATAGGCAGATTTCACAGTAATAAAAACGTAGCTCAAGCATTTTTATTATTTGTCCCGCGTCCCACACATTGAGACTATGTCCCGCATTTGAGTGATAGTCGCACAGAAAGGCCGGATCGGTTCGCTGACAGCCGGCACCGCCCTTTATTATTATATTGGCTAAACGGCATCATGTAAGTTGCGCTGACAGGCGACACAGAGGTCTCACTGTTCTGTACAGCAAGAGAAACCACTGGGTCACTTTGTCCACTTCCAGCGACAGAAGAGCAGCTTGACTCAAGATCTTCATCACCTCCCACGGGGAGAAAACTCACAGGAAGCAGGAGATTCCTGTGAACAACTTTTTCCTTTGACGTCACAGGGTCTCTAATGCAGTACACATTGATTCCTGGCTTCACAGATATCACTTCATAAACTGTGGAAACCCATCTGTCTGCAATCTTTCTTTTCCCTCTCTCACCACGATTTGCAAGCAAGACTCTGTCACCAATAGTGAGAGGTGACCCTTTTGCTTTGCAGTTGTAGTTCTTTACCTGACGCGCCTGTTCAGTCCGACTGTTCTGCCGGGCAATGTGAGCAGCTTCAGCCAGGTCACGTTTCAAGCGGGAATCAAACTCACAATGGTCAACAACAGCACTGCTAGAGAGGGGATGCTGGAACACAACATCAACTGGCAGATGTGGGATCCTCCCAAACATGAGAAAGAAAGGTGCAAAGCCTGTTGTCTCATGCTCAGTGCAATTGTAACAGAATGTCAGCATTTGGAGCATTTGTAGCCACCTGGCCTTGGAATGTGGAGGCAGGGCCCTTATCATGCCCCCAAGTGTTCTGTTGTACCGCTCGACAACTCCATTCCCCATAGGATGGTAAGGGGTGGTGTGTGACTTCTGGACGCCAGCTACCTCCATGAGCTCTTTAATGAGTTGACTCTCAAAATTGGCTACTTGATCTGAATGGATGCGTTTGGGGAAACCATATACAGTTGCAAGAAAAAGTATGTGAACCCTTTGGAATTACCTGGAGTTCTGCATAAGTTGGTCATAAAATGGAAGAAGCCACTGCTGTCCAGAAAAAACATTGCTCCACGTTTGAAGTTTGCAAAAGAGCACCTGGATGTTCATATTCTGTGGACAGATGAAACCAAAGTTGAGTTGTTTGGAAGGAACACACAACGCTATGTGTGGAGAAAAAAAGGCACAGCACACCAACATCAAAACCTCATCCCAACTGTGAAGTATGGTGGAGGGAGCATCATGGTTTGGGGCTGCTTTGCTGCCTCAGGGCCTGGACAGATTGCCATCATCCACGGAAAAATGAATTCTCAAGTTTATCAAGACATTTTGCTGGAGAACTTAAGGCCATCTGTCCACCAATTGAAGCTCAACAGAAGATGGGTGATGCAACAGGACAACGACCCAAAGCACAGAAGTAAATCAACAACAGAATGGCTTCAACAGAAGAAAATACGCCTTCTGGAGTGGCCCAGTCAGAGTCCTGACCTCAACCCAATTGAGATGCTGTGGCATGACCTCATGAAAGCGATTCACACCAGACATCCCAAGAATATTGCTGAACTGAAACAGTTTTGTAAAGAGGAATGGTCCAAAATTCCTCCTGAGCGTTGTGCAGGTCTGATATGCAACTATAGGAAACGTTTGGTTGAGGTTATTGCTGCCAAAGGAGGGTCAACCAGTTATTAAATCCAAGGGTTCACATACTTTTTCCACCCTGCACTGTGAATGTTTACATGGTGTGTTCAATAAAAACATAAAAACATATAATTGTTTGTGTGGTTTTAGCTTAAGCAGACTGTGTTTGTCTATTGTTGTGACTTAGATGAAGATCAGAACACATTTTATGACCAATTTATGCAAAAATCCAGGTAGTTCCAAAGGGTTCACATACTTTTTCTTGCAACTGTATGCAGAAAAAGTCATTCCAAAGTTGACGAGCGACCTGTTTAGCTTACTGATTTTTACACGGGAATGCATGAGACATTTTAGTAAAATGATCTGTGACTACCAAAACATCCACACACTTTTTGTCAGTCTGTTCAGCAGTCCAGAAATCAATACAGACTAGTTCCATCGGTTCAGAGGTGCAAATGCTTTCAAGAGGAGTACGGTCGTTAGGCTCAGGTGTTTTTCCAACCACACATCGGTAGCAATTCCTCCCATGATTGATGATGTCACGTTCCATTCTTATCCAAAATAATCTCTGCCTGGCAAGAGAAAGTGTGCGGGCCTGTCCCTGATGACCAGCTGAGCCATGTATGCCATTGAGGACTTGGGCCTTAAGGGAGTCTGGAACCACAATTTGGTGGATCGTCGTGTTCATTCGTCTGTCTTTCTTTACCTTGCACAAAATGCCATCCTTGATGGAGAGTTTGGGCAAGTGTCTTAGCAGTTTTGCCACTCAGCGAGACTCAGCAGCACGCTCACGTCTTGTGGGTCTCCTGCGGCGCTGGATGTAATAGAGAGCCCTGCCTATAACATCATCCTGTTCTTGGAGATTAACAAGTTCACTCTTCGGTAGAGAGGAAGTCTGGTCGACACCAGGAACCTGAAAAACAGCTGGTCCTGTTCCTCTCACTTGGCCGACACCTCCAGTGTCGTGTGCATCTAACAGTGCTGAGACGTCATGTGATGACAGGGACCCCTGAGAAGGAGACTGGGTGACGACTTCCTCATACTGATCAACAACCACCTGGCAGTTATTAGTACACCTAAATGCATCCTGCATTGTTCTATCCACCATCCCAGACATGTGGTTCAGTAAAAACGCATAAGGTTCAGTCACAAGACGGTGGCTCATGCACGACTGGACAAATGGCTCTCTACTTAATGCATCAGCGACCACATTCTTTGGACCAGGGATATAGTTCAGGTCAAAACTGTATGCTGCGAGCTTTGAAACCCTCCTCTGCTCACAAGCATCCAACCTAGGCTTAGTCAAGATGTATGTCAATGGGTTATTATCTGTCCAGACCGTGAAGAGTCGCCCTTTTAGCCAATGGCTAAATTTGTCACAAACTGCCCATTTAAGAGCGAGAAACTCAATTCGATGTGCTGGATAGTTCAGCTGAGAGTGGGAAAGTGTCTTGCTAGCAAATGCTACAGGTCTGGCCATCTTTCCATCAGGAGGCAACTGTGAAAGGACGGCCCCTATGCCATCAAAGGAGGCATCAACTGCAAGAATGAATGGAGCGTTAAAATCTGGATGTGCTAAAGTGACACTGTGCACCAGCTCATACTTCAATGTTCCAAATGCTTCTTTGCACTCAGCATTCCAGTCTGTTGGAGAGAGTCTGACATAGCATTTTTTAGACTTTAGTTTGTGGCCTCTCCCTCTTTTGTGTGGTGTGGCAGGCTCAGACACAAGGTTGAACAGCGGCTTAGCTTTGGCAGACATCCCTCAATGAAATGGTGGTAATAGAGAACCATCCCTAAGAAAGACCGGATTTTCTTAGCACACGGTGTTTGCCCATCTTGCTCCATCAAGTCAGCTTCCTGCATATCATTTATAACCTCCACTTTACTCGGGTCGGTTTTAACACCATCCTCACAAATAATGTGTCCCAGAAATTTGACTGACCTGCGTAGAAAATAGCACTTCTTAGGGGACAGCTTTAAGTTGTTGGCAGCAAGACGTGAGAAAACCATCTGTAGACGCTCAAGTGCAACCTGTTCAGATGGAGCATAGACCATGAGGTCATCCATGTAGCATAGCAGACTTGTGAAGTTCTCATCCCCAAAGATGGACATCATCATTCGCATGAAAGTGGCAGGGCTGTTCGACAAGCCCTGGGGCATCCTGTTGTATTCATGAAGACCGAATGGGGAGGAGAACGCCGTATATTTTCTGTCATCTTCATGCAGCCCGACATTGTAGAACCTTGACGTGAGGTCCATTGTGGAAAAGAACACATTTCCACCAAGCGCAGCAAGGGCATCAGTCTGATGGGGCAATGGATGTGCATCTTTTACTGTTTTTGCGTTCAACCACCTGAAGTCATTGCAGAGGCGAAGGTCACCATTTGGTTTGACAACGAGGACAAGGGGTGATGAGTATTCACTCTGAGATTTGCGAATGATCCCTAATTCCTCCATGTCATTCAGAGCAGTCCGTAGCTTGTCATAGTGGCATGGCGGAACCCGCCTGTATGGAAGTCTGAAGGGCTTGTCATCAACCAGGTGTATTCTGTGCACAAAACCCACTGCCTCGCCACAGTCCATTTTGTGCTCCGAAAATGTTGATTCATACTGCTCAATGATTTTCATCAGCTTATCTTTCCACTCGAGAGAGACCTCACAAGATGAGAGGTCCAAATCCTGCAAACCCATGTCACTCAAGATGCAGGACATCTCCTCCTCTGACCTTGGCTCAGGCGACGGGCTGTGTGTGTACTGTGCACTGGATTGGACGTGAACTGGATCTGGTAAATCCTGCACTGAAAGACAGGGGGACACATCAGCAACCTTTGCATTCTTTTTAAGGGTGAGTGGCTTTTCAGTGGGGTTTACAATTTTGACAGGAACCCAGCCATTTCCCCATAAGGACCAGACAACCCTCCCCACCACAATTTGTGCAGGTCTGGCTTTTGACTGGGTGGGCTCAATGATGACTGTACTCCCTACTGCAGAGACATCAGACTCAGGTACTTTCGCCCACACCAAACTTTCAGACATTGGCTGCAGAATTACACATCTTTTCAGTTTTGCCGTGCCAATTTTGTTAGTCACAGCTCCACCTTTGCATCCATCTGAGGAGGACAGCAGAGACATCAACTTGGGCAAACTATCATTCTGAACACTTGTCACAGGAGATGTGATATTTTGGCAACTTACAGTTTTTTTCATCTGCGAAATGAGCCACTTGATGGCATTGCTGTCCAGAATCATTTCATCAGTCTGGCCTGGCACAACTAGAACAGGAATTATTACCTTATAGCCATAAACTGATGCAGTAAGATCATACATGGCAGATGGAGTAACAAGGTGACCACCACAACCAACTATGACAAAGTCTTCAGCTGATTTCCTTTCCATGTTAGGGATAGATTGTGAAAGTCTTCTGTCAGCTGCCTCACTAATTGTACATGCCATAGATCCACTGTCCACTAATGCTTTGAGAGCATGTCCATTATCGGTGGTCACAGCCGTGTGGAATAGACTATCAGTCTGCGGGAGTCTTTGAAGCCTTTGTACAATCAGTGTCTTATTTGATGGCACCATGCTGCTGTAGGTGTCATACAATGTTTCACAATCATCAATGTCTTTCATACCCAAGGTGGGAGGCTCACTCACATAATCTGCACTATCCTCCCTCTTGCGCAGATCATTCAGTTTCCCTGCTGGTTGTAGTGAGGAGGACGTCTCCCCTCTGGGCAGTCACGTCTTGGGTGGCCAGGTAAGTGACACAGGAAGCAAAGTCTGTTCTCTCGACAGTGTATGAAAGCAGAATGAGAGCTGTCATTACATATAGAACAAGGCATGTCCGTAAAGCCCTCAATCTTTGGTGGCTTGTTGCTAGTATGTTGCCTCCTATTAGCTTGAGCATACCCAGGGGCCTGAAGCAACACCTTCTCCAGCATGCCAATCAACCTCTCGAAAGCAGGGGTGTTCTGGCTCACAGCTTGTGCCTGTTTGGGAATGTCTGACACTAAAGCAGCATTAGTGCTCACCTCAGCTACATTCATGTTTATCCTGCCTCTCTCTGTGGAAGACCTCAGTCCCTTCTCTAAATGGTATTCATCTAGCACTTCCTGAACTTCTCGTGCTGACCATTTATCAATTGTCTTGGACCTAAACGTAAGAGCTAAATCTCTGCTGGGGCAGTGTCTGATGAACATACGTGTGACTTCAATACTGGGATTATCAAACACCTTACCCTGTTCCCTAAGACAACTGTCAGCCACATCGACAGCTCTGTTTAGTCTGAGCCAGTACTCATATGGTTTCTCTTGTTCTTTTGGTAGGGTGGAATAAAAGTCAGTCAGGGGCACAGAAGAGCAATGGCTGGAGCTGAAATGTTTGCGGAGGAGTCCATAGATGGCCTGCGGGTTCTCTTGGACATCAATTCCACTATTTCTTATCCCAAACTTCACAACATCCTTTGCTCTGCCCCTCAGGTGAATCAGAATTTCTTCAGCTTGATGCTCTGGCTGGATACTGCTTTTCCTGATGTAATTTCTCATCAAATCAACAGGCAGTGTGTCTGAACTCTCTCCTCTGAACACAGGTGGGTCTTTAACTCCTCTCTGAGTGACTAGCTGGACTTGGGAGAGATCCAGTGTTTGGCTGGGGAGTGTGTCTTTTTTAATGCATGTTTCTTCCTGACTCGTGTGCATAGCAGCTGTAGTGTTAATGCGTGACATAATGCTATCAGCTAGCTGCTGTACAATAGTGCTCATTTGGTCAGCTAGTCTGACATCATCAGGAGGGTTGGGGACTGATGTGCTAAAACACTTTGGTGTAGATAACTGTACTATATGCTGGATGGAAGGTGTCATCACATCTCCACTTCTGATAGGACTGTGCACTGAATCCCCATCAAAAGTTTTCCTATCCCCCACCTTAAAGTCACCTAGTGGAAATGGAACAGGTGTGCTACATAGTCCTCTACCAACATTGAAAGGAGTCATTTCAAAGATATTAAATCTACTGGAACTCATGTTTCATCGATAGTAAACCAAAATAAAATGACAAGTTCAAAAGAATAAGGCTTATACATAGCCGTGGGAACATGTTTCAAATGGGGGGTGCTGTGGGGATGACACCAGGGCTGGTTCCGACCAATGTGCTGCTAGGCAAGATTCTAGCTGGCAATGAAAAACCTCTACAAAAGACCAATACACTGCAAAAAGAGAAATATATTGACATGGTGCACAGCTTATATAACAAGGCTTCAAATGTATTATATATTGTTTCAATTGGGGGGGTGGACTTCACATCCTCTAGGGGGGTCCGGGGGTACCCCCCCGGGAAGATTTTTTTAACATTTTAAAGTAAAATGCTTCAATTTGGTGCACTTTGAGCGCCCAATTAGAGACTGATCTAGGGGGTACAACTCTAAACACCCATATGAAAAAGATCGGTTTGCATTTTATTAATCAAATAAGTAGGTATGTGAACATTTCCAATAACCTACCATAGCCAATAACAAATACATGTAACTTATTTTATTTGTGTTGTTCATTCATATCTTATTTGACCAGTTAACATTTATTTATTTATGTATATTTTAAAATCTCTCCAGTTTTAAACGATATTTTTGGTTTACTGTCCGATAGTATACATTGGAATGATTTCAAACCTGTTTTTATTTATCATAATAATTATAAAGGTGTGCCTTGGAAATATTTGTTTACATAAATTGTGATCAAAACGTTTGAGACCCACTGAGATAACTTAGACTAAAGTGAACTATCTAAGCCCTCAGAGTCCTTTACCTCACTGAGGCTCTCAGTCTGACAGGAGAGGACCCTCCCTCCACATTATTGTAGAAACAGCTTCTTATATCCGTTAGCGCAGCAGAAGCTAACAACAATCCCCGCCGGTACCGCGGTATCCCCTCTCTCTATCTCTCTCACTTTGGCTGTGAGCTGCGGGCGCCTGCTAAGCCAACATCCCACACTTTCATCACTTACAGCGCCCATCGTACAGGGCAAATGGAAAATGTAACCGGGGTGAAAAGGGTGTTATCTTTACTTAATTATGAATGTTGTTACATCAAGGCTGAATTTTTTTTTTTTTTATCATATCTTGTGGAAGTGCAGATCCCCTGTCCTCCACCAGGGGGTACTGCAGCACCCTCAGCACCCCTACTTCCCACGGCCCTGGGCTTATATCAACAAAATAAACCTGAGAGTCCAACACACTGAAGGAATTGAAGCTCCAAAACGTTGCAGCGGCGAGAAGACATCCACCCTGGTCCGGTGAAGAACGGGTCACGGCACCAATGTAACCCCCGGTGTAGTGTCCCCTCGGCAACAAACCACTCAGAGCTGGTGAATACTTTGGTTTATTTCACTGCGTTTCTGCGTTTGAATTAGGGCTGGGCGATATATCGAGTTTACACGACACATCGTGGATTGCACTACATGCGATGTCGTAAATGACCAAATCTTGAACATCGAGTATTATGTTGTCAAATCAATTTCCCGCCGCGTCCAAAATGAGCTCTCCTTTCTCCCTCATAGACACAGTCACACACGCAGGCACACACGCAGGCCCAGTCTAACTTGCACACAAACATTACACACATGCACAGTGACAGAGAAGGGCTCGACATTATAAATGGCCCGCTGGCTCGGAAGCACTATTTAGACACCCCGGGCCATCATAACGTACTTTCCACTTGCCCGCTCGGGCCACTAAAAATATTGCTTGAAAGAAATAAAATTGTCCTGTGGTATAGGTATTTTGACAAGCAATGTTGTTAAATTGTTTTCGTTTATTACAACATAGCGTTTTGTGAGGCGGTTGTCGTTGTTGGGTGAAAAGCAAACAGCTGTTTGCTGCGGAGCCAGCGCGAGCAGGCTCCCGTTTGCCCGTGAGCGTCGGGCATCTTCAAATAAAAGAAAGTCACCGGAGGAGTTAAAGGAGAGTGACAGGTAGCATGAGAAGAAGAGGGAGAGAAAGTTTCAGCCAGCTTGATCGATGGAGTTGTTTTCTAGTGGTGCAGTGACGCGTCCTAAAACCCTTTTATAATCTATTGATTAGATTTATGATTCGAAAATTATAAAAGTAGGGTAGACATGTGGATATTATCCGGCTGAACAAAACGTGCATTTATCAAACAGGTTTGTTTTCCACAGACCTTATTTCCAGCTATTTTCCAAAACCCTATGGAGAAATCCCATTGCTTTTTTGTTGAGGGAACCAGCAGCTTACTTCCTGGTTTTAGGACGCGTCACTGCACCTCTCAATAGAGAGGCGAAGTCCCTCCCCTTCCGGGAGCCTCCATGGGACCCCGGAAGCGGAAAATTATACATTGGATTCAATGGAGAGAGAAAACGTATCTTTTGATCCCGTTTGAATTGTGCCACGAACTACACATATGATGTTTGTCAATTTAAAAGAACATTTTGCAAGTCAAAAAAATAAAAATGTGTCGTAAAACTGTGAAGTAACAATTTTTTTTGTGTTAAGCCGCTCAGTGAACTACATGTCTCTGGTCCCGCATAATACGCGTCACCAACACAAAGATGGCCGTCACGTTGGTACATTTCACCTCATTCTTTCAGAATGAGAATAAAAGTATAAAACGAGGTGAAAATCACTACAAGTCTGGGCATGTTGAGAGCTGTACATACACGAAAGGGGAGTTAGTCGGTTCTGTAAGAGCCAGCATGCGGGACCGGCTTTACAAGGTTTCGGTGAGTAACATGAGTGCAATGTTTAACGTTAATGTCAGTCAATAAGGAGGAGAATGAAAAAGAAGATGATGAACCACAGACCCGGCATATAATCACTGCAGTGTGCAGGGCTGTGTTAATTTATGTTACTGTTATCAATAGCATTAGTTGACTGAGAAAACCGTCAAGAAAAAAAGTTTAGCGATGTTACGAGTCGACTAGTATAATATGCCCACGGCTGTGATTGACAACCTGGACAGCCAGTCAGAAGCTAGAATGCCAACCTAGAGAGCCAATCAGAACCTAGAACGGGTGTACTGCATACGGGTGTGTATGCTGTGGATAACATTAGTGTTCACAAGAACAAGGTACACTCCCGTGTTTTGTTTTAGTTGCTCTTCAGATTGAAGCGGCCAGTTTTATATCGACTATACTGTATGTGTGATCTCCTTTTACATCTCGTTGTGTCATTTGAGTTTATTTGCTGTGTGTAGATTCAAGGATTTTGGTTATCTTGTCAATTTGTTTGGTTATCTAGGCACAGCTGTGTGTGACTCCCTCTGGTAAACTGGTATGTGTTTTCCTAATATAGAGAGCATTGATTAATTAATAAACTACACACTGAGTCTAGATCCTGACCAAATCCTTTTTTTTTGTTGATAAAATGTTTTTCAAAAATGCAATACACATTTAAAAAATACAATGTACAATCACAACCAATACAACACAAATTTTAAAAAAATACAGAAAAACAAACAATAACAACAATCAGACACATGGACAAAACTATGGAAAAATAAACCCTCCCACCCCCAGATCTGGACCATCCTTGTATTGATCATTCAATCTATTATAGCATGTTAACAAACATGGTACTTACTTTATTTGTACAGATCTACATGGGAGACGATGGCGCGATGCAGATCGCTGTCTGTGATTGTGCACGGGGGATGTACAAATGCAGCTACGCTGCAGCATTGGCAATATTTGCCATGTGGCAGATCAGCTCCACAGAAGTTGAGTGCCAGTGGAGGAAGCCTGGCACTTCAAAAGTAGTCCAGCCGGTGTCTCAACTCTACCAACAGCAAGAGGAGACATACAACCCACTGGCCAGAGACATCGCTACTGAGGATGTAGACTGGTTCAGGTCTGCACTGAGGGGCACACAGTGTGGCATGGCATGGCTTTTGTCACCTGAGCCAGGGCTGCAGCCTCAACATCAGGCCATTTTCACCGTGCCGGAGCTGGTGAAGGAGCATGGGGGTCGGGGGCTTGAGGCAATTCTTGCCTCAATGCGACTGAGCAGAGACCAGCAAGCTGCCATCCAGACAGCCACCGTAGGACAGCGGACAAATCCTCAGTGGCAGTTACAAAGGCAGGGCAGGTTGACAGCCAGCAATTTTGGTGCTGTGCTGAGGTCGGGACTTTCATCCACTCCATGCGCGTCCCTCATGAAGAGGGTGTTTGGGGGGTACAATTTAGACGGAGTCATGGCTGTCAACTGGGGAGTTGTAAACGAGGCCGAAGGGGTGAAGGCTTTTTTGCAGGCCTATCGGGTGACAGTGATCGACTCTGGTCTATTTGTGAGTGAGTCGGGTGTTTTGGGAGCATCACCTGATGGACTTGTGCAAACATCTGCCCTGCTGGAGGTGAAGTGTCCACACAGCCAGAGGAACATGACCATCGCGGAGGCAGTCCAGTTACCATCCTTCTGTCTCCGTGAGGAGGGTGGGTCATACATTCTCAAGAAGAATCACCCATACTGGCATCAGGTCCAAGGGCAGCTGCACATCACAGACCGGAGTCTCTGCTACTTTGTTGTGTGGACCACGAAGGAGGCGATCATCATCCCCATCCCCAAAGACCCTGCATGGCATGGAAATCTCCTCCTCCTGGAGAACTTCTACACTCAGCATATGCTCCCTGTGTTGGCCAGTAGGGAGGAGGACATGTAAATAAACACACAAACAAACACACACACACACACACACACACACACACACACACACACACACACACACACACACACACACACACACACACACACACACACACACACACACACACACACACACACACACACACACACACACGATATTTAACTAATAAACAATAAATCCCATGTTGTTGGAAAAGTAATAATGCTGCATGTATACGTTTTTGTTCAAATATCGCAAGTGTTATCGTGTTATGTGTTCCTGATATCGTGCAGCCCTAATATTAAGGCCTTATTGTCACATGCACAATAACTACAGTGCAGTTTTGGGCAATGAACATGTTAAGTCTCAGGCCCCTCTAAAATAAATGATATTTAAGACATATAAATAAAGAATTACTTTTACTGACCTACTACATAACTGTATTACATGGTTATATAAATAGTTTGAATGATTCATGACTGACAGAAGCTTGTTTTTACACTGACCTGTTATACTCATATCTATTAATGTCTTTGTAACTTCAGTAAACCTCAACAATTCCCCTTCTGGTTTCATGCATCACAGTTCAGTAAACTGAGTAAAATATGAACTAGTGTAATCATTATAATAACTTAGGATTGTAACTCTTTAAAAAAGGTGTAGGTGGCTCTTAAAAGAGCCGTTGTGTGACTTTGGGCTGGTCTCAGCAGTTTAAGCCCTCTCCGCGGATGCAGCGGGCCAGCTGGATGCTCCCCCCGGGGATCGCAGGCTGAAAGGTTTGGGAACCCCTGGCTTAGTCAACTTAGTCATCCCCCTTTATCAGGGGATTTTGCAGGTTCACCAAGGCACAGCAAAGCTGTACCAGCACATTTGCAGTGTTCCTGAGGTGGCAAGGGATCAGGTCCAGAATCCTGAACTCCTTTATTCTGGCATTTGCCCTCTCCACATGGATCCTGTTCTTGGCTATTTCCCTGGTAGCTCTCACTTCACTCTCTGTGAACTTACCCTTGTTCAGGAAAGGGGGAATGTTCACAATCACACCCGCAGGCACAATATCTGAAATTAAAAAGCCCTTGTCTGCCAGGATAAGGTCGCCAGCCACTAAATGTTCCAGAATGCCTGAATGCTGCATAATGGCCTTATCAGACACAGAGCCCGGGAAGAGTTGGCTGCAGAAGTTGATGACTCCATTTGGGGCCACAGAGATGAGCACTTTGAAGGAGTGCATCCCTCTGTAGGAGGAGTACGTCAGTTTGGCTTGGTCCATCTGACTTGGGGCGGCCACGTGGATGTCGGTGCAATCTACAATCATTCTGCAGTTGAATGCAGAGGACTGGAAAGCAGCAGGCATGCTGTTTTGTTTTTTTTGCCTACTGGGCACAGTGGACATCATTTTTTCGAACAGCAACCTGTGGAGCAGATGGACCATGGTGTTCACCACATTACCCACTGTTGCGGTACTGCAGTGGAACAGCTGTGCAAGGTGCAGGTGAGGATAATTCTGCCGGATCTTCATCATGGCCATGAAAACCTGGTCTGCCAGCAGGATGCCCTCCACTTTCCATCCAGCGTAATACACAATGGAGCCCTCAAAGCGCTCCACCAACCCCGCCACCCTTTTAAACATGGCCTGGTCAGGAAGCCCTGTTTCCATACGGATGACATCATCAGGTAAGCCTGCTGCTGAATATTTGGCCATTCGCATCCAAGTATCCCCTGCCAGGTCTGCGGAACAACTGGACTGCACACTGGAGGGTCCAGGTTCGGTGTCTGCGGACTGCACGCTGGAGAATTCGGGGTCAGTTTCTGCAGACTCAGGCCCTTTGCTGTAGCTGTGGTCGCTGGACTGATTAACCGCTAAGCTCCCTTTCTCTTTGGTCCACTCAAATACAGTTGGCCCTTTCTCTTTTCCATGAGGAAAATGGCAGCTGCATATTCTGCTTTTCTCATCTGGCTCCCTGTCTGCTTGTCTACAATGAGAAAATTATATAATTCATTACTAACAATCATTTAAACCTGCCAAATAGCCCCCCTGCCCATAGTTTAAACAGTCTGCACTCTTTTATTTATCTTGTGAAGCACTTGTAACATTCAGCTTGTGTGTGTTTTAGTTGTCTTTATTTCCAGGTAGAAGAGGACCAAGAGTGAGGAAGTGAGACAGAGCTCTTAAAAGGCCAAACAGTGTGTTTGGCCTTTTAAGTGTGACACATATGTAGTGATAAATGCTTCACCTGACCACTGTTCCTAAATAAAAAAAGTTTTCTGCATCGTCAGTCATTTTTTCCAAATAATTACCAATATTTCACAAATTCTTAATGTCAACTTAAGAGCACAGCTGTATGTTGACTGTCAACTTTGCTTGGTTCATCTTACTGGGGGGGCAGCTACATGGATGTCGGTGTAGTCCACAATCATTTTGCAGTTGAAGGCAGAATGAATGTATTATTGACTCAGAATGAAGCACAACTTCATGTCATACAATACATTGACTTTATTTGTAATTGTGTAAAAAAATAAAGCATTGATTAGCAAGCAGGACCTGCAGGAACAGAGAACGGTGATGGATGGAGCTGGGAAGAGAGAAGAATAAAGAAAACAGATCAACTTTATTATCGGATATTAAAAATTCAATTTTCAAATCAAGTTGCCGCTCCTACAGTTTTCTAGTGTGTAAAGATGATTTCACATGACCTAAGCAAAATATCACACTCAATACATGTGTGTCTCTGGGGGGTGCATTGTGCCTTTGATGTATATAAATAATATACCATAACCAAATACTATTACGTACAGTGGAAATCAGGTTGCCAGAGCAGGTCAGTGTGCATGTTCCTCAGGGTCTCAGCAGTTACAGGTGAGGTAAAGAAAATAAAAGAGAAAAAGGTCAGTAACAACACTTTAAAGTAACAACACTGAATAATTATCTATTTTAATAATTTTCTCTCAGTAATCACTCAACTACTGTCTTTCCAACAAACAGATTGACTCACCCTCACTGTTATCACAATGACACATGTCCAGAAGAATGTCATGCAAAGCTCCCTGCCTGCCTGCCTTCCTTCGACTCTCCCTGAACTGCTTTCTTAGCACCCGGTGGAGGGCGCAGTAGGCTACTCTTCAAATGTTTCACAAAATACTTACCATGATGACTACTCTTACTGTTTAACATTTTGGTGTACTTCATGTAATAAAATAATAACTTCATGGTAAGGCTACTAAAAATGACAAGGCTAAGTAATGTAATGCTAACTAACGTGCTCGCTACTCGTCGCTACTAGCTAGGTAGCTAACTTGACTATGTTCCATGCACAACATGTATATTACCTATGATATTACCTGATATGTCTGATCCAGCGAGTCCTGGTCCTTTCATCAGACGGGAAGCGATAGAACGAGCAAGTGGTATGATCACTTTTGTGATTACAACATGGTACAAAGCACACGGGCATCTTGTAAAAGTGAATTTATTGGAGCAATCTCTTATATTTATTGGAGGGAATAAATCAGTTATGAAATCTTCTTCTTCGCTTTAATTACGAGTCGCAACCACTTGGAGCATTATCGCCTGTGACATCACATACGCGACCCAGAATGGGATTTGGGATTTGTAGTCTTTGTAGTCGCGTATTTTTCATAGTCTTATATTTCAACAGTATTACGACAAAATGTGACTTTTTTGACATGGAAATGATTGTTTAAGATTGACAAACATCATATGTGTAGTTCGTGGCACAATTCAAACGGGATCAAAAGATACGTTTTCTCTCTCCATTGAATTCAATATATAATTTTTCGCTTCCGGGGTCCCATGGACCGGAAGTAGATGGGCGTGACTTCGCCTCTCTATATGATGCCAATATAAACAAGGTCTTCTGTCGGTTCTGTACATCAATGCCGACCTATGCTGACAAGTAAGTGAAGAGTAGAAAATATAAAAGGTATTGGCTATAGGGAAATGTCCCAGCAGTTAAGGAGAATGAAGGTTCTAATCTAATCTAATACATAGCCATTACATGTCTAACTCCTGATAATGACAGGAAGACAGAAAACGCATTATACTAATAATAATAATAATAATAATACTCATAATAATAGCGTTAGAAACGGAAACGGAGTCGAAAGATAATCTTTCTCTCGCCATTGACTTCAATACATACTTTTTCTGAAATAATTAAGGTCCCCTGGAGGTCCACCGGAAGGGGAGGGACTTCACCTCTCTATTACGCTACTTCACTGTGACCGGTCAATTGCTTCAGTGGGAGGGACCAAATGCAGCTATTTATACCAGCACAGACACAATATGTTTAGAAGAAGGTGAAACCTTAAAGAGAGAAGCATTTATATCCAACAGAAGCTGCATAGTGTGAGGAGCGAAGTCATTTTACTTCAAGAAAATATGAAGTGGCCAGCGATTTTTGTCTTGCTGAGCATATGCTCACAGGTAAAGTAACGGACTAAAATGTGTTAATAGTCATTTTGCTTATTTCATTTCAGGCTCAGAAATCCTGTTTTTAAAAAGGAGTGATACAATGTTACAGTCAAGTAGTAGGAACTTGAATGTCATATAAAACCATAACCGTTTTAATATTTTATTATCTACATTTGCAGGCTGCAGCACGAGGTATGTATTTTATATTTTACCATAACTACACTGCAGATGGTAATATCATTTCCATATGAGAATGAAAGGACACAAAATATTGATGGTAGGCTATATGTATTTCTCAGGGTGTAAAAAAGTAGGCTACTATAAAGATGCTCTCTCTCAGATATCGAAGTATCCGTGTTCTCTGCAACATCGAAGAGCGTGATTCTCAGATGGACCAGGGTCTACGGAGCCAGCTCATACAAGGTCATCGCCGCCCCCCAGAACTCCCCAGGCAACCCCGTTGGTTATGCCGTGTTTGGTCCACACACAATGATGGGCACCATCAACTCTCTGTCCCCAAACATCATGTATACATTCACAGTTGCAGCTCTGGATAATGCTCAAGAGATACTAAACATTGGAACTATCGATTCTTCCTCAGGTGAGGTAACCTTGTGATGTTAAAGCACTTAATTGAGTGTTTTATTCTTGTTTAGTTTCATCACACACACACACAAACGTTCTGGTGCATTTGTTTTAGTTAAGCTAGTACAGTAGGCCTACCGTTTTATTCTGTGATATTCGGGCAAACTAATTATATATCTCTCTCTCTCTCTCTCTCTCTCTCTCTCTCGTGTGTGTATATACAAAAGTATTGGGACACTCCTTAATCATTGAATACAGGTGTTTCATTCAGTCCCATTGCCACAGGTGTATCAAATCAAGCACCTGGCCCTGCAGTCTGCCTTTACAAACATTTGTGAAAGAATGGGTCGTTCTAAAGCACTTTGAGCACCAGGAAAAGCGCTTTATAAAAGTAATTTATTATTAAAGAGCTCACTGAATTTGAACGTGGTACTGTAATATGCCACCGTTGCAACAAGTCAGTTCGTGAAATGTCTTCTTTCGTAGATATTCCACGATCAACTGTAAGTGTTATTATTGCAAAGTCTAAGCGTTTAGGAACCACAGCAACTCACGTAAAGATCACGTAAAGTTAGAGCGGGGGCGCAGAGTGCTTAAAAGTCGCCAAAGCTCTACTGACTCGATAACTGCGGAGTGCTGCCACTGAAGTGCTGCCAGAGCAGTGGAAACGTGTTCTGTGGAGGGACGAAACACGCTTCTCTATCAGGCAGTCTGATGGACGAGTCTGGGCTTGGCGAATGCCAGGAAAACGTTACCTGCCGGACTGCATTGTGCCAACTGTAAAGTTTGAGGGATAATGCTGTGGGGTTGTTTGTCTGGTGATTCTTAATGCTTCATCTTACCAAGTCATTTTGGACAATTCTATGCTTCCAACTTTGTGGAAACAGTTTGGGGAAGGCCCTTTTCTGTTCCAGCATGACTGTGCCCATGTGCACAAAGCATGGTCCATAAAAGCCTGGTTGGATGAGTTTGGTGTGGAAGAATATGACTGGCCTGCACAGAGCCCTGACTTGAACACCTTTGGGCTGAACTAGAACGGAGATTCTCCAAAATCTTGTAAAGCCTTTCCAGGAATTAATAGCTGCAAAGGGGGGGACCAACTTCATATTAATGCCCAAGAATTTGGAATGGGATGTCATAAAAGCTCCTTTAGGTGGCCCAATACTTTTGTCTATATAGTGTATGCACATTACAGTCAGAATATTTTTTTTAAACATTTGTTATCTGAATAACTAATGTAACGTGTACATTTTAAAACACTTAAATGGTAGTTTGATGATGAACAGAGGAGCACAGAAGAGTCACTGTTAGTTCCTCATGGTTTAAATAAGCCTTTCTTTAAGCAAATAGTTTTATTTTATTACATTCAGCATTCAAATTGACGTACTGTTGCAGACACAAAATAAATAGTTTGCCCTGAAATCTGTGGGTAAAAAGATGGATTGCATTGCCAACTATCGCTGAGAAGGTGGAGGAAGGTGTAGTATCTCGTCAAACTGTATTTCTTGTGAATCTTTTAGCTCCTGAGGTGATGGATCCAATCCTGACGGTGAAGTCGAAGGACAGCAAGACTTTTATCGTGTCTTTCAGCTTGAAGACCGGGGTGACATCTTACATCATACGATTGCAGAATCCAAACCGCTTCATCAGAGAAAACATCGTGTCCTCCTCCCCCGCTGAGATTGAGTCTCTCGACCCGTACACAGAGTACTCACTCAGCATCATGTCTGTGAACAGTGGAGGCCAGAGCCAGCCATCTTCACCTGTGACTGCAAAGACAGGTACTGTTGTAGTGTTTGTGTCCATAATTCAAGATTGAGAAACAAAACTTCAGAAATGTATTCAGTGGGTAAACAATTAAACCCCAAGGGCTGGATTATAGCAATGAGTCACATATTCAGTAAGAAACAATATGTCCTGTTCTTCTCAGTCTCCATACGCTGCAGGAGTCACTTGTTCTCCTTCATTGTCTCTTAGCAGAGTATACAGTCCTGTCAGGGAATGTATACACATTATCTTCAGTTTTTGTGCAAAAAGAATCCAGGGTTTTTCTTGCCGATCAATGCCTTAGGGTCTTTCCAGTAAAGACGGTAAGTATACCGGACCCTTCTCTGTTAAACACAATGGGAGGACCTGATCCTGAGAACATGGCTGGCACCTCTCTACTCCATCCACAGGGGACTATCTGATCCACATAAGTACAAAATAACATGCTACAGGCAGTCTCATCGTTTTTGTTCGCCGTTTGCCATTATTCACCTCTGATTTAATTTCCCTTCCTTGAATGTAGGTTTCTGTTTATGTAAGATTGAGAATAACTACACTATAGGTGGATATATTTATACATCCACCATTTTTCAAAATTATAACCGAAGCTTTCCACTTGCATGTTTGAAACTAAAAACAACTTTTTTTACATCTAAATTCAAACATGTGAGATTTGATTGCTCACTTATTCAGAAACAACATGAAAACTATGCTTTTCATTTTTTAGTAGGTGCATAAAAGTCTGTGCTGATACTTGGGTGCAGCCCATATTCTGACATCACTGCTTGGATCTGTGACTGCTGACAATAAAACAAAATTTAAAAAAATGGATTCACAAAAAAGTAAGGGCTTTACTAGGACTTAACTGCTGTAAAACATGACAAAAGATATTTATTCCCTTAAGACTTGGCTTCAAAAGCATACATCTTAAATGACTAAGTAAGCAACAATCAAAGTCAAGAGAAACATATTCACTCAAAGTACAGTCGCCCTAATCGCTTCATTATGTTAAACTTTGTCCCCCTCCACAGTGTTGCCCCCTCCTCAGCTCTCTGCCTCCTCTCCCAGCAATGACAGCATCACTGTGTCCTGGGCTCCTGTTGCCAACGCTGTCCAGTACAGCCTGTCTCTGTACAAGTTTGGCTGGAACACCACCTTCATCAAGCACAACACTTCCAGCACCAATTGGATCGTCTCCGGCCTGGATATGGGCTCAGTCTACGTCATAAAGGGTTTCGCCTGGGACCCCGAGGGCCGTCAGGGAGAGGACAGTCAGTACATCAACCAGATGACAAGTAAGCGTGCACTGAGACTCTTTTCTGTGTGTGGGAAATACCCATGATTGCTCCTACAAGTATATAGAGTCCATGTGCCTTTTTTATTTGATCATGTAAGAAATATTACACGTGTAGAGATGAGACACAATATTAACTAGGCTTGCAATTTCAAATGAACTTAACACAGTCACAGAGAACTTTTCATGTTATATATATATTTTTATAAGCATTACATGTTTTTTAGACGCTTTTATCCAAAGCGACTTACATACTCAATACTGTGGGCAATCCCCACAGGAGCAATTTGGGGAAAAGTATCCAGGGACACAATGACATTCTGACTGCAGAGGGGTTTGAACCTGTGACCCCCTTATCCGAACACCAACGCTCTATCCACTGCACCACACGCCTCCTCCACACAAAAGTTTTTGCTTTTCAGAAGCATTTAACCTCTTCACAGTCTTACACTTATTAGAAATATATAATGGTGGAACCTAAAACATGACCTTAAGACACAGAATATTGTGTAAAAATATATATCTTCAAATGATTATCATGGGATGTAGCCTATATAAGCTACAAAAAACATGACTCAAGTTGTTTGAAATAGTATTAAAACCCTTTGTTTCATAAAGGAAACTACTCCATACAAGAAAAGGTTCTACATTTGAACTTGGGCGACTCCTAGTAGTTCAAAAAGACACATAGGTAGCACTGGTCTTCTCTGGAGTGTCTTATTCGTCCACAGAGACTTATGCCATCATAAGAATACAAAAACTGTACAAATAGAACTAGTTATAAAGCCATGTTCAAATAACTCGATAAGTGTTGACATGTAAACAGTCATTTGATGCTGAAATAGTGGGTCTCTGTGTTGGTTTGAACTATATAAAATATTTTCAACCTCAGGCTGTGACATCTATATCTAAGAACGACAGCCATCTGATGAATACAGTATTATTAGTAATATTTTCTTCACAAAACATTACTGGTAAGAGTAATTTAGAAACTATTACTCTAATTATACTTCTCTACTCCTGTTAGTGTGTTTTTTATGTGTGCTTTTATTTAATGTATCATTTGGGCATGTTTTATTGTTTTCACAGGACCTGCTTTGCCATCTATTGCCAATGTCTCCATGGTGATGAATAACGGTTTGGCCGGTATCTCCGTGTCCTGGGAACGGGATGAGGGGGTCTTTGGGTCCCTCCAGTACCATGTGATGAGCGACCAGAACCTCACCTGTAACTCCACATCCACATCCAGCTCCTGCACCCTTGCTCCAGTGGGCTGCGGAGAGGTACACACAGTCCGGGTCAGCACCTCCAACGAGGCCGGGCCCAGCGACCAATCCGGCCCCATGGTGTTCATCACCTGTGAGTATTAGACTACATTTAGTTCCGATCACACTTGTGAACACAGAAGAATTCTTAATGTTCTCATCAATTGAATAGATTAAATCTAATATACAATGAAATAAAACGGATACTTTGAACATACACTTCGCTACAAGAGTTATGATTACATTTAGTTGTTTAATGAGAAACATTATTGTGTTAATGCAAGAATTCTACGTAAAACATAATAATGTTTTTCTCATTAAACATTAGTGCTAGATATGGATACAAAAATGATGGCAGCACTAGTTTGCTCTGAAACCCTCTGTCATTAAAATATGACTAAACTCCCTGCTGTCCTGTCCGGTCAGCCCCCTGCCCCCCACAGTCTCTGGCTGTTGTGGAGTCGACAGAAGGAAGCTGCACGCTGACCTGGGACACGGTGACTCACGTCGACAGCTACACAGCCTTCATCAAGAGAGGAGACGGTGCAGAGGAGAGCTGCAACACCACCAGCAGGAGCTGCACCTACAACTGCACATGTGGCCACACATACCTGATGTCTGTGATGGCCTTCAACCAGGCTGGCAGCAGTCCTGAAGGACAGGTTCTCAACGACACCATCTGTAAGTAGCCACTGAGGGGACAGATTTGAATTCATGATTTTCTGTATATCACACCCCCTGTGTGTCTTTCAGTGCTCTGTTGTCCAGAGGGTGTATCCATCTCCGCGGTGAGCACTGACATGTTTGAGATCACGTGGACGGTCTCTCGGGGGGCAGAGCTGTACCAGACTCGAGCTGCAGAAAGTTCAGAGGTCATCCTGTGTAACGACACGGCTCCGGTGTGCGCCCTCTCTGACCTCAGCTGCGACAGTTCCTACAGCGTGGTGGTGACACCCTGCAACGACATCAGCGGATGCAACCGGGCATGCAAAGCTCACACACAAATCACAGGTAGGAAACGTGTGCCCACATGTATCCAGCAAATATCCAGTTACATTTTTAAGTTGTAAAGTTTTCCACTTTGTTTCATTTTCAGATTTCCCATTTAAACAGCAGTAAAACATCAGTGAAAAAAAGTTTTGAATGACTTCAAATGCTTGATATCTAATATTATGAACTAGACTGGTCATCAGAGAGCTACAGTATATTTTAAAACTACACAGGCCTACAGCCAGTTCATTAATTTCACATCCATTCCTCATGTACTGTATGTGGAGTAGTCTCAGAGGTTTGATCATGCTCTTAATTCCTCTTTTCCTCCACCCGTCAGCTCCATGCATGCCGATGAATCTGACGTTGACTCAGAGAAACTCCTCCTGCTTCAGTGTCAGCTGGACTCCAAACAACAGGCTTGCTATTTACACCGTGACAGCGTCGGGAGATGACGGCACACGCACCTGCAACACAGACGGAAACAGCTGTGACATCACTGACCTTCCTTGTGGCTCTAATTTTGAAGTCAGCGTCATAGCAACCAGCCCCGCAGGCTTGGGTTTACCCAGCTACTCTGAATTGTTGGAAACAGGTGAGTGGTCAAAAGTTGGGATTGAACCATTTTATTATAAAGCACAGGCAGGACTTAAAAACAACAATATAATAGCGTGCTAGTGACATGTAGCGCCACCTACAGCCTCAAGAACACCTTCAGGGTTCCTCAGCATGGAATACGAACAGATATATTTGTAATAAAAACTGATTTCTTAGTTAATATCAAGCTGTCTTTTGCTCTTTTCTGCTGTAACAAATGTAAATGTCCCCTCTGTGGGAAGAATATAGGTATTCTGATTTTTATAAAGATAGTTTTTTGTTCCACTCCTTAACACTACATTTATCATCCTCTTCTCCAGGACCGTGCTGCCCGGTGGATCAGGTGGTGGATCAGGTGACGCAGGCAATGAGCAATGTGTCATGGTCTCCTGCTAAAGGGGCGCATACATTCATCACTTCCCTAACATCAACACGTGGCCACGCCCGCTGCCACACCATGGACTCCCACTGCCTCATGGGATGCATCACCTGTGGGACCAACTACACCGTCACCATGGAGGCGATCAGCCACAGCGGGCGCCGGTCAAACTGCTCCTATGAGGGCTTCTCGTCCAGTAAGTGATTGGGTTTTCTTCCAATGAAAAGAAAATACTTTGCAACTGTAGTGTATCTACCAGAAAGCACTGACATGACACTTTTATTATAAAAAAGAAGCAATACATATCTATTACGATTGTTTATGGTATGTATCAATATAAAAGTAGGAATCTTAATCATTTTCAATAAAATTGGATTTGAAACACTTGTTATATTTATTTGTACAAAAGGGGTTCTCACATGTTTGTAGTTTTTAAGATTTAAAAAAAAATCTTGAGGACGAGCATCCAAAGTAAAAACATAACTAAATGTTTAAAACATGTAGCTGCTATAAAAAACTATAAATGTTTTGTAAATTACTGACAAATGTAAGCCTACTTCTATTAATCGAACCATTTAGCATTATCTTCGTGGCCCAATAGATGGCGCTCTGACACCCACACAACAGTAGAGTCCGTACCCTTTTTGTAAAACAACAAAATACACTTTAAATTCAAAGCCATTTCTTGACTGCTTTGCTCATGTGCGTCAGGATTAACATTTGACAGATCGGTGAAATATATGTTCCAAAAATTAAAACAATTTGTCATGCTCTCTTTGAATGGGCTGGTTATCTTTCAGACATTAAAGCCACTGCAGAAAGCTCCCTTCATGTCTCTCTCTCTCTCTCAGGTGCCTGCTGTCCATCAGGCGTCCGGCTCTATGGGATGGCCCACAGCTCTCTGCGGGTGCACTGGCGCGGTGCTGGCAGCAGCCACAGCTACGTCACAGAGCTGGTGGGCAGCAGGAACAACTACACCTGCACCGCCTCCCCCGGGGAGAGCAGCTGTGATGTTCCCAACATCCAGTGTGGGGATGTCTACACTGTGGTGGTGACTCCGCTCACACCAGAGGGCAGCAAAGTCCTCTTCTGCACCCAGAGGATCTACTCAGGTAGGATTGTGACATCTCTCACAGTTGTTTATGATGATAAATAATATAGGAATTTAGTTTGGCGCTAATGTGTCCTTTTGTTTATATTAAAAGTTAACCCTCTGTTTATGCTCTTAACGGAAAAGTTTTAGCACTAGTGATTTTATGTCTTTCTGTATTTGGGAACACAAAAGCAGTAAAGACGATTCAATCCCCACAGGACAACAAAGGTGGCACAGCTGAATCATTTTAAAAATGATTGACAACATTTTGACTGAATTTCAACTTTTTTTTCCCTGCTCTCTCAGTCTCTTGCGAAGGCAGCAACCTTGGTACAGGTGAGTGTTATAATTTGCAAAAATATATTTATAACTCTATTTTAAGTCTCACCCAAACATTTATTTGACTTGAGAAGTAAAATTATTATTTTTCTCTAATGTCATTTCAACCTGTTGTTCTGCAGTGATATACAGAGGAAAGAGAAGCGTGGACTAGATATGGTAAGTAAAAATACGACAATTATACAGAAACTGTAGTGGAAGCTGTACATAGCAGCAACTGCTATAGTGGTTGACTAAAGACGCAAGCATAAAGTTATGTGAAGCCAGTGAGCTTGCCTCTTTGAGACCAGCTTTAAATCATCTTTTAAACTTCAAAATATAATTAACAATAAAGCAAGCTAAAAGATGAACTTTTATGAAAACACCAATATTAAAGCAACGCAGGCACGACATGAAACGAGAACAGAAACAAAACTCTGATACTTGTTACAGTAAGACATAATAATTAAGTATATTATACATGTTCAGGTATAATGATGATTCTCTCTGCTGGTCACAATAAAACATTATTTTGATCAAGATCTGAAAACTTTGATTTGACACTCTGCTGTTATAAGATGTAACAATTTACTTAATGGATATACATTTCTTCAAACTGAATGTGACTGAATCTCTTCTCCACAGACGCAACACCGCCATCTTCCTTTTCCTGCTCTTCCTCCATCAGTCCCGCACCACTGCAATAAAGCCAACTCATGGATGAATAGAAGGACTTGCCTGCACTGGACAACATGCCTGTGTGTTGTCCAGTGGTGATAGTGAAATCATTTTAATAATACATTTGTATGTGTTTTTATGTCTGTATCACTGATAAAACAATACCCCTCTATTCCCTAAACGATCTTGATCAAGCACTCGAAGAGACGAGTGCATATGTTTGCTGCTCATGAGGCAACATGTACAATGTGGACATGAAACATGTTAAAAGTACCTCTTGAACAAATCACCATATTGACAAAAAGATCAATTGGCAAAAGAGTAACACTGCCTAAGCAGACCTTGAAGAATATTTTTGCCCCTTCATTTTCTGAATAATTGATTGGATGGTTGGCCAAAAAGTAAATAATTGTAGGTCTGCCCCCAAGTAGGAAGCCTCCTGGTGATCTGTGTCACCTAATCATGTGTTCTCAGGATGAATTCAACTGTTTGTGATATGTGTCTCTGTTGTTGTGAAAACCTGATTCATAGATCAGTAAATAAATTATTCCGAGCATCATTTTTGTGATGTGTGGTTTATTTTGCCCATAGATTTGTGCTTCAAAATCTTGTTTTATGCCGTTTGTTGCCAAATTGTGGCGGACCATAACTAAGTGTACCTACTCCAATACTTTGACTCCACTATAATCCAAAGGCTAATGCTTTTGACTTCCCTCAGTTTGTTTGATAACTTTTGAATATACATTTTTAACTAAAAGGTATTTATATTTAATGTCAGCTTCAGATCTATCCATCAGATTCAATTATAATACAATATATTATACCGAAACGGGCCTTTTATATAATGAGGTATTTTACTTATCTTTTTCAGTAGTGTTCACATTTACTTTCTATCTTTCTTACCTAAAAGAATAGTGACCAACATTGTTACCCGGCCACACTTTGGATATTTTCTTTTCCTGCTCCAAAGAAAGTTGTCCGGCAGGAAGTGCTTTTGGCAAGTTTTCATAACTGGTGAAAATGCTCAGACACCTTGGTGAAAATGTATCGTAGTTGTGAAACTGAAACTAAGGTAAATCAGGCACATTTGCTTCAGTGTGTTGTTCTGACCCCCTGGGCAATTTACTAACAACATTAGTCCTTATTTAATATGTATTCCTTTTATCTATTCAATCTGATATCTGATGTCAGATATCCTGTCCTTGATAAAACATCTGCTCAGTATCCCAGAGTCAAAAAGGTTTTCAGGTTATTTAAAATTAAAATATTGATATCAAATTGGAAACAATGAATCTATATACAAGTTGACTGATTTAACTAATTGCTTGAGCTCTAGTTGACAGTTTGTAATACTGTTTACATGTCCCCTTAAGTCTGGAAGAGGTGTGAAAATGTGTTTATAACTGAACATATAAAATGTGTTTGACAATAGCGGTATGGAGCTTTGGCAATGCAGTTACAACTTATGTGTCCATTGATTGTTTTTAAACTTGTTTATTCAAACTCATACCTTTTTAGAAGTATTTGTATGGAGGAGTATTAGGGCCAGAACAACTAGAGTAGAACGTTTTTTAATTTTAACAATAAAGTTTAAATGTCTGTATTCTCGATATTTTTACTTTAACATTTCCACTAAAAGTGCAAAATATATTTAAAGCTGCAGCAGATTTGTTAACCATGTCTGTATTTAAGTTAATTCTGTTTGGAAACAATGTTGGGCTCTGCAAAACGCAATTCTTTAGAAAACTAAATAGTTCCCCCCCAGTTTGAATAAGGTGCCTCGGATGTTATTGTGACTGGACCCTAAACATCTTCTTTATCATTTCCCCCCTCTATGTATCAAACTAAAACTCTTCTGTGGGACTCGCTACCTCATGTTATTTGTCTTTACTCCAAATATTTCTTCTTTTTTACATTCCTGGCAGAAATAGGTTTTCTACAATGAAAGTTCATCAACAGAATAGAGCAGGGGTCGGCAACCTTTCTGATATGAAGTGCCATTTAAAAAAAATATGTTTTCAGCGTGCCAACGATCGAGAATTACCAAGGGGGGGGGGGGGGGGGGCGTTGAGGAGCTTGACGCTCGTCAACTATCACCCGGAGGGCGGGGGAGCCTCGCTGCGTTGAAGCAGTGTGTGGACCTGTCAGCGCAACTTACATGATGCCGAATTTAACAAACACATTTAAATAATTGGTTTAAACGGCATAATAATAAGGACGATCGTCCGTTCTGTGATTTTCCAGAGCACACATGTTATGATATTAGGGTCATGCAGAGTGAGATGAGATCGATGTCCCTTTAAGAGAGAGAGAGAGGGGTGTGATGTATTTTGTGAAACAGAAGAACAGCTAAATAAATTCAACGGCCTCCGAAGAAGAGCTCGCCTCTCTCCAGTCATTTAAGCTAAAGTGGGTTATTGAACCTGAAGCTTGTTGCTTCTGCCCTCCTCGACTACGGTCTGGGAGCCGACAGGAAAGTTCAACACACAGATGGCCAGTCCGCCCCTTTGTAGCATATTATTTCGATGAGAGATGAGCAGATCGCCACTGGGCTTTCAACTAAATAAACAGCCACGCAAAAACTGCGGCATTTGTACAGCTCCTTATGGGTACTGCAATTAGTGAAGTGCTTTCCTCCGTGGTGAAACAATCAGCACTGCACCACGGAGGAAAGCGGCAGAAAGTCACCTGGAGTTAAAGAGAGCCGGGCTGCGTTGCGTGCATGGCTTCCTTCTGCAGGTAACGGGGAGACGCGCTCTGGCGGCGGTCTCGTTCAGGATCCGAAAATACAATTTAAATATTTTGCACACTTATTCCACTTATTCCTAGTGTGCCACTGGTTACGGTGCCGCGTGCCAATGCTGGCACGCGTGCCAGGGGTTGCCGACCCCCTGGTATAGAGTATTGGAAATGCTTTGAGGCCTTAAGGTAGAGGAAGTCCAATTCCTTTTTCAGACCCATACAGTAGAGTATCCAGGGTATGGCTGGGGTAGGCTACAGCCATACCAAGAAATATCTTAGCCCCACCATGAAAGATTATGTTAAAGTAAGCAAAAAAAAAGTCAGCCGAGTAAATTGCACAGACAGCAGCGAGATTGATTACAGTAGCCACTTGTCTGGAAATGCCGAGGACTAGAAACGGTTTTGAAAACTTTTTTTTTTTAAAACAACATATTTGCATGATATGGGTCTCTCACCCATATCATGCAAATATGTTGTGGTATCTTTACTACATCCTTGAATATAGAGTATTGTGCTACAATACAAATGTTTTTCCTTCTCTTTAAGAATTTTCGAATCCTAAATCTATCGAGTAGAATAGTTCATAAATCTAATCAATAGATTCATGATTCAAAGATTCTAAAAGTAGGGTAGACATGTGCAGTGGCGTTTCTATATGTACAAAAGTGGTGGGGCACAAAAAACTTAGATGTCTATATATAAGCTTCTGCAGTGACGTGCAGTGAGGTTGATGGCTGGTGAGGCACTGACTCTTCAGGTTTACACATATTATATTTTGACCTAAATCAAAATATAATATTATTTTCAAAAGCCTTTTTCGTCTGATGCTTCGATTAATTTTAAACAGACATTTCAACAAAAGGATACCCAAAATTTTTAATTTTATCATTTAAATATTGAATTGTTCTCTCTTATTAAGATCCCATTTTCAATCAAAATTGTGGTCTAACTCCCAGTTTCCACTGGGTCCATCTGAGCCGCGCTGCGTCGCGTCACGGCTGCGCCGCGGTTTTGGTCTCGCGCCATAACGGAACCGACTAACTCCCCTTTTTCGTATGTACAGCTCTAAACATGCCCAGACTTGTAGTGATTTTCGCCTTCTGAAAGAAAGAGTGTGTTTAGTGTTAAGAGTGCTAACGTGACGGCAATCTTGGTGTTGGTGACGTGTGCAAGACCAGAGATATAGTTCATTGAGTGTTTCACACAAATAAATGTGTCAGTTTTACGACACATTTTAATTTTTTTGACTTGCAAAATTATCCTTTAAATTGACAAGCATCATATGTGTAATTCGTGGCACAATTCAAACGGAGTCGAAAGATAATCTTTCTCTCGCCATTGACTTCAATCCATACTTTTCCTGAAATAATTAAGGTCCCCTGGAGGTCCACCAGAAGGGGAGGGACTTCACCTCTCTATTACGCTACTTCACTGTGAATGGTCAATTGCTTCAGTGGGCGGGACCAAATGCAGCTATTTATACCAGCACAGACACAGTATGTTTAGAAAAAGGTGAAACCTTGAAGAGAGAAGTATTTGAATCCAACAGAAGCTGCATAGTGTGAGGAGAGAAGTCATTTTACTTCAAGAAAATATGAAGTGGCCAGCGATTTTTGTCTTGCTGAGCATATGCTCACAGGTAAAGTAACGGACTAAAATGTGTTATAGTCATTTTGCTTATTTCATTTCAGGTTCAGAAAAACTGTTTTTAAAAAGGAGTGATACAATGTTACAGTCAAGTAGTAGGAACTTGAATGTCATATAAAACCATAACCGTTTTTATTTTATTATCTACATGTGCAGGCTGCAGCACAAGGTATGTATTTTATATTTTACCATAACTACACTGCAGATGGTAATATCATTTCCATATGAGAATGAAGGGGCACAAAATATTGATGGTAGGCTATATGTATCTGTACATGAATTAATTTCTCAGGGTGTAAAAAAGTAGGCTACTATAAAGATGCTCTCTCTCAGATATCGAAGTATCCGTGTTCTCTGCAACATCGAAGAGCGTGATTCTCAGATGGACCAGGATCTACGGAGCCAGCTCATACAAGGTCATCGCCGCCCCCCAGAACTCCCCAGGCAACCCCGTTGGTTATGCCGTGTTTGGTCCACACACAGTGATGGGCACCATCAACTCTCTGTCCCCAAACATCATGTATACATTCACAGTTGCAGCTCTGGATAATGCTCAAGAGATACTAAACATTGGAACTATCGATTCTTCCTCAGGTGAGGTAACCTTGTGATGTTAAAGCACTTAATTGAGTGTTTTATTCTTGTTTAGCTTCACCACACACACAAACGTTCTGGTGCATTTGTTTTAGTTAAGCTAGTACAGTAGGCCTACCGTTTTATTCTGTGATATTCGGGCAAACTAATTATTTCTTGTGTGTGTGTATACAAAAGTATTGGGACACTCCTTAATCATTGCATACAGGTGTTTCATTCAGTCCCATTGCCACAGGTGTATCAAATTAAGCAACTAGCCCTGCAGTCTGCCTTTACAAACATGTGAAAGACTGGGTCGTTCTAAAGCACTTTGAGCACCAGGAAAAGCGCGTTATAAAAGTAATTTTATTATTAAAGAGCTCACTGAATTTGAACGTGGTACTGTAATATGCCACCGTTGCAACAAGTCAGTTCGTGCAATGTCTTCTTTCGTAGATATTCCACGATCAACTGTAAGTGTTATTATTGCAAAGTCTAAGCGTTTAGGAACCACAGCAACTCACGTAAAGACCACGTAAAGTTAGAGCGGGGGCGCAGAGTGCTTAAAAGTCGCCAAAGCTCTACTGACTCGATAACTGCGGAGTGCTGCCACTGAAGTGCTGCCAGAGCAGTGGAAACGTGTTCTGTGAAGTGAGGAAACACGCTTCTCTATCAGGCAGTCTGATGGACGAGTCTGGATTTGGCGAATGCCAGGAAAACGTTACCGGCTGCCGGACTGCATTGTGCCAACCAGGGGCGGACCGGGGGGGAGGAAAAGTGGCCCGGGGATTAATTGACAGACAGGCCCACTTAATGCGCGATATGTATCGGCCGGCCGGCGACGAAAGTATGTTACTTAACAAAAAACCCTATGCATTTAATGTTGTTTTGGACAATTATTCATATAGTAATCACATTACCTGAGCCCTGGAGTTGCCTAGAGCAAAATAGTTACAGCATATATTTCGCAATTTTAATGTTAACAGATCATTGATGAATTAACATTTTGACCCAATTTGCCTGACTTGACGAATGGAAAAAAACATGGGCGTAGGAAGCATCCTCAATGTGGGTGAGACAATTTAACAGGGGTTGTGGGCAGGTGGTGGACCTCACCACCTCTAGGGGGGTCTGGGGCAAGCTCCCCCGGGAAGATTTTTTTTTAAATGTTGAAGTTAAATGCATCAATCTGGTCCACTTTGAGAGCAAACTTAGGGACTAAATCTATGGCAGTCAGTAGGGGCTTGGACTGTGAGCCGTAGGGTCGCCGGTTCAAGTCCCCGACCAGACCTACTTTTGGAGTGTGGACTTCTACTTGGAGAGGTCTCAGTTCACCTCCTTCCCTGCCGTGGTGCCCTTGAGCAAGGCACCGGACATCCCCCTTCCCCCCTCACTCCCATTGCTCCCCGGGCGCTGTACAATAGCTGCCCACTGCTCCTAGTACTAGACTCCTGGTACTAGGATGGGTAAAAGCAGAGAACACATTTCACTGTGTGCTGTGTGCTCTGCATGTGTGACCATTAAAAAGTGTTTCATCCCTCCCAATTCTTAGTCAACACCCATATAAAACAGAACTGTAAACAAATTTACTTTTTCTTTCAACATTTAGTTGAACAGCAAGTGGAGGCAAAAGTGACTGCACCAAAACAATAAATGTGGGCAACACGTTCGGCGCCACAGCCGCGTGACCGCTGAGGCAGACGGACTGCCTCCTTTTCACTCGCCTACGGGTACAGCCACTCCCCCTGAACCCAGGGCTCGCTACAATACTGTATACGCAAACTATACAAAAACGCCAGCTTTGGAGCTTGTTTATCCATCTGTAAGCAACTGCCAGCTAGGTCTCTCAGTCACTAACTCCTGATCGTTCACTGCGTAGTGACAGCTGCTTTGGGCCGGTATGATTTAGGCAAAATAACAAATATTTTATTTATTTATTTTTGGCCCTCCGGCCCACACACGGCACCGGCCCACCGGGGGAATCTCCCGGTATTCCCAATGGCCAGTCCACCCCTGGTGCCAACTGTAAAGTTTGAGGGATAATGCTATGGGGTGGTTTGTCTGGTGATTCTTAATGCTTCATCTTACCAAGTCATTTTGGACAATTCTATGCTTCCAACTTTGTGGAAACAGTTTGGGGAAGGCACCTCTTCTGTTCCAGCATGACTGTGCCCCAGTGCACAAAGTATGGTCTATAAAGGCCTGGTTGGATGAGTTTGGTGTGGAAGAATTTGACTGGCCCGCACAGAGCCCTGACTTGAACACCTTTGGGCTGAACTAGAATGGAGATTCTCCAAAATCTTGTTAAGCCTTTCCAGAAATTAATAGCTTCAAAGGGGGGGACCAACTTCAGATTAATGCCCAAGAATTTGGAATGGGATGTCATAAAAGCGCCTTTAGGTGGCCCAATACTTTTGTCTATATAGTGTATCTGTATACACATTACAGTCAATGTTTTTTTAAACATTTGTTATCTGAATAACTAATGTAACGTGTACATTTTAAAACACTTAAATGGTAGTTTGATGATGAACAGAGGAGCACAGAAGAGTCACTGTTAGTTCCTCATGGTTTAAATAAGCCTTTCTTTAAGCAAATAGTTTTATTTTATTACATTCAGCATTCAAATTGACGTACTGTTGCAGACACAAAATAAATAGTTTGCCCTGAAATCTGTGGGTAAAAAGATGGATTGCATTGCCAACTATCGCTGAGAAGGTGGAGGAAGGTGTAGTATCTCGTCAAACTGTATTTCTTGTGAATCTTTTAGCTCCTGAGGTGATGGATCCAATCCTGACGGTGAAGTCGAAGGACAGCAAGACTTTTATCGTGTCTTTCAGCTTGAAGACCGGGGCGACATCTTACATCATACGATTGCAGAATCCAAACCGCTTCATCAGAGAATACATCGTGTCCTCCTCCCCCGCTGAGATTGAGTCTCTCGACCCGTACACAGAGTACTCACTCAGCATCATGTCTGTGAACAGTGGAGGCCAGAGCCAGCCATCGTCCCCTGTGACTGCAAAGACAGGTACTGTTGTAGTGTTTGTGTCCATAATTCAAGATTGAGAAACAAAACCTAAGAAATGTATTCAGTGGGTAAACAATTAAACCCCAAGGGCTGGATTATAGCAATGAGTCACATATTCAGTAAGAAACAATATGTCCTGTTCTTCTCAGTCTCCATACCCTGCAGGAGTCACTTGTTCTCCTTCATTGTCTCTTAGCAGAGTATACAGTCCTGTCAGGGAATGTATACACATTATCTTCAGTTCTTGTGCAAAAAGAATCCAGGGTTTTTCTTGCCGATCAATGCCTTAGGGTCTTTCCAGTAAAGACGGTAAGTATACCGGACCCTTCTCTGTTAAACACAATGGGAGGACCTGATCCTGAGAACATGGCTGGCACCTCTCTACTCCATCCCCAGGGGACTATCTGATCCACATGAGTACAAAATAACATGCTACAGGCAGTCATCGTTTTTGTTCGCCGTTTGCCATTATTCACCTCTGATTTAATTTCCCTTCCTTGAATGTAGGTTTCTGTTTATTTCAGATTGAGAATAACTACACTATAGGTGGATTTATTTATACATCCACCATTTTTCAAAATTATAACCGAAGCTTTCCACTCACATGTTTGAAACTAAAAACAACTTTTTTACATCTAAATTAAATTCAAACATGTGAGATTGATTGCTCACTTATTCAGAAACATGAAAACTATCATTTTCATTTTTTAGTAGGTGCATAAAAGTCTGTGAAGTGGCTGATACTTGGGTGCAGCCCATATTCTGACATCACTGCTTGGATCTGTGACTGCTGACAATAGAACAAAAAATAAAAAAATGGATTCACAAAAAAGTAAGGGCTTTACTAGGACTTAACTGCTGTAAAACATGACTCAGGATGTTTATTCCCTTAAGACTTGGCTTCAAAAGCATACATCTTAAATGACTAAGTAAGCAACAATCAAAGTCAAGAGAAACATATTCACTCAAAGTACAGTCGCCCTAATCGCTTCATAATGTTAAACTTTGTCCCCCTCCACAGTGTTGCCCCCTCCTCAGCTCTCCGCCTCCTCTCCCAGCAACGACAGCATCACTGTGTCCTGGGCTCCTGTTGCCAACGCTGTCCAGTACAGCCTGTCTCTGTACAAGTTTGGCTGGAACACCACCTTCATCAAGCACAACACTTCCAGCACCAATTGGATCGTCTCCGGCCTGGATATGGGCTCAGTCTACGTCATAAAGGGTTTCGCCTGGGACCCCGAGGGCCGCCAGGGAGAGGACAGTCAGTACATCAACCAGATGACAAGTAAGCGTGCACCGAGACTCTTTTCTGTGTGTGGGAAATACCCATGATTGCTCCTACAAGTATATAGAGTCCATGTGCCTTTTTTATTTGATCATGTAAAAAATATTATACGTGTAGAGATGAGAGAAAATATTAACTAGGCTTGCAATCTTAAATAAACTTAACACAGTCACAGAACTTTTCATGTTATTGGGTAAGTATTACATTACATGTTACTTGTTGGATGCTTTTATCCAACACGACTTACATACTCAATACTGTGGGCAATCCCCACACGAGCAATTTGGGGTAAAGTGCCCAGGGGCACAACGACATTCTGACTGCAGAGGGGTTTGAACCTGATCCGAATACCAACGCTCTATCCACTGCACCACACGCCTCCTCCACACAAAAAAAGTTTTTGCTTTCCAGAAACATTTAACCTCTTCACAGTCTTGCACTTATTAGAAATATATAATAGTGGAACCTAAAACATGACCTTAAGACACAGAATATTGTGTAAAAATATATATCTTCAAATGATTATCATGGGATGTAGCCTATATAAGCTACAAAAAACATGACTCAAGTTGTTTGAAATGGTATTAAAACCCTTTGTTTCATAAAGGAAACTACTCCATACAAGAAAAGGTTCTACATTTGAACTTGGGCGACTCCTAGTAGTTCAAAAAGACACATAGGTAGCACTGGTCTTCTCTGGAGTGTCTTATTTGTCCACAAAGACTTATGCCATCACAAGAATACAAAAACTGTACAAATAGAACTAGTTATAAAGCCATGTTCAAATAACTCGATAAGTGTTGACATGTAAACAGTCATTTGATGCTGAAATAGTGGGTCTCTGTGTTGGTTTGAACTATATAAAATATTTTCAACCTCAGGCTGTGACATCTATATCTAAGAACGGCAGCCATCTGATTAATACAGTATTATTAGTAATAACATGTTCCTCACCAAACATTACTGGTAAGAGTAATTTAGAAACTATTACTCTAATTATACTTCTCTACTCCTGTTAGTGTGTTTTGTGGGCATGTTTTATTGTTTTCACAGGACCTGCTATGCCATCTATTGCCAATGTCTCCATGGTGATGAATAACGGTTTGGCCGTTATCTCCGTGTCCTGGGAACGGGATGAGGGGGTCTTTGGGTCCCTCCAGTACCATGTGATGAGCGACCAGAACCTCACCTGTAACTCCACATCCACATCCAGCTCCTGCATCCTGGCTCCAGTGGGCTGCGGAGAGGTACACATAGTCCGGGTCAGCACCTCCAACGAGGCCGGGCCCAGCGACCAATCCGGCCCCATGGTGTTCATCACCTGTGAGTATTAGACTACATTTAATTCCGATCACACTTGTGAACTATCTGTTTGTAATAGGGCACCGTAGACCTATAATGAGCAAGCCATAATAATGCAAGGAGTATTGGATTAGTCACAAGATACTGTATAAGTGTTGGTTGGTTGGAAGTTAGTTCATTACATCTTATTTAGAATCACTTTTATCCAAAGTTACTTCGATGCCATAAATGTGACTACAGGATCAATTTGAACCTCTGATCCTTACATTAATGGATTATCAAAATGGTTTAATTTGAAAGTTGACAAGAAATCTATTCGTCTTTGCATATTTATGATCTGTTTACGAGACAGCTATAAGATCATTCAATCTTCACATTCTCTTCAAACATAAAATACATAAGGCTTTTTCTTACCATCAGAAGAATTCTTAAATAGATTAAATCTAATATACAAGGAAATCAAACGGATACTTTGAACATACACTTCCCTACAAGAGTTATGATTACATTTAGTTGTTTAATAAGAAAAACATTATTATGTTATATGTAGAATTCTAACATTAACACATTAGTGCTAGTCTAGATATGGATAAAAAAATGATGGCAGCACTAGTTTGCTCTGAAACCCTCTGTCATTAAAATATGACTAAACTCTCTGCTGTCCTGTCCGGTCAGCCCCCTGCCCCCCACAGTCTCTGGCTGTTGTGGAGTCGACAGAAGGAAGCTGCACGCTGACCTGGGACACGGTGACTCACGTCGACAGCTACACAGCCTTCATCAAGAGAGGAGACGGTGCAGAGGAGAGCTGCAACACCACCAGCAGGAGCTGCACCTACAACTGCACATGTGGCCACACATACCTGATGTCTGTGATGGCCTTCAACCAGGCTGGCAGCAGTCCTGAAGGACAGGTTCTCAACGACACCACCTGTAAGTAGCCACTGAGGGGACAGATTTGAATTCATGATTTTCTGTGTATCACACCCCCTGTGTGTCTTTCAGTGCTCTGTTGTCCAGAGGGTGTATCCATCTCCGCCGTGAGCACTGACACGTTTGAGATCACGTGGACGGTCTCTCGGGGGGCAGAGCTGTACCAGACTCGAGCTGCAGACAGTTCAGAGGTCATCCTGTGTAACGACACGGCTCCGGTGTGCGCCCTCTCTGACCTCAGCTGCGACAGTTCCTACAGCGTGGTGGTGACACCCTGCAACGACATCAGCGGATGCAACCGGGCATGCAAAGCTCACACACAAATCACAGGTAGGAAACGTGTGCCCACCTGTATCCAGCAAATATCCAGTTACATTTTTAAGTTGTAAAGTTTTCCACTTTGTTTCATTTTCAGATTTCCCATTTAAATAACGCTAAAAGATCAGTTAAAAAATAGTTTTGAATGACTTCAAATGCTTGATATCTAATATTATGAACTAGACTGGTCATCAGAGAGCTACAGTATATTTTAAAACTACACATAGGCCTACAGCCAATTCATTAATTTCACATCCATTCCTCATGTACTGTATGTGGAGTAGTCTCAGAGGTTTGATTATGCTCTTAATTCCTCTTTTCCTCCACCCGTCAGCTCCATGCATGCCGATGAATCTGATGTTGACTCAGAGAAACTCCTCCTGCTTCAGTGTCAGCTGGACTCCAAACAACAGGCTTGCTATTTACACCGTGACAGCGTCGGGAGATGACGGCACACGCACCTGCAACACAGACGGAAACAGCTGCGACATCACTGACCTTCCTTGTGGCTCTAATTTTGAAGTCAGCGTCATAGCAACCAGCCCAGCAGGCTTGGGTTTACCCAGCTACTCTGAATTGTTGGAAACAGGTGAGCGGTCAAAAGTTGTGATTGAACCATTTTATTATAAAGCACAGGCAGGACTTAAAAACAACAATATAATAGCATGCTAGTGACGTGTAGCGCCACCTACAGCCTCAAGAACACCTTAAGGTTTCCTCAGCATGGAATACGAACACAGATATTTGTAATAAAAACTGATTTCTTAGTTAATATCAAGCTGTCTTTTGCTCTTTTCTGCTGTAACAAATGTAAATGTCCCCTCTGTGGGACGAATATAGGTATTCTGATTTTAATACAGATGGTAGTTTTTTTGTTCCACTTCAACACTAAATGTATCATCCTCTTCTACAGGACCGTGCTGCCCGGTGGATCAAGTGGTGGATCAGGTGACGCAGGCAATGAGCAATGTGTCATGGTCTCCCGCTAAAGGGGCGCATACATTCATCACTTCCCTAACATCAACGCGTGGCCACGCCCGCTGCCACACCATGGACTCCCACTGCCTCATGGGATGCATCACCTGTGGGACCAATTACACCATCACCATGGAGGCGATCAGCCACAGCGGGCGCCGGTCAAACTGCTCCTATGAGGGCTTCTCGTCCAGTAAGTGATTGGGTTTTCTTCCAATGAAAAGAAAATATTTTGCAACTGTAGTGTATCTACCAGAAAGCACTGACATGACACTTTTATTATAAAAAAGAAGCAATATATATACACGATTGTTTATGGTATGTATCAATGGGGGGTGCTAGTGGATCGCCGGAGCTGTTAGATTAATATTAACATGCTTATTGTAGTTGTAAGTGCACTGCCTTGCGGCCTGTAGCACCTGTTACAGGGTGGTTTAGGCTAGGTTGCAGCTCTACCCTGTGGACGTATTGTGCCTGTGATATATATCTGCCTCACGTGACTATACCTCAGTTGTATGATTACCTGCTTAATGTGAATACACGGCGTTGAGACACAGCCTGACTTGCCTTGTTTATTAATGCACCTACATCTACAAACATGGTGTCAGAAGCTCAAATAGGACCCAGCTGTGGACTGCATGCTACTGTCCGTCGCTGAAACAGAGTGCGTTTATTTGTTTTGGTGAGGTTTAGCAGTTTAAGTTAGCCTGTTAGCATTAGCGTCACGTTGGAACAATGATGATCATTGTTGATGGAGCATATGTGTGGACTGGACCTGCATTTTACAGGAAAGGAGTGAGCAGAGAGTAGAGTAGTTGTCGATTCTTGTTCTGTTTTCTCTGAATATCTGCCTCTCCCTCTCAGACATTGAGTCGCGCGCGCTACTAAAGAGACGTGTTACCATGGAAACCAAACAATGGTGTAGCTTATTAAAGTCCGAGTGGAAACAGTCGTGTGTAAATCTGATTTTGTCAGAAATGCGGGAGAAATATGACCCCGGGAGGAAACCGGGAGAGGGCAATGAAATCGGGAGTCTCCCGCGAAAATCGGGAGGGTTGACAAGTATGACCCACACCCAACCTACACTCAACCAGATGACTGGTTTCAGGGCCAGGATAACTAAGTCCACGTCTGAAAAAAATAACCAGCTCACTGGATTGCACTCGACTGTAGACCACTTGGAGTGGTAGAAAATAAGGGGCTGCAAAAGGTACTACAGATTGCATCGTCTGACACAACATATGAGCTGCCATGCAGAAAGACAGTGACAAAAAGAATCCAGCAGCTTTATGACAATGAAAAGGAAGATAAAGAGAATTTATTGGAGAAAGCCAAATGTGTTGCCCTGACTGGGGATCATTGGACCCCGGTAAGCAATTCAAAGTACCTCTGTGTGACGGCACACTTTATTGACATCTTCTCACTGTTCTCAGGTCAAATATTTATATGTAATTAAAAATGCGATTAATTTCGATTAATTAATTAAAAAATCTCTAATTAATTAGATTAATGTTTTTAATCGAGTCCCGGCACTACAAAATACACTTTAAATTCAAAGCCATTTCTTGACTGCTTTGCTCATGTGCGTCAGGATTAACATTTGACAGCTCGGTGAAATATATGTTCCAAAAATTAAAACAATTTGTAGTGCTCTCTTTGAATGGGCTGGTTATCTTTCAGACATTAAAGCCACTGCAGAAAGCTCCCTTCATGTCTCTCTCTCTCAGGTGCCTGCTGTCCATCAGGCGTCCGGCTCTATGGGATGGCCCACAGCTCTCTGCGGGTGCACTGGCGCGGTGCTGGCAGCAGCCACAGCTACGTCACAGAGCTGGTGGGCAGCAGGAACAACTACACCTGCACCGCCTCCCCCGGGGAGAGCAGCTGTGATGTTCCCAACATCCAGTGTGGGGATGTCTACACTGTGGTGGTGACTCCGCTCACACCAGAGGGCAGCAAAGTCCTCTTCTGCGCCCAGAGGATCTACTCAGGTAGGATTGTGACATCTCTCAGTTGTTTATGATGATAAATAATATAGGAATTTAGTTTGGAGCTAATGTGTCCTTTTGTTTATATTAAAAGTTAACCCTCTGTTTATGCTCTTAACGGAAAAGTTTTAGCACTAGTGATTTTATGTCTTTCTGTATTTGGGAACACAACAGCAGTAAAGACGATTCAAGCCTCAGAGGGCAACAAAGGTGGCACAGCTGAATCATGTTTAAAATGATTGACAACATTTTGACTGAATTTCAACCTTTTTTTCCCCTGCCCTCTCAGTCTCTTGCGAAGGCAGCAACCTTGGTACAGGTGAGTGTTATAATATGCAAAGATATATTTATAACTCTATTTTAAGTCCCACCGAAACCACCCAAACATTTATTTGACTTAAGAAGTAAAATTATTATTTTTCTCTAATGTCATTTCAACCTGTTGTTCTGCAGTGATATACAGAGGAAAGAGAAGCGTGGACTAGATATGGTAAGTAAAAATACGACAATTATACAGAAACTGTAGTGGAAGCTGTACATAGCAGCAACTGCTATAGTGGTTGACTAAAAACGCAAGCATAAAGTTATGTGAAGCCAGTGAGCTTGCCTCTTTGAGACCAGCTTTTAATCATCCTTTAAACTTCACAATATAATTAACAATATATGTGACAATAAAGCAAGCTAAAAGATGACCTTTTATGAAAACACCAATATTAAAGCAACGCAGGCACGACATGAAACGAGAACAGAAACAAAACTCTGATACTTGTTACAGTAAGACATAATAATTAAGTATATTATACATGTTCAGTTATAATGATGATTCTCTCTGCTGGTCACAATAAAACATTATTTTGATCAAGATCTGAAAACTTTGATTTGACACTCTGCTGTTATAAGATGTAACAATTTACTTAATGAATATACATTTCTTCAAACTGAATGTGACTGAATCTCTTCTCCACAGACGCAACACCGCAATCTTCCTTTTCCTGCTCTTCCTCCATCAGTCCCGCACCACTGCAATAAAGCCAACTCATGGATGAATAGAAGGACTTGCCTGCACTGGACAACATGCCTGTGTGTTGTCCAGTGGTGATAGTGAAATAATTTTAATAATACATTTGTATGTGTTTTTATGTCTGTATCACTGATAAAACAATACCCCTCTATTCCCTAAACAATCTTGATCAAGCACTCGAAGAGACGAGTGCATATGTTTGCTGCTCATGAGGCAACATGTGCAATGTGGACATGAAACATGTTAAAAGTACCTCTTGAACAAATCACCATATTGACAAAAAGATCAATTGGCAAAAGAGTAACAGTGCCTAAGCAGGCCTTGAAGAATATTTTGCCCCTTCATTTTCTGAATAATTGATTGGATGGTTGGCCAAAAAGTAAATAATTGTAGGTGTGCCCCCAAGTAGGAAGGCTCCTGGTGATCTGTGTCACCTCATCTGTTCTCAGGATGAATTCAACTGTTTGTGATATGTGTCTCTGTTGTTGTGAAAACCTGATTCATAGATCAGTAAATAAATTATTCCGAGCATCATTTTTGTGATGTGTGGTTTATTTTGCCCATAGATTTGTGCTTCAAAATCTTGTTTTATGCTGTTTGGTGCCAAATTGTGGCGGACCATAACTAAGTGTACCTACTCCAATACTTTGACTCCACTATAATCCAAAGGCTAATGCTTTTGACTTCCCTCCGTTTGTTTGATAACTTTTGAATATACATTTTTAACTAAAAGGTATTTATATTTAATGTCAGCTTCAGATCTATCCATCAGATTAAATTATAATACAATATATATACCGAAACGGGCCTTTGATATAATGAGGTCTTTTACTTATCTTTGTCAGTAGTGTTCACATTTACTTTCTATCTTTCTTACCTAAAAGAATAGTGAACAAAATTGTTACCCGGCCACACTTTGGACATTTTATTTTCCTGCTACAAAGAAAGTTGTCTGGCAGGAAGTGCTTTTGGCAAGTTTTCATAACTGGTGTAAATGCTCAGAAACCTTGGTGAAAATGTGTCCTAGTTGTGAAACTAAGGTAAATCAGGCACATTTGCTTCAGGGTGTTGTTCTGACCCCCTGGGCAATTTACTAACAACATTAGTCCTTATTTAATTTAATATTTATTCCTTTTATCTATTCAATCTGATATCTGATGTCAGATATCCTGTCCTTGATAAAACATCTGCTCAGTATCCCAGAGTCAAAAAGGTTTTCAGGTTATTTAAAATTAAAATATTGATATCAAATTGGAAACAAGGAATCTATATACAAGTTGACTTAACTAATTGCTTGAGCTCTATTTGACAGTTTGTAATACTGTTTACATGTCTCCTTAAGTCTGGAAGAGGTTTGAAAATGTGTTTATAATAACTGAACATATAAAATGTCTTGTTTGACAATAGCAGTATGGAGCTCTGGCAATGCAGTTACAACTTATGTGTCCATTGATTGTTTTTAAACTTGTTTATTCAAACTCATACCTTTTTTAGAAGTATTTGTATGGAGGAGTATTAGGGCCAGAACAACTAGAGTAGAACGTTTTTTAATTTTAACAATAAAGTTTCAATGTCTGTATTCTCAATATTTTTACTTTATTAACATTTCCACTAAAAGTGCAAAATATATTTAAAGCTGCAGCAACAATGTGATTTGTTTACCATGTCTGTATTTAAGTAAATTCTGTTTGGAAACAATGTTTGGCTCTGCAAAACGCAATTCTTTAGAAAACTAAATAATTCCCCCCCAGTTTGAATAAGGTGCATCGGATGTTGTGACTGGACCCTAAACATCTTTATCATTTCCCCCCTCTATGTATCAAACTAAAACTCTTCTGTGGGACTCGCTACCTCATGTTATTTGTCTTTACTCAAAATATTTCTTCTTTTTTACATTCCTGGCAGAAATAGGTTTTCTACAATGAAAGTTCATCAACAGTATAGAGTATTGGAAATGCTTTGAGGCCTTAAGGTAGAGGAAGTCCAATTCCTTTTTCAGACCCATACAGTAAGTATCCAGGGTATGGCTGGGGTAGGCTACAGCCATACCAAGAAATATCTTAGTAAATTGCACAGACAGCAGCGAGATTGATTTCAGTAGCCACTTGTCTGGAAATGCCGAAGACTAGAAACGGTTTTGAAAACTTTTTTTTAAAAAACATATTTGGATGATATGGGTCTCTCACCCATAATGCAAATATGTTGTGGTATCTTTACTACATCCTTGAATATAGAGTATCGTGCCCTACAATACAAATGTTTTTCCTTCTCTTTTAGAATTTTCGAATCATAAATCTATCGAGTAGAATAGTTCATAAATCTAATCGATCGATTCATGATTCAAAGATTATAAAAGTAGCGTAGACATGTGGATATTATCCGGCTGAAAAAACGTGCATTTATCTAACAGGTTCGTTTTCCACAGACCTTATTTAGAACTATTTTCCAAAATCCTATGGAGAAATCCCATTGCTTTTTTGTCAAGGGAACCTTATTATACATCCATGGAGGGACCATGTTCAGCTTACTTCCGGGTTTTAGGACGTGTCACTGCACCACTCGAAGTCCCGCCTTTCTATTAGTCAACTAGAAAGACTACAAATCCCGTAAGTGGTGTCATTAACGTTACACATTACACTCGTGTTACTCACCGAAACCTTAGAGGTTTCTCAATACTCAAATTTCCCCTCCTCGACTCCTCTCCTCGAGACTTGGTGCCGCCCACAGGAGATGCGAGCGGAGGACTGAGGAGGGGAACCGAGGAGAGAGGAGTGGAAGTGTGACACTTGGTTCCTGCTTTGCTGTTGCTTTCTTGTACTTCACCAGAGTCAGTTTAAAATATCAATCAGCTTTTATTCTGCAAACCATGGATTAGACACACAGATCCACAGTTTAGCCACAGTATAGTGAGATGTTGCTCCAAAGCTAAGAATCCTCTAACACTGTTACGGCCCGTCTACACTACAGGCATCCAGAAATGCTTTCAACGGTTCGCCCATTGACTTGAATGGGGTGACGTAGAAGATTTTTAATCTTCGCCGAACTGCATTGTGGGGAGCATGGCATGGCTTTGCAAGCATCACGAGCACCTATCGGCATCAAAAGTTGAACAATGTTCAACTTTTGAGGCTCGATGCTCGGCATCAGCCAATCAAATCCTGTTTATGCAATTTCCGCCAGTACAAGCGCTAGCCAATCAAACCGCGTGTATGCTGATACTGCAGGTCTTGACTATTTTCCAGATGTCATAAAATGGAGGATAAATTACCGTAATTTTCGGACTATAAGGCGCACCTGAATATAAGCCGCAGCAGCTAAATTGAATGATGTGTACATATATAAGCCGCACTGGACTATAGGCCGCAGGTGTTTTAATGTTTAATTACCATATGTAAGGGTTCGTGCACAGAGGGGATTGTCGGGAAAGAGATTGCTGTTTGAGGAAGCTCCCATTTATTAACATTTCAACAAACAAGTTGCATATTTGCATAACGTATTCAAGTGTTACCATTTAGTGCAATAGTAGCTACAGAACATGTACTGTGCTGTGTAAACTGTATCACATAGCGTTTCAGACACACAAACTTTTCAACTTTCAAACTTAAACGGTGCGCTCCCAGCGCACATACCGGCAGTGATTTACAGCAGTGGTTTTCAACCAGTGGTACGGGGAAAAACTGTCTCGCTCTCGTAATGTCTGTCTGTCTTGCTCTCGTTCTGTTTCTCGTACCACTCTCGGTTCCACTTTTACTTTTGCGCGCTACCTGTCTCACTCTTTTCCGGCCTCCAGCTTTTCCTGCTGGAGCCCGCCGCTTAAAGGTGGGGGGCGCGGACCGACCATAGAGCCAATAGAGTTAAAGGTGGTGGACCGTAACCTGTAAAATCCATAGATTTAGGAGCTCCCCTAGTGGCCGTTAGCTGTAAAAATCCATAGATTAGCCGCACCGTTAAATAAGCCGCAGGGTCGAAAAATGGGAAAAAGGCGCGGCTTATAGTCCGAAAATTACGGTAATCGTTGCTGTGGCAAGTGTCCCAGTCCTGTATTACTGTACTCTGTTCACCTACCGGGACCTAAACCGGAGGAACCAGGCATGGCGGGAGGTGGCAGAGACAGTTGGTGAAACTGGTAGGTTTTCAACTGTTGGGGAGTTTATATCCAGTTTACTTCGTTGAAGAAGCGGGCTTTTTTTTGCTTTGTATGCCGTATCGGGCGGGAGATTCCTGATTGGTTGTTGGTCGCCTTGGGCGCGAGAAATCGCCAAGCCTCAGACACGCCCAGCTTCAAGATTTTTTTATGCCTTTAGTGTAGACGGGCCGTTACAGTGATCGTATAGTGGTATCATTTGTTTAGAGAAAAAGGATTCTAAATACAAACAAAGAAACCCAATAACATTTATTACAAACATAAAACAATTTAGTTTGTAATTGTGACAATAAAGATTAATCAAATTACTTAGATGAACAGTATTCAATAAAAACATTTAACAGCTCAAAATAAACATACCTGCAAACCATGGAATAGACACACAGATCCACAGTTTAGCCACAGTATAGTGAGATGTTGCTCTACAAAGGAAAGTTTCACCTCAGTGACGTAAATGCCACATGTACTCCACGACGTTAGTGGCTAACTAGTTCGCTGAAAAACGGCTCACTCTCAGTTTATGTACAATTATTTTAAAAAGTGATACACTATGGAATCTGAAGACATTTAGCTAAACATAAAATATAACCAATAAATGCAGATAGATTATACACAGAATAGTACACGTAGATCACAATTATTATTATATTACAACTGAGTGTGAACACAGCCACAACTCACCCAAAGCTAAGAATCCTCTAACACTGACGGATTCCCAAAATGCACCACATTCAGCGCAACACTATCTTCCGGCTGCGGCTTTTCAAAATAAAATAAAAGGACAAAACTATGTTTAACAGGATTTAATAAAACAAACATTCATTATTTACACTGTTGCATACACCCCCCTTAAATTATATTAAACTACAGGCAAATACTGAACATCATCAAGACAAGAGGGTAAGAAGAAAAAGAAAAAAATATATATTTGTGGTGGCTGTTCGAGGTGAAACCAAATCAAAGACACAAATTACAGTCGATACAAAATCCTCCCATAAGGAGTGAAAAGGATAGGGAGGTACCAGGCCCAATACTTTTCTCAGACCAGCAGAATATGCCATTTACACCTTCAAAGCATCTCATCTAAGGCAACACACATAGCATACCCACAAATCTAGAAACGCATACAAATACTACTCGGATGTAACCCATAAAAAACTGGTAGAATATCCTGACGGCTTAAACCTCAAATATCCTATGGAAGAATGCAAAAACTGAACTAGTAACAGATGAGGTATCTTCAACCTTCTGTGCTGCCATCTCATATATCAACTTTTTAGGAGGTTTGACATGCCTCCCACATCTAGTAGTGACTGAACCACCACAGCTCGCATGAACACTATGAGGTTGCGTGCAAATAGCATTGGTTTCATCAACAACTTCTGTGTAAGTTAAACGAGAAACACCAACTGAGTCTGGGTCAGTCAAGTCAGCAGCACTCACAGGGTCTGGGTCAGGTGGTAGAGTCACACTGTCAGGGTCGGTTGGTAGAGTCACACTGTCAGGGTCTGAGTCAGATGAGTGAGCATCAATGGCAGGGAATGAGTCAGGTGAGTGAGCATCACTGGCAGGGACTGGGTCAGGTGAGTCAGCATCACTGGCAGGGACTGGGTCAGGTGAGTTCATGAGCCAGTCCACAGTGCGATCGTAGCCATCTTCATTGTCCACATGCACAGAGACTTGACCTCTTCCACATTCCTCATCCCCATTATCTGAGTTGACAAACGAGGCAGGAGTTTCAACCTCGTCTATGAAAAGAAAGTCAACCGGGAGAAGCAGGTTCCGATGCACCTCTCTCTCTTTTCCAGATTGGGCATCTCTTATCCTGTACACGTTAATCCCAGCCCTCACCGACACAACATCATAGGGCGTAGAAACCCACTTGTCAGCAAGCTTTCTTTTGCCCCTCTCACCACGGTTGGCCAACAAAACTTGATCACCCACACCCAGCGGAGAACCCTTGACTTTGCGGTTGTAAAGCCGAGCATGACGGGCTTGCTCATTAAGGCTGTGATTTTGAGCAATCCTTGCAGCTTCACACAAGTCCTGTCTCAACTGAGAGACAAACTCATTATGGCTGACCACTCTTTCATCCTGAAGCCCATGCTGGAACACAATGTCAATAGGGAGACGTGGCACCCGGCAAAACATGAGGTAAAAAGGGGCAAAGCCGGTTGTCTCATGTACTGTGCAGTTGTAGCAAAAGGTCAGCGTCTGCAACACCCGGGTCCACCTGGCTTTCATTGTTGGGGGAAGGGTTCTCAACATATTCCCCAGCGTCCTGTTAAAGCGTTCTGTCACGCCATTACCCATGGGGTGGTAAGGTGTGGTGTGTGACTTTTGCACCCCCGCCACCTCCAAAAGGTCCTTAATCAGTCTGCTCTCAAAGTTGGCACCCTGATCTGAATGGATTCTCTTGGGGAAGCCGTATACACAGAAGAAATCATTCCATAACCGGCAAGCAAACATGTTTTGCAGACTGACTCCGACAGGGGAAAGCATGTGCCATTTTTGAGAAATGGTCAGTGACAACCAATACATCAACTGTCTTCTTGTCACCAAGTTCAGCTGTCCAAAAGTCAATGCACACCAGTTCCATAGGTTCGGATGTCTGAATGCTTTCCAGAGGCGCCCGGGCTTCGGGTTCAAGTGTTTTACGAACAACACATCTCTCACATCGTCGCACATGGTCATTTATGTCTCTTTCCATTTATGTCTCTTTCCATGCCAAAAAAAACTTTCCCTAGCAAGGGACATTGTTCTCGCACGGCCCTGATGACCAGCATTGTCGTGGAGGCCAAGGAGAATCTGAGGCTTGAGATCATCCGGCACAATGAACTGGAAAAGCTTTTTGTTCAGTCGATGGCATGTTCTCATTCTGTACATAATTCCATTGTGGACTTTAAGCTTTCTCCAGTGTCTGAGGAGTTTTCTGACGCCGCCTGGTTCAGATGTTGCCTCGCGTCTGGTAGCTTTCCTCTTTTGATGCATATAGAACAGGACCCTGCTTATGGTCTTGTCTTGATCCTGGAGATTCAAAAGCTGGCTCTGAGGAATAGGAGTGGAAGAGTCTTCCTCAGGCAACTGTGGCAGTGATAAGTTAGCACTGGGTAGGCCACAATCACCATGAGCCCTCAATGCAGCTGACACTTCTTCTGAGCTGATGGAACTTCCCACGGGCTGGTGAACAGGCCCAGCACCACGGTCAGATGACGTAGACCGGGTGCCTTGGACAACCTGGCAGTTGTTTGTCAGCCGAAAAACATCCTGCACTGTGCCCTTGACAACTCCATTGACTTCCTCCAGTAGTGCAACATACTGTATGGCTCTTTCAACAAGCGGTAACCAACACATGACTGGACAAAAGGCTCACGGCTCAAGGCATCTGCAACAATGTTTTTAACACCCGGAACGTACTTAAGATCGAAGTTGTATGCTGCAAGCTTGGCCACCCACCTTTGTTCACAGGCATCCAAACGTGGTTTTGTCAGAATGTACGAAAGGGGGTTGTTATCTGTCCAAGCGGTGAAATGTCTCCACTTTAACCAATGGCTGAATTTGTCGCACACAGCCCACTTCAGCGCCAAAAACTCCAGCCTATGTGCTGGATAGTTCATTTGAGACCGGGTCAGCGTCTTACTTGCAAAGGCGACTGGCCGTTCAACTGTCTCACCAGGTGACACTTGTGACAAGACGGCTCTAATACCATCAAAAGAAGCATCAACAGCGAGGATGAAAGGCTCATTGAAGTTCGGGTGAGCCAACGTGACACCATGAGTGAGCTCACTTTTCAGAGTTTGTAATGATTCCTGACACGCAGGTGTCCAGTCATTAGACGTAAGAGCTGCTGGGGCAGAGGACTTTTTCTTGAATTTCTTGCCTTTCTTCACATGTGATTGAACTTGTCGGCCAGAAATGAGTCTGAACAGAGGTTTGGCCTTCGCAGAGCAATCGGCAATGAAATGCTGATAATAGAAGACCATGCCCAAGAATGACCTGATCTTCTTCCAGGAAGGCGTGACACCATCGCTCTCCATCAACTCTGCTTCCCCCACATCAGCAATGGTCTTCACTTTGTCAGGGTCTGTTCTCACCCCATCTGGACAAACAATATGACCCAGAAACTTAACTGAACTCTTCAAGAGATGACATTTCTTAGGGGCCAGCTTGAGGTTGTGATTTTTCAGACGGGAGAACACCATTTCCAGACGTTCAAGAGCCAGCTGTTCATTAGGGGCAAAAACCATCACGTTGTCAAGGTAACAGAGTAAGCTGCTGAAGTTTTCATCTCAGAATATTGACAACATCATCCGCATGAAGGTTGCGGGACTGTTGGACAGGCCTTGAGGCATTCTATTGTACTCATGGAGGCCGAAGGGGTGACGAAAAGGCTGTGTACTTTTTGTGCTCCTCATGAAGTGGCACGTTGTAGAACCCAGAAGTCAAGTCCATGGTAGAGAAGAAGATATTTCCTCCCAGTGCAGCAAGAGCATCGGCTTGATGAGGCAATGGGTGTGCGTCTTTTATAGTCTTTGCATTGATCCATCTGAAATCAGTACAAATGCGCAGACTGCCATCCTTCTTCCACACCAAGACCAATGGGGATGCATACTCACTGTGAGATTTCCTGATTATGCCCTTTTCCTCCATCTCATTCAGTGTAGTCCTCAGCTTCTCATAGTGGCTTGGTGGAACCCGGCGGTAAGGCAAGCGAAACGGCCTCTCGTCCACAAGGTGTATTTTGTGGACAAAGTCTGTAGCCTCCCCACAATCCATCTTGTTTCTGGAAAAGATGGAATCATACTTCTCAAGAAGCTGAAAAAGTATATCTTTCCACTGCTCAGACACCTCACAACTCTCCAAGTCCAAATCTTGTAGCCCCAGCTTGTTTAGAGCGTCCTTTCTTTGTTCAGGGGTCTTTGTTGTCGAAGAGCACTTTGAGACACTATGGCTATTTACTGAAACCTTTTCAGCTGGGGGCAGTTGTTCAACTGCAACACATGGGAAGACATCTGCAATCTTACAGTTTCTCCTCAGAGTCACTGGCTCACTGCTTGGGTTAATCAGTTTGAGGGGAACCCACCTGTCACCTGAAGGATTATTTGAATTATTTGAAGTATTAAAGTAACGGGGTATGACAGGAAAGTTAAATCTGGTATATTCATTTTGGTGTCACCTTATATATGTTCATGTGTGTTAAATTTGAAGGGACAAAGTATCCTTTCCCTCCCCCAATATATTGAAGTGAAGTCTGTGTGTTTAGAGAGAGATGGGAGCAGGGGACACCCTTATTTGGGAAGAGGGCCAAGACGCTGGAATGTTTCCCTCGTAAAAGAAGGGTGTGCTTACACAGGCTTGAAGCAGATGTGTGGGTGTTTTCATTGAAGTAAATATAAGTGCTACATGATTACTGGTCAACTATACCTCTGTTCTTATTCTTTCATGTGTGGGTACTAAATGGCTACAAACATTGTGGAGAAATTAGCTTAAACATCTTTTATTACTCTATATGAAATGGAAGCAGTTTTTATGACAGGGACGAGAGAGGTGGGGGAGGGAGCGCATTCCGAGGAGTTTCAGCATATCAATTGTCAGGGGAATCGACTTGTTTTCAATAAGAGGTGTGTGGTTGGTTACTTTGTATTAATAATAACAGTATGTGTAAAGGAAGCTGGAAATATACAATGTGAAACCTTTTATTTCAAGTAAAGATGTGAACAATAGCTCAAACAAATGGAAAGGCTGTAAGACAAATGAGTGTGTTCTCTGTATTGGGCCGGTGTGAAGTTTGACTATTTGAAAAGCATCACTAATACTGCTTAAGAGCATAGGTAACGTGTTCCTCGTTATTATTGATATGAAAGTAATTAACATGTATTACGTATATTTAGCCAACTATAACAACTATATCTTAAAACATACTTTTAACTTGTGTGTGGTAACCTGAAGGGGGGAAGATGGACCCAGGGACAAAGGGCCATAAAAGGGGTGGGGGCTGGCTACAAGATGTGAACGGGGTTTCTTCTGCTGTGTCGCACTGATTGGGTACGACAGGCCATGTCTTGGTCTCTGCCAATAAGATGACCTCGGGGGGAAAGCCCGCACACACCCCCTCCTGTGTTTTTAGTATGAAACACTGTGTTTTCCCGGGGTTCACACTCTTTTTTTCTTCAGGCTGACCAGGAGGGTAGGACAGGAGTAGAGCAGGAAGTACTTCCTTTGTCTTTGTGTTTGTATGTGTATTTTGGGTTGTTACTGTATATCTTTAAAGCAAGATTATTGTTTAACTTGTATTCTGGTGTTTCTTAATCCTTTCCTTCTCCCGAATTCACCCAGCTTATCAAACGACACGCGGAGACGAGGTTGGTTTTCAACATCCTCCAAATCTCCAACAAGTGGTGACCCGACGTTTCTGAGTGGGGTGTTTTCGGGGAAGAGACCACCAGCGGCAAGCGGACGGAATAGTCCAGGGCTAAACATCTCGGCTTCTTCTGACAACTAACAACAGAGCTCTGACAATAACAGGTAAACAGATGCCAGTTTAATTCGAAATCTGTGATTTGACCATATTCCAAATTTTAGGGTTGTCAGACGAAGTTTACAGTGTTTTTTATAGTAACAATGCAAATGCGTGTTTTAGTAGTTAAAATCGGATATCAAGTTCCGACAGGCCAGAAGGGTATTAAAGTCCCTGGCTTGGAAGTGGAGGTATAAGAGTCCCCACAGTTAAAATCGGATATCAAGTTCCGACAGGCCAGAAGGGTATTGAAGTCCCGGGCTTGGAAGTGGCGGTATTGAGTCCCCACAGTTAAACTGTCTAGAGTAGTCAGTAGGTTGTATTAAGTCTCCATATAAGACTGACTCAAAATAACGGATCCACAGCTCGACGGGGCGGGGGACTAGTTATTTATGTTATAAGTGATCCAAAGGAGAGTAACGCAACCTTCAAAAACCAATTTTGGAGTGACCGGACCTCATTAATCCTTTGTTCTGTGAGGGTTGAATCTATGAAGCCAAACGTCACGATAAAGAGTTCTGTGAAGCCTGGGGACTACTCCATGTCAGCGTCACATCGTTGAAAGACGGTGTCGAAGCGCGCTGAGAGGCTTGCTAAACTTGTTGAAATAAACATCGGACAATAAAGGCTGAATAGACTGTACGGGGAATTTTTCTGTGAATATTTACTGGTCAGATAAAGAAGCAAAGTTTGAGCCTGCTGCTTCCAAAATCATTTCTCCCCTCAGTGAGGTGGAGCTCATTCCTGGTCGGGTGCCGCCATCTGGTGGCAAACAGGGTGTGGCACAGAAAGGACAGACTAGCGGTTCGAGTATTGCTTAATGGTATAGTTTGTTGGCTCCATCTGCTGGCCGTATTTTGTAGTATCTCTTGCAATATTGCATTACACCTGGAAGACGCTTTAATCCAAAACAACTCACAATAACTGCGTTTCACCAGGAACATACAATCAAAGAAGACAGGATCATTAAATTACGATCAGGGTTTATAGGTGCCAAAACATTTCGAGTGCTACTCAACTGGCTTTCAATAAGCCAGTCCGCTGCTCCTATAGAAGCGCTTTATTGGTACTTTTCTGTTATTACATTTATCCCTCAAGGTGGAGTTCAAATACAGGTGTTTGTACACTCCAACTATTTACACGTCTAGACAAAGGCAGGGAAGCTAAATAAATACAATAACTACATTAGGAGTGACGACGAGCATTGTCCTGTATATCACAAATTACTAGTGAACACATATTAACCTAGTCAGATAAATACACGCGAAGTCAATATGGAAGGGCAGTTCAACAAAAGTGATTTAGACGTCCCAATTCCCGGGAGTTTCCGAGAACAATGGGGACAGATTGAGGGATTGATTCTAAGTGGAACAAAACAGGGAGACAAGAAGACGGCTTGTGCCGACCTTAGGTTCCTCCATGATAAAATGATAAAAGAAGATAGAGTGGGAGGGGATGACACTCTAGGAAATTTGGGCTCAGCTCTGAATCAGTATGAGCGACAGCTGGTAAAGAAACTGGGTAACCTAAACGAGCAGAAGCCCGGATTTTTTGCCCGTCAGAAACTAAAGGGAGAGAGAGAGGCGGTTGATAAATTAAGGAGGATTTGCCACAACGCAGCAATTGTCAGGAAGGGGATGATTGTGGTTCGCCCCCCAGTCAACAATCCCCCAGTCATGGTAGCAGCCCAAACACAGGGGGGGGAGTTTCAACGCTCTAGTGACGTTGGCACTCTCCTGTTCCCCCAGGACAGTAGGGAGGCATGCGTGCTGACACCACCACCCACAGATGACGACATACATCAATATGTTGCAGAACGTATCGCATTTTATAGGGATATGACTCAAAAGGACACCTCGGCCTCAGACAGGAGGAGACGAAATCTCAGCAGTGCTGTAAATAACGGGTGCACTGCAAGAACGGCTAGTTCAGGAGAGGGGTCTCAGACAGGAAATATAGGGGATCAGGATGTCTCCATTCAATCCCCCCTGATTTATCCGGATTTATCCAGTGTATCTACACAACCGCCTCCTTACCCTTCCCCTGTCCCGAACGCACCCCCCAGGTATAGTCTACAAATGCCACTGGAAAGAGTGGGCTCTGAGTCAGCCCAAGAACAAGCAGGTGTAAGGGGGGGTAACTTTAAAATAGTGGGTGATGTTTCGCTAACTCCTTTAAGGAAGACCTCCATTAAAAAGGGCGAGAGCAGCCCCACGCCGGAAGAATTGATCGCCATTGTAGAAAAATATGAGGACAGGGAAAGAGCTTATGGTGGCGCGGACCATCAGGATAGGGAGGGGGTCCATTGTCAGGAAGCGGAAGAATCATTGAGAAGAGAGAAGGAAGAAATAGAACAAGTACTCCAGGACAGCATGAATAAAGAGCAGGGGGGCGGTAGCCAACAACAAGCAGGTGGGGAAGGGTACAGTGAAAGTTCTTCCGAGGGCGAGGGCAGTTTGAGGGACCTGCCGTTCCAAGAACGGCAGGCACAAACAGGCCATTACTACACCAGCAAGGGAGGGGCATCGGGGGATGAGAGGGGTGAGTGTTCCTCTGGAGCAAAACAGGGAGATGTCAACGGCAGGGTGCGCAAGAGCAAGGTTAAGTACATAAGTATGACAGGAACAATCTCTGAACTGACTGCTACACAGGTCCTTGCACTTCCCCGTATGACTTTGAGATCCCAACACACCTCAGAGGACAACACACCTCTTCCCTTTATGGTTCCAGTATTACAGGCTCCTTTGGTGGCACTCCCCAATGGGAATACCGCTTACCACCCTTTCTCACTAGGAGATGTGCATGCACTGGTTGACAAAATGCCGCTACCTACTGAGGGAGGGAGACATTGGATGAGAAAGTTTGCTGATATGTCAGTAGGACAAACAATCTGCCTTGGTGATTTCAGGAGGATATTAGCACAACAGACTTCCAGCCATGACGTAAAGAGAGTTGAGGAAAGATCAGGAACAGTAACAATGAACGATAACCAGCCTATCTCTTCCAACAACATACACAGCTTGCTGAGCTTGGCAATGAGAGCACATTTCCCACAGACGGGAGGAGGTTACGGCTCATTGTCTTTCACGTTCACACCTGGGGAGGCCGCAGCAACCATGTTGCTCAGGTCACGCCAACAATACATAGTAGCTACTGACTGTAGTCCAGAAAATAGTGACCAACATATGCAGATGTTCCGTAAAGCCATATTAGCAGCAGTACCTGCCGAGATTAAAGCTCTTATGGAGGACAACCCAGAAGTTGATCTACTAAACACGCAGACATGGGAGCGTCATCTGGGCCATCATGTAGGAAAATTTAACAAACAACTTACAAAGAATAAAACTGAGGAAGAAGAGTTAAGAGTGCAACTACTCCGTGCTCAGCTAGAAATAGCCCGTAAAACAGTTCAAAATGAGAAGAAGAGTGCCAAACAGCTGATTGTTCATCCTGTGGCGCCGGCAGACCAGGCACCGGGGCCGCAAAACCCAAATGGGGGTTTTCCCAACCAAGGTCCATTCTATAACCAGCCCCAATACGGCTACAATAATGGTTTTCAGCAACAGAGGGGCGGGTTCAGAGGCAGGCCTAGGGGTAGAGGAGGGTTTCAAACAGCTCCAGGAATGTACCAATATCAACAGAGGGGGTGTTTCATCTGTGGACAGACCGGCCACTGGTACAAGATGTGCCCGACGGGAACCCCTCCACAGGAAGGGCGGGGACAAGGGGGACAGAGAGGGCATGGACAAGGGAACAGAGCAGACATGCAGTATGTCCAGAAACCCCATGAGGCAGCCCCACAGGCCCAACACCAAGACCAGGGTCACGTTGCACCAAATGTGATGGCTGCTCCCTATGGCCAGTTTGTCCAGTACGAACAAGACTATTACCCACCACAATGAGGTCGCCCAGGGAACCCTGAATGTACGGGCCTGGCGGACCCTTACATGGACATGACTGTAAAACACGCGAAATTACCGTTCCTTGTTGATTCAGGAGCTCGATATTCAACTATCAACTCCCCCGTTTTTAACACATCCAAGTCCAGTAATACGGTCTCAGTCATAGGGTTTTCGGGAGCAATAGAGCAGGTGCCGCTCACTACGCCATTACCCACCAGAATAGCGGGCCAGCTATTTTTTCATCAGTACATTTTGGCACCCCAAAGTCCAGCTAACCTCATGGGGCGGGATGTTCTTATCAAAGCTAACGCCTCGATCCTCTGTTCCCCCGACGGACTAATAATATCATTCCCAAATGGCACTCGCCTCAATTGTTCACTGTCAACCATAAAGTCAGCTTCTCAAATGATGTTGGCCCAATCCACTGCAGCAGAAGCAACTCAGCAGGCCACTATATACTGGGGGTTGCTCGACCGGCCCCAAGACAACACACCAGGACTATTTTCCATTTTTCAACAATGGAAGCCGTGGATTAACCTCCTCAGGCCTTATGGTTCCCCTCCAGATCCTCCCCATCTGACGCTGAATTATGATAGAATGGACGACCAAAGTTATGCATATGCGTATGACGCAGAGGTGGCTATGTCCATTTGGGACGTAGCCACAACCAATTTATTTATGGGTCAAGCGGGGGTGGCTGCATCTGTTGAACTCACTGATGAGCAACTCTATTGGTACCGTATGTCAGCTGAGGCCACACCACACATTTCATTAGCTATCAGGAGGGGCTATGAAGCCAGGGAACTTGGTCCTATGGTAAAGACACTGCTAGAAGTCGAGGATTGGGAACCAACACAAATAGCAGCACTCACATACTCTCCCTCACACAAGGCTTATGCTCTAAAAATCTGCACACAAGAATGCATCTTCATGGAGAGACACGAAGTGGAGAGACATCACGGTAGAGAAAAGACTGACCATTCATTTACTGAAGACATGTTGCGTGACCTCCCACCTGACCTGTGGGCATCTGACTCTCATGACGTAGGTTTCTGCTCAAAGGCTGCACCAATAACATTTGAAGTGAGTAGCACTATGCCTGTATATCAACCACAGTACCCTGTTAAACCACAGGCCAAAGGGGGAATCAGCAAGGCAGTTGAGGGTCTGAAGAGAGCAGGGGTGTTGGAACCCTCACAAAGCGAGTGGAACACTCCAATACTCCCGGTATCAAAACCTAGCGGGGAGTACAGAATGGCTCATGATTTAAGGACCATTAATGCTATTACAACTACAGCTCTGGTACCAGTGCCTAACCCATACACGGCTATTTGTAATATCACACCTGAACATACCTGGTTCACCTGTATTGATCTGGCCAACGCTTTCTTCTGCATACCCCTGGCGGAGAAGATGAGGCCTATTTTTTCATTTACAATGGGAGGGGAGAAACTACAGTACACGAGACTGCCCCAAGGCTTCAGTCTGTCTCCAGGAATATTTAACAAAATACTCAGGGAACAGCTAGATGGCGTTTCATTACCAGAGGGGGTGGTGTTGATCCAGTATGTAGATGACCTTCTCATTGCAGCACCCTCCGCAGCCTCTTGTTTAGAGGCCACCAGGAACCTACTGGTTCGCCTCCATGCAACAGGGTTCAAGGTCTCCAAGAAAAAGCTACAATGCACCCGTAAAGAGGTGACATTTTTGGGCAGAGTTATCTCTCCAGCAGGTACGGGCATGTCAGCAACACATCAGGAGGTTATATTGCATCACCCAAAACCCAGGACAGTCAAAGACATGTTATCTTTTCTGGGTCTCACAGGCTACAGCAGACACTATATCCCAGAGTATAACCCAAGAACAGCTGTACTGAGGACACTGATCAATGAGAAAGGCATGCGCAATCTCACTGTCACACTGTACTGGACACAAGCTGCAGAAGCTGCGTTCATTTCTCTCAAACAATCCATGTCCCAGGTCACCTCTCTCGCCTCTGCATCCTATGCATTGCCATTTTTCCTTGATGTTTCTGAAAATGAGAACACAGTAAATGGTGTTCTATTTCAGAAAAAGGGGGGATGTAGGTCAATACTGATGTACATTAGTGTCACACTGGACAGAGTGGAGAACAGGGAACCTCCATGCACAAGACATGCAGCAGGTACAGCACGTATCTTAAACAAAATTTCACACATTGTGATGAGACACCCTTTGACAGTACTGACAACACATAGCATTGTCTCTTTTGTGAACTCAAGTGCATTCACAATGACTTCCACAAGACAGACCAGGTTAGAGAAAACTCTGACGCAAGCACACATCACCTACACACATGAAGGAGTTAACAGCGCAGACACCATTGGCAGCGGAGAACCCCATAGGTGTGAGGAAAGAATCATCCAGGATGTGAAGCTAAGAATAGATCTCAGAGACGAGCCTATGCCACATGCAGAAAACCTGTTCACAGACGGCTGTTGTTTTAGACACCCCACCAAAGGGCTCCAAGCGGCCTACGCAGTCGTGAGTCAAAAAGCTGAGGGAGAGTTTGAAGAAAGATCAACAGGAGAAGTAACAGGGAAAGTCTCAGCACAGTTGGCAGAAGTAATGGGAGTCATTGCAGCATTAGAGCTATCAAAGGGAAAAGATGTAAACATCTATACAGATTCAGCATATGTTCATGGTGTCATACATGTGGAGATGCGCCAATGGATGCGAGCAGGATTTGTAACATCCACCAATACTCCCATCAAACACGAGAAACAGATCAAAAGGCTTGCAGAAGCAGTAATGTTACCCAACAAACTAGCTTTACTTAAATGTAAAGGTCACAGCACGGTGGACAACTATTTGGCTTGGGGTAAACTTGCAGCAGACAAGGCAGCTAAAGCCAGAGCAGGGTATATACCCCAGTTTCAAATGCTGGTCTTAAAATCTGCTGACTTACTGCCCGCAGTAACAGATGATACTCTTAAAGAAGCTCAAGCAACAGGGTCTCCTCAAGACAAGACAGTATGGTTAGACAGAGGAGCTACCAACAAAGACGGGATATGGTACTCCCCAGATGGGAGACCAGTGATACCCCCAGGATGGATAAGATCAATGCTTAAAGAAGCACACGGCCCAACACATTGCGGCAAAACTCAAATGAACAGACACCTGACTCACTGGTGGCACCCCTACCTACCTGACATGATAGCTAATTACCTAGAGGAATGTGTAATTTGCTTAACCCATAACATCAGAGCCACTGTAAAACCGCACCAGGGAAAGTTTCCTTTACCTAAGATGGCAGGAGAAGAAATCATAATTGACTACACTGACATGATTGACAAAGTAAGAGGGTTCAGATACTTACTAGTTGTAGTCGATGCATACACAGGTTGGCCAGAAGCTATGCCATGCAGGAGAGAAGATGCAGACTCAGTGATCAAGTTCTTAGTCACTCATTACATTCCACTACATGGGTTTCCTAGGAAAGTGAGGTCAGACAATGGCAGCCATTTCAAGAACCACGACCTACGCACAGTAGAACAGTCTTTAGGACTAAGACACAGTTTTGGAGCTGTCTATCACCCCCAATCTCAGGGAAAGGTAGAAAGGATGAACCAGAACATCAAACAGAAACTCAGCAAAGCATGTGAGGAGACAGGCATGAAATGGTTAGAGGCCTTGCCTCTGGCTCTCATGTCAATTAGGAGCTCTATAAACAAAGGGACAGGCTTCTCCCCATTTGAGCTGACACATGGCCATCAGTTTCCTGGCCCAGGAGCCTTGAGTGTAGGAAAGGAAGTAGAGGTCCTGAGTCCGAAACCTTATTTCCAGCAGCTTAAGGGATTGGTGTCAGGATTTTCCACACAGGTTGCTGATGCCAAAGGGGGACCCGAAAAACACGAGGCCAACACAGCGGAGTTCGTCTGGCTGAAGGTCATCCGGCCCAAGTGGCTCAACCCCAGGTTCACCGGCCCCTACAGAGTGACCCAGCGGACATCCCATGCTGTCCGCCTAGAAGGAAAGGGGGACATCTGGTACCACTGGAGCCAGTGTGCAGCGGGGAAATCACCTGGAAGGACCCTCGACGACATCCGGACGGACCTGGCTATCATCAACGCGGACATCCCTACAGCAGACGACTTGGAAGCAGGCATCAGCGGACTGGAGGAGAAGGACCTCGCGGACATCCCTACAGCAGACGACTTGGAAGCAGGCATCAGCGGACTGGAGGAGAAGGACCTCGCGGACATCCCTACAGCAGACGACTTGGAAGCAGGCATCAGCGGACTGGAGGAGAAGGACAACAAGGACATCCCTACAACCGACAGCCCAGAAGTCGCCATCAGCGGGCCGAAGCACGAAGACACAGGACTTCACAGGAAGACAGAGGAACCTGCTCCCCTCTGATCAGGTTGCTATAAGCTACACATAGCACCTCTTTTACAACAAGTCCTCCAACTAATACGACCAAATAGGTCGATTGTTTTCCTCGTTTTCCGACCCATTAATACGACCCAGAGCAGCGTTTTCAATCAACGGGTGCGTCAGCCTGTATACCTTTACGACCCACGGGCGCGTTTTAAATCAACGGGAGGCGGCGTAATGACGTACAACGTCCTCGACAACTTCTGTTAACAACCATCGTTTTTCAGACACGTACACTCTTCAAAAATCACGGCTGTCTGTCGTAGAACAAAACGTGATCCGTCTCTTAAATTTGTGTCGACCACAGACCTTATTTCGAGCTATTTTCCCAAAATTCTATGGAGAAATCTCATTGGTTCTGACGCGAGGGAACCGGAAGTGGTCAAATGCTAACTTACCGGGGTTTTGGACTCGTCACTGCATCAGACAACATCCATTTATTTCCCAGACAAGCTAATAAACGTGAGTAGTCAGATATCAAAAGTATATTCATTTTGGGATATGTATTATGTTGTTTTATTTTGTCGTCTAGTACAGTGACTAAGATTACTATGTTTACCTAGGAATAATGATAGCAAAGCTAAATTAGCCAAAAGTAGAATCAGCTAACGTTAACGTGAGCATGGAAGTTATGTGATCCATCGGTTCATGCGGTTGATCCAAATGTTATCAAACGTCACATTCTTTATAACTATATTAAATACTATTTATCTATTAAGTGAAGAGTGACCAGGGGTGTAATACTGCCGGAACACCGCTCCGGCACCTAAAACGGGGATGGTTGTTAGCATCTGGTGCTAGCTAGCTATGATAACGGATAGGCTAAGAGGCTAATGTACCTAATGTAATGTTTACACAGTTAACTTTAGTCTAAGTTATCTCAGTGGGTCTGAAACAGTTTGGTCACCATATATGGAAATACATATTTCCAAGGCACACTTTTATATTATTGTAATGTTCCACAATAGGAGTCGGAAATTCAAGTTCTTAGGTTCAATAGCTCCTTTGGTAGTATACAAATACAGGTTCATAGGTCACAGGTTGCAGGTCGCAGGTTCAACGTCACACAGCACCCTAAAAAAAATCGAATGAATCTAAAACATCGATGAAATCATTACAATTCATACTATTGGACATACAACAAATGCATAAAAAAACAAAACAGTAAATAGTTAAATATGCACAAAGATACATTTAAAAAAAGTATTATTCTTATCATTTTTTTTATTATTGAAATGTATACAGTTAAGTTTCATATGGGTGTTGACAGATGTATCCATAGATTTAGTTAATTTTGCCCTCAAGTGCACAAGATTGATGCATTTAACTTCACGGGGGCCTCCGGACCCCCCTAGAGGACATGAGGTCCACCCCCACTTAAAACATATTCACATGGATAGGATACTAAATACATGTGCACACTTTTTATATAGTAACCTTTGTACCTCAGCAGGAGGGAGTTAGTTTATAAAGGTCCTTCACTGATCACTTAACTATCACACAGCTGTGTGCAGCATTTACTGTAAGAATCACACATTTATTCAATAATGCAGACTTAATAAATGACCATTCTTTGTTGATTCTGGCTGGAGTGTTAATTGACAGTAGTTACATAAGCTTCAAAACAAGCCACAACTGCGCGTGCACACGTGCAGAACTTATAGAATTAGCAATACACCCCTGCTAATGATGATTTTAGTATTATTTTCTGTGATGATGGAGCATCAACTTTTGGATCAACCAGATATTGACAGATTAGGGTTGTCCATAACATTCACTTTAAACATGTGACTGACTCTGTATAACATTGTTTTCCTTACTCTTGTGATTTTTGTTCATCCTATCTAAAAAATAAAAAAACATGAGTTCATTGTTTTAACAAGATTTTTCACGATATAATAAAATACATGAATCCTGTAAACATTTGGAGTATAGTATTCTTATTTTTGGTATTCCCTGACATTATCTGTGTTTCTGTTACAGATGCCTACTCAAAAAGTGTGCCAGACATGCAGGCAAAGCATAGGAGTAGCAAGTAAAAAATGCAAACAATGTGGTGCCATCCAACCCTACAAAGAGAAACTCTCCAAGCAAAAAGAAAAGGTTGCACAGGAGTGGAAGGCCACGCAACAGAAAAACCACAGTGTCAACAAAGTGTATGACTCGACACATTTACTGGTAAGCTTTTTTCTCTTGCAGATGTCAGTTATCATAAAAAAGTGTGTAAATAATCCCTGATCTTAATCTTTTTATACAAATTGTTAAATTACTGAATTGATTTATACTTTCCAACAGTCGCCCTCATTTACTTTTTAAAAATAATCCTAATTTCTTAAGTAAGTTTATGTGAGAAGTAGGGATGGGCATTTTAAGAAATCTCTTTAATCGATCATCGTGAGACGTTAACGATCAATTATCGATTAATCGTTAACATTTATACCCGTCAAAAAAACTGTATGACGTATTGTAACGTCCACCCGGACAGGTCGGAATGACGAGCGAAGCGTATACAATCTTAACAGCTTTATTGCGGTTACAGGAAGGGTCACTGTGGGCCGGGACCACGCCAAAACAACCAAAAACAACAAACCGCTCAACAACGTGCTGCTCTTCCTCTCCCTAACATGCAGCCTTTCTCACCCACACGCACGCGCCCACACAGACACGCACTCAAAAAGCCCTCTGCTCTCCACCCCGCCCCTAACTGCTCTCCTCACAGAAGCCTGACCATAAAACAACCGTTAACAGAACACGTGAACATTAATGCAGGTCGATACAGAATAACAGAAGTGAGAAACTCACTTTTATGTTTATTTAAATGTGCAAATGTTAAACAAAAGAAATATCCCCGACGCCTCCGCGACATTAAAAAAATAAGAGCCAGTGTTCTTAAAACAAACAAAAACAAAATAAATACAATTCCGCCTCTTTTAGACATAAAACATTAACTAACAATAGTATAATGAGAAACTCCTGTGTTTAAATGTGCAAACAATAAACAAAAGAAATGTCGCGGAGGCGTCGGGGATATTAACAAAATAAGAGCCAGTGTTCTCAAACAAAATAAATACAATTCCGCCTATTTTAGACATAAAACATTAACTAACAATAGTATCAGAAACTCACTTCTGTGTTTAAATGTGCAAACAATAAACAAAACAAATGTCGGAGGCGTCGGGGATATTAACAAAATAAGAGCCAGTGTTCTCAAACAAAATAAATACAATTCCGCCTATTTTAGATATAAAACTTTAACTAACAATAGTAAACACAAAACAATAACACGTTATAGGCCTCGGTCTGACTAAAGGCTACGGTGGTTAGGAGGCTATAGCTTACTTAACCTACTGGTTTTTGTTGAGGAAAATTAGCATGTTAACATGCTCGGGGGTGAGACGTGAACGGAGCCGAGTGACGGTCAGTCCAGCGGCTGAAAAGACCCGCTCTGACGGGACCGAGGTGGCGGGGATGCAGAGATAGCGTCTAGCTAATTTAGCCAGCCTGGGAAACTTTCCACCGTTCACTTTCCACCAATCAGTCGGGCTGCACTCCAGAGGTGGGGGTATGTCCCTCAGAAAGTTCTGAGTCTCTGTTTCAATGCCAGTGTCCTGTGGGGTAGATGAGTATTGCTCCCCCAGGAGAAGTGCCATCGCAGAAACGTGCGTAGTGGCAGTGACAGTTGTGGGACTTCCCCGGCATGACAACACCGCCTCCTCTCTCCCAGTCTGTGGGATAGCCGCCTCACCTGCATCAATTGCCTCTCCCAGTTCAACCAGTTTAGCATTAGCAATTAGTCTCTGTGGTGGCGAAAGAAAGCTCAAATGCTTGTGACGGGGATCCAGCATGGATGCAATCATTGGGGCGGATGTCACAAACTCGTCAGACCAAACCTGTATAAATAAATTATAGAAAAATGTCGGATGATCGATAAAAAACGTTTGAAAATATGCCATATCTAAATAAGCAAAGCACATAAGTGACATTTAGCTATGCCTATGTCAGTCTCGTCATCAGCGGCTATTTATTATGAGTGTCATGTCAACTAATTAGTTAGTTTACCTTCATTCTGTTGCTGAGGGAGGACTTCACTTTGGTCTTGAATTCGGTTACTCTGGTCTCGTCTCCTTCTCTCCGCATGAGATGGGTGTTGATGAGGCTGAAGCTTACTGGATAAATGTTTGAGATGGAGACGTCCTTCTCGGCAGACATGGCAGTTGTGACACACTTAAGTGCTGCTAACACAGGCTGTGCGTCCTCCATGAGCCGCCAGTGCTCATCCTTCAGCTCCAGGACCCTGGCATCTTGAAGCTTGGTCAGGGTTCTGTCCGAGAGGACAGCAACAACAGCCCAGCGCTGCTCCACAAGTCGCTCAAACATCTCACAGACTGAGTTCCACCGTGTTTTGCACGATTGAATAAGCCGGTGGGTGGCGAGGCCCATTTGCTCCTGCTTCTCCTTAAGCGCATTGGTTGCCACAGTGCTGTGATTAAAGTGGCTAACGAGTTTACCAGCTGCAGAGATGACCCGATGCAGGTAAAGAGCAAACCCGTCATTTATGGCTAATTGGAGAGTATGTGCAAAGCAAGCAACAGACACCCAGCTGACTCTGGTGGGATTGTTGGCAGCCGTAATGTTGGCCGCGTTGTCGTGGACGCAGGCGATAACTCTGGCTTCAAATCCCCACTGCTCTACAGCTTCATTCATCTTCTCAGCGAGAAGGTCGGCAGTATGCCGGCCTGGAAGGCTTTCAGTGAGCAGGACCGCTGAATTCATTTGCCAGTTGTCGCAAATGTAGTGGCATGTGATAGTGATGTAGCTCTCCGCTGTTAAAGCGGTCCAACAGTCTGTTGTTATAGCAACACTAGCTGCTGTGGCTAACTTGTTTAGGAGCTCCCGTTTTCGCTCCTTGTAGTGGGTTTCTATGACCCTGGTGATAGTGCGCCGTGAGGGAATCTGATACGCTGGTTCAAGTAAACTAACCACATCTCTAAATCCTTTCCCCTCGACGACACTTGTGGGGAAGATGTCCACTTCAATCATTTTGGCGATACTTTCTGTGATTTTCTCCGCCCGCTTCGCATCACAGCTCCTCCGGTTTAAAACTGAGGTGATGGTGGGCTGAACGGAGGATTCAGTGCCTCTTAACACGCTGGGATGAAGGCTCTTTAAGTGGTACATCATCGGAGTTGTTGTACTTGTAAACCGTGTCGCAGTGTATACAGTGAGCGGACTCGTTTTTTATCTCAAAATGGTCCCACACCGGACTTCGTTTCGCGCGCTTCATGTTGTTATCTTTGTGAGTGAGCAGCTCGCAGGAAGTTTTCTCTGCTGTCGCGACTCCTTACGCTATATCGCCCCCTGCTGGTAGGATGTTTTATTACCGATCATCGATAAGAAAAATACGAAATCGACAAAATCCTTAACGATCAATTATCGATCATCGATTAATCATGCCCATCCCTAGTGAGAAGTACAGACTAGTGCACGATTACTGCACTTCATGTAATGTGTTAAGCAAAATTGTTGTCACCGTTGTATTTAAATCTGTAAAGGCATAACACATTTTTTCGAACTGATGTTAGATAGTGTTTGTACTTGCAAGCACCCAGTTTTAGTAAAACATTATTTCTTAACCAGAAGTAACATAGTTCAGGCCAGTGGTAATTCCTAGAATCAGAGCTTCAATGTACATGTTTTTCTAATTATATCTTACAAAAAAACCTGCATTTTGGTGTTTTATATTTTATTTTGGAACTTCATAGTATAGAAAACACATAATTATGTGACTATGGTTTCCAAAAGTAAAATAAATGAAATATCATATACATTTTTGAATAAATGGTAAAACCAAGAATGTCAGTGAATCAAAACCAGCCCATATTAATATAGTGCTTGAAAGACAATCAAGACCTGGACAGAGTTAGTATTAATAAAGAGGCCCTTAAAAGCACTTTCATTAAGCTTACCAGAGTCTCTGACTTTGAGCCGTGTTCGAACAGTCATTTAAAAATTCCCCTGTAACACCAGCTTTACATCTGAAGTGCTGTTAATGCGGAACTTTGAACCTGAAATGATATAGGTTATAGCTTGCTGACATGTTTCAAAGCTAAATGTAGCTTATTCAGATATCTGAATGTGAGAATTAAATGGACAAATATTAGGCATGCCAGAAACTGACCATGATCAAAATCGGACAGCCCTGGCGAATATTAATTGATTATTCGCCGCCGAATTGAAACTAAGCCAGGAAAAAAAGAAATACATAAATAATAATAAAAATATATATAAATAAAATCGAATTTTAAAAATAATTTTCGATTATGGAGACTGTAACGAATATTCGAAAAATAGAATAATCGCTGGCATCCCTAACCCATATAAAAAGAACTATGCCCATGTAAAAAAAACTCAAAGTGAACCCGAGCTCGATAAACTTCTTTTTTTTTTACAGTTCTTTTTTAGGGGCTCCCCTAAAAGGGGTCTAAAATCACACCTGGTTAATTGTGGGGTGCCTTCCTCAATGTGCACACGTATCACATCAGTGCATTTTTCACTTAGGCAAAATAAATGGAGTTATAATGGCTTTAGGTGTGTGAAAATGTTTAGAACTGTTGTGTACATAATATTTCTTGTTTTTTTGTGTCCATTGTGTTCCAGCTCCACAAATGGAAAATGTTAGATCGGCGTCCCATCCTCCTTCTTGCCAAGAGAGGCACAAATGGTTTTTGCCGATTGCATCTGTCCATGGCAAATCGAGACAGAAGATGGTAACAATGCACTTGTTACCATAAAGAGGATTTACGAAAGCCTTATTAATGGTAAAGTATACAAATCTGCATGCTATATTTCAGTAATTTATCTGTTAACATTTTTTGTAAATTAGTTGCCCAGTTATCTGGTTTTAAATGTAAAAAAATGTGAATCACTGTTTACCAAGTAGTACAAATATGTCGTTATGTCTTGTTTTGTCAGTTAAAGGGCCCATGTCATGCTTTTCTGGTTATTACCCGTCCCCTTGTGTGTTATGAAGCTTTTCCTGCATGTAAACGGTCTGCAGAGTCACAAACCCTCAAAGTACACCCTGTAGCGAGTAAAACTCTAACACAGAAAATACCTGTCTATGCTGCTCTTTTTCCAAAAAAAATCTTCCTGAGTATAGTGACGTAACGGGGATAGTGACGTACCGGCTCACACACACTCACTCAGCCTTATCTTTTCTCAGCCGAGGCTCCGTGGATCTCCTCACGCACACACGCACTCACACTCACAGCCTGGATGTGAGTGTGTGTGTGTGTGTGTGTGTGCGCTCAGGCTGAGTTCCTCGCTGTCTCGCAGACCCCACACAGCAACCAGGAAACAACACCAGTAATCCAGCTCACATTGTCTGCTCCTCGAGCCTCAAAGGGCGGAGCAGCGAGCCCCCCAACGTCCCGCCAACACGGCACCCAGACCCCACGCAGCATTCTCATCTGTTTGTCCTTACTGGTGTCATTTCCTGGTTGCTAACAAACGCCATTGTAACACATAATCACTGATGTTCCGCTGTTTCATTTTTAGCTGTAATTACTCAGATTATAAATGTATATGGCGGATTATACTTGGTCATTTACTCACCATGCGTCTACTTTTTTTTCTTCTCAATAGTGACTTTGGCAGTTGAACCTGAGGGCCCTTGTACCACACAGGCAGAAATGGCCGCAGACCCAGGATCAGACTTGTCTGTACCTCTTACCACCGAGACTGACACTGAGTTCACTCTCTTCCTCACTCCTGTGTCCTCCGGCCTGACTCCTGCTCTCTCCTCCGGGCTGACTCCTGCTCTCTCCTCCGGGCTGACTCCTGCTCTCTCCTCCGGGCTGACTCCTGCTCTCTCCTCCGGGCTGACTCCTGCTCTCTCCTCCGGGCTGACTCCTGCTCTCTCCTCCGGGCTGACTCCTGCTCTCTCCTCCGGCCTGACTCCTGCTCTCTCCTCCGGGCTGACTCCTGCTCTCTCCTCCGGCCTGACTCCTGCTCTCTCCTCCGGCCTGACTCCTGCTCTCTCCTCCGGCCTGACTCCTGCTCTCTCCTCCGGGCTGACTCCTGCTCTCTCCTCCGGCCTGACTCCTGCTCTCTCCTCCGGGCTGACTCCTGCTCTCTCCTCCGGGCTGACTCCTGCTCTCTCCTCCGGGCTGACTCCTGCTCTCTCCTCAGTGTCTTCCTCACAGAAAAGAAGACCAACGAGGAATAAAGTGGCAATTAATGGTATGTGCGGGTTAATTTGTAATTATCTTATTTACATCGACTGAAACTGTGTTTGATTTTGCACATTGAATTAGTTAAAGAGAGAGAAAACAATCATCGGTACAATTAGAATACACCACCTTTTGTTTTGTTTAAGACTTTGCAGTATCAAAAGTCTCAGTGCCATTTTGAACAGTTTAATTGAGCCCAATGTGATGTTAGGCAATGTTTAGGAGGTTATTGCTGAACTTCAACTTATTACCATCTTTTAATTCCTTGCAGAATGTCCCATTCATCAAGGGTCAGACACTTTCCCCTACAAAAAACTACTGAGGGAACGAATCAGGGAGGTTTGTTTAGAAAATATTTTTAAATAAATAAACAATGACAATAATGTTTCCGTGGAACCAAGTCTTATCTTATTGGATTTTCGTATACTTTGTTTAAAAGGAGTGTTTCAGTCTTAAGCATGACTGCTAATGTAAATATTGAAATTACAGTAACAATAATTTATTATTAATTTAAGGTTGAGGTACTTGTGTAATGCTTCATGTCGCATTAATGCATCATGTCCAGCCATTTATTTGTATATTACATTTTTTCTTGTAATCCTTTGTAGGTGAATTCCTATTCTTGGCAGTACAAATATTTTTTTAAATAATAATAGTATTCCAAAATATTAAACTGATGGGGAAAATGCTATTGACTATGTTACAGTCCTTCATATGTTTGAGTTAATCGTACCTACTATTATTTCAAATTATCATTTGATTTCACTGGACTTTTTGTATTTACATGTATGACATTTGAAAAAAATGAAGTTTACCTAAAATCTGTGTTTCTTTACTCAGGGCCATACCGAGGTGTTGGTGCAGTGGCAGTCTTGCTCTGGATGGTATGTATCTAATCTGAAGTTTCCTTCAGTGTAGCTGATGGGTCTGGCAGAACAGGGGCCACAAAGTAGTCTTACCAACCAACTTCATCAACCCTGAGATCACTAACTTAAACATTTTGGGTTCCTCAGCAGTAAATTGAATTTAGTTGATCACATGGGAGTGGGGAGCCATGTCATCAATGGCTCTATCAGACGTTTGCGCCATAAAGTAAGACATCCAATTTCTCTGCCCTTCGTCATTCAGACATCGCGCCCTAGAAACGTTGTCTGATTGTAACACATAAGCAGGGAAGTAGCCTACATTGAAATAGAAATTAAAATATACAATAGAGTTTATCATTGATCAATATCACTAAAGGTTAAATGATTGATATGTGAGGCTGGATGGTATTTGATCTCTTTTGTAATTACTGACTTGTTACATTTGTTCTTAACAATTATACTATAAGTATAGTTAGTAGTAATAAGTAGTATTATTTCTGTGTGCAGTCTTGCAGGCAGTTGTCTAAGTTTAGTGCTGTATGTTTGGGCATTGATAAGACAGCAAATTCAAAGAATTGGTCAAATGAAACATTGACTTTGAAATAAAAAATGTACCTTGTATTATATATGATGTACGTGTTATATATAAATATATACATTATACTGCACTTTCATCATGATATTTTTGAGTGACTTTTGAGTATATCTTCTCATTTGAAATAGCATTGTCAACATACTGTAGAACTACATATTCCAAAAAGTTATACTTTTTGCTGTGTCAGTATTGTCATACTGATATTCTGTACAAACTGTGAAGTCCATTGGACAAATGTAACATTTGTGATATTGGGCTATATAAATAAACATTGATTGATTGATTGATTGACTGTTTCTGTTTTACAGTGGGGCGAAGTGGAAAAATTCCTGGGAGCCAAAGGAAAACTTTTCCAGTTAAATATGGCTGACTTTTTTTTTTCTATTTTGGAGTAATAAAATACATATAAAAAAAACATCTATGTAAGTGTTGTGCCTATTTGTGTTCTTATGTTATCAGTGAGCTGAAGCCAAGACAAATACAAATATGTTTTAAGTGTATCCATACAAACTCATTCTCTAAAACTGTCATGATTGGTCTGTTGTGAATGACACCCATGAGGAAAAAGGTCCTATACATTATATCACATCGGCAGGGCTGTGATGTGATGAGGCCCTCGCGAGCGTCGACGGGGGGGTGGTGTGTAAACCCTTAACACACCAAGCCGATTACAGCTAGTGGAGCCTCGCAGCAGAAACTGTGGCGCGCTCAATTGCGCCGCATTTGCGCATCAGATGAGGCTCCCTCCACAAGATGAGGGCGAGAGGCAGACGCAGTCTGTGTGATCGGCGTGTATGGAGGGGCGGGCCTTCACATCGGCATATCACTGACTGGTGCATACATTGTACAGGCGGCAATTTGAAATGGAACGCAGCCCACACACGGCAGACAAACCCAAACACTTTTGGAACACGCCACCTCCAGACACATTAACATGCACTCCCCTAACTTTCCCCTAATCTGACATTGTATTTCATTCCATAACATATAAATATACTGTTCACCCATGTGAAACACACACACTGAAACCAAAATAATTTACAAACATGTGAAAATCTTTCATATGCGATGGAAACTTCTGAAGCAATGGAAACAGGAGTCAGAGAGACACGAGGAGAGCAGGAACTTTGATGGCAAACTGATGGTTTATTCACAAGACATGTTGTGTGCCACGAATTGACACAAAAGATGCCAAACCAATTCTGAAGATCTCTACCCCAGACCCATATTTAGCTAGTTCTGAGAGAAGAATCAACATTGTGCATAACAAGATAAAACCAACACCTCTATCAGCTGACGCCAATAGGCAGGAACAGGGAGACAAAACACTGAGAGCACAGTAGCCAAGGCTACAGGTGCCTGTGCTCAGTCAGGACAAGACCTGGGGGGTATACCACGAAACTGGTTCAACCTAACCTGGATATGTTTGAGTTAGCCGGTTGGCCTAATCCAAAACATACGCCCTCTCGCTAAACGGCACTACGACACGGGTTATCAAGTGGATCGCTCAAGCCAGCCGTGCCTATCTAGTTAGGTGCGCGTTCACATAAAAGGGGTAGTATTTGGAGCATTCGACCAATCACAAACATGGAGAAGCGTACTGACAGCGCAGCGCGTATACTTCCTGAATGAAAAGTCAACTATATAATTAGACAAATATGAAGACTTTAAACATCCATGACTCAAACACTTTATCCAGGATAAAAGCCACATAGCTGCACCTGCAAGGTGAACACAGCTGGTAAAAGAAAAAGTGTTTGAATGCGTACATTAACAGGTTTATGATATGCCCCGTCTAAGACACGATCTGACTTTAATTACATTTGACTCGAGTGTTTCGTAATGTGTTGCTTAAAATAATACTTCTGCATACAGTATGTGACACTGTAAGTGTTGCACGGCCAGATACGGCTCAGCTGACTCAGATAAGGAGATATATGATACATTATGATGTGATGCCGCGGACTGTACTGTGACTTTGATCCAGTTACTTATGTTGAGGCAGATATTTAATTAAGCTTTCTTAACGCTAATGTTATAATAGTCAGATTGCTCTGAAGATGGGAGGTGATATTCTATTAATGTTCACATTCACACGTGAACACGTTTGGTTCTATGCAAACTCAGTAATATCCATTGTGATACAGTTATAAGGCCTTCACAAGAGACTGTCAGTGGAGATTAAAGGGGATCAGGAGCTCACGTCTTCTCAGAGTCCTTGGTATCTGGCTTGATGATTGTCTCACATTTCTAAACTTCATGTCAATAACCTGCTTAAAAAGCTGAGGGTTAGGCTAGGTTTCTTCTACAGGAACAAGTCCTGTTTCTCTGCTTGAGGCCAGGAAAAGGCTAGTCACTGTGACCTTTTGACCTGTGCTCTGGACTATGGTGATTTGATCTATATGAATGCACCTGCCCATTACCTGATCAAGTTAGATGCCGCCTATCACAGTGCACTGAGATTTGTGACAAACTGTAAAGCATTAACCCATCACTGTACCCTGTATGCAAGGGCTGGTTTGCTTTCACTAACTGTACGGAGGCTCAGTCACTGGTACATTTTTATATACAAAGCCATGTTAGGGAAACTTCCATCTTATATCTGCTCCCTGATCTCACGGAAAATTGTAAGTGGCTACTGCCTGAGATCGAATGCTGTGGTTTTATTAAATGTGCCAACTGCTAGGACTGTCTTAGGGAAGACAGCTTTTAGATGCGCAGCTCCTCTGTCTTGGAATAGTCTGCAAATTAAATGGAAACTGAGCAATCTGGTGCCACTAAATGTTTTTAAAGCTCGGTTGGATGCTACTCAATCGGAAGCTATTGGTACCTGTTTATGTGGATAGTTATGTAAATGGTGCTGTATGATGTCCTTTTGTTGTTCTGTTTATGTTTTTATGTTTCGTGTGGAACCTACTTGAGCAGGTCTCCCTTGAAAAAGAAATCAATGATCTCAATGGGATACACCTGTATAAATAAAGGTTTGAAATTAAATGAAATGAGAGTCATCATCATCATGTTCTCTCTGCTGCTGCTGCTGCTGCTGCTGGCAGCTGGAAGTGAGTCAACACTTATTATACTGCTGTTTAACAGGATAATCTGTCATATAACTTTTTTTTGTATTTGTACAGGTGTGAAGTGTGAACAGTTGACACAGCCAGCTTCTGTGACTGTGCAGCCAGGTCAACGTCTGACCATCACCTGTCAGGTCTCTTATTCTGTTAGTTAATAATAATAATAAAATTCAATAACATGCTTTAACCACTAGGTGCCCGTTTATCAGCTGTGCACCGTTATGGTGTAAATACTGCCTATCTACCAATTGGATCCAATATAAAAGTCAGCCGAATTACTGTTGATATTGCAAGGAGACATATTGTGTGAAAATAAATCTAAGATGTTGTTAAATGGCTGATATATTTGTGATCCACGTCACGTTTTCAGTTTTGGCGGCAGTTCTTCCTGTTTGTATAGAAGTCTTCTCATCAGGGCTCTATAGATAGATAACTACGGCAGATATGTAATATGTAATGCAGCCGAACCATGTATTACAATGCCGTTACGTGATTAGCTCCAAAGAGAAAAGCAAGCAAACTCGGAATAAAGTATTATTATTTTTTTTTAAAAATGTTTTCGGATTTCACATCGCATAAACACCATTTCCCAACGTGCATTGCGGCTAAACCATGAATCACCGAGCTGAGGATCTTGGTTATGGCTAGAAAGGATCCGTCTTGTGTAAAACTCTCGCGAGAGTTCGGCTGAATGTCACGTGGCTGAATGTTTACGTTTGGCAGGCAGCCTTTCAGTTAGGATCGTTAACATCAGTTGGCCACAGCAAATGATGGTGAGAAGCTAAACTATCTATTAATTATGTCAATGACAGGGAGTGTGATCGTTGAAAAGCGGTCTTGCTGGTGTTCAAAGAAGAATGACAACACTGTAGATCACTAACACTATGGTTTATTTTTTATTCACAGGCAAGTCAACGTTGTCGCAGTAAAAGTCCCAAGATAGCTCCTGGTGCAATAAAATGTTCCCTTGCAGTGTTTTACTATTATGTCTGATGTTTCTCTATTAATATTGCTGCTGCATTAATGTGTATGTTGCATCATGTTACTGCTGTAGATGTGTTTCCGAGCCGCTCCGATTACAACGAGAGTTACAACGAGAACGTGACGTCATATTTACAATAGAAGGATCCTTTCTAGCCATAACCGAGGATCTTGCCTACGTCTGTTTCCGGTATTGTTTTTGACGGATGTATTTTGTTATACACACATTCCTTCACATTTAATTAAAAATGTACATTAAAATATTTCATGAGGCTTTCTAAAATGTTTTAAAATATAACTACGGTTCGAGTTGAAGAGTTTATAAATTAACATGAACCGAAGCTGTTGCCTGGTAACGCAATCGTGCAACGTCACGTCCGTTAATTCCACATCCACACACATCGATTTAATAAATGAATATAGCCTTTGTATCTGCTAAAAGAGGTGCCGACCAGCTGGGGCAACAGAAAATTAGCGAAATTGAGTGTGACTATTACAAATGAAATCATTATTATATTAATATTGATAATAATAACAACCGACCGTCGGGGTAGCATTTGCTTGGCATTTCCGGGTATATCTCCACTGGTTGGGCCACGTTAACAATACTGTGTAATTGTCACGTTTGAAGGGACGAAATCGTGACAGCTTCACGTCTCCCATCATGGTAAATCGTCACATGTTCACGTCTTGCCGTGATACCGGGTTGTGCTGACCATGTCCATGCCTTTATGACAACAGTGTACCAATCTTCTGATGGCTACTTCCAGCAGGATAACTCACCGTGTCACAAAGCTCAAATATTCTCCAACTGGTTTCTTGAACATGACAATGAATTTTACTCAAATGTCACAGTCCACAGTCATCAGATCCAAATCCTACAGTGCACCATTGGGATATGGTGAACGAGAGATTTGCGTCATGGATGTGCAGCCGACAAATCTGCAGCAACTGTGTGATGCGATCAGGTCAATATTGAGTGAAATCTCTGAGGAATGCTTCCAGTACCTTGTTTAATCTATGCCATGAAGACTTAACGCAGTTCTGAAAGCAGATGGGGGTCCAACCCATCCTAGCAAGGTGTACCTAATTAAGTGGCTCGTGAGTGTATTACTTAGCTCAATTTGTATTGTTAGTGTGTGTCTGTAGGAGTAAAGTCTAGACACATTCTTTGGATGTAAGCATTGGCTAATTAAACAGATCATGATTAAATGACATGATGATAATAAGGGTGATCACCAAAACCTTATACCAGGGGTGGGGAACCTCTGGCCCTCGAGGTAACTCGGATCTGAAGGTGACTGATAACTGCTAATGGCATTTACTTGAATACCAGACATAGTAAATGCAAAGCAGGATCATATAAAAAAAAAGGTAATAAACAAGCCATTCAATCGTAATACTCGTTTTAATACGTTGACATGCATATAACACAATAGACTTGTTAAGTCCTGTTCGTTGTCCTGTTTGTTGTCCTTATCACCGTCCTGTTAGTTTTCCTCATCACCGTCTTGTTCGTTGTCCTCATCACCGTCCTCATCACCGTCTTGTTCGTTGTCCTCATCACCGTCCTCATCACCGTCCTGTTCGTCGTCCTCATTACCGTCTTCAATGTCTTCCTCCATCATGAGAAAAGACGAGTCCGAGCCAATACAGCTGTAGGTGCTGGTGACTCTGCTCAGTTTCTGCTCCAGAAGATATTGATGGTGTAAAATACAGCAGTGCAGTCCCCTGTATCCCTCTTCTGTTATATCGCTTGGAGAAACTAAAATAAAAAGACAAAATGACAGTCTATGTAAGGCAACTTTTAATTAGCATTGATGTTGGTTCCATATAAGCAATTTGAATGTTTAACTCCGAGGCTGTATATCAGCTAAAAAGATTTGTGATTCAGAAAAAATGCAATCATTACAGATGCTATTCAGTGATAGACATTTGACACTGGGAGGGGGGCAGTGGCAAATATTATAAATCGGTATTTGTGGAACATACTTTGGTTCCTGATGTCGTCTTTTGTCTGATGAAGGAGGCGGTCCAGTTTGTCCAGTGCCTGCCTCAGATTTTGACAATGCTGGGTCATCTCCTTCACAATGATGACTTTCTCCTCTTCCATACGCCTGACCAGCATAACCTGGTCAAAAAGTCGCCTCTTTGTGCGCAGGTTCACCACTATAATGGAAAAAACACAAAATATAACAACCACAATGGTAAGGCTAATAAAACAAATAATATCAGTTTGTATTCAATCTTTTTTAATTAAATTGACCAAAACCTTAAAATCTGGTAAAAAAAAATTCAACCTCGCCGCTTGCTGAATTTTTTCAATTCTGTCTATGTTGGCAGAATTACATTCAGTATGTCTTGAGATTCAACATTAGTATGCAGTTCAGGGTGGTCAGGAAGGGTTTTACTGTTTCCATAGATATGCCTGTCCCAGTGAGACTAGACTATTAAGACTTGATAGGGCAACATCATACAGACCTTTCAATATAATTATTTTAAAATGATTTGTTGTGATCATGATGATTTGTGACACCTATGTTGATAGCTCTGTGTTACATTGGTGATTGTATTCTAGTACTTCAACTGAATTTATGGAATATCTAGGGCAAACAAAAACAAGTTGTTTCTTACCATCTCCTTGCGCCTCCCAGGGCAGAATGACATCCTCAGACAGACCGCATGCTGCTTCTGTGTCAACTTTCTCTGAACAGGCATCAATGGTGTTGTACTGCAGTATCCTCTCTCTGAGTTTCTTCTTGAGCTCTGTCAGTCTTCTCCGTTTGCGTTGCCTTGTTTGGTTGCTGTCTGTAAAGTAAAACAAAATACAAATAAACTAATATTAATAATACAAACAACAACAACAAGAAACAAATATTGTTTCTAGATAACGTAATAATAAATACCATTTTGTCGATAGAGGTCGTGTTTCTTTCTTCGGAGGGAATAAATAATTTCATCTATTTCTCTCTGGAGCTCCTCTTGGCTACTCTGGGCTCCATGTTTCTCTTGAAAACAGAAACAACAAGGTGTAATCATAAAACATGAAGCCAAATGTTTGGAAATATGGAACCAAATCTATACCACAGTGATCATATAACATACCAGTGGCTGCCCATTGCTTGACCTCCAACACCCACTGCTCCGTGTCCTCCAGGGAGATGTTCAGCTCTTGCTTGAGACTCTCAAGATTGTCCACTTCAGTTTGTGCTCTCTGTGTAGTCTGGTTAGAATGTTTAAAAGGAAAAAGTGAATATGAGTTCCAGTTGGTTGAGAAGGTTGTTTTTTACTGAATTCCTTTATGCACATTAACTGACCAGACAACAACATGAAATGCTAAACACCTTCTCTTCAAGGTTGGCAAGTATCACCTTAGTGTCCCTTTTTTTTCAAGATCAAGCAGGATTAACATTATTATTATTATTATCCAGAAATTCAGATGAATCAACCTATAGTGCTTTATTAAAAACAAACAGAACAGAGACTCTCTTGGCAGAACAGTGTGCCATGGCAGCACCATCATAATGAAATGATTGCAGAATACATTCAATTCAACAACATGTAGCTAAGGATGGTGTTAAATTACTACAACAACAAACTCGGATAGTCTTAATATACATTTTGAAATGCAGCATGGACGTCTTACTTTGACAAATCTCTTTGAGAGTGTCTTGTGGAGATTCTCCACCTTCCTGTGGTTCCATTGCATAGCCAGCACGGTTATCATATCTGCTCTAGCTGTAAACACAAAAACATGAAAATTCATATGAGCTTTACAATGTGGCACTACTTAAAACTATTTGTTTTCCTCTACCAACCTGATTTGGTCATGTGTTTTGTTGTCAGAGCTGCCCTTGAGAGGAAGCTGTTAACCTGTTCCACTTCCTCGCCGACAGTATTTCCAGCACCTTCCTGGCTTCTGCCACCCCACTTCACCTGCTCAGAATCATAAACAATGAGATCTAGCTATTTAGTTCAATATTATAATTTATTGTACTGTACATCTTTAGTTATCATCAGTGTCAGGAGCAATTTCAGAAAGTTAAAATGTTCTGATATTGAATTATGCTTTGAACTACAATGTCACAACTGCAGTTATTTGAAGCTCTATTCATTCATTATTTCTACAGTTCGGATATATTTACTAAAATAAACATAATGGGTTTTGGAAGCCTATCCTTGTGACAGTCTGTTTTGTAACAATTTTGTCAACATTTGTAACTATTACAATTATTCCACAGGCTTGAATAGAATATACTACATGATATTCTTATGTGCACTACAATTTCTAAAACATTTGAATCTAGTGACACAAATGTTTAACTTGCATACTGTACCTCGCATTTGCCTGTGTGGGCCTTGGCGTGCATTACAGAGAGAAAAGGTTTCATCTCTGTAAGTGGTTGGAGCTCAGGCAACTTTGCTGCCATCTTCTCCAAATAAGGCCAGTACCTGTAATGACAAAATCAATGAGCTTTTCCAGTTGCATGATGGCATAATAGTAAAAAGATAAACCAGGTCCTTAAAATTACCAGTACAATCCTTGTAACCAACATCAGCATTTATCCAAATGAATGTTTTTTTTGCTTTACATCTACTGGATGTGCAAGAATTAAATAGATAACACGTTTCCCACAAACACTTCCAATTTTGCAATAGTTATAACTACCTGCAGGCAACATCCATACAAAAGAATGTTGCATTCGCAACTTCAGCCAGCTCCTTCTGCAGGAACATTGGGTAGGCATATATTTCACCACGGTAGTGATTTAGGCCTTGTAGTAAGATGCCATGTCTGCACACAGCTATTTGCAGTCCTTCCTCATCCACCTTGGCCCTGGACTTGTGTGAGGTTTCTCTGCAAGCTGTGAATGTTGCCGGTCCACAAACATCACGACCACTTTTCTGAAATAGACACAATCTGTTACATTTAACCCTGTGCTAAGAAAAATAAATAAAGGGTTAAGGGATTGAGTAGATTCTTACAATCGTCATCTGGCTCCTGATTTTGTCGACAAAGGCAGACACTTTACTGTCCTGGGCAATGAACAGTCCATCAAATAGAGACGGTTCATCTGTCCTGCGAAATTCGAGAAAGACATTGTAAGCAACATTATCATACATACATAAGTTTGATTGTGTCCTCTATTTAAAGTGGCCAATTTGCTTTTGCCATAACATTTTCATAAATGTGGAAAAGGTCTTTGTGAATTTGATCTGTAATTCTGTGTAAAGTCTTTTGCCACCATTATTTAACATTAGTGAAAAGTTTACTGACTTCTTGTAAAAAGGTAAAAATAAAAGTACATCCTTTATATTGATGGGCATGGAATAGGGCAGAGGAAGGCATAGAAAAAGGTTCCTGGGCAATTTAATACATTTTTCATGAAGCGATTATATCCAAAACTGGTTCTTAGCTCCAACATATCCAACTAACGTCAACCATTTAACATTTTAAAGTTGAGTTAACTTTACAGGCGTCATATATAATAATGTTTATGAATTGGATTTATATAATTATGTGTAATTTCAAACCAACCATTGTTTTCTGATGGTCTACAAACTTTGGAAAAAGAAATTGCAGAGTTGGGGAAAGTTAGACATTTCAGCAAAGACATTCAGCTTAGTCAATAAAACAACAACTAAAATGAGAATATGATTTCACTGACCCTCTGGACTTCTTGAAGCGATAATGCTTTCTATTGCCATCTACAGCAATAGCCAGCATGTCAGGTGTGCATGCTGGGCATTTAAAGGGCTCCACCAGGCATAGATCTTCTTGTCTGTAATTACAGAAGGCAAACTCCCGAAAGACTCTGTGGAACATATCGCTACAGATTCTGCCTGTCTGGAAAAAAGAATGGTATTCATTTGGTTAATTAAAAGTTTGGTATTCAAAAATCTTGAAAACCACATTTTATTCTTACCCTTCCTGTGGAAAACGATCGATGTTCAAGCATTTTTATAAATACTTGCTGGGATAATGCTGGGCTGGCCAATTTCATTTGCTCGAATGATGTGAACACATCAAACTTAAAAATAATTTTGCAGCTGTCGGTTGCTGGCCAGTATTTGTATCCCAGCAAGTCACCTATGCTCGGGGACCATTTGGCGGAACAAATTGGGCAGCACACAGAAGGCAGACGAACGTTGTATGGACCTGAGAACAAATATAAATGTGCAATTTGACAGCTATCTATGCAATGTAGGACAAAAGTATAATAGTAATCCTGTATTTCTGCTTGATCGTCTTCTGGTGGCAACAAACCATTGAAGAATTTTTGTTCACGTTTCAACTGTCTTTGGGTCCATGTTGATGCAGTGGGTGTTTCTTCTGATGATGCAGGGACAGTGAGAGAACCCAACAGGTTTCTCAGTGTCTGAAGATGTTGATCTAAAATAACAAAATATAAAACAAATCATGGAATTTAGTTGAATTTAAAAAAGATATTCCATACATGGCTTTTCACTTTACAATGTATCATGAACAAAGCTATTACATACTACAAACAATTACCTACATTTCAAGTTGAAGGATAATTTAAGAATTCATTGTGCATACCAAGACTTGGGACCTGTAGAGGAATCTCATGTGTCTCCTCGACCTCTGGGGACTTCTGAGAGCTGGAAGGTTTAACTGCATAAAACAAAGTACGATGATATGGGAAACATTATTGAGGACCGACCAACGACATTAAAACTTAATGAAACACTAGAACTAGATTATATTTTACAGACCAGATCGATTCTTATTCCAATGTTGGGCTATAATGTTCCCATCCAGGTCCCTCTTCCTCCAGGAAACATTTGATCCTTGCGTTATTTTCTTTGGTATCTTCTGTATCTTCGGTTTCTTTGGTTTCTTTGGTATCTTAATATATAAATATATAAAAGAGATTATATATTTCCCTTAATTGTTGCACACACATCTTTGTAATGTGTGTGTCTGTTATCATTTGAGTAAATGTTATAATACATTTTTGGATAATGTTGTACTTGCCTTATTTGCCAACTCATCTGCGAGGGCATTCCCTATCTCTAGCCATTCATTCAGTTGCTTGGATGACATTTTTAAGTGAGGATAAAAAGGGCAACAACAAACAAAGGATGAACTGACATACAGGGAGGGAGAAAAACAAAACAAAAGACAAGAAAACGAGAGGGGTGAAAGAGAGTAGGAAGATGAATATGGCTCTGAAAAGAACCGTTGATTTTTTTATGATAATAGGCTACTTCATATAATTGAATTGATAGATGACCTGAAAAAAAACAAACAGATGAACTCAGATTAGCTGTGCTACCATGTAATTTAATTGTTGCTTCATAAATAAGCATTCGCCAAAATAAAACTACAGGCACCAAAATCAATCAAGTCCCAGGTAAATCAGTAATTACAGGGAAATATATTTCTCTTTTTAACTAGATGTGATGCTTTCACAAAACTTAAGTTGAATTAGCGAATGTTTAAAGTAGTAAAACAACTATGACCTGATGATATTCAAGTGTTGAACTTACCCTAACTATCATTAATGCAACATGTTAGGTGACATTTCGAAGAAAGAAAAAGTGTGTGCATTATAAAAAGCGCCATGTAAATGTCAACTATTATTATTATTATTATTAAAGTGCCATTTCCTTTCGCATTGTTTACGTTCATATCATGTCCTGGTCTGGTTAGCTGAATATACATACTTTTGCCATTGTTATGTGTTATGTCACGTGCTACCAAGGGTTTTGTTTTTAGGCAAGATTTTAGCTCCTTTTGTGCGAAGGAGAAAACTCTCCCTACAACTTGTTGTAGATGAACCTTCTTATATTGCAATACATATCCGTTAGCGCATATAAGCTAAGCGCTAAGCGCTAACCTTTACAGCCATGCTATTGCTAACAACATGCATTCGCCTATACTGCCTATGCTACGGGCCAGCCCTAAAACGTAAAACTGAAATATCGTGGTTAAACATGATTAGTAGAAAAACGACAGGATTAATTAAAAGCGTAAACAAATCAAATGAAATACAGAAATCAGATTTACCACTTGTAAAGCTCTGACGCTCTTTAATAATCCTTCTTCTTCTTCATCTTCTTCTTCATCTTCATCTTCATCTTCATCTTCTTGGCTCGTCGCACTTTTATTGATGCGCAAGGTTAAAGTTCACGGGATTACGATCGTGACAAAACGTGACAAAAGGTTGTAATAAACTGCTGCTAGAAATGAATAATGGGAAAGCTACGTGGCTATGGGTCGTAATATCGTGATCAACACTGCTTAAACAATCGACCTATTTGGTCGTTTTTTGTAGGAGGACAGGCTGCTCTTTTAATAACCCATTTTTTGAGGGAAGTGGTATCTTAACCCACAGTTTAAAGTTCTTTTAATAACCCATTTTTTGAGGGAAGTGGTATCTTAACCCACAGTGTAAAGTTCTTTTAATAACCCATTTTTTGAGGGAAGTGGTATCTTAATCCACAGGTTAAAGTCATTTATTAACCTATAAGAAGACTCCATTTATAAACCCAAATTTAGGGAGTTGTTTTCTAAAAAAAAAAAAATCTATATTTAAGGGATTTGTCTTTCTTTTTACCTCATGTGATACTGACACAGGGACCAAAACCTCTCAGAGAACAATAGAAAATGTCTGAAGGAGCCCTGAATTTCCTGATAACCTGTTGGTCACTACTAGTGTTAGGAGTAATAATCTACTTGTTCGCCCTGCTGTATGTACATTGTAACCTTTAAAATCATGGTTGAGTGACCCAGTGGTTCACCGCATTTTTTTTTTAATAACTTGGGGGTTAGAATAGACGTATACTGACACTAGAAGGGTTGGAGCTCACAGTATAACTATGTATGGTAACTGGAAATGGTTGGCAGGATTAGCCCTGGTTTCTACTGTGATTGTTACCATTATTTTAATCTTATGTGATTCCATTGACCACCCAGACTCCACTCCTCCGCCAAATGAATCCGTAACTAGAGTCAAACGGGGCCATTATGAGACAGTAGTTACCCCAATGTCTCCTAGACAAACCTTCACTCTCCATGCAGGTAGTGATGGAATAATACAACTCGACTTGTGCAAAATTGCCCCCTGCAGAAGCCTCGACCGTACCTATTCCTACCTAGCCAAATATGTCTGCTTAGCCCCTGCGGTATGTAACAAAACCGTCACAGATACGGTTAAAGGTGCTCCTTACATTTACAGAGGCAGTACATACAGGACCAAAGGCGACCCTGCTGTGTCCGTCACATACACATACGGGTGCACCTGCGAGTCCTGGTCCGGTGTCCTAGCAAATTCGGGTCCTGATGACTGGGGATACATGCCACCTTACCGATCGGCGGAAATCGTTAGATCCCTCAAACATAGAATGAAAGTGATTAGGAGAAACCCAAACGTCCCATGCGTTGTCAGGTTTTGTAATCCCGTACGCATAACGCTAAAAAATGTAGTGCTCTCCGACGCTGGACTTTATGTCCTCGCGGTACATGCAGGGGGGGGTTCGCCACAAGGCCTCTTCGAAATTAAAGTTAAACCTAAGGTGGAACGAAACCTTCCTCGGGCAGCATCTAATATTAAATACCTGTCTAAAATTACATGTACGGATAAATGCACGGGGGATTATAGCCAACTTCAACCTCTAGACGTCATCCAAATGGCCACAGGATACACAGATGACAACCTATGGTTAAAATGGGTTGCCCAAACAGCCCAAGAACAAATGGCCGGGGATTGTCTAGCCTGTGCTACGGCCCGCCCGCAATTAGCCACTGACCCTGCGCCCCTGTTTCCCACAGATACCTGGGGGTACAACTGTATGTTACAACTGACTAGGATGGCCAGCCCTCCTAACTGTACCACCCTAGCCAAAGTTTTCCCTCCAATTGATAATGACACTAGGACAGGCCCATTTACGCCTGACAAAGGCGCCGGTGGGTACACATGTTTTTCCATGGTTCAGAAATCCCCACGTTTTGACCTAGGAAATGTCTCTCCGGATTGGTGTAACCTCACCCTGTCTAGCACTAATATAGGACATTGGGCCAGAGCTGGGCTCTACTATTATTGTGGGGGTCACCGCCTGTTCACCCGTATTCCCGAACTATCTGTAGGATTGTGTGCTATGGTGCGCCTCCAGGCACCCCTAATGTTATTAGGCAAAAAACTGGGGCTCACGGACCCTAAAGACACACTTAATACCAACCTAATCACTCGACGTAGGAGACACGCGCTGTCCAAACGCCACGCCCCGGGCTCCTTCGATTTATCTGTCGACTCTCCCACCTACATCGATTCCATCGGAATCCCACGAGGGGTCCCTAACGACTACAAACTAGCTGATCAAATAGCTGCAGGGTTTGAAAGTTTGCCAATTATCTCTGCCTTCTTCCCTGTGACCCCTATCAAAAATGTAGAAAGGATTAACTATGTACATTACAACATACTCCGATTGGCCAATCTCACTAGGGACGCGGTAGAGGGCCTGGCTGAACAATTGGGTCCAACATCCCTTATGGCTGTGCAAAATAGGATGGCGTTGGATATGCTTCTTGCAGAGAAGGGTGGAGTTTGTGCAATGTTTGGGGAGATGTGCTGCACATTTATTCCCAATAACACGGCTCCAGACGGTTCCGTCACAAGGGCTTTGGAAGGCCTTCGCACCCTATCTAAAACTATGCATGAACAATCAGGGGTACAAAATTTCTTAGAGGAGTGGTTCGCTAACATGTTTGGTCAATGGAAAGGTTTAATAATGTCTCTCTTTATTTCTGTAGCTACTTTTGTGGCCATTTTAATAACATGTGGTTGTTGTTGTGTGCCATGCATCCGCTCCTTGTGTGTCAAACTTATCATTTCCACCATTGAAGGAAAAGCTGCTCCTCCCCCACTGTACCAAATGCCCTTGTTGGCATATGCGGAGGGAGAGGACGAGTATGATGATTCGGCAAACAAGGACACAATTTTTTAACATAGTTTGGTCTTTCTTAACTGTCATTGGAGGTTGTTTTCTGTTCCCAAAGGTTTAATGAAGGGGGACAGACACAGTATTAAAGAAGGACAGTAGTTTTGTTTCAAATGTCTTATGTGTGTTGGTCTCGTTAATGCGAGACCAAAAGGGGGAAATTGAAGGATTATTTGAATTATTTGAAGTATTAAAGTAACGGGGTATGACAGGAAAGTTAAATCTGGTATATTCATTTTGGTGTCACCTTATATATGTTCATGTGTGTTAAATTTGAAGGGACAATGTATCCTTTCCCTCCCCCAATATATTGAGGTGAAGTCTGTGTGTTTAGAGAGAGATGGGAGCAGGGGACACCCTTATTTGGGAAGAGGGCCAAGACGCTGGAATGTTTCCCTCGTAAAAGAAGGGTGCGCTTACACAGGCTTGAAGCAGATGTGTGGGTGTTTTCATTGAAGTAAATATAAGTGCTACATGATTACTGGTCAACTATACCTCTGTTCTTATTCTTTCATGTGTGGGTACTAAATGGCTACAAACATTGTGGAGAAATTAGCTTAAACATCTTTTATTACTCTATATGAAATGGAAGCAGTTTTTATGACAGGGACGAGAGAGGTGGGGGAGGGAGCGCATTCCGAGGAGTTTCAGCATATCAATTGTCAGGGAAATCGACTTGTTTTCAATAAGAGGTGTGTGGTTGGTTACTTTGTATTAATAATAACAGTATGTGTAAAGGAAGCTGGAAATATACAATGTGAAACCTTTTATTTGAAGTAAAGATGTGAACAATAGCTCAAACAAATGGAAAGGCTGTAAGACAAATGAGTGTGTTCTCTGTATTGGGCCGGTGTGAAGTTTGACTATTTGAAAAGCATCACTAATACTGCTTAAGAGCATAGGTAACGTGTTCCTCGTTATTATTGATATGAAAGTAATTAACATGTATTACGTATATTTAGCCAACTATAACAACTATATCTTAAAACATACTTTTAACTTGTGTGTGGTAACCTGAAGGGGGGAAGATGGACCCAGGGACAAAGGGCCATAAAAGGGGTGGGGGCTGGCTACAAGATGTGAACGGGGTTTCTTCTGCTGTGTCGCACTGATTGGGTACGACAGGCCATGTCTTGGTCTCTGCCAATAAGATGACCTCGGGGGGAAAGCCCGCACACACCCCCTCCTGTGTTTTTAGTATGAAACACTGTGTTTTCCCGGGGTTCACACTCTTTTTTTCTTCAGGCTGACCAGGAGGGTAGGACAGGAGTAGAGCAGGAAGTACTTCCTTTGTCTTTGTGTTTGTATGTGTATTTTGGGTTGTTACTGTATATCATTAAAGCAAGATTATTGTTTAACTTGTATTCTGGTGTTTCTTAATCCTTTCCTTCTCCCGAATTCACCCAGCTTATCAAACGACACGCGGAGACGAGGTTGGTTTTCAACATCCTCCAAATCTCCAACACACCCCACAGAGGTGTGACTACACGGCCAACCAACACATTTCTGGGCCTTGATATTGAGTTAGTCGTTTCAACAATCACTGTGCTCCCCACTGACAAAGGTGCTGATTCGGGCAATTATCCCCAGACAAGGTGTTCACAAAGTGGTTCAAGAGTAACACTCTGCCTCAACTTCACTATGCCGATCTTGTCAGGCAGGGGTCCCCCACGCCATTTCTCAGAGTTGGAGAGCAGGGACAAAAATTGGCAACAATCATCATCTGCAATGTCAACTGGTGTAGCCAGAAGTCTCCAATAATCGTCAGACTTTTTCATCAGATGTATGAGAATCTTGATAGCACTACTACCAACAATCATGTCGTCTGTTTGTCCATGGATGACAAATGTTGGGATGAGCAACTTGAACCCATAGATTGTCACCTCCAAATCATAGACTGCTGTTGGGTAGATATGGTGACCACCAGCACCAACAACAACAATGTCATCAGCAGGACTTCTCTTCAAATCAGGGCATTGCTGCAAGAGGCGTGCAACTGCAGCTTCGCTCAGAGAGCATGACATAGAGCCACTATCAATCATGGTTTTCAGTGGAACTCCACTTGCAGCACTAACATTTGTGTAGAACAAGGCAAGCTGTCGGATTTCTGAAATTTCTGCGTCATTTGGAAAATGACAGTCTTTCCAGACGGTGCAAAGGAACAAAGAGATTCATACAAAGACTCCAAGTCATAACTGTCACAGCTGGGAGGGTCACTATCATGATCCACACTGTCTTCCCTGAAGTGCGGACCCATTAGTTTTCCGACTGTGGGGGAGCCGCAGGCGGCACAGGACCAGGACAAGTAAGCCTAGAATCGTTTGGTGAGTGGCACTGAAAACAGAGTCTGTGGTCACGACAGTGGTTGAAAGTAGAGTGAGCAACGTCATGACAAACAGAGCAAGGCGTGTCATGCAGCCCTTCAATCCTGGGACGTCTTGGGCCAGACTGTCTGGCTGGACTCGACTGAACAGGCCTCTGCAGAAGCACCTTCTCCAGCATGCCAATAAGGTGTTCCAGGGTAGCAGAGTCTGTGGCGTGTGCTTGTGGTGCACCCTGTTCCCCGGTAGGTGGCATGTGTGGCATAGGGGTAGTGTGCTGTGTGTTCACCCTTACCTTCTCTTCAGTTACCTTACTCATCCTGGATGTCTTCACTGAGTGATACTCATCTAAGATGTCCTGAACTTCATGAGCAGTCCATTTGTCCATCGTCTTGGACCGAAATGTCATAGAAAGCTCAGGGGAGGGACAGTTCCTTATGAACATTCGAGTTACTTCTGTGCCAGGACTATCAAGCGTCTTGCCCTGCTCTCTAAGACGCTCAATGGCAAGGTCCACAGCACGGTGCAGCCTGAGCCAGTAGTCAAATGCATCCTCACCTTTCCCAGGCAGTGTGGTGTAAAAGTCTGCTAAAGGGAGCTGTGAGCATGGTGCAGAGTCAAAGTGCTTTCTTAGGAGACCATAGATAGCTTCAGGTTCACGTGTGATGTCTATGTCACTGTTTCTGGTACCAAACCTGACCACGTCTTTTGCTTTGCCTCTTAGATGGGTAAGGATCTCCTCAGCCTGTTCCTCAGGTCTCAGGTTGTTTTTCCTAATGAAATCCCTCATGAGTTCCTCCCACTCTCTGACTGAAGTGAAATCAGAGCTGTCTCCTTTAAAGCATGGGGGATCTTTTAGCTTTCTGTGGGATACAAGCTGCACGTGAGAGGCACCAAGCACGTTTGAAGTCGAAATGTCAACATTTACTGGTGAGGTGGCAGTATTGGTCAGAGGGGCACTAAGAGATGGGCTTAGTTGAGTCATAATGTTCTGTACTACTTTGTGACTAACCTGCTGAAGTACATCTCCCATCTGATTAGCAATCTCAGTAGCAAGGGCATCAGGGCTAGGAATAGCAGTGCTTGCATAACGAGGCTCATGTAAAATGCCTACAGAGGGGCTAAAAGAAGGGGCTACATCCCTACTGGCCAAAGTGAACCCTGGCGTACCCTGACTATCCCCCATTACAATACCACGCCCACAAACAGGGGTCTCAAACATAGGAGAACCCAACATTCCCCTCCCCCTGCCAAAACTAGTTCCCCCCAGATTAAAAGTCATCACGAAATAATAAAAATAAAATAATGTGTCAAAGAATAGATTTCAAAATACTGCTGCTGGTTTATGAAGAACTGAATGGTTTAGGCCCAAAATACATTTCTGATCTCCTGCTAAATTATGAACCATCCAGATCTCTCAGGTCTTCAGGGACTGGTCAGCTTTCTGTCCCCAGAGTCAGAACTAAACATGGAGAAGCAGCGTTCAGTTATTATGCTCCAAATATCTGGAACAAACTCCCAGAAACCTGCAGGTCCGCTGCAACTCTTACTACTTTTAAATCCAGGCTGAAGACTTTTCTTTTTGTCGCTGCTTTTAATTGAACTATTCATATCTTAGACTGCACTGTAACTTTTATCCATGTATTTTTTCTTTTAATGTTTGATTGGCTTTTCTTTTTAATGACTGATTTTAAATGCCATTTTCTTAATGTCTTTCATTTTTTGTAAAGCACTTTGAATTGCCTTGTGTTGAAAAGTGCTATATAAATAAACTTGCCTTGCCTTGCCTAATAAAGATTTCATGTGACACATAAAATGGATTTGTTGATGGGAATGTATGTGAATAAATTAACTCTAGGTTAACGGTACTCTTGCTATCACTACTCACCGACACTATAAACCTTGTCCCTCATGCTAGCCCTGACAACACCGGTAAGCACACATTCATCTAGGCAGCACTGTTTTACGTGTCCTGACTTGTAGTGGTTCTCTCCTATCTACACTCTTGTCATCTTTGTAAAACGATATCAGACTGGTAATTGACACAGCCATGACTTCTAGTTCAATTCAGTGTGGCTAAAATGAAAAGCTTTGTTAAAATATGCAAGCGCGCGAAAGTCAAAGTCAGCTTTATTGTCAAAAATTCTACATGTGTTATACATCCAGAAATATCGAAATATCGTTTCCCACAGTGTGACATGTATACATAAAACAAAACAAAAAGGGCCTAGATAAACGTGGTACACATTAAACAAAACAAAAAGAGCCTAGATAACCGGGGTATACAGTTTAAAATGTTAATATATTTAAAGTGTTCAAAGTGCATTTTCAGTGCAAGTCAGTTGAAACGATCTTAAGTTGGGGTGACGTTGAAGTCGTGCGACCCTGCTGCTGTACTGGCTTGTAGTTCGTCTATAGCATAGCGTTAGCATTTTGCTTCTAGCGACTAGATTTATGATTCAAAAATTATAAAAGTAGGGTTGACATGTGGAGATTATCCGGCTGAACAAAACGTGATCCCTCTCTTAAATGTGTGTCAACCACAGACCTTATTTCGAGCTATTTTCCAAAATCCTATGGAGAAATTGCATTGGTTTTTCAAGAAGGAACCGGAAGAAGTTTACTTCCGGGTTTTATGACGCGTCACTGCGGTTCTCTATGCAGTGCGCAATAGCTTAATGTGAGCGGGAGCTCAACGTGGGCGGAGCTTCACAGATGACGCGTTACATCCTGTTTCCGGGGTAGCAGTTCTGTTCTGTTAATCGTCAGAGTACGATGGAGGTAAGTATCCCTAAATAAATTAACTATTGGTTTTTCCTGCGGTTTAAAATGTGTTGATTTTAAGTCTCACTTATTTGCTGTCAAATGTGCGCTGTCGCTACTAGTGTTACAATAGTTGTTATATGTTTCCACACGGACCCTGTTGAGGGGAACACACACCGGAGCAGGCATGCAGATGAAGCCAGGGTGTAAATGTTATGCTACGTTCTATGTAAAAGTTTAATTGTGTTAATTAAGTGTAAGCAGCTAAAAGTGCTTCAACCGTCCATTCTTGTAATATGAGGGGCAAGAATGAAACATGGTGGCAGCGGAAATTGGAAACTTGGAAGTAAGAGAGCAGTACAAAAGAAGAAAAAGAAAACAAACTTTTGCTGTGCAGCTAACCAGCTAGCCTGTAGCTAATAACAAGCAGTGGGCTGGGGAAGACCAGTGGCGTAGCCAGGAATTATTGTGTGGGTGGGCCTGGAGAAATGTAGGTGGGCCAGGGGGAGACATATTAAGCGTGGGATCTGAGCTGAAACTTCATTAATGATTTTAATGATTTTTTAATGCACTAATAGAACATAAGCATAAATTAGCAGTGAAAATAAAACATAGGCACGGCGGCCTCAGAATGTGTGTAAAACTGACAGGGATGGGTATCGTTAAGGTTTTAACTTTTATCGATAGCGCTTATCGATCCGGTCCTTTTAACCAGTGGTGTAGTGGGCGTTGGACGCGGGGATACGCCGTACCCCCACTTATTTGAAGCATGATTTCCTTTTTTAATAGTCTAATACATCTAAAATCATTGCCAGTGTTATCAGTTGCAAGTGTGTGTTTGTTGTATTAATGACGAAAACATAATAGGCAGATTTCACAGTAATAAAAACGTAGCTCAAGCATTTATGCAACTTGATTTGAAGCGTATGTGTGTGAAAGGCAGAACCGTGTGTGTAGGGTGACCAGGTGTCCCGCACTGTGCGGGACTGCACACACAGCATTTTTATTATTTGTCCCGCGTCCCACACATTGAGACTATGTCCCGCATTTGAGTGATAGTCGCGCAGAAAGGCCGGATCGGTTCGCTGACAGCCGGCACCGCCCTTTATTATTATATTGTCTAAACGGCATCATGTAAGTTGCGCTGACAGGCGACACAGAGGTCTCACTGTTCTGTACAGCAAGAGAAACCACTGGGTCACTTTGTCCACTTCCAGCGACAGAAGAGCAGCTTGACTCAAGATCTTCATCACCTCCCACGGGGAGAAAACTCACAGGAAGCAGGAGATTCCTGTGAACAACTTTTTCCTTTGACGTCACAGGGTCTCTAATGCAGTACACATTGATTCCTGGCTTCACAGATATCACTTCATAAACTGTGGAAACCCATCTGTCTGCAATCTTTCTTTTCCCTCTCTCACCACGATTTGCAAGCAAGACTCTGTCACCAATAGTGAGAGGTGACCCTTTTGCTTTGCAGTTGTAGTTCTTTACCTGACGCGCCTGTTCAGTCCGACTGTTCTGCCGGGCAATGTGATCAGCTTCAGCCAGGTCACGTTTCAAGCGGGAATCAAACTCACAATGGTCAACAACAGCACTGGTAGAGAGGGGATGCTGGAACACAACATCAACTGGCAGATGTGGGATCCTCCCAAACATGAGAAAGAAAGGTGCAAAGCCTGTTGTCTCATGCTCAGTGCAATTGTAACAGAATGTCAGCATTTGGAGCATTTGTAGCCACCTGGCCTTGGAATGTGGAGGCAGGGCCCTTATCATGCCCCCAAGTGTTCTGTTGTACCGCTCGACAACTCCATTCCCCATAGGATGGTAAGGGGTGGTGTGTGACTTCTGGACGCCAGCTACCTCCATGAGCTCTTTAATGAGTTGACTCTCAAAATTGGCTACTTGATCTGAATGGATGCGTTTGGGGAAACCATATACAGTTGCAAGAAAAAGTATGTGAACCCTTTGGAATTACCTGGAGTTCTGCATAAGTTGGTCATAAAATGGAAGAAGTCACTGCTGTCCAGAAAAAACATTGCTCCACGTTTGAAGTTTGCAAAAGAGCACCTGGATGTTCATATTCTGTGGACAGATGAAACCAAAGTTGAGTTGTTTGGAAGGAACACACAACGCTATGTGTGGAGAAAAAAAGGCACAGCACACCAACATCAAAACCTCATCCCAACTGTGAAGTATGGTGGAGGGAGCATCATGGTTTGGGGCTGCTTTGCTGCCTCAGGGCCTGGACAGATTGCCATCATCCACGGAAAAATGAATTCTCAAGTTTATCAAGACATTTTGCTGGAGAACTTAAGGCCATCTGTCCACCAATTGAAGCTCAACAGAAGATGGGTGATGCAACAGGACAACGACCCAAAGCACAGAAGTAAATCAACAACAGAATGGCTTCAACAGAAGAAAATACGCCTTCTGGAGTGGCCCAGTCAGAGTCCTGACCTCAACCCAATTGAGATGCTGTGGCATGACCTCATGAAAGCGATTCACACCAGACATCCCAAGAATATTGCTGAACTGAAACAGTTTTGTAAAGAGGAATGGTCCAAAATTCCTCCTGAGCGTTGTGCAGGTCTGATATGCAACTATAGGAAACGTTTGGTTGAGGTTATTGCTGCCAAAGGAGGGTCAACCAGTTATTAAATCCAAGGGTTCACATACTTTTTCCACCCTGCACTGTGAATGTTTACATGGTGTGTTCAATAAAAACATAAAAACATATAATTGTTTGTGTGGTTTTAGCTTAAGCAGACTGTGTTTGTCTATTGTTGTGACTTAGATGAAGATCAGAACACATTTTATGACCAATTTATGCAAAAATCCAGGTAGTTCCAAAGGGTTCACATACTTTTTCTTGCAACTGTATGCAGAAAAAGTCATTCCAAAGTTGACGAGCGACCTGTTTAGCTTACTGATTTTTACACGGGAATGCATGAGACATTTTAGTAAAATGATCTGTGACTACCAAAACATCCACACACTTTTTGTCAGTCTGTTCAGCAGTCCAGAAATCAATACAGACTAGTTCCATCGGTTCAGAGGTGCAAATGCTTTCAAGAGGAGTACGGTCGTTAGGCTCAGGTGTTTTTCCAACCACACATCGGAAGCAATTCCTCCCATGATTGATGATGTCACGTTCCATTCTTATCCAAAATAATCTCTGCCTGGCAAGAGAAAGTGTGCGGGCCTGTCCCTGATGACCAGCTGAGCCATGTATGCCATTGAGGACTTGGGCCTTAAGGGAGTCTGGAACCACAATTTGGTGGATCGTCGTGTTCATTCGTCTGTCTTTCTTTACCTTGCACAAAATGCCATCCTTGATGGAGAGTTTGGGCAAGTGTCTTAGCAGTTTTGCCACTCAGCGAGACTCAGCAGCACGCTCACGTCTTGTGGGTCTCCTGCGGCGCTGGATGTAATAGAGAGCCCTGCCTATAACATCATCCTGTTCTTGGAGATTAACAAGTTCACTCTTCGGTAGAGAGGAAGTCTGGTCGACACCAGGAACCTGAAAAACAGCTGGTCCTGTTCCTCTCACTTGGCCGACACCTCCAGTGTCGTGTGCATCTAACAGTGCTGAGACGTCATGTGATGACAGGGACCCCTGAGAAGGAGACTGGGTGACGACTTCCTCATACTGATCAACAACCACCTGGCAGTTATTAGTACACCTAAATGCATCCTGCATTGTTCTATCCACCATCCCAGACATGTGGTTCAGTAAAAACGCATAAGGTTCAGTCACAAGACGGTGGCTCATGCACGACTGGACAAATGGCTCTCTACTTAATGCATCAGCGACCACATTCTTTGGACCAGGGATATAGTTCAGGTCAAAACTGTATGCTGCGAGCTTTGAAACCCTCCTCTGCTCACAAGCATCCAACCTAGGCTTAGTCAAGATGTATGTCAATGGGTTATTATCTGTCCAGACCGTGAAGCGTCGCCCTTTTAGCCAATGGCTAAATTTGTCACAAACTGCCCATTTAAGAGCGAGAAACTCAATTCGATGTGCTGGATAGTTCAGCTGAGAGTGGGAAAGTGTCTTGCTAGCAAATGCTACAGGTCTGGCCATCTTTCCATCAGGAGGCAACTGTGAAAGGACGGCCCCTATGCCATCAAAGGAGGCATCAACTGCAAGAATGAATGGAGCGTTAAAATCTGGATGTGCTAAAGTGACACTGTGCACCAGCTCATACTTCAATGTTCCAAATGCTTCTTTGCACTCAGCATTCCAGTCTGTTGGAGAGAGTCTGACATAGCATTTTTTAGACTTTGGTTTGTGGCCTCTCCCTCTTTTGTGTGGTGTGGCAGGCTCAGACACAAGGTTGAACAGCGGCTTAGCTTTGGCAGACATCCCTCAATGAAATGGTGGTAATAGAGAACCATCCCTAAGAAAGACCGGATTTTCTTAGCACACGGTGTTTGCCCATCTTGCTCCATCAAGTCAGCTTCCTGCATATCATTTATAACCTCCACTTTACTCGGGTCGGTTTTAACACCATCCTCACAAATAATGTGTCCCAGAAATTTGACTGACCTGCGTAGAAAATAGCACTTCTTAGGGGACAGCTTTAAGTTGTTGGCAGCAAGACGTGAGAAAACCATCTGTAGACGCTCAAGTGCAACCTGTTCAGATGGAGCATAGACCATGAGGTCATCCATGTAGCATAGCAGACTTGTGAAGTTCTCATCCCCAAAGATGGACATCATCATTCGCATGAAAGTGGCAGGGCTGTTCGACAAGCCCTGGGGCATCCTGTTGTATTCATGAAGACCGAATGGGGAGGAGAACGCCGTATATTTTCTGTCATCTTCATGCAGCCCGACATTGTAGAACCTTGACGTGAGGTCCATTGTGGAAAAGAACACATTTCCACCAAGCGCAGCAAGGGCATCAGTCTGATGGGGCAATGGATGTGCATCTTTTACTGTTTTTGCGTTCAACCACCTGAAGTCATTGCAGAGGCGAAGGTCACCATTTGGTTTGACAACGAGGACAAGGGGTGATGAGTATTCACTCTGAGATTTGCGAATGATCCCTAATTCCTCCATGTCATTCAGAGCAGTCCGTAGCTTGTCATAGTGGCATGGCGGAACCCGCCTGTATGGAAGTCTGAAGGGCTTGTCATCAACCAGGTGTATTCTGTGCACAAAACCCACTGCCTCGCCACAGTCCATTTTGTGCTCCGAAAATGTTGATTCATACTGCTCAATGATTTTCATCAGCTTATCTTTCCACTCGAGAGAGACCTCACAAGATGAGAGGTCCAAATCCTGCAAACCCATGTCACTCAAGATGCAGGACATCTCCTCCTCTGACCTTGGCTCAGGCGACGGGCTGTGTGTGTACTGTGCACTGGATTGGACGTGAACTGGATCTGGTAAATCCTGCACTGAAAGACAGGGGGACACATCAGCAACCTTTGCATTCTTTTTAAGGGTGAGTGGCTTTTCAGTGGGGTTTACAATTTTGACAGGAACCCAGCCATTTCCCCATAAGGACCAGACAACCCTCCCCACCACAATTTGTGCAGGTCTGGCTTTTGACTGGGTGGGCTCAATGATGACTGTACTCCCTACTGCAGAGACATCAGACTCAGGTACTTTCGCCCACACCAAACTTTCAGACATTGGCTGCAGAATTACACATCTTTTCAGTTTTGCCGTGCCAATTTTGTTAGTCACAGCTCCACCTTTGCATCCATCTGAGGAGGACAGCAGAGACATCAACTTGGACAAACTATCATTCTGAACACTTGTCACAGGAGATGTGATATTTTGGCAATTTACAGTTTTTTTCATCTGCGAAATGAGCCACTTGATGGCATTGCTGTCCAGAATCATTTCATCAGTCTGGCCTGGCACAACTAGAACAGGAATTATTACCTTATAGCCATAAACTGATGCAGTAAGATCATACATGGCAGATGGAGTAACAAGGTGACCACCACAACCAACTATGACAAAGTCTTCAGCTGATTTCCTTTCCATGTTAGGGATAGATTGTGAAAGTCTTCTGTCAGCTGCCTCACTAATTGTACATGCCATAGATCCACTGTCCACTAATGCTTTGAGAGCATGTCCATTATCGGTGGTCACAGCCGTGTGGAATAGACTATCAGTCTGCGGGAGTCTTTGAAGCCTTTGTACAATCAGTGTCTTATTTGATGGCACCATGCTGCTGTAGGTGTCATACAATGTTTCACAATCATCAATGTCTTTCATACCCAAGGTGGGAGGCTCACTCACATAATCTGCACTATCCTCCCTCTTGCGCAGATCATTCAGTTTCCCTGCTGGTTGTAGTGAGGAGGACATCTCCCCTCTGGGCAGTCACGTCTTGGGTGGCCAGGTAAGTGACACAGGAAGCAAAGTCTGTTCTCTCGACAGTGTATGAAAGCAGAATGAGAGCTGTCATTACATATAGAACAAGGCATGTCCGTAAAGCCCTCAATCTTTGGTGGCTTGTTGCTAGTATGTTGCCTCCTATTAGCTTGAGCATACCCAGGGGCCTGAAGCAACACCTTCTCCAGCATGCCAATCAACCTCTCGAAAGCAGGGGTGTTCTGGCTCACAGCTTGTGCCTGTTTGGGAATGTCTGACACTAAAGCAGCATTAGTGCTCACCTCAGCTACATTCATGTTTATCCTGCCTCTCTCTGTGGAAGACCTCAGTCCCTTCTCTAAATGGTATTCATCTAGCACTTCCTGAACTTCTCGTGCTGACCATTTATCAATTGTCTTGGACCTAAACGTAAGAGCTAAATCTCTGCTGGGGCAGTGTCTGATGAACATACGTGTGACTTCAATACTGGGATTATCAAACACCTTACCCTGTTCCCTAAGACAACTGTCAGCCACATCGACAGCTCTGTTTAGTCTGAGCCAGTACTCATATGGTTTCTCTTGTTCTTTTGGTAGGGTGGAATAAAAGTCAGTCAGGGGCACAGAAGAGCAATGGCTGGAGCTGAAATGTTTGCGGAGGAGTCCATAGATGGCCTGCGGGTTCTCTTGGACATCAATTCCACTATTTCTTATCCCAAACTTCACAACATCCTTTGCTCTGCCCCTCAGGTGAATCAGAATTTCTTCAGCTTGATGCTCTGGCTGGATACTGCTTTTCCTGATGTAATTTATCATCAAATCAACAGGCAGTGTGTCTGAACTCTCTCCTCTGAACACAGGTGGGTCTTTAACTCCTCTCTGAGTGACTAGCTGGACTTGGGAGAGATCCAGTGTTTGGCTGGGGAGTGTGTCTTTTTTAATGCATGTTTCTTCCTGACTCGTGTGCATAGCAGCTGTAGTGTTAATGCGTGACATAATGCTATCAGCTAGCTGCTGTACAATAGTGCTCATTTGGTCAGCTAGTCTGACATCATCAGGAGGGTTGGGGACTGATGTGCTAAAACACTTTGGTGTAGATAACTGTACTGTATGCTGGATGGAAGGTGTCATCACATCTCCACTTCTGATAGGACTGTGCACTGAATCCCCATCAAAAGTTTTCCTATCCCCCACCTTAAAGTCACCTAGTGGAAATGGAACAGGTGTGCTACATAGTCCTCTACCAACATTGAAAGGAGTCATTTCAAAGGTATTAAATCTACTGGAACTCATGTTTCATCGATAGTAAACCAAAATAAAATGACAAGTTCAAAAGAATAAGGCTTATACATAGCCGTGGGAACATGTTTCAAATGGGGGGTGCTGTGGGGATGACACCAGGGCTGGTTCCGACCAATGTGCTGCTAGGCAAGATTCTAGCTGGCAATGAAAAACCTCTACAAAAGACCAATACACTGCAAAAAGAGAAATATATTGACATGGTGCACAGCTTATATAACAAGGCTTCAAATGTATTATATATTGTTTCAATTGGGGGGGTGGACTTCACATCCTCTAGGGGGGTCCGGGGGTACCCCCCCGGGAAGATTTGTTTAACATTTTAAAGTAAAATGCTTCAATTTGGTGCACTTTGAGCGCCCAATTAGAGACTGATCTAGGGGGTACAACTCTAAACACCCATATGAAAAAGATCGGTTTGCATTTTATTAATCAAATAAGTAGGTATGTGAACATTTCCAATAACCTACCATAGCCAATAACAAATACATGTAACTTATTTTATTTGTGTTGTTCATTCATATCTTATTTGACCAGTTAACATTTATTTATTTATGTATATTTTAAAATCTCTCCAGTTTTAAACGATATTTTTGGTTTACTGTCCTATAGTATACATTGGAATGATTTCAAACCTGTTTTTATTTATCATAATAATTATAAAGGTGTGCCTTGGAAATATTTTTTTTACATAAATTGTGATCAAAACGTTTGAGACCCACTGAGATAACTTAGACTAAAGTGAACTATCTAAGCCCTCAGAGTCCTTTACCTCACTGAGGCTCTCAGTCTGACAGGAGAGGACCCTCCCTCCACATTATTGTAGAAACAGCTTCTTATATCCGTTAGCGCAGCAGAAGCTAACAACAATCCCCGCCGGTACCGCGGTATCCCCTCTCTCTATCTCTCTCACTTTGGCTGTGAGCTGCGGGCGCCTGCTAAGCCAACATCCCACACTTTCATCACTTACAGCGCCCATCGTACAGGGCAAATGGAAAATGTAACCGGGGTGAAAAGGGTGTTATCTTTACTTAATTATGAATGTTGTTACATCAAGGCTGAATTTTTTTTTTTTTTATCATATCTTGTGGAAGTGCAGATCCCCTGTCCTCCACCAGGGGGTACTGCAGCACCCTCAGCACCCCTACTTCCCACGGCCCTGGGCTTATATCAACAAAATAAACCTGAGAGTCCAACACACTGAAGGAATTGAAGCTCCAAAACGTTGCAGCGGCGAGAAGACATCCACCCTGGTCCGGTGAAGAACGGGTCACGGCACCAATGTAACCCCCGGTGTAGTGTCCCCTCGGCAACAAACCACTCAGAGCTGGTGAATACTTTGGTTTATTTCACTGCGTTTCTGCGTTTGAATTAGGGCTGGGCGATATATCGAGTTTACACGACACATCGTGGATTGCACTACCCGATGTCGTAAATGACCAAATCTTGAACATCGAGTATTATGTTGTCAAATCAATTTCCCGCCGCGTCCAAAATGAGCTCTCCTTTCTCCCTCATAGACACAGTCACACACGCAGGCACACACGCAGGCCCCGTCTAACTTGCACACAAACATTACACACATGCACAGTGACAGAGAAGGGCTCGACATTATAAATGGCCCGCTGGCTCGGAAGCACTATTTAGACACCCCGGGCCATCATAACGTACTTTCCACTTGCCCGCTCGGGCCACTAAAAATATTGCTTGAAAGAAATAAAATTGTCCTGTGGTATAGGTATTTTGACAAGCAATGTTGTTAAATTGTTTTCGTTTATTACAACATAGCGTTTTGTGAGGCGGTTGTCGTTGTTGGGTGAAAAGCAAACAGCTGTTTGCTGCGGAGCCAGCGCGAGCAGGCTCCCGTTTGCCCGTGAGCGTCGGGCATCTTCAAATAAAAGAAAGTCACCGGAGGAGTTAAAGGAGAGTGACAGGTAGCATGAGAAGAAGAGGGAGAGAAAGTTTCAGCCAGCTTGATCGATGGAGTTGTTTTCTAGTGGTGCAGTGACGCGTCCTAAAACCCTTTTATAATCTATTGATTAGATTTATGATTCGAAAATTATAAAAGTAGGGTAGACATGTGGATATTATCCGGCTGAACAAAACGTGCATTTATCAAACAGGTTTGTTTTCCACAGACCTTATTTCCAGCTATTTTCCAAAACCCTATGGAGAAATCCCATTGCTTTTTTGTTGAGGGAACCAGCAGCTTACTTCCTGGTTTTAGGACGCGTCACTGCACCTCTCAATAGAGAGGCGAAGTCCCTCCCCTTCCGGGAGCCTCCATGGGACCCCGGAAGCGGAAAATTATACATTGGATTCAATGGAGAGAGAAAACGTATCTTTTGATCCCGTTTGAATTGTGCCACGAACTACACATATGATGTTTGTCAATTTAAAAGAACATTTTGCAAGTCAAAAAAATAAAAATGTGTCGTAAAACTGTGAAGTAACAATTTTTTTTGTGTTAAGCCGCTCAGTGAACTACATGTCTCTGGTCCCGCATAATACGCGTCACCAACACAAAGATGGCCGTCACGTTGGTACATTTCACCTCATTCTTTCAGAATGAGAATAAAAGTATAAAACGAGGTGAAAATCACTACAAGTCTGGGCACGTTGAGAGCTGTACATACACGAAAGGGGAGTTAGTCGGTTCTGTAAGAGCCAGCATGCGGGACCGGCTTTACAAGGTTTCGGTGAGTAACATGAGTGCAATGTTTAACGTTAATGTCAGTCAATAAGGAGGAGAATGAAAAAGAAGATGATGAACCACAGACCCGGCATATAATCACTGCAGTGTGCAGGGCTGTGTTAATTTATGTTACTGTTATCAATAGCATTAGTTGACTGAGAAAACCGTCAAGAAAAAAAGTTTAGCGATGTTACGAGTCGACTAGTATAATATGCCCACGGCTGTGATTGACAACCTGGACAGCCAGTCAGAAGCTAGAATGCCAACCTAGAGAGCCAATCAGAACCTAGAACGGGTGTACTGCATACGGGTGTGTATGCTGTGGATAACATTAGTGTTCACAAGAACAAGGTACACTCCCGTGTTTTGTTTTAGTTGCTCTTCAGATTGAAGCGGCCAGTTTTATATCGACTATACTGTATGTGTGATCTCCTTTTACATCTCGTTGTGTCATTTGAGTTTATTTGCTGTGTGTAGATTCAAGGATTTTGGTTATCTTGTCAATTTGTTTGGTTATCTAGGCACAGCTGTGTGTGACTCCCTCTGGTAAACTGGTATGTGTTTTCCTAATATAGAGAGCATTGATTAATTAATAAACTACACACTGAGTCTAGATCCTGACCAAATCCTTTTTTTTTGTTGATAAAATGTTTTTCAAAAATGCAATACACATTTAAAAAATACAATGTACAATCACAACCAATACAACACAAATTTTAAAAAAATACAGAAAAACAAACAATAACAACAATCAGACACATGGACAAAACTATGGAAAAATAAACCCTCCCACCCCCAGATCTGGACCATCCTTGTATTGATCATTCAATCTATTATAGCATGTTAACAAACATGGTACTTACTTTATTTGTACAGATCTACATGGGAGACGATGGCGCGATGCAGATCGCTGTCTGTGATTGTGCACGGGGGATGTACAAATGCAGCTACGCTGCAGCATTGGCAATATTTGCCATGTGGCAGATCAGCTCCACAGAAGTTGAGTGCCAGTGGAGGAAGCCTGGCACTTCAAAAGTAGTCCAGCCGGTGTCTCAACTCTACCAACAGCAAGAGGAGACATACAACCCACTGGCCAGAGACATCGCTACTGAGGATGTAGACTGGTTCAGGTCTGCACTGAGGGGCACACAGTGTGGCATGGCATGGCTTTTGTCACCTGAGCCAGGGCTGCAGCCTCAACATCAGGCCATTTTCACCGTGCCGGAGCTGGTGAAGGAGCATGGGGGTCGGGGGCTTGAGGCAATTCTTGCCTCAATGCGACTGAGCAGAGACCAGCAAGCTGCCATCCAGACAGCCACCGTAGGACAGCGGACAAATCCTCAGTGGCAGTTACAAAGGCAGGGCAGGTTGACAGCCAGCAATTTTGGTGCTGTGCTGAGGTCGGGACTTTCATCCACTCCATGCGCGTCCCTCATGAAGAGGGTGTTTGGGGGGTACAATTTAGACGGAGTCATGGCTGTCAACTGGGGAGTTGTAAACGAGGCCGAAGGGGTGAAGGCTTTTTTGCAGGCCTATCGGGTGACAGTGATCGACTCTGGTCTATTTGTGAGTGAGTCGGGTGTTTTGGGAGCATCACCTGATGGACTTGTGCAAACATCTGCCCTGCTGGAGGTGAAGTGTCCACACAGCCAGAGGAACATGACCATCGCGGAGGCAGTCCAGTTACCATCCTTCTGTCTCCGTGAGGAGGGTGGGTCATACATTCTCAAGAAGAATCACCCATACTGGCATCAGGTCCAAGGGCAGCTGCACATCACAGACCGGAGTCTCTGCTACTTTGTTGTGTGGACCACGAAGGAGGCGATCATCATCCCCATCCCCAAAGACCCTGCATGGCATGGAAATCTCCTCCTCCTGGAGAACTTCTACACTCAGCATATGCTCCCTGTGTTGGCCAGTAGGGAGGAGGACATGTAAATAAACACACAAACAAACACACACACACACACACACACACACACACACACACACACACACACACACACACACACACACACACACACACACACACACACACACACACGATATTTAACTAATAAACAATAAATCCCATGTTGTTGGAAAAGTAATAATGCTGCATGTATACGTTTTTGTTCAAATATCGCAAGTGTTATCGTGTTATGTGTTCCTGATATCGTGCAGCCCTAATATTAAGGCCTTATTGTCACATGCACAATAACTACAGTGCAGTTTTGGGCAATGAACATGTTAAGTCTCAGGCCCCTCTAAAATAAATGATATTTAAGACATATAAATAAAGAATTACTTTTACTGACCTACTACATAACTGTATTACATGGTTATATAAATAGTTTGAATGATTCATGACTGACAGAAGCTTGTTTTTACACTGACCTGTTATACTCATATCTATTAATGTCTTTGTAACTTCAGTAAACCTCAACAATTCCCCTTCTGGTTTCATGCATCACAGTTCAGTAAACTGAGTAAAATATGAACTAGTGTAATCATTATAATAACTTAGGATTGTAACTCTTTAAAAAAGGTGTAGGTGGCTCTTAAAAGAGCCGTTGTGTGACTTTGGGCTGGTCTCAGCAGTTTAAGCCCTCTCCGCGGATGCAGCGGGCCAGCTGGATGCTCCCCCCGGGGATCGCAGGCTGAAAGGTTTGGGAACCCCTGGCTTAGTCAACTTAGTCATCCCCCTTTATCAGGGGATTTTGCAGGTTCACCAAGGCACAGCAAAGCTGTACCAGCACATTTGCAGTGTTCCTGAGGTGGCAAGGGATCAGGTCCAGAATCCTGAACTCCTTTATTCTGGCATTTGCCCTCTCCACATGGATCCTGTTCTTGGCTATTTCCCTGGTAGCTCTCACTTCACTCTCTGTGAACTTACCCTTGTTCAGGAAAGGGGGAATGTTCACAATCACACCCGCAGGCACAATATCTGAAATTAAAAAGCCCTTGTCTGCCAGGATAAGGTCGCCAGCCACTAAATGTTCCAGAATGCCTGAATGCTGCATAATGGCCTTATCAGACACAGAGCCCGGGAAGAGTTGGCTGCAGAAGTTGATGACTCCATTTGGGGCCACAGAGATGAGCACTTTGAAGGAGTGCATCCCTCTGTAGGAGGAGTACGTCAGTTTGGCTTGGTCCATCTGACTTGGGGCGGCCACGTGGATGTCGGTGCAATCTACAATCATTCTGCAGTTGAATGCAGAGGACTGGAAAGCAGCAGGCATGCTGTTTTGTTTTTTTTGCCTACTGGGCACAGTGGACATCATTTTTTCGAACAGCAACCTGTGGAGCAGATGGACCATGGTGTTCACCACATTACCCACTGTTGCGGTACTGCAGTGGAACAGCTGTGCAAGGTGCAGGTGAGGATAATTCTGCCGGATCTTCATCATGGCCATGAAAACCTGGTCTGCCAGCAGGATGCCCTCCACTTTCCATCCAGCGTAATACACAATGGAGCCCTCAAAGCGCTCCACCAACCCCGCCACCCTTTTAAACATGGCCTGGTCAGGAAGCCCTGTTTCCATACGGATGACATCATCAGGTAAGCCTGCTGCTGAATATTTGGCCATTCGCATCCAAGTATCCCCTGCCAGGTCTGCGGAACAACTGGACTGCACACTGGAGGGTCCAGGTTCGGTGTCTGCGGACTGCACGCTGGAGAATTCGGGGTCAGTTTCTGCAGACTCAGGCCCTTTGCTGTAGCTGTGGTCGCTGGACTGATTAACCGCTAAGCTCCCTTTCTCTTTGGTCCACTCAAATACAGTTGGCCCTTTCTCTTTTCCATGAGGAAAATGGCAGCTGCATATTCTGCTTTTCTCATCTGGCTCCCTGTCTGCTTGTCTACAATGAGAAAATTATATAATTCATTACTAACAATCATTTAAACCTGCCAAATAGCCCCCCTGCCCATAGTTTAAACAGTCTGCACTCTTTTATTTATCTTGTGAAGCACTTGTAACATTCAGCTTGTGTGTGTTTTAGTTGTCTTTATTTCCAGGTAGAAGAGGACCAAGAGTGAGGAAGTGAGACAGAGCTCTTAAAAGGCCAAACAGTGTGTTTGGCCTTTTAAGTGTGACACATATGTAGTGATAAATGCTTCACCTGACCACTGTTCCTAAATAAAAAAAGTTTTCTGCATCGTCAGTCATTTTTTCCAAATAATTACCAATATTTCACAAATTCTTAATGTCAACTTAAGAGCACAGCTGTATGTTGACTGTCAACTTTGCTTGGTTCATCTTACTGGGGGGGCAGCTACATGGATGTCGGTGTAGTCCACAATCATTTTGCAGTTGAAGGCAGAATGAATGTATTATTGACTCAGAATGAAGCACAACTTCATGTCATACAATACATTGACTTTATTTGTAATTGTGTAAAAAAATAAAGCATTGATTAGCAAGCAGGACCTGCAGGAACAGAGAACGGTGATGGATGGAGCTGGGAAGAGAGAAGAATAAAGAAAACAGATCAACTTTATTATCGGATATTAAAAATTCAATTTTCAAATCAAGTTGCCGCTCCTACAGTTTTCTAGTGTGTAAAGATGATTTCACATGACCTAAGCAAAATATCACACTCAATACATGTGTGTCTCTGGGGGGTGCATTGTGCCTTTGATGTATATAAATAATATACCATAACCAAATACTATTACGTACAGTGGAAATCAGGTTGCCAGAGCAGGTCAGTGTGCATGTTCCTCAGGGTCTCAGCAGTTACAGGTGAGGTAAAGAAAATAAAAGAGAAAAAGGTCAGTAACAACACTTTAAAGTAACAACACTGAATAATTATCTATTTTAATAATTTTCTCTCAGTAATCACTCAACTACTGTCTTTCCAACAAACAGATTGACTCACCCTCACTGTTATCACAATGACACATGTCCAGAAGAATGTCATGCAAAGCTCCCTGCCTGCCTGCCTTCCTTCGACTCTCCCTGAACTGCTTTCTTAGCACCCGGTGGAGGGCGCAGTAGGCTACTCTTCAAATGTTTCACAAAATACTTACCATGATGACTACTCTTACTGTTTAACATTTTGGTGTACTTCATGTAATAAAATAATAACTTCATGGTAAGGCTACTAAAAATGACAAGGCTAAGTAATGTAATGCTAACTAACGTGCTCGCTACTCGTCGCTACTAGCTAGGTAGCTAACTTGACTATGTTCCATGCACAACATGTATATTACCTATGATATTACCTGATATGTCTGATCCAGCGAGTCCTGGTCCTTTCATCAGACGGGAAGCGATAGAACGAGCAAGTGGTATGATCACTTTTGTGATTACAACATGGTACAAAGCACACGGGCATCTTGTAAAAGTGAATTTATTGGAGCAATCTCTTATATTTATTGGAGGGAATAAATCAGTTATGAAATCTTCTTCTTCGCTTTAATTACGAGTCGCAACCACTTGGAGCATTATCGCCTGTGACATCACATACGCGACCCAGAATGGGATTTGGGATTTGTAGTCTTTGTAGTCGCGTATTTTTCATAGTCTTATATTTCAACAGTTTTACGACAAAATGTGACTTTTTTGACATGGAAATGATTGTTTAAGATTGACAAACATCATATGTGTAGTTCGTGGCACAATTCAAACGGGATCAAAAGATACGTTTTCTCTCTCCATTGAATTCAATATATAATTTTTCGCTTCCGGGGTCCCATGGACCGGAAGTAGATGGGCGTGACTTCGCCTCTCTATATGATGCCAATATAAACAAGGTCTTCTGTCGGTTCTGTACATCAATGCCGACCTATGCTGACAAGTAAGTGAAGAGTAGAAAATATAAAAGGTATTGGCTATAGGGAAATGTCCCAGCAGTTAAGGAGAATGAAGGTTCTAATCTAATCTAATACATAGCCATTACATGTCTAACTCCTGATAATGACAGGAAGACAGAAAACGCATTATACTAATAATAATAATAATAATAATACTCATAATAATAGCGTTAGAAACGGAAACGGAGTCGAAAGATAATCTTTCTCTCGCCATTGACTTCAATACATACTTTTTCTGAAATAATTAAGGTCCCCTGGAGGTCCACCGGAAGGGGAGGGACTTCACCTCTCTATTACGCTACTTCACTGTGACCGGTCAATTGCTTCAGTGGGAGGGACCAAATGCAGCTATTTATACCAGCACAGACACAGTATGTTTAGAAGAAGGTGAAACCTTAAAGAGAGAAGCATTTATATCCAACAGAAGCTGCATAGTGTGAGGAGCGAAGTCATTTTACTTCAAGAAAATATGAAGTGGCCAGCGATTTTTGTCTTGCTGAGCATATGCTCACAGGTAAAGTAACGGACTAAAATGTGTTAATAGTCATTTTGCTTATTTCATTTCAGGCTCAGAAATCCTGTTTTTAAAAAGGAGTGATACAATGTTACAGTCAAGTAGTAGGAACTTGAATGTCATATAAAACCATAACCGTTTTAATATTTTATTATCTACATTTGCAGGCTGCAGCACGAGGTATGTATTTTATATTTTACCATAACTACACTGCAGATGGTAATATCATTTCCATATGAGAATGAAAGGACACAAAATATTGATGGTAGGCTATATGTATTTCTCAGGGTGTAAAAAAGTAGGCTACTATAAAGATGCTCTCTCTCAGATATCGAAGTATCCGTGTTCTCTGCAACATCGAAGAGCGTGATTCTCAGATGGACCAGGGTCTACGGAGCCAGCTCATACAAGGTCATCGCCGCCCCCCAGAACTCCCCAGGCAACCCCGTTGGTTATGCCGTGTTTGGTCCACACACAATGATGGGCACCATCAACTCTCTGTCCCCAAACATCATGTATACATTCACAGTTGCAGCTCTGGATAATGCTCAAGAGATACTAAACATTGGAACTATCGATTCTTCCTCAGGTGAGGTAACCTTGTGATGTTAAAGCACTTAATTGAGTGTTTTATTCTTGTTTAGTTTCATCACACACACACACAAACGTTCTGGTGCATTTGTTTTAGTTAAGCTAGTACAGTAGGCCTACCGTTTTATTCTGTGATATTCGGGCAAACTAATTATATCTCTCTCTCTCTCTCTCTCTCTCTCTCTCTCTCTCTCTCGTGTGTGTATATACAAAAGTATTGGGACACTCCTTAATCATTGAATACAGGTGTTTCATTCAGTCCCATTGCCACAGGTGTATCAAATCAAGCACCTGGCCCTGCAGTCTGCCTTTACAAACATTTGTGAAAGAATGGGTCGTTCTAAAGCACTTTGAGCACCAGGAAAAGCGCTTTATAAAAGTAATTTATTATTAAAGAGCTCACTGAATTTGAACGTGGTACTGTAATATGCCACCGTTGCAACAAGTCAGTTCGTGAAATGTCTTCTTTCGTAGATATTCCACGATCAACTGTAAGTGTTATTATTGCAAAGTCTAAGCGTTTAGGAACCACAGCAACTCACGTAAAGATCACGTAAAGTTAGAGCGGGGGCGCAGAGTGCTTAAAAGTCGCCAAAGCTCTACTGACTCGATAACTGCGGAGTGCTGCCACTGAAGTGCTGCCAGAGCAGTGGAAACGTGTTCTGTGGAGGGACGAAACACGCTTCTCTATCAGGCAGTCTGATGGACGAGTCTGGGCTTGGCGAATGCCAGGAAAACGTTACCTGCCGGACTGCATTGTGCCAACTGTAAAGTTTGAGGGATAATGCTGTGGGGTTGTTTGTCTGGTGATTCTTAATGCTTCATCTTACCAAGTCATTTTGGACAATTCTATGCTTCCAACTTTGTGGAAACAGTTTGGGGAAGGCCCTTTTCTGTTCCAGCATGACTGTGCCCATGTGCACAAAGCATGGTCCATAAAAGCCTGGTTGGATGAGTTTGGTGTGGAAGAATATGACTGGCCTGCACAGAGCCCTGACTTGAACACCTTTGGGCTGAACTAGAACGGAGATTCTCCAAAATCTTGTAAAGCCTTTCCAGGAATTAATAGCTGCAAAGGGGGGGACCAACTTCATATTAATGCCCAAGAATTTGGAATGGGATGTCATAAAAGCTCCTTTAGGTGGCCCAATACTTTTGTCTATATAGTGTATGCACATTACAGTCAGAATATTTTTTTTAAACATTTGTTATCTGAATAACTAATGTAACGTGTACATTTTAAAACACTTAAATGGTAGTTTGATGATGAACAGAGGAGCACAGAAGAGTCACTGTTAGTTCCTCATGGTTTAAATAAGCCTTTCTTTAAGCAAATAGTTTTATTTTATTACATTCAGCATTCAAATTGACGTACTGTTGCAGACACAAAATAAATAGTTTGCCCTGAAATCTGTGGGTAAAAAGATGGATTGCATTGCCAACTATCGCTGAGAAGGTGGAGGAAGGTGTAGTATCTCGTCAAACTGTATTTCTTGTGAATCTTTTAGCTCCTGAGGTGATGGATCCAATCCTGACGGTGAAGTCGAAGGACAGCAAGACTTTTATCGTGTCTTTCAGCTTGAAGACCGGGGTGACATCTTACATCATACGATTGCAGAATCCAAACCGCTTCATCAGAGAAAACATCGTGTCCTCCTCCCCCGCTGAGATTGAGTCTCTCGACCCGTACACAGAGTACTCACTCAGCATCATGTCTGTGAACAGTGGAGGCCAGAGCCAGCCATCTTCACCTGTGACTGCAAAGACAGGTACTGTTGTAGTGTTTGTGTCCATAATTCAAGATTGAGAAACAAAACTTCAGAAATGTATTCAGTGGGTAAACAATTAAACCCCAAGGGCTGGATTATAGCAATGAGTCACATATTCAGTAAGAAACAATATGTCCTGTTCTTCTCAGTCTCCATACCCTGCAGGAGTCACTTGTTCCCCTTCATTGTCTCTTAGCAGAGTATACAGTCCTGTCAGGGAATGTATACACATTATCTTCAGTTTTTGTGCAAAAAGAATCCAGGGTTTTTCTTGCCGATCAATGCCTTAGGGTCTTTCCAGTAAAGACGGTAAGTATACCGGACCCTTCTCTGTTAAACACAATGGGAGGACCTGATCCTGAGAACATGGCTGGCACCTCTCTACTCCATCCACAGGGGACTATCTGATCCACATAAGTACAAAATAACATGCTACAGGCAGTCTCATCGTTTTTGTTCGCCGTTTGCCATTATTCACCTCTGATTTAATTTCCCTTCCTTGAATGTAGGTTTCTGTTTATGTAAGATTGAGAATAACTACACTATAGGTGGATATATTTATACATCCACCATTTTTCAAAATTATAACCGAAGCTTTCCACTTGCATGTTTGAAACTAAAAACAACTTTTTTTACATCTAAATTCAAACATGTGAGATTTGATTGCTCACTTATTCAGAAACAACATGAAAACTATGCTTTTCATTTTTTAGTAGGTGCATAAAAGTCTGTGCTGATACTTGGGTGCAGCCCATATTCTGACATCACTGCTTGGATCTGTGACTGCTGACAATAAAACAAAATTTAAAAAAATGGATTCACAAAAAAGTAAGGGCTTTACTAGGACTTAACTGCTGTAAAACATGACAAAAGATATTTATTCCCTTAAGACTTGGCTTCAAAAGCATACATCTTAAATGACTAAGTAAGCAACAATCAAAGTCAAGAGAAACATATTCACTCAAAGTACAGTCGCCCTAATCGCTTCATTATGTTAAACTTTGTCCCCCTCCACAGTGTTGCCCCCTCCTCAGCTCTCTGCCTCCTCTCCCAGCAATGACAGCATCACTGTGTCCTGGGCTCCTGTTGCCAACGCTGTCCAGTACAGCCTGTCTCTGTACAAGTTTGGCTGGAACACCACCTTCATCAAGCACAACACTTCCAGCACCAATTGGATCGTCTCCGGCCTGGATATGGGCTCAGTCTACGTCATAAAGGGTTTCGCCTGGGACCCCGAGGGCCGTCAGGGAGAGGACAGTCAGTACATCAACCAGATGACAAGTAAGCGTGCACTGAGACTCTTTTCTGTGTGTGGGAAATACCCATGATTGCTCCTACAAGTATATAGAGTCCATGTACCTTTTTTTATTTGATCATGTAAGAAATATTACACGTGTAGAGATGAGACACAATATTAACTAGGCTTGCAATTTCAAATGAACTTAACACAGTCACAGAGAACTTTTCATGTTATATATATATTTTTATAAGCATTACATGTTTTTTAGACGCTTTTATCCAAAGCGACTTACATACTCAATACTGTGGGCAATCCCCACAGGAGCAATTTGGGGAAAAGTATCCAGGGACACAATGACATTCTGACTGCAGAGGGGTTTGAACCTGTGACCCCCTTATCCGAACACCAACGCTCTATCCACTGCACCACACGCCTCCTCCACACAAAAGTTTTTGCTTTTCAGAAGCATTTAACCTCTTCAGTCTTACACTTATTAGAAATATATAATGGTGGAACCTAAAACATGACCTTAAGACACAGAATATTGTGTAAAAATATATATCTTCAAATGATTATCATGGGATGTAGCCTATATAAGCTACAAAAAACATGACTCAAGTTGTTTGAAATGGTATTAAAACCCTTTGTTTCATAAAGGAAACTACTCCATACAAGAAAAGGTTCTACATTTGAACTTGGGCGACTCCTAGTAGTTCAAAAAGACACATAGGTAGCACTGGTCTTCTCTGGAGTGTCTTATTCGTCCACAGAGACTTATGCCATCATAAGAATACAAAAACTGTACAAATAGAACTAGTTATAAAGCCATGTTCAAATAACTCGATAAGTGTTGACATGTAAACAGTCATTTGATGCTGAAATAGTGGGTCTCTGTGTTGGTTTGAACTATATAAAATATTTTCAACCTCAGGCTGTGACATCTATATCTAAGAACGACAGCCATCTGATGAATACAGTATTATTAGTAATATTTTCTTCACAAAACATTACTGGTAAGAGTAATTTAGAAACTATTACTCTAATTATACTTCTCTACTCCTGTTAGTGTGTTTTTTATGTGTGCTTTTATTTAATGTATCATTTGGGCATGTTTTATTGTTTTCACAGGACCTGCTTTGCCATCTATTGCCAATGTCTCCATGGTGATGAATAACGGTTTGGCCGGTATCTCCGTGTCCTGGGAACGGGATGAGGGGGTCTTTGGGTCCCTCCAGTACCATGTGATGAGCGACCAGAACCTCACCTGTAACTCCACATCCACATCCAGCTCCTGCACCCTTGCTCCAGTGGGCTGCGGAGAGGTACACACAGTCCGGGTCAGCACCTCCAACGAGGCCGGGCCCAGCGACCAATCCGGCCCCATGGTGTTCATCACCTGTGAGTATTAGACTACATTTAGTTCCGATCACACTTGTGAACACAGAAGAATTCTTAATGTTCTCATCAATTGAATAGATTAAATCTAATATACAATGAAATAAAACGGATACTTTGAACATACACTTCGCTACAAGAGTTATGATTACATTTAGTTGTTTAATGAGAAACATTATTGTGTTAATGCAAGAATTCTACGTAAAACATAATAATGTTTTTCTCATTAAACATTAGTGCTAGATATGGATACAAAAATGATGGCAGCACTAGTTTGCTCTGAAACCCTCTGTCATTAAAATATGACTAAACTCCCTGCTGTCCTTACCGGTCAGCCCCCTGCCCCCCACAGTCTCTGGCTGTTGTGGAGTCGACAGAAGGAAGCTGCACGCTGACCTGGGACACGGTGACTCACGTCGACAGCTACACAGCCTTCATCAAGAGAGGAGACGGTGCAGAGGAGAGCTGCAACACCACCAGCAGGAGCTGCACCTACAACTGCACATGTGGCCACACATACCTGATGTCTGTGATGGCCTTCAACCAGGCTGGCAGCAGTCCTGAAGGACAGGTTCTCAACGACACCATCTGTAAGTAGCCACTGAGGGGACAGATTTGAATTCATGATTTTCTGTGTATCACACCACCTGTGTGTCTTTCAGTGCTCTGTTGTCCAGAGGGTGTATCCATCTCCGCAGTGAGCACTGACATGTTTGAGATCACGTGGACGGTCTCTCGGGGGGCAGAGCTGTACCAGACTCGAGCTGCAGAAAGTTCAGAGGTCATCCTGTGTAACGACACGGCTCCGGTGTGCGCCCTCTCTGACCTCAGCTGCGACAGTTCCTACAGCGTGGTGGTGACACCCTGCAACGACATCAGCGGATGCAACCGGGCATGCAAAGCTCACACACAAATCACAGGTAGGAAACGTGTGCCCACATGTATCCAGCAAATATCCAGTTACATTTTTAAGTTGTAAAGTTTTCCACTTTGTTTCATTTTCAGATTTCCCATTTAAACAGCAGTAAAACATCAGTGAAAAAAAGTTTTGAATGACTTCAAATGCTTGATATCTAATATTATGAACTAGACTGGTCATCAGAGAGCTACAGTATATTTTAAAACTACACAGGCCTACAGCCAGTTCATTAATTTCACATCCATTCCTCATGTACTGTATGTGGAGTAGTCTCAGAGGTTTGATCATGCTCTTAATTCCTCTTTTCCTCCACCCGTCAGCTCCATGCATGCCGATGAATCTGACGTTGACTCAGAGAAACTCCTCCTGCTTCAGTGTCAGCTGGACTCCAAACAACAGGCTTGCTATTTACACCGTGACAGCGTCGGGAGATGACGGCACACGCACCTGCAACACAGACGGAAACAGCTGTGACATCACTGACCTTCCTTGTGGCTCTAATTTTGAAGTCAGCGTCATAGCAACCAGCCCCGCAGGCTTGGGTTTACCCAGCTACTCTGAATTGTTGGAAACAGGTGAGTGGTCAAAAGTTGGGATTGAACCATTTTATTATAAAGCACAGGCAGGACTTAAAAACAACAATATAATAGCGTGCTAGTGACATGTAGCGCCACCTACAGCCTCAAGAACACCTTCAGGGTTCCTCAGCATGGAATACGAACAGATATATTTGTAATAAAAACTGATTTCTTAGTTAATATCAAGCTGTCTTTTGCTCTTTTCTGCTGTAACAAATGTAAATGTCCCCTCTGTGGGAAGAATATAGGTATTCTGATTTTTATAAAGATAGTTTTTTGTTCCACTCCTTAACACTACATTTATCATCCTCTTCTCCAGGACCGTGCTGCCCGGTGGATCAGGTGGTGGATCAGGTGACGCAGGCAATGAGCAATGTGTCATGGTCTCCTGCTAAAGGGGCGCATACATTCATCACTTCCCTAACATCAACACGTGGCCACGCCCGCTGCCACACCATGGACTCCCACTGCCTCATGGGATGCATCACCTGTGGGACCAACTACACCGTCACCATGGAGGCGATCAGCCACAGCGGGCGCCGGTCAAACTGCTCCTATGAGGGCTTCTCGTCCAGTAAGTGATTGGGTTTTCTTCCAATGAAAAGAAAATACTTTGCAACTGTAGTGTATCTACCAGAAAGCACTGACATGACACTTTTATTATAAAAAAGAAGCAATACATATCTATTACGATTGTTTATGGTATGTATCAATATAAAAGTAGGAATCTTAATCATTTTCAATAAAATTGGATTTGAAACACTTGTTATATTTATTTGTACAAAAGGGGTTCTCACATGTTTGTAGTTTTTAAGATTTAAAAAAAAATCTTGAGGACGAGCATCCAAAGTAAAAACATAACTAAATGTTTAAAACATGTAGCTGCTATAAAAAACTATAAATGTTTTGTAAATTACTGACAAATGTAAGCCTACTTCTATTAATCGAACTATTTAGCATTATCTTCGTGGCCCAATAGATGGCGCTCTGACACCCACACAACAGTAGAGTCCGTACCCTTTTTGTAAAACAACAAAATACACTTTAAATTCAAAGCCATTTCTTGACTGCTTTGCTCATGTGCGTCAGGATTAACATTTGACAGATCGGTGAAATATATGTTCCAAAAATTAAAACAATTTGTCATGCTCTCTTTGAATGGGCTGGTTATCTTTCAGACATTAAAGCCACTGCAGAAAGCTCCCTTCATGTCTCTCTCTCTCTCTCAGGTGCCTGCTGTCCATCAGGCGTCCGGCTCTATGGGATGGCCCACAGCTCTCTGCGGGTGCACTGGCGCGGTGCTGGCAGCAGCCACAGCTACGTCACAGAGCTGGTGGGCAGCAGGAACAACTACACCTGCACCGCCTCCCCCGGGGAGAGCAGCTGTGATGTTCCCAACATCCAGTGTGGGGATGTCTACACTGTGGTGGTGACTCCGCTCACACCAGAGGGCAGCAAAGTCCTCTTCTGCACCCAGAGGATCTACTCAGGTAGGATTGTGACATCTCTCACAGTTGTTTATGATGATAAATAATATAGGAATTTAGTTTGGCGCTAATGTGTCCTTTTGTTTATATTAAAAGTTAACCCTCTGTTTATGCTCTTAACGGAAAAGTTTTAGCACTAGTGATTTTATGTCTTTCTGTATTTGGGAACACAAAAGCAGTAAAGACGATTCAATCCCCACAGGACAACAAAGGTGGCACAGCTGAATCATTTTAAAAATGATTGACAACATTTTGACTGAATTTCAACTTTTTTTTCCCTGCTCTCTCAGTCTCTTGCGAAGGCAGCAACCTTGGTACAGGTGAGTGTTATAATTTGCAAAAATATATTTATAACTCTATTTTAAGTCTCACCCAAACATTTATTTGACTTGAGAAGTAAAATTATTATTTTTCTCTAATGTCATTTCAACCTGTTGTTCTGCAGTGATATACAGAGGAAAGAGAAGCGTGGACTAGATATGGTAAGTAAAAATACGACAATTATACAGAAACTGTAGTGGAAGCTGTACATAGCAGCAACTGCTATAGTGGTTGACTAAAGACGCAAGCATAAAGTTATGTGAAGCCAGTGAGCTTGCCTCTTTGAGACCAGCTTTAAATCATCTTTTAAACTTCAAAATATAATTAACAATAAAGCAAGCTAAAAGATGAACTTTTATGAAAACACCAATATTAAAGCAACGCAGGCACGACATGAAACGAGAACAGAAACAAAACTCTGATACTTGTTACAGTAAGACATAATAATTAAGTATATTATACATGTTCAGGTATAATGATGATTCTCTCTGCTGGTCACAATAAAACATTATTTTGATCAAGATCTGAAAACTTTGATTTGACACTCTGCTGTTATAAGATGTAACAATTTACTTAATGGATATACATTTCTTCAAACTGAATGTGACTGAATCTCTTCTCCACAGACGCAACACCGCCATCTTCCTTTTCCTGCTCTTCCTCCATCAGTCCCGCACCACTGCAATAAAGCCAACTCATGGATGAATAGAAGGACTTGCCTGCACTGGACAACATGCCTGTGTGTTGTCCAGTGGTGATAGTGAAATCATTTTAATAATACATTTGTATGTGTTTTTATGTCTGTATCACTGATAAAACAATACCCCTCTATTCCCTAAACGATCTTGATCAAGCACTCGAAGAGACGAGTGCATATGTTTGCTGCTCATGAGGCAACATGTACAATGTGGACATGAAACATGTTAAAAGTACCTCTTGAACAAATCACCATATTGACAAAAAGATCAATTGGCAAAAGAGTAACACTGCCTAAGCAGACCTTGAAGAATATTTTTGCCCCTTCATTTTCTGAATAATTGATTGGATGGTTGGCCAAAAAGTAAATAATTGTAGGTCTGCCCCCAAGTAGGAAGGCTCCTGGTGATCTGTGTCACCTCATCATGTGTTCTCAGGATGAATTCAACTGTTTGTGATATGTGTCTCTGTTGTTGTGAAAACCTGATTCATAGATCAGTAAATAAATTATTCCGAGCATCATTTTTGTGATGTGTGGTTTATTTTGCCCATAGATTTGTGCTTCAAAATCTTGTTTTATGCCGTTTGTTGCCAAATTGTGGCGGACCATAACTAAGTGTACCTACTCCAATACTTTGACTCCACTATAATCCAAAGGCTAATGCTTTTGACTTCCCTCAGTTTGTTTGATAACTTTTGAATATACATTTTTAACTAAAAGGTATTTATATTTAATGTCAGCTTCAGATCTATCCATCAGATTCAATTATAATACAATATATTATACCGAAACGGGCCTTTTATATAATGAGGTATTTTACTTATCTTTTTCAGTAGTGTTCACATTTACTTTCTATCTTTCTTACCTAAAAGAATAGTGACCAACATTGTTACCCGGCCACACTTTGGATATTTTCTTTTCCTGCTCCAAAGAAAGTTGTCCGGCAGGAAGTGCTTTTGGCAAGTTTTCATAACTGGTGAAAATGCTCAGACACCTTGGTGAAAATGTATCGTTGTGAAACTGAAACTAAGGTAAATCAGGCACATTTGCTTCAGTGTGTTGTTCTGACCCCCTGGGCAATTTACTAACAACATTAGTCCTTATTTAATATGTATTCCTTTTATCTATTCAATCTGATATCTGATGTCAGATATCCTGTCCTTGATAAAACATCTGCTCAGTATCCCAGAGTCAAAAAGGTTTTCAGGTTATTTAAAATTAAAATATTGATATCAAATTGGAAACAATGAATCTATATACAAGTTGACTGATTTAACTAATTGCTTGAGCTCTAGTTGACAGTTTGTAATACTGTTTACATGTCCCCTTAAGTCTGGAAGAGGTGTGAAAATGTGTTTATAACTGAACATATAAAATGTGTTTGACAATAGCGGTATGGAGCTTTGGCAATGCAGTTACAACTTATGTGTCCATTGATTGTTTTTAAACTTGTTTATTCAAACTCATACCTTTTTAGAAGTATTTGTATGGAGGAGTATTAGGGCCAGAACAACTAGAGTAGAACGTTTTTTAATTTTAACAATAAAGTTTAAATGTCTGTATTCTCGATATTTTTACTTTAACATTTCCACTAAAAGTGCAAAATATATTTAAAGCTGCAGCAGATTTGTTAACCATGTCTGTATTTAAGTTAATTCTGTTTGGAAACAATGTTGGGCTCTGCAAAACGCAATTCTTTAGAAAACTAAATAGTTCCCCCCCAGTTTGAATAAGGTGCCTCGGATGTTATTGTGACTGGACCCTAAACATCTTTATCATTTCCCCCCTCTATGTATCAAACTAAAACTCTTCTGTGGGACTCGCTACCTCATGTTATTTGTCTTTACTCCAAATATTTCTTCTTTTTTACATTCCTGGCAGAAATAGGTTTTCTACAATGAAAGTTCATCAACAGAATAGAGCAGGGGTCGGCAACCTTTCTGATATGAAGTGCCATTTAAAAAAAAAATGTTTTCAGCGTGCCAACGATCGAGAATTACCAAGGGGGGGGGGGGGGGGGGCGTTGAGGAGCTTGACGCTCGTCAACTATCACCCGGAGGGCGGGGGAGCCTCGCTGCGTTGAAGCAGTGTGTGGACCTGTCAGCGCAACTTACATGATGCCGAATTTAACAAACACATTTAAATAATTGGTTTAAACGGCATAATAATAAGGACGATCGTCCGTTCTGTGATTTTCCAGAGCACACATGTTATGATATTAGGGTCATGCAGAGTGAGATGAGATCGATGTCCCTTTAAGAGAGAGAGAGAGGGGTGTGATGTATTTTGTGAAACAGAAGAACAGCTAAATAAATTCAACGGCCTCCGAAGAAGAGCTCGCCTCTCTCCAGTCATTTAAGCTAAAGTGGGTTATTGAACCTGAAGCTTGTTGCTTCTGCCCTCCTCGACTACGGTCTGGGAGCCGACAGGAAAGTTCAACACACAGATGGCCAGTCCGCCCCTTTGTAGCATATTATTTCGATGAGAGATGAGCAGATCGCCACTGGGCTTTCAACTAAATAAACAGCCACGCAAAAACTGCGGCATTTGTACAGCTCCTTATGGGTACTGCAATTAGTGAAGTGCTTTCCTCCGTGGTGAAACAATCAGCACTGCACCACGGAGGAAAGCGGCAGAAAGTCACCTGGAGTTAAAGAGAGCCGGGCTGCGTTGCGTGCATGGCTTCCTTCTGCAGGTAACGGGGAGACGCGCTCTGGCGGCGGTCTCGTTCAGGATCCGAAAATACAATTTAAATATTTTGCACACTTATTCCACTTATTCCTAGTGTGCCACTGGTTACGGTGCCGCGTGCCAATGCTGGCACGCGTGCCAGGGGTTGCCGACCCCCTGGTATAGAGTATTGGAAATGCTTTGAGGCCTTAAGGTAGAGGAAGTCCAATTCCTTTTTCAGACCCATACAGTAGAGTATCCAGGGTATGGCTGGGGTAGGCTACAGCCATACCAAGAAATATCTTAGCCCCACCATGAAAGATTATGTTAAAGTAAGCAAAAAAAAAGTCAGCCGAGTAAATTGCACAGACAGCAGCGAGATTGATTACAGTAGCCACTTGTCTGGAAATGCCGAGGACTAGAAACGGTTTTGAAAACTTTTTTTTTTTAAAACAACATATTTGCATGATATGGGTCTCTCACCCATATCATGCAAATATGTTGTGGTATCTTTACTACATCCTTGAATATAGAGTATTGTGCTACAATACAAATGTTTTTCCTTCTCTTTAAGAATTTTCGAATCCTAAATCTATCGAGTAGAATAGTTCATAAATCTAATCAATAGATTCATGATTCAAAGATTCTAAAAGTAGGGTAGACATGTGCAGTGGCGTTTCTATATGTACAAAAGTGGTGGGGCACAAAAAACTTAGATGTCTATATATAAGCTTCTGCAGTGACGTGCAGTGAGGTTGATGGCTGGTGAGGCACTGACTCTTCAGGTTTACACATATTATATTTTGACCTAAATCAAAATATAATATTATTTTCAAAAGCCTTTTTCGTCTGATGCTTCGATTAATTTTAAACAGACATTTCAACAAAAGGATACCCAACATTTTTAATTTTATCATTTAAATATTGAATTGTTCTCTCTTATTAAGATCCCATTTTCAATCAAAATTGTGGTCTAACTCCCAGTTTCCACTGGGTCCATCTGAGCCGCGCTGCGTCGCGTCACGGCTGCGCCGCGGTTTTGGTCTCGCGCCATAACGGAACCGACTAACTCCCCTTTTTCGTATGTACAGCTCTAAACATGCCCAGACTTGTAGTGATTTTCGCCTTCTGAAAGAAAGAGTGTGTTTAGTGTTAAGAGTGCTAACGTGACGGCAATCTTGGTGTTGGTGACGTGTGCAAGACCAGAGATATAGTTCATTGAGTGTTTCACACAAATAAATGTGTCAGTTTTACGACACATTTTAATTTTTTTGACTTGCAAAATTATCCTTTAAATTGACAAGCATCATATGTGTAATTCGTGGCACAATTCAAACGGAGTCGAAAGATAATCTTTCTCTCGCCATTGACTTCAATCCATACTTTTCCTGAAATAATTAAGGTCCCCTGGAGGTCCACCAGAAGGGGAGGGACTTCACCTCTCTATTACGCTACTTCACTGTGAATGGTCAATTGCTTCAGTGGGCGGGACCAAATGCAGCTATTTATACCAGCACAGACACAGTATGTTTAGAAAAAGGTGAAACCTTGAAGAGAGAAGTATTTGAATCCAACAGAAGCTGCATAGTGTGAGGAGAGAAGTCATTTTACTTCAAGAAAATATGAAGTGGCCAGCGATTTTTGTCTTGCTGAGCATATGCTCACAGGTAAAGTAACGGACTAAAATGTGTTATAGTCATTTTGCTTATTTCATTTCAGGTTCAGAAAAACTGTTTTTAAAAAGGAGTGATACAATGTTACAGTCAAGTAGTAGGAACTTGAATGTCATATAAAACCATAACCGTTTTTATTTTATTATCTACATGTGCAGGCTGCAGCACAAGGTATGTATTTTATATTTTACCATAACTACACTGCAGATGGTAATATCATTTCCATATGAGAATGAAGGGGCACAAAATATTGATGGTAGGCTATATGTATCTGTACATGAATTAATTTCTCAGGGTGTAAAAAAGTAGGCTACTATAAAGATGCTCTCTCTCAGATATCGAAGTATCCGTGTTCTCTGCAACATCGAAGAGCGTGATTCTCAGATGGACCAGGATCTACGGAGCCAGCTCATACAAGGTCATCGCCGCCCCCCAGAACTCCCCAGGCAACCCCGTTGGTTATGCCGTGTTTGGTCCACACACAGTGATGGGCACCATCAACTCTCTGTCCCCAAACATCATGTATACATTCACAGTTGCAGCTCTGGATAATGCTCAAGAGATACTAAACATTGGAACTATCGATTCTTCCTCAGGTGAGGTAACCTTGTGATGTTAAAGCACTTAATTGAGTGTTTTATTCTTGTTTAGCTTCACCACACACACAAACGTTCTGGTGCATTTGTTTTAGTTAAGCTAGTACAGTAGGCCTACCGTTTTATTCTGTGATATTCGGGCAAACTAATTATTTCTTGTGTGTGTGTATACAAAAGTATTGGGACACTCCTTAATCATTGCATACAGGTGTTTCATTCAGTCCCATTGCCACAGGTGTATCAAATTAAGCAACTAGCCCTGCAGTCTGCCTTTACAAACATGTGAAAGACTGGGTCGTTCTAAAGCACTTTGAGCACCAGGAAAAGCGCGTTATAAAAGTAATTTTATTATTAAAGAGCTCACTGAATTTGAACGTGGTACTGTAATATGCCACCGTTGCAACAAGTCAGTTCGTGCAATGTCTTCTTTCGTAGATATTCCACGATCAACTGTAAGTGTTATTATTGCAAAGTCTAAGCGTTTAGGAACCACAGCAACTCACGTAAAGACCACGTAAAGTTAGAGCGGGGGCGCAGAGTGCTTAAAAGTCGCCAAAGCTCTACTGACTCGATAACTGCGGAGTGCTGACACTGAAGTGCTGCCAGAGCAGTGGAAGCAGTGGAAACGTGTTCTGTGAAGTGAGGAAACACGCTTCTCTATCAGGCAGTCTGATGGACGAGTCTGGATTTGGCGAATGCCAGGAAAACGTTACCGGCTGCCGGACTGCATTGTGCCAACCAGGGGCGGACCGGGGGGGAGGAAAAGTGGCCCGGGGATTAATTGACAGACAGGCCCACTTAATGCGCGATATGTATCGGCCGGCCGGCGACGAAAGTATGTTACTTAACAAAAAACCCTATGCATTTAATGTTGTTTTGGACAATTATTCATATAGTAATCACATTACCTGAGCCCTGGAGTTGCCTAGAGCAAAATAGTTACAGCATATATTTCGCAATTTTAATGTTAACAGATCATTGATGAATTAACATTTTGACCCAATTTGCCTGACTTGACGAATGGAAAAAAACATGGGCGTAGGAAGCATCCTCAATGTGGGTGAGACAATTTAACAGGGGTTGTGGGCAGGTGGTGGACCTCACCACCTCTAGGGGGGTCTGGGGCAAGCTCCCCCGGGAAGATTTTTTTTTAAATGTTGACGTTAAATGCATCAATCTGGTGCACTTTGAGAGCAAACTTAGGGACTAAATCTATGGCAGTCAGTAGGGGCTTGGACTGTGAGCCGTAGGGTCGCCGGTTCAAGTCCCCGACCAGACCTACTTTTGGAGTGTGGACTTCTACTTGGAGAGGTCTCAGTTCACCTCCTTCCCTGCCGTGGTGCCCTTGAGCAAGGCACCGGACATCCCCCTTCCCCCCTCACTCCCATTGCTCCCCGGGCGCTGTACAATAGCTGCCCACTGCTCCTAGTACTAGACTCCTGGTACTAGGATGGGTAAAAGCAGAGAACACATTTCACTGTGTGCTGTGTGCTCTGCATGTGTGACCATTAAAAAGTGTTTCATCCCTCCCAATTCTTAGTCAACACCCATATAAAACAGAACTGTAAACAAATTTACTTTTTCTTTCAACATTTAGTTGAACAGCAAGTGGAGGCAAAAGTGACTGCACCAAAACAATAAATGTGGGCAACACGTTCGGCGCCACAGCCGCGTGACCGCTGAGGCAGACGGACTGCCTCCTTTTCACTCGCCTACGGGTACAGCCACTCCCCCTGAACCCAGGGCTCGCTACAATACTGTATACGCAAACTATACAAAAACGCCAGCTTTGGAGCTTGTTTATCCATCTGTAAGCAACTGCCAGCTAGGTCTCTCAGTCACTAACTCCTGATCGTTCACTGCGTAGTGACAGCTGCTTTGGGCCGGTATGATTTAGGCAAAATAACAAATATTTTATTTATTTTATTTTTGGCCCTCCGGCCCACACACGGCACCGGCCCACCGGGGGAATCTCCCGGTATTCCCAATGGCCAGTCCACCCCTGGTGCCAACTGTAAAGTTTGAGGGATAATGCTATGGGGTGGTTTGTCTGGTGATTCTTAATGCTTCATCTTACCAAGTCATTTTGGACAATTCTATGCTTCCAACTTTGTGGAAACAGTTTGGGGAAGGCACCTCTTCTGTTCCAGCATGACTGTGCCCCAGTGCACAAAGTATGGTCTATAAAGGCCTGGTTGGATGAGTTTGGTGTGGAAGAATTTGACTGGCCCGCACAGAGCCCTGACTTGAACACCTTTGGGCTGAACTAGAATGGAGATTCTCCAAAATCTTGTTAAGCCTTTCCAGAAATTAATAGCTTCAAAGGGGGGGACCAACTTCAGATTAATGCCCAAGAATTTGGAATGGGATGTCATAAAAGCGCCTTTAGGTGGCCCAATACTTTTGTCTATATAGTGTATCTGTATACACATTACAGTCAATGTTTTTTTAAACATTTGTTATCTGAATAACTAATGTAACGTGTACATTTTAAAACACTTAAATGGTAGTTTGATGATGAACAGAGGAGCACAGAAGAGTCACTGTTAGTTCCTCATGGTTTAAATAAGCCTTTCTTTAAGCAAATAGTTTTATTTTATTACATTCAGCATTCAAATTGACGTACTGTTGCAGACACAAAATAAATAGTTTGCCCTGAAATCTGTGGGTAAAAAGATGGATTGCATTGCCAACTATCGCTGAGAAGGTGGAGGAAGGTGTAGTATCTCGTCAAACTGTATTTCTTGTGAATCTTTTAGCTCCTGAGGTGATGGATCCAATCCTGACGGTGAAGTCGAAGGACAGCAAGACTTTTATCGTGTCTTTCAGCTTGAAGACCGGGGCGACATCTTACATCATACGATTGCAGAATCCAAACCGCTTCATCAGAGAATACATCGTGTCCTCCTCCCCCGCTGAGATTGAGTCTCTCGACCCGTACACAGAGTACTCACTCAGCATCATGTCTGTGAACAGTGGAGGCCAGAGCCAGCCATCGTCCCCTGTGACTGCAAAGACAGGTACTGTTGTAGTGTTTGTGTCCATAATTCAAGATTGAGAAACAAAACCTAAGAAATGTATTCAGTGGGTAAACAATTAAACCCCAAGGGCTGGATTATAGCAATGAGTCACATATTCAGTAAGAAACAATATGTCCTGTTCTTCTCAGTCTCCATACCCTGCAGGAGTCACTTGTTCTCCTTCATTGTCTCTTAGCAGAGTATACAGTCCTGTCAGGGAATGTATACACATTATCTTCAGTTTTTGTGCAAAAAGAATCCAGGGTTTTTCTTGCCGATCAATGCCTTAGGGTCTTTCCAGTAAAGACGGTAAGTATACCGGACCCTTCTCTGTTAAACACAATGGGAGGACCTGATCCTGAGAACATGGCTGGCACCTCTCTACTCCATCCCCAGGGGACTATCTGATCCACATGAGTACAAAATAACATGCTACAGGCAGTCATCGTTTTTGTTCGCCGTTTGCCATTATTCACCTCTGATTTAATTTCCCTTCCTTGAATGTAGGTTTCTGTTTATTTCAGATTGAGAATAACTACACTATAGGTGGATTTATTTATACATCCACCATTTTTCAAAATTATAACCGAAGCTTTCCACTCACATGTTTGAAACTAAAAACAACTTTTTTACATCTAAATTAAATTCAAACATGTGAGATTGATTGCTCACTTATTCAGAAACATGAAAACTATCATTTTCATTTTTTAGTAGGTGCATAAAAGTCTGTGAAGTGGCTGATACTTGGGTGCAGCCCATATTCTGACATCACTGCTTGGATCTGTGACTGCTGACAATAGAACAAAAAATAAAAAAATGGATTCACAAAAAAGTAAGGGCTTTACTAGGACTTAACTGCTGTAAAACATGACTCAGGATGTTTATTCCCTTAAGACTTGGCTTCAAAAGCATACATCTTAAATGACTAAGTAAGCAACAATCAAAGTCAAGAGAAACATATTCACTCAAAGTACAGTCGCCCTCATCGCTTCATAAAGTTAAACTTTGTCCCCCTCCACAGTGTTGCCCCCTCCTCAGCTCTCCGCCTCCTCTCCCAGCAACGACAGCATCACTGTGTCCTGGGCTCCTGTTGCCAACGCTGTCCAGTACAGCCTGTCTCTGTACAAGTTTGGCTGGAACACCACCTTCATCAAGCACAACACTTCCAGCACCAATTGGATCGTCTCCGGCCTGGATATGGGCTCAGTCTACGTCATAAAGGGTTTCGCCTGGGACCCCGAGGGCCGCCAGGGAGAGGACAGTCAGTACATCAACCAGATGACAAGTAAGCGTGCACCGAGACTCTTTTCTGTGTGTGGGAAATACCCATGATTGCTCCTACAAGTATATAGAGTCCATGTGCCTTTTTTATTTGATCATGTAAAAAATATTATACGTGTAGAGATGAGAGAAAATATTAACTAGGCTTGCAATCTTAAATAAACTTAACACAGTCACAGAACTTTTCATGTTATTGGGTAAGTATTACATTACATGTTACTTGTTGGATGCTTTTATCCAACACGACTTACATACTCAATACTGTGGGCAATCCCCACACGAGCAATTTGGGGTAAAGTGCCCAGGGGCACAACGACATTCTGACTGCAGAGGGGTTTGAACCTGATCCGAATACCAACGCTCTATCCACTGCACCACACGCCTCCTCCACACAAAAAAAGTTTTTGCTTTCCAGAAACATTTAACCTCTTCACAGTCTTGCACTTATTAGAAATATATAATAGTGGAACCTAAAACATGACCTTAAGACACAGAATATTGTGTAAAAATATATATCTTCAAATGATTATCATGGGATGTAGCCTATATAAGCTACAAAAAACATGACTCAAGTTGTTTGAAATGGTATTAAAACCCTTTGTTTCATAAAGGAAACTACTCCATACAAGAAAAGGTTCTACATTTGAACTTGGGCGACTCCTAGTAGTTCAAAAAGACACATAGGTAGCACTGGTCTTCTCTGGAGTGTCTTATTTGTCCACAAAGACTTATGCCATCACAAGAATACAAAAACTGTACAAATAGAACTAGTTATAAAGCCATGTTCAAATAACTCGATAAGTGTTGACATGTAAACAGTCATTTGATGCTGAAATAGTGGGTCTCTGTGTTGGTTTGAACTATATAAAATATTTTCAACCTCAGGCTGTGACATCTATATCTAAGAACGGCAGCCATCTGATTAATACAGTATTATTAGTAATAACATGTTCCTCACCAAACATTACTGGTAAGAGTAATTTAGAAACTATTACTCTAATTATACTTCTCTACTCCTGTTAGTGTGTTTTGTGGGCATGTTTTATTGTTTTCACAGGACCTGCTATGCCATCTATTGCCAATGTCTCCATGGTGATGAATAACGGTTTGGCCGGTATCTCCGTGTCCTGGGAACGGGATGAGGGGGTCTTTGGGTCCCTCCAGTACCATGTGATGAGCGACCAGAACCTCACCTGTAACTCCACATCCACATCCAGCTCCTGCATCCTGGCTCCAGTGGGCTGCGGAGAGGTACACATAGTCCGGGTCAGCACCTCCAACGAGGCCGGGCCCAGCGACCAATCCGGCCCCATGGTGTTCATCACCTGTGAGTATTAGACTACATTTAATTCCGATCACACTTGTGAACTATCTGTTTGTAATAGGGCACCGTAGACCTATAATGAGCAAGCCATAATAATGCAAGGAGTATTGGATTAGTCACAAGATACTGTATAAGTGTTGGTTGGTTGGAAGTTAGTTCATTACATCTTATTTAGAATCACTTTTATCCAAAGTTACTTCGATGCCATAAATGTGACTACAGGATCAATTTGAACCTCTGATCCTTACATTAATGGATTATCAAAATGGTTTAATTTGAAAGTTGACAAGAAATCTATTCGTCTTTGCATATTTATGATCTGTTTACGAGACAGCTATAAGATCATTCAATCTTCACATTCTCTTCAAACATAAAATACATAAGGCTTTTTCTTACCATCAGAAGAATTCTTAAATAGATTAAATCTAATATACAAGGAAATCAAACGGATACTTTGAACATACACTTCCCTACAAGAGTTATGATTACATTTAGTTGTTTAATAAGAAAAACATTATTATGTTATATGTAGAATTCTAACATTAACACATTAGTGCTAGTCTAGATATGGATAAAAAAATGATGGCAGCACTAGTTTGCTCTGAAACCCTCTGTCATTAAAATATGACTAAACTCTCTGCTGTCCTGTCCGGTCAGCCCCCTGCCCCCCACAGTCTCTGGCTGTTGTGGAGTCGACAGAAGGAAGCTGCACGCTGACCTGGGACACGGTGACTCACGTCGACAGCTACACAGCCTTCATCAAGAGAGGAGACGGTGCAGAGGAGAGCTGCAACACCACCAGCAGGAGCTGCACCTACAACTGCACATGTGGCCACACATACCTGATGTCTGTGATGGCCTTCAACCAGGCTGGCAGCAGTCCTGAAGGACAGGTTCTCAACGACACCACCTGTAAGTAGCCACTGAGGGGACAGATTTGAATTCATGATTTTCTGTGTATCACACCCCCTGTGTGTCTTTCAGTGCTCTGTTGTCCAGAGGGTGTATCCATCTCCGCCGTGAGCACTGACACGTTTGAGATCACGTGGACGGTCTCTCGGGGGGCAGAGCTGTACCAGACTCGAGCTGCAGACAGTTCAGAGGTCATCCTGTGTAACGACACGGCTCCGGTGTGCGCCCTCTCTGACCTCAGCTGCGATAGTTCCTACAGCGTGGTGGTGACACCCTGCAACGACATCAGCGGATGCAACCGGGCATGCAAAGCTCACACACAAATCACAGGTAGGAAACGTGTGCCCACCTGTATCCAGCAAATATCCAGTTACATTTTTAAGTTGTAAAGTTTTCCACTTTGTTTCATTTTCAGATTTCCCATTTAAATAACGCTAAAAGATCAGTTAAAAAATAGTTTTGAATGACTTCAAATGCTTGATATCTAATATTATGAACTAGACTGGTCATCAGAGAGCTACAGTATATTTTAAAACTACACATAGGCCTACAGCCAATTCATTAATTTCACATCCATTCCTCATGTACTGTATGTGGAGTAGTCTCAGAGGTTTGATTATGCTCTTAATTCCTCTTTTCCTCCACCCGTCAGCTCCATGCATGCCGATGAATCTGATGTTGACTCAGAGAAACTCCTCCTGCTTCAGTGTCAGCTGGACTCCAAACAACAGGCTTGCTATTTACACCGTGACAGCGTCGGGAGATGACGGCACACGCACCTGCAACACAGACGGAAACAGCTGCGATATCACTGACCTTCCTTGTGGCTCTAACTTTGAAGTCAGCGTCATAGCAACCAGCCCAGCAGGCTTGGGTTTACCCAGCTACTCTGAATTGTTGGAAACAGGTGAGCGGTCAAAAGTTGTGATTGAACCATTTTATTATAAAGCACAGGCAGGACTTAAAAACAACAATATAATAGCATGCTAGTGACGTGTAGCGCCACCTACAGCCTCAAGAACACCTTAAGGTTTCCTCAGCATGGAATACGAACACAGATATTTGTAATAAAAACTGATTTCTTAGTTAATATCAAGCTGTCTTTTGCTCTTTTCTGCTGTAACAAATGTAAATGTCCCCTCTGTGGGACGAATATAGGTATTCTGATTTTAATACAGATGGTAGTTTTTTTGTTCCACTTCAACACTAAATGTATCATCCTCTTCTACAGGACCGTGCTGCCCGGTGGATCAAGTGGTGGATCAGGTGACGCAGGCAATGAGCAATGTGTCATGGTCTCCCGCTAAAGGGGCGCATACATTCATCACTTCCCTAACATCAACGCGTGGCCACGCCCGCTGCCACACCATGGACTCCCACTGCCTCATGGGATGCATCACCTGTGGGACCAATTACACCATCACCATGGAGGCGATCAGCCACAGCGGGCGCCGGTCAAACTGCTCCTATGAGGGCTTCTCGTCCAGTAAGTGATTGGGTTTTCTTCCAATGAAAAGAAAATATTTTGCAACTGTAGTGTATCTACCAGAAAGCACTGACATGACACTTTTATTATAAAAAAGAAGCAATATATATACACGATTGTTTATGGTATGTATCAATGGGGGGTGCTAGTGGATCGCCGGAGCTGTTAGATTAATATTAACATGCTTATTGTAGTTGTAAGTGCACTGCCTTGCGGCCTGTAGCACCTGTTACAGGGTGGTTTAGGCTAGGTTGCAGCTCTACCCTGTGGACGTATTGTGCCTGTGATATATATCTGCCTCACGTGACTATACCTCAGTTGTATGATTACCTGCTTAATGTGAATACACGGCGTTGAGACACAGCCTGACTTGCCTTGTTTATTAATGCACCTACATCTACAAACATGGTGTCAGAAGCTCAAATAGGACCCAGCTGTGGACTGCATGCTACTGTCCGTCGCTGAAACAGAGTGCGTTTATTTGTTTTGGTGAGGTTTAGCAGTTTAAGTTAGCCTGTTAGCATTAGCGTCACGTTGGAACAATGATGATCATTGTTGATGGAGCATATGTGTGGACTGGACCTGCATTTTACAGGAAAGGAGTGAGCAGAGAGTAGAGTAGTTGTCGATTCTTGTTCTGTTTTCTCGGAATATCTGCCTCTCCCTCTCAGACATTGAGTCGCGCGCGCTACTAAAGAGACGTGTTACCATGGAAACCAAACAATGGTGTAGCTTATTAAAGTCCGAGTGGAAACAGTCGTGTGTAAATCTGATTTTGTCAGAAATGCGGGAGAAATATGACCCCGGGAGGAAACCGGGAGAGGGCAATGAAATCGGGAGTCTCCCGCGAAAATCGGGAGGGTTGACAAGTATGACCCACACCCAACCTACACTCAACCAGATGACTGGTTTCAGGGCCAGGATAACTAAGTCCACGTCTGAAAAAAATAACCAGCTCACTGGATTGCACTCGACTGTAGACCACTTGGAGTGGTAGAAAATAAGGGGCTGCAAAAGGTACTACAGATTGCATCGTCTGACACAACATATGAGCTGCCATGCAGAAAGACAGTGACAAAAAGAATCCAGCAGCTTTATGACAATGAAAAGGAAGATAAAGAGAATTTATTGGAGAAAGCCGAATGTGTTGCCCTGACTGGGGATCATTGGACCCCGGTAAGCAATTCAAAGTACCTCTGTGTGACGGCACACTTTATTGACATCTTCTCACTGTTCTCAGGTCAAATATTTATATGTAATTAAAAATGCGATTAATTTCGATTAATTAATTAAAAAATCTCTAATTAATTAGATTAATGTTTTTAATCGAGTCCCGGCACTACAAAATACACTTTAAATTCAAAGCCATTTCTTGACTGCTTTGCTCATGTGCGTCAGGATTAACATTTGACAGCTCGGTGAAATATATGTTCCAAAAATTAAAACAATTTGTAGTGCTCTCTTTGAATGGGCTGGTTATCTTTCAGACATTAAAGCCACTTCAGAAACCTCCCTTCATGTCTCTCTCTCAGGTGCCTGCTGTCCATCAGGCGTCCGGCTCTATGGGATGGCCCACAGCTCTCTGCGGGTGCACTGGCGCGGTGCTGGCAGCAGCCACAGCTACGTCACAGAGCTGGTGGGCAGCAGGAACAACTACACCTGCACCGCCTCCCCCGGGGAGAGCAGCTGTGATGTTCCCAACATCCAGTGTGGGGATGTCTACACTGTGGTGGTGACTCCGCTCACACCAGAGGGCAGCAAAGTCCTCTTCTGCGCCCAGAGGATCTACTCAGGTAGGATTGTGACATCTCTCAGTTGTTTATGATGATAAATAATATAGGAATTTAGTTTGGAGCTAATGTGTCCTTTTGTTTATATTAAAAGTTAACCCTCTGTTTATGCTCTTAACGGAAAAGTTTTAGCACTAGTGATTTTATGTCTTTCTGTATTTGGGAACACAACAGCAGTAAAGACGATTCAAGCCTCAGAGGGCAACAAAGGTGGCACAGCTGAATCATGTTTAAAATGATTGACAACATTTTGACTGAATTTCAACCTTTTTTTCCCCTGCCCTCTCAGTCTCTTGCGAAGGCAGCAACCTTGGTACAGGTGAGTGTTATAATATGCAAAGATATATTTATAACTCTATTTTAAGTCCCACCGAAACCACCCAAACATTTATTTGACTTAAGAAGTAAAATTATTATTTTTCTCTAATGTCATTTCAACCTGTTGTTCTGCAGTGATATACAGAGGAAAGAGAAGCGTGGACTAGATATGGTAAGTAAAAATACGACAATTATACAGAAACTGTAGTGGAAGCTGTACATAGCAGCAACTGCTATAGTGGTTGACTAAAAACGCAAGCATAAAGTTATGTGAAGCCAGTGAGCTTGCCTCTTTGAGACCAGCTTTTAATCATCCTTTAAACTTCACAATATAATTAACAATATATGTGACAATAAAGCAAGCTAAAAGATGACCTTTTATGAAAACACCAATATTAAAGCAACGCAGGCACGACATGAAACGAGAACAGAAACAAAACTCTGATACTTGTTACAGTAAGACATAATAATTAAGTATATTATACATGTTCAGTTATAATGATGATTCTCTCTGCTGGTCACAATAAAACATTATTTTGATCTGAAAACTTTGATTTGACACTCTGCTGTTATAAGATGTAACAATTTACTTAATGGATATACATTTCTTCAAACTGAATGTGACTGAATCTCTTCTCCACAGACGCAACACCGCCATCTTCCTTTTCCTGCTCTTCCTCCATCAGTCCCGCACCACTGCAATAAAGCCAACTCCTGGATGAATAGAAGGACTTGCCTGCACTGGACAACATGCCTGTGTTGTCCAGTGGTGATAGTGAAATCATTTTAATAATACATTTGTATGTGTTTTTATGTCTGTATCACTGATAAAACAATACCCCTCTATTCCCTAAACGATCTTGATCAAGCACTCGAAGAGACGAGTGCATATGTTTGCTGCTCATGAGGCAACATGTACAATGTGGACATGAAACATGTTAAAAGTACCTCTTGAACAAATCACCATATTGACAAAAAGATCAATTGGCAAAAGAGTAACACTGCCTAAGCAGACCTTGAAGAATATTTTTGCCCCTTCATTTTCTGAATAATTGATTGGATGGTTGGCCAAAAAGTAAATAATTGTAGGTGTGCCCCCAAGTAGGAAGGCTCCTGGTGATCTGTGTCACCTAATCATGTGTTCTCAGGATGAATTCAACTGTTTGTGATATGTGTCTCTGTTGTTGTGAAAACCTGATTCTTAGATCAGTAAATAAATTATTCCGAGCATCATTTTTGTGATGTGTGGTTTATTTTGCCCATAGATTTGTGCTTCAAAATCTTGTTTTATGCCGTTTGTTGCCAAATTGTGGCGGACCATAACTAAGTGTACCTACTCCAATACTTTGACTCCACTATAATCCAAAGGCTAATGCTTTTGACTTCCCTCAGTTTGTTTGATAACTTTTGAATATACATTTTTAACTAAAAGGTATTTATATTTAATGTCAGCTTCAGATCTATCCATCAGATTAAATTATAATACAATATATTATACCGAAACGGGCCTTTTATATAATGAGGTCTTTTACTTATCTTTGTCAGTAGTGTTCACATTTACTTTCTATCTTTCTTACCTAAAAGAATAGTGACCAAAATTGTTACCCGGCCACACTTTGGACATTTTCTTTTCCTGCTACAAAGAAAGTTGTCCGGCAGGAAGTGCTTTTGGCAAGTTTTCATAACTGTTGTAAATGCTCAGACACCTTGGTGAAAATTAATCCTAGTTGTGAAACTGAAACTAAGGTAAATCAGGCACATTTGCTTCAGTGTGTTGTTCTGACCCCCTGGGCAATTTACTAACAACATTAGTCCTTATTTCATTTAATATTTATTTTATCTATTCAATCTGATGTCAGATATCCTGTCCTTGATAAAACATCTGCTCAGTATCCCAGAGTCAAAAAGGTTTTCAGGTTATTTAAAATTAAAATATTGATATCAAATTGGAAACAATGAATCTATATACAAGTTGACTGATTTAACTAATTGCTTGAGCTCTAGTTGACAGTTTGTAATACTGTTTACATGTCCCCTTAAGTCTGGAAGAGGTGTGAAAATGTGTTTATAACTGAACATATAAAATGTGTTTGACAATAGCGGTATGGAGCTTTGGCAATGCAGTTACAACTTATGTGTCCATTGATTGTTTTTAAACTTGTTTATTCAAACTCATACCTTTTTAGAAGTATTTGTATGGAGGAGTATTAGGGCCAGAACAACTAGAGTAGAACGTTTTTTAATTTTAACAATAAAGTTTAAATGTCTGTATTCTCGATATTTTTACTTTAACATTTCCACTAAAAGTGCAAAATATATTTAAAGCTGCAGCAGATTTGTTAACCATGTCTGTATTTAAGTTAATTCTGTTTGGAAACAATGTTGGGCTCTGCAAAACGCAATTCTTTAGAAAACTAAATAGTTCCCCCCCAGTTTGAATAAGGTGCCTCGGATGTTATTGTGACTGGACCCTAAACATCTTTATCATTTCCCCCCTCTATGTATCAAACTAAAACTCTTCTGTGGGACTCGCTACCTCATGTTATTTGTCTTTACTCCAAATATTTCTTCTTTTTTACATTCCTGGCAGAAATAGGTTTTCTACAATGAAAGTTCATCAACAGAATAGAGCAGGGGTCGGCAACCTTTCTGATATGAAGTGCCATTTAAAAAAAAAATGTTTTCAGCGTGCCAACGATCGAGAATTACCAAGGGGGGGGGGGGGGGGGGGCGTTGAGGAGCTTGACGCTCGTCAACTATCACCCGGAGGGCGGGGGAGCCTCGCTGCGTTGAAGCAGTGTGTGGACCTGTCAGCGCAACTTACATGATGCCGAATTTAACAAACACATTTAAATAATTGGTTTAAACGGCATAATAATAAGGACGATCGTCCGTTCTGTGATTTTCCAGAGCACACATGTTATGATATTAGGGTCATGCAGAGTGAGATGAGATCGATGTCCCTTTAAGAGAGAGAGAGAGGGGTGTGATGTATTTTGTGAAACAGAAGAACAGCTAAATAAATTCAACGGCCTCCGAAGAAGAGCTCGCCTCTCTCCAGTCATTTAAGCTAAAGTGGGTTATTGAACCTGAAGCTTGTTGCTTCTGCCCTCCTCGACTACGGTCTGGGAGCCGACAGGAAAGTTCAACACACAGATGGCCAGTCCGCCCCTTTGTAGCATATTATTTCGATGAGAGATGAGCAGATCGCCACTGGGCTTTCAACTAAATAAACAGCCACGCAAAAACTGCGGCATTTGTACAGCTCCTTATGGGTACTGCAATTAGTGAAGTGCTTTCCTCCGTGGTGAAACAATCAGCACTGCACCACGGAGGAAAGCGGCAGAAAGTCACCTGGAGTTAAAGAGAGCCGGGCTGCGTTGCGTGCATGGCTTCCTTCTGCAGGTAACGGGGAGACGCGCTCTGGCGGCGGTCTCGTTCAGGATCCGAAAATACAATTTAAATATTTTGCACACTTATTCCACTTATTCCTAGTGTGCCACTGGTTACGGTGCCGCGTGCCAATGCTGGCACGCGTGCCAGGGGTTGCCGACCCCCTGGTATAGAGTATTGGAAATGCTTTGAGGCCTTAAGGTAGAGGAAGTCCAATTCCTTTTTCAGACCCATACAGTAGAGTATCCAGGGTATGGCTGGGGTAGGCTACAGCCATACCAAGAAATATCTTAGCCCCACCATGAAAGATTATGTTAAAGTAAGCAAAAAAAAAGTCAGCCGAGTAAATTGCACAGACAGCAGCGAGATTGATTACAGTAGCCACTTGTCTGGAAATGCCGAGGACTAGAAACGGTTTTGAAAACTTTTTTTTTTTAAAACAACATATTTGCATGATATGGGTCTCTCACCCATATCATGCAAATATGTTGTGGTATCTTTACTACATCCTTGAATATAGAGTATTGTGCTACAATACAAATGTTTTTCCTTCTCTTTAAGAATTTTCGAATCCTAAATCTATCGAGTAGAATAGTTCATAAATCTAATCAATAGATTCATGATTCAAAGATTCTAAAAGTAGGGTAGACATGTGCAGTGGCGTTTCTATATGTACAAAAGTGGTGGGGCACAAAAAACTTAGATGTCTATATATAAGCTTCTGCAGTGACGTGCAGTGAGGTTGATGGCTGGTGAGGCACTGACTCTTCAGGTTTACACATATTATATTTTGACCTAAATCAAAATATAATATTATTTTCAAAAGCCTTTTTCGTCTGATGCTTCGATTAATTTTAAACAGACATTTCAACAAAAGGATACCCAACATTTTTAATTTTATCATTTAAATATTGAATTGTTCTCTCTTATTAAGATCCCATTTTCAATCAAAATTGTGGTCTAACTCCCAGTTTCCACTGGGTCCATCTGAGCCGCGCTGCGTCGCGTCACGGCTGCGCCGCGGTTTTGGTCTCGCGCCATAACGGAACCGACTAACTCCCCTTTTTCGTATGTACAGCTCTAAACATGCCCAGACTTGTAGTGATTTTCGCCTTCTGAAAGAAAGAGTGTGTTTAGTGTTAAGAGTGCTAACGTGACGGCAATCTTGGTGTTGGTGACGTGTGCAAGACCAGAGATATAGTTCATTGAGTGTTTCACACAAATAAATGTGTCAGTTTTACGACACATTTTAATTTTTTTGACTTGCAAAATTATCCTTTAAATTGACAAGCATCATATGTGTAATTCGTGGCACAATTCAAACGGAGTCGAAAGATAATCTTTCTCTCGCCATTGACTTCAATCCATACTTTTCCTGAAATAATTAAGGTCCCCTGGAGGTCCACCAGAAGGGGAGGGACTTCACCTCTCTATTACGCTACTTCACTGTGAATGGTCAATTGCTTCAGTGGGCGGGACCAAATGCAGCTATTTATACCAGCACAGACACAGTATGTTTAGAAAAAGGTGAAACCTTGAAGAGAGAAGTATTTGAATCCAACAGAAGCTGCATAGTGTGAGGAGAGAAGTCATTTTACTTCAAGAAAATATGAAGTGGCCAGCGATTTTTGTCTTGCTGAGCATATGCTCACAGGTAAAGTAACGGACTAAAATGTGTTATAGTCATTTTGCTTATTTCATTTCAGGTTCAGAAAAACTGTTTTTAAAAAGGAGTGATACAATGTTACAGTCAAGTAGTAGGAACTTGAATGTCATATAAAACCATAACCGTTTTTATTTTATTATCTACATGTGCAGGCTGCAGCACAAGGTATGTATTTTATATTTTACCATAACTACACTGCAGATGGTAATATCATTTCCATATGAGAATGAAGGGGCACAAAATATTGATGGTAGGCTATATGTATCTGTACATGAATTAATTTCTCAGGGTGTAAAAAAGTAGGCTACTATAAAGATGCTCTCTCTCAGATATCGAAGTATCCGTGTTCTCTGCAACATCGAAGAGCGTGATTCTCAGATGGACCAGGATCTACGGAGCCAGCTCATACAAGGTCATCGCCGCCCCCCAGAACTCCCCAGGCAACCCCGTTGGTTATGCCGTGTTTGGTCCACACACAGTGATGGGCACCATCAACTCTCTGTCCCCAAACATCATGTATACATTCACAGTTGCAGCTCTGGATAATGCTCAAGAGATACTAAACATTGGAACTATCGATTCTTCCTCAGGTGAGGTAACCTTGTGATGTTAAAGCACTTAATTGAGTGTTTTATTCTTGTTTAGCTTCACCACACACACAAACGTTCTGGTGCATTTGTTTTAGTTAAGCTAGTACAGTAGGCCTACCGTTTTATTCTGTGATATTCGGGCAAACTAATTATTTCTTGTGTGTGTGTATACAAAAGTATTGGGACACTCCTTAATCATTGCATACAGGTGTTTCATTCAGTCCCATTGCCACAGGTGTATCAAATTAAGCAACTAGCCCTGCAGTCTGCCTTTACAAACATGTGAAAGACTGGGTCGTTCTAAAGCACTTTGAGCACCAGGAAAAGCGCGTTATAAAAGTAATTTTATTATTAAAGAGCTCACTGAATTTGAACGTGGTACTGTAATATGCCACCGTTGCAACAAGTCAGTTCGTGCAATGTCTTCTTTCGTAGATATTCCACGATCAACTGTAAGTGTTATTATTGCAAAGTCTAAGCGTTTAGGAACCACAGCAACTCACGTAAAGACCACGTAAAGTTAGAGCGGGGGCGCAGAGTGCTTAAAAGTCGCCAAAGCTCTACTGACTCGATAACTGCGGAGTGCTGACACTGAAGTGCTGCCAGAGCAGTGGAAGCAGTGGAAACGTGTTCTGTGAAGTGAGGAAACACGCTTCTCTATCAGGCAGTCTGATGGACGAGTCTGGATTTGGCGAATGCCAGGAAAACGTTACCGGCTGCCGGACTGCATTGTGCCAACCAGGGGCGGACCGGGGGGGAGGAAAAGTGGCCCGGGGATTAATTGACAGACAGGCCCACTTAATGCGCGATATGTATCGGCCGGCCGGCGACGAAAGTATGTTACTTAACAAAAAACCCTATGCATTTAATGTTGTTTTGGACAATTATTCATATAGTAATCACATTACCTGAGCCCTGGAGTTGCCTAGAGCAAAATAGTTACAGCATATATTTCGCAATTTTAATGTTAACAGATCATTGATGAATTAACATTTTGACCCAATTTGCCTGACTTGACGAATGGAAAAAAACATGGGCGTAGGAAGCATCCTCAATGTGGGTGAGACAATTTAACAGGGGTTGTGGGCAGGTGGTGGACCTCACCACCTCTAGGGGGGTCTGGGGCAAGCTCCCCCGGGAAGATTTTTTTTTAAATGTTGACGTTAAATGCATCAATCTGGTGCACTTTGAGAGCAAACTTAGGGACTAAATCTATGGCAGTCAGTAGGGGCTTGGACTGTGAGCCGTAGGGTCGCCGGTTCAAGTCCCCGACCAGACCTACTTTTGGAGTGTGGACTTCTACTTGGAGAGGTCTCAGTTCACCTCCTTCCCTGCCGTGGTGCCCTTGAGCAAGGCACCGGACATCCCCCTTCCCCCCTCACTCCCATTGCTCCCCGGGCGCTGTACAATAGCTGCCCACTGCTCCTAGTACTAGACTCCTGGTACTAGGATGGGTAAAAGCAGAGAACACATTTCACTGTGTGCTGTGTGCTCTGCATGTGTGACCATTAAAAAGTGTTTCATCCCTCCCAATTCTTAGTCAACACCCATATAAAACAGAACTGTAAACAAATTTACTTTTTCTTTCAACATTTAGTTGAACAGCAAGTGGAGGCAAAAGTGACTGCACCAAAACAATAAATGTGGGCAACACGTTCGGCGCCACAGCCGCGTGACCGCTGAGGCAGACGGACTGCCTCCTTTTCACTCGCCTACGGGTACAGCCACTCCCCCTGAACCCAGGGCTCGCTACAATACTGTATACGCAAACTATACAAAAACGCCAGCTTTGGAGCTTGTTTATCCATCTGTAAGCAACTGCCAGCTAGGTCTCTCAGTCACTAACTCCTGATCGTTCACTGCGTAGTGACAGCTGCTTTGGGCCGGTATGATTTAGGCAAAATAACAAATATTTTATTTATTTTATTTTTGGCCCTCCGGCCCACACACGGCACCGGCCCACCGGGGGAATCTCCCGGTATTCCCAATGGCCAGTCCACCCCTGGTGCCAACTGTAAAGTTTGAGGGATAATGCTATGGGGTGGTTTGTCTGGTGATTCTTAATGCTTCATCTTACCAAGTCATTTTGGACAATTCTATGCTTCCAACTTTGTGGAAACAGTTTGGGGAAGGCACCTCTTCTGTTCCAGCATGACTGTGCCCCAGTGCACAAAGTATGGTCTATAAAGGCCTGGTTGGATGAGTTTGGTGTGGAAGAATTTGACTGGCCCGCACAGAGCCCTGACTTGAACACCTTTGGGCTGAACTAGAATGGAGATTCTCCAAAATCTTGTTAAGCCTTTCCAGAAATTAATAGCTTCAAAGGGGGGGACCAACTTCAGATTAATGCCCAAGAATTTGGAATGGGATGTCATAAAAGCGCCTTTAGGTGGCCCAATACTTTTGTCTATATAGTGTATCTGTATACACATTACAGTCAATGTTTTTTTAAACATTTGTTATCTGAATAACTAATGTAACGTGTACATTTTAAAACACTTAAATGGTAGTTTGATGATGAACAGAGGAGCACAGAAGAGTCACTGTTAGTTCCTCATGGTTTAAATAAGCCTTTCTTTAAGCAAATAGTTTTATTTTATTACATTCAGCATTCAAATTGACGTACTGTTGCAGACACAAAATAAATAGTTTGCCCTGAAATCTGTGGGTAAAAAGATGGATTGCATTGCCAACTATCGCTGAGAAGGTGGAGGAAGGTGTAGTATCTCGTCAAACTGTATTTCTTGTGAATCTTTTAGCTCCTGAGGTGATGGATCCAATCCTGACGGTGAAGTCGAAGGACAGCAAGACTTTTATCGTGTCTTTCAGCTTGAAGACCGGGGCGACATCTTACATCATACGATTGCAGAATCCAAACCGCTTCATCAGAGAATACATCGTGTCCTCCTCCCCCGCTGAGATTGAGTCTCTCGACCCGTACACAGAGTACTCACTCAGCATCATGTCTGTGAACAGTGGAGGCCAGAGCCAGCCATCGTCCCCTGTGACTGCAAAGACAGGTACTGTTGTAGTGTTTGTGTCCATAATTCAAGATTGAGAAACAAAACCTAAGAAATGTATTCAGTGGGTAAACAATTAAACCCCAAGGGCTGGATTATAGCAATGAGTCACATATTCAGTAAGAAACAATATGTCCTGTTCTTCTCAGTCTCCATACCCTGCAGGAGTCACTTGTTCTCCTTCATTGTCTCTTAGCAGAGTATACAGTCCTGTCAGGGAATGTATACACATTATCTTCAGTTTTTGTGCAAAAAGAATCCAGGGTTTTTCTTGCCGATCAATGCCTTAGGGTCTTTCCAGTAAAGACGGTAAGTATACCGGACCCTTCTCTGTTAAACACAATGGGAGGACCTGATCCTGAGAACATGGCTGGCACCTCTCTACTCCATCCCCAGGGGACTATCTGATCCACATGAGTACAAAATAACATGCTACAGGCAGTCATCGTTTTTGTTCGCCGTTTGCCATTATTCACCTCTGATTTAATTTCCCTTCCTTGAATGTAGGTTTCTGTTTATTTCAGATTGAGAATAACTACACTATAGGTGGATTTATTTATACATCCACCATTTTTCAAAATTATAACCGAAGCTTTCCACTCACATGTTTGAAACTAAAAACAACTTTTTTACATCTAAATTAAATTCAAACATGTGAGATTGATTGCTCACTTATTCAGAAACATGAAAACTATCATTTTCATTTTTTAGTAGGTGCATAAAAGTCTGTGAAGTGGCTGATACTTGGGTGCAGCCCATATTCTGACATCACTGCTTGGATCTGTGACTGCTGACAATAGAACAAAAAATAAAAAAATGGATTCACAAAAAAGTAAGGGCTTTACTAGGACTTAACTGCTGTAAAACATGACTCAGGATGTTTATTCCCTTAAGACTTGGCTTCAAAAGCATACATCTTAAATGACTAAGTAAGCAACAATCAAAGTCAAGAGAAACATATTCACTCAAAGTACAGTCGCCCTCATCGCTTCATAAAGTTAAACTTTGTCCCCCTCCACAGTGTTGCCCCCTCCTCAGCTCTCCGCCTCCTCTCCCAGCAACGACAGCATCACTGTGTCCTGGGCTCCTGTTGCCAACGCTGTCCAGTACAGCCTGTCTCTGTACAAGTTTGGCTGGAACACCACCTTCATCAAGCACAACACTTCCAGCACCAATTGGATCGTCTCCGGCCTGGATATGGGCTCAGTCTACGTCATAAAGGGTTTCGCCTGGGACCCCGAGGGCCGCCAGGGAGAGGACAGTCAGTACATCAACCAGATGACAAGTAAGCGTGCACCGAGACTCTTTTCTGTGTGTGGGAAATACCCATGATTGCTCCTACAAGTATATAGAGTCCATGTGCCTTTTTTATTTGATCATGTAAAAAATATTATACGTGTAGAGATGAGAGAAAATATTAACTAGGCTTGCAATCTTAAATAAACTTAACACAGTCACAGAACTTTTCATGTTATTGGGTAAGTATTACATTACATGTTACTTGTTGGATGCTTTTATCCAACACGACTTACATACTCAATACTGTGGGCAATCCCCACACGAGCAATTTGGGGTAAAGTGCCCAGGGGCACAACGACATTCTGACTGCAGAGGGGTTTGAACCTGATCCGAATACCAACGCTCTATCCACTGCACCACACGCCTCCTCCACACAAAAAAAGTTTTTGCTTTCCAGAAACATTTAACCTCTTCACAGTCTTGCACTTATTAGAAATATATAATAGTGGAACCTAAAACATGACCTTAAGACACAGAATATTGTGTAAAAATATATATCTTCAAATGATTATCATGGGATGTAGCCTATATAAGCTACAAAAAACATGACTCAAGTTGTTTGAAATGGTATTAAAACCCTTTGTTTCATAAAGGAAACTACTCCATACAAGAAAAGGTTCTACATTTGAACTTGGGCGACTCCTAGTAGTTCAAAAAGACACATAGGTAGCACTGGTCTTCTCTGGAGTGTCTTATTTGTCCACAAAGACTTATGCCATCACAAGAATACAAAAACTGTACAAATAGAACTAGTTATAAAGCCATGTTCAAATAACTCGATAAGTGTTGACATGTAAACAGTCATTTGATGCTGAAATAGTGGGTCTCTGTGTTGGTTTGAACTATATAAAATATTTTCAACCTCAGGCTGTGACATCTATATCTAAGAACGGCAGCCATCTGATTAATACAGTATTATTAGTAATAACATGTTCCTCACCAAACATTACTGGTAAGAGTAATTTAGAAACTATTACTCTAATTATACTTCTCTACTCCTGTTAGTGTGTTTTGTGGGCATGTTTTATTGTTTTCACAGGACCTGCTATGCCATCTATTGCCAATGTCTCCATGGTGATGAATAACGGTTTGGCCGGTATCTCCGTGTCCTGGGAACGGGATGAGGGGGTCTTTGGGTCCCTCCAGTACCATGTGATGAGCGACCAGAACCTCACCTGTAACTCCACATCCACATCCAGCTCCTGCATCCTGGCTCCAGTGGGCTGCGGAGAGGTACACATAGTCCGGGTCAGCACCTCCAACGAGGCCGGGCCCAGCGACCAATCCGGCCCCATGGTGTTCATCACCTGTGAGTATTAGACTACATTTAATTCCGATCACACTTGTGAACTATCTGTTTGTAATAGGGCACCGTAGACCTATAATGAGCAAGCCATAATAATGCAAGGAGTATTGGATTAGTCACAAGATACTGTATAAGTGTTGGTTGGTTGGAAGTTAGTTCATTACATCTTATTTAGAATCACTTTTATCCAAAGTTACTTCGATGCCATAAATGTGACTACAGGATCAATTTGAACCTCTGATCCTTACATTAATGGATTATCAAAATGGTTTAATTTGAAAGTTGACAAGAAATCTATTCGTCTTTGCATATTTATGATCTGTTTACGAGACAGCTATAAGATCATTCAATCTTCACATTCTCTTCAAACATAAAATACATAAGGCTTTTTCTTACCATCAGAAGAATTCTTAAATAGATTAAATCTAATATACAAGGAAATCAAACGGATACTTTGAACATACACTTCCCTACAAGAGTTATGATTACATTTAGTTGTTTAATAAGAAAAACATTATTATGTTATATGTAGAATTCTAACATTAACACATTAGTGCTAGTCTAGATATGGATAAAAAAATGATGGCAGCACTAGTTTGCTCTGAAACCCTCTGTCATTAAAATATGACTAAACTCTCTGCTGTCCTGTCCGGTCAGCCCCCTGCCCCCCACAGTCTCTGGCTGTTGTGGAGTCGACAGAAGGAAGCTGCACGCTGACCTGGGACACGGTGACTCACGTCGACAGCTACACAGCCTTCATCAAGAGAGGAGACGGTGCAGAGGAGAGCTGCAACACCACCAGCAGGAGCTGCACCTACAACTGCACATGTGGCCACACATACCTGATGTCTGTGATGGCCTTCAACCAGGCTGGCAGCAGTCCTGAAGGACAGGTTCTCAACGACACCACCTGTAAGTAGCCACTGAGGGGACAGATTTGAATTCATGATTTTCTGTGTATCACACCCCCTGTGTGTCTTTCAGTGCTCTGTTGTCCAGAGGGTGTATCCATCTCCGCCGTGAGCACTGACACGTTTGAGATCACGTGGACGGTCTCTCGGGGGGCAGAGCTGTACCAGACTCGAGCTGCAGACAGTTCAGAGGTCATCCTGTGTAACGACACGGCTCCGGTGTGCGCCCTCTCTGACCTCAGCTGCGATAGTTCCTACAGCGTGGTGGTGACACCCTGCAACGACATCAGCGGATGCAACCGGGCATGCAAAGCTCACACACAAATCACAGGTAGGAAACGTGTGCCCACCTGTATCCAGCAAATATCCAGTTACATTTTTAAGTTGTAAAGTTTTCCACTTTGTTTCATTTTCAGATTTCCCATTTAAATAACGCTAAAAGATCAGTTAAAAAATAGTTTTGAATGACTTCAAATGCTTGATATCTAATATTATGAACTAGACTGGTCATCAGAGAGCTACAGTATATTTTAAAACTACACATAGGCCTACAGCCAATTCATTAATTTCACATCCATTCCTCATGTACTGTATGTGGAGTAGTCTCAGAGGTTTGATTATGCTCTTAATTCCTCTTTTCCTCCACCCGTCAGCTCCATGCATGCCGATGAATCTGATGTTGACTCAGAGAAACTCCTCCTGCTTCAGTGTCAGCTGGACTCCAAACAACAGGCTTGCTATTTACACCGTGACAGCGTCGGGAGATGACGGCACACGCACCTGCAACACAGACGGAAACAGCTGCGATATCACTGACCTTCCTTGTGGCTCTAACTTTGAAGTCAGCGTCATAGCAACCAGCCCAGCAGGCTTGGGTTTACCCAGCTACTCTGAATTGTTGGAAACAGGTGAGCGGTCAAAAGTTGTGATTGAACCATTTTATTATAAAGCACAGGCAGGACTTAAAAACAACAATATAATAGCATGCTAGTGACGTGTAGCGCCACCTACAGCCTCAAGAACACCTTAAGGTTTCCTCAGCATGGAATACGAACACAGATATTTGTAATAAAAACTGATTTCTTAGTTAATATCAAGCTGTCTTTTGCTCTTTTCTGCTGTAACAAATGTAAATGTCCCCTCTGTGGGACGAATATAGGTATTCTGATTTTAATACAGATGGTAGTTTTTTTGTTCCACTTCAACACTAAATGTATCATCCTCTTCTACAGGACCGTGCTGCCCGGTGGATCAAGTGGTGGATCAGGTGACGCAGGCAATGAGCAATGTGTCATGGTCTCCCGCTAAAGGGGCGCATACATTCATCACTTCCCTAACATCAACGCGTGGCCACGCCCGCTGCCACACCATGGACTCCCACTGCCTCATGGGATGCATCACCTGTGGGACCAATTACACCATCACCATGGAGGCGATCAGCCACAGCGGGCGCCGGTCAAACTGCTCCTATGAGGGCTTCTCGTCCAGTAAGTGATTGGGTTTTCTTCCAATGAAAAGAAAATATTTTGCAACTGTAGTGTATCTACCAGAAAGCACTGACATGACACTTTTATTATAAAAAAGAAGCAATATATATACACGATTGTTTATGGTATGTATCAATGGGGGGTGCTAGTGGATCGCCGGAGCTGTTAGATTAATATTAACATGCTTATTGTAGTTGTAAGTGCACTGCCTTGCGGCCTGTAGCACCTGTTACAGGGTGGTTTAGGCTAGGTTGCAGCTCTACCCTGTGGACGTATTGTGCCTGTGATATATATCTGCCTCACGTGACTATACCTCAGTTGTATGATTACCTGCTTAATGTGAATACACGGCGTTGAGACACAGCCTGACTTGCCTTGTTTATTAATGCACCTACATCTACAAACATGGTGTCAGAAGCTCAAATAGGACCCAGCTGTGGACTGCATGCTACTGTCCGTCGCTGAAACAGAGTGCGTTTATTTGTTTTGGTGAGGTTTAGCAGTTTAAGTTAGCCTGTTAGCATTAGCGTCACGTTGGAACAATGATGATCATTGTTGATGGAGCATATGTGTGGACTGGACCTGCATTTTACAGGAAAGGAGTGAGCAGAGAGTAGAGTAGTTGTCGATTCTTGTTCTGTTTTCTCGGAATATCTGCCTCTCCCTCTCAGACATTGAGTCGCGCGCGCTACTAAAGAGACGTGTTACCATGGAAACCAAACAATGGTGTAGCTTATTAAAGTCCGAGTGGAAACAGTCGTGTGTAAATCTGATTTTGTCAGAAATGCGGGAGAAATATGACCCCGGGAGGAAACCGGGAGAGGGCAATGAAATCGGGAGTCTCCCGCGAAAATCGGGAGGGTTGACAAGTATGACCCACACCCAACCTACACTCAACCAGATGACTGGTTTCAGGGCCAGGATAACTAAGTCCACGTCTGAAAAAAATAACCAGCTCACTGGATTGCACTCGACTGTAGACCACTTGGAGTGGTAGAAAATAAGGGGCTGCAAAAGGTACTACAGATTGCATCGTCTGACACAACATATGAGCTGCCATGCAGAAAGACAGTGACAAAAAGAATCCAGCAGCTTTATGACAATGAAAAGGAAGATAAAGAGAATTTATTGGAGAAAGCCGAATGTGTTGCCCTGACTGGGGATCATTGGACCCCGGTAAGCAATTCAAAGTACCTCTGTGTGACGGCACACTTTATTGACATCTTCTCACTGTTCTCAGGTCAAATATTTATATGTAATTAAAAATGCGATTAATTTCGATTAATTAATTAAAAAATCTCTAATTAATTAGATTAATGTTTTTAATCGAGTCCCGGCACTACAAAATACACTTTAAATTCAAAGCCATTTCTTGACTGCTTTGCTCATGTGCGTCAGGATTAACATTTGACAGCTCGGTGAAATATATGTTCCAAAAATTAAAACAATTTGTAGTGCTCTCTTTGAATGGGCTGGTTATCTTTCAGACATTAAAGCCACTTCAGAAACCTCCCTTCATGTCTCTCTCTCAGGTGCCTGCTGTCCATCAGGCGTCCGGCTCTATGGGATGGCCCACAGCTCTCTGCGGGTGCACTGGCGCGGTGCTGGCAGCAGCCACAGCTACGTCACAGAGCTGGTGGGCAGCAGGAACAACTACACCTGCACCGCCTCCCCCGGGGAGAGCAGCTGTGATGTTCCCAACATCCAGTGTGGGGATGTCTACACTGTGGTGGTGACTCCGCTCACACCAGAGGGCAGCAAAGTCCTCTTCTGCGCCCAGAGGATCTACTCAGGTAGGATTGTGACATCTCTCAGTTGTTTATGATGATAAATAATATAGGAATTTAGTTTGGAGCTAATGTGTCCTTTTGTTTATATTAAAAGTTAACCCTCTGTTTATGCTCTTAACGGAAAAGTTTTAGCACTAGTGATTTTATGTCTTTCTGTATTTGGGAACACAACAGCAGTAAAGACGATTCAAGCCTCAGAGGGCAACAAAGGTGGCACAGCTGAATCATGTTTAAAATGATTGACAACATTTTGACTGAATTTCAACCTTTTTTTCCCCTGCCCTCTCAGTCTCTTGCGAAGGCAGCAACCTTGGTACAGGTGAGTGTTATAATATGCAAAGATATATTTATAACTCTATTTTAAGTCCCACCGAAACCACCCAAACATTTATTTGACTTAAGAAGTAAAATTATTATTTTTCTCTAATGTCATTTCAACCTGTTGTTCTGCAGTGATATACAGAGGAAAGAGAAGCGTGGACTAGATATGGTAAGTAAAAATACGACAATTATACAGAAACTGTAGTGGAAGCTGTACATAGCAGCAACTGCTATAGTGGTTGACTAAAAACGCAAGCATAAAGTTATGTGAAGCCAGTGAGCTTGCCTCTTTGAGACCAGCTTTTAATCATCCTTTAAACTTCACAATATAATTAACAATATATGTGACAATAAAGCAAGCTAAAAGATGACCTTTTATGAAAACACCAATATTAAAGCAACGCAGGCACGACATGAAACGAGAACAGAAACAAAACTCTGATACTTGTTACAGTAAGACATAATAATTAAGTATATTATACATGTTCAGTTATAATGATGATTCTCTCTGCTGGTCACAATAAAACATTATTTTGATCTGAAAACTTTGATTTGACACTCTGCTGTTATAAGATGTAACAATTTACTTAATGGATATACATTTCTTCAAACTGAATGTGACTGAATCTCTTCTCCACAGACGCAACACCGCCATCTTCCTTTTCCTGCTCTTCCTCCATCAGTCCCGCACCACTGCAATAAAGCCAACTCCTGGATGAATAGAAGGACTTGCCTGCACTGGACAACATGCCTGTGTTGTCCAGTGGTGATAGTGAAATCATTTTAATAATACATTTGTATGTGTTTTTATGTCTGTATCACTGATAAAACAATACCCCTCTATTCCCTAAACGATCTTGATCAAGCACTCGAAGAGACGAGTGCATATGTTTGCTGCTCATGAGGCAACATGTACAATGTGGACATGAAACATGTTAAAAGTACCTCTTGAACAAATCACCATATTGACAAAAAGATCAATTGGCAAAAGAGTAACACTGCCTAAGCAGACCTTGAAGAATATTTTTGCCCCTTCATTTTCTGAATAATTGATTGGATGGTTGGCCAAAAAGTAAATAATTGTAGGTGTGCCCCCAAGTAGGAAGGCTCCTGGTGATCTGTGTCACCTAATCATGTGTTCTCAGGATGAATTCAACTGTTTGTGATATGTGTCTCTGTTGTTGTGAAAACCTGATTCTTAGATCAGTAAATAAATTATTCCGAGCATCATTTTTGTGATGTGTGGTTTATTTTGCCCATAGATTTGTGCTTCAAAATCTTGTTTTATGCCGTTTGTTGCCAAATTGTGGCGGACCATAACTAAGTGTACCTACTCCAATACTTTGACTCCACTATAATCCAAAGGCTAATGCTTTTGACTTCCCTCAGTTTGTTTGATAACTTTTGAATATACATTTTTAACTAAAAGGTATTTATATTTAATGTCAGCTTCAGATCTATCCATCAGATTAAATTATAATACAATATATTATACCGAAACGGGCCTTTTATATAATGAGGTCTTTTACTTATCTTTGTCAGTAGTGTTCACATTTACTTTCTATCTTTCTTACCTAAAAGAATAGTGACCAAAATTGTTACCCGGCCACACTTTGGACATTTTCTTTTCCTGCTACAAAGAAAGTTGTCCGGCAGGAAGTGCTTTTGGCAAGTTTTCATAACTGTTGTAAATGCTCAGACACCTTGGTGAAAATTAATCCTAGTTGTGAAACTGAAACTAAGGTAAATCAGGCACATTTGCTTCAGTGTGTTGTTCTGACCCCCTGGGCAATTTACTAACAACATTAGTCCTTATTTCATTTAATATTTATTTTATCTATTCAATCTGATGTCAGATATCCTGTCCTTGATAAAACATCTGCTCAGTATCCCAGAGTCAAACAGGTTTTCAGGTTTTTTTTAATTAAAATATTGATATCAAATTGGAAACAATGAATCTATTTAAAAGTTGACTGATTTAACTAATTGCATGAGCTCTATTTGACAGTTTGTAATACTTTTTACATGTCCCCTTAAGTCTGGAAGAGGTGTGAAAATGTGTTTATAATAACTGAACATATAAAATGTCTTTGACAATAGCGGTATGGAGCTTTGGCAATGCAGTTACAAGTTATGTGGCCATTAATTGTTTTTAAACTTGTTTATTCAAACTCATACCTTTTTAGAAGTATTTGTATGGAGGAGTATTAGGGCCAGAACAGCTAGAGTAGAACGTTTTTTTATTTTAACAATAAAGTTTAAATGTCTGTATTCTCGATATTTTTACTTTATCAACATTTCCACTAAAAGTGCAAAATATATTTAAAGCTGCAGCAGCAATGTGATTTGTTTACCATGTCTGTATTTAAGTTAATTCTGTTTGGAAACAATGTTGGGCTCTGCAAAACCCAATTCTTTAGAAAACTAAATAATTCCCCCCCAGTTTGAATAAGGTGCCTCGGATGTTGTTGTGACTGGACCCTAAACATCTTTATCATTTCCCCCCTCTATGTATCAAACTAAAACTCTTCTGTGGGACTCGCTACCTCATGTTATTTGTCTTTACTCAAAATATTTTTTCTTTTTTACATTCCTGGCAGAAATAGGTTTTCTACAATGAAAGTTCATCAACAGTATAGAGTATTGGAAATGCTTTGAGGCCTTAAGGTAGAGGAAGTCCAATTCCTTTTTCAGACCCATACAGTAGAGTATCCAGGGTATGGCTGGGGTACGCTACAGCCATACCAAGAAATATCTTAGCCCCACCATGAAAGATTATGTTAAAGTAAGCAAAAAAAAAGTCAGCCGAGTAAATTGCACAGACAGCAGCGAGATTGATTACAGTAGCCACTTGTCTGGAAATGCCGAAGACTAGAAACGGTTTTGAAAACTTTTTTTTTTTTAAACAACATATTTGCATGATATTGGTCTCTCACCCATATAATGCAAATATGTTGTGGTATCTTTACTACATCCTTGAATATAGAGTATTGTGCTACAATACAAATGTTTTTCCTTCTCTTTTAGAATTTTCGAAACCTAAATCTATCGAGTAGAATAGTTCATAAATCTAATCAATAGATTCATGATTCAAAGATTATAAAAGTAGGGTAGACATGTGCAGTGGCGTTTCTATATGTACAAAAGTGGTGGGGCACAAAAAACTTAGATGTATATATATAAGCTTCTGCAGTGACGTACAGTGAGGTTGATGGCTGGTGAGGCACTGACTCCTCAGGTTTACACATATTATATTTTGACCTAAATCAAAATATAATCTTATTTTCAAAAGCCTTTTTAGTCTGATGCTTCGATTAATTTTAAACAGACATTTCAACAAAAGGATACCCAAAAAATGTAATTTATCATTTAAATATTGAATTGTTCTCTCTTAGTAAGATCCCATTTTCAATCAAAATTGTGGTCTAACTCCCAGTTTCTACTGGGTCCATCTGCGCCGCGCTGCGTCGCGTCACGGCTGCGCCGCGGTTTTGGTCTCGCGCCATAACGGAACCGACGAACTCCCCTTTTTCGTATGTAGGCCTACAGCTCTCAACATGCCCAGACTTGTAGTGATTTTCGCCTTCTGAAAGAAAGAGTGTGTTAAGTGTTAAGAGTGCTAACGTGACGGTAATCTTGGTGTTGGTGACGTGTGCAAGACCAGAGATATGGGTGATTCCGCCGAATGGTGACCATTTGCTTGTTGTAAATCTTCAAAATTAAACTTCATTTTTCATTCCATTTCAACATAGAATTTAGTAATATACACATTTACTCATTCAAAATCAGTACTGGTCAATCTCAGGCTACTTTATTTAATTTATTACAACTTGTGAAAGCTGATGATCATTGCATTTTTTTCAGTGCTGTTACCGAAACTCAAATGCCATTTAAAACCAATGTTTAAAAGAATATCAACCACATACATTGTTTTTTCTTAGAAAAAGACGTAATGTAGAAGAAATGGTTGATTACATGATGAAATATTAATATTTATGACAAAAAAATCACTATATTTCGAACGGATTTGTATTTCTCTAAGAATGCACATCAGCCTTTTTCTTTTAAAGGACATTTAAAAAAATGTAATTTCATCCAAAGATTGAGCATTTATTTAATTAAGCAATCAGACAACTGATGGAACCAATATGATTGTAAAAATACAGTGTGTTTTCTTTATTTTTGGAGGAAACAATTTAGAAACCGGAAAAAACATTTGGTAACAGGAAAAAAAAATAGGTAACAGGAATGAGTATTTGATTGCATGTGTGTGTGAATGAGTGAGTGTGGGACTGTGTAGCTCAGTGTTGCACTTGCTTTGACACAATACATAGAACATCATGTTAAAATACATTGTTGCTATTGGTAATATAAAAAATATCTCATTACAAAACATTAGAAACAGAATAGCGGGAGTCAAGAAGAAGCCCCTATTAAAATATGAACTGTGTTGCGAAGGACTGTTGGTTCGTGTTTGTGACAGTGCACGTGAACAGACCCTTCCCTTCTGCTGAGTCATTCAGTCAGAGCATGCACACCTGATGGCTACACACGTGTAGCCATCAGGTTGCTGAACATGAGAGCGATGGAATGTTCCAAAATTTTCAGAGGGGGAAATGTGTTCAGGTAACAGCACTGAGTGAAAACCTTGGGACGCGACTAAAATGTGAATTTTAACCAAAATTGAATTAAGTTTTTATAAGAAATGTTTTTTTAAAGTGTAGATAGAGTATGTAGTCACACTTAAATGCAAAAAAAAAAAGATTTTGGAAGGATTTTATTCATTATACATTGAGGTAAAATGTAGCGTTTGGCTGTGGGGACAGGCAACAAAGGCTATGTTTCGAGGTGTTTTGGATGCCTTTTTATAATAAAAAAATTATAAATCTTTAATTTCTACAAGGATTCATGTGTATGGTGATTTGTTTAATAATAAAATGTAATTTATTTTATATTATTACTTGTTTTTATACATTTAATATGCTGGGGACGGAAATGGTCACCATTCGGCGGAATCACCCATATAGTTCATTGAGTGTTTCACACAAATAAATGTGTCAGTTTTACGACACATTTAAATTTTTTGACTTGCAAAACTATCCTTTAAATTGACAAGCATCATATGTGTAATTCGTGGCACAATTCAAACGGAGTCGAAAGATAATCTTTCTCTCGCCATTGACTTCAATACATACTTTTTCTGAAATAATTAAAGTCCCCTGGAGGTCCACCGGAAGGGGAGGGGCTTCACCTCTCTATTACGCTACTTCACTGTGACTGGTCAATTGCTTCAGTGGGAGGGACCAAATGCAGCTATTTTTACCAGCACAGACAGAGTATGTTTAGAAAAAGGTGAAACCTTGAAGAGAGAAGTATTTGAATCCAACAGAAGCTGCATAGTGTGAGGAGAGAAGTCATTTTACTTCAAGAAAATATGAAGTGGCCAGCGATTTTTGTCTTGCTGAGCATATGCTCACAGGTAAAGTAACGGACTAAAATGTGTTCTAGTCATTTTGCTTATTTCATTTCAGGTTCAGAAATCCTGTTTTTAAAAAGGAGTGATACAATGTTACAGTCAAGTAGTAGGAACTTGAATGTCATATAAAACCATAACCGTTTTTATTTTATTATCTACATTTGCAGGCTGCAGCACAAGGTATGTATTTTATATTTTACCATAACTACACTGCAGATGGTAATATCATTTCCATATGAGAATGAAAGGGCACAAAATATTGATGGTAGGCTATATGTATCTGTAAATGAATTAATTTCTCAGGGTGTAAAAAAGTAGGCTACTATAAAGATGCTCTCTCTCAGATATCGAAGTATCCGTGTTCTCTGCAACATCGAAGAGCGTGATTCTCAGATGGACCAGGATCTACGGAGCCAGCTCATACAAGGTCATCGCCGCCCCCCAGAACTCCCCAGGCAACCCCGTTGGTTATGCCGTTTTTGGTCCACACACAGTGATGGGCACCATCAACTCTCTGTCCCCAAACATCATGTATACATTCACAGTTGCAGCTCTGGATAATGCTCAAGAGATACTAAACATTGGAACTATCGATTCTTCCTCAGGTGAGGTAACCTTGTGATGTTAAAGTACTTAATTGAGTGTTTTATTCTTGTTTAGTTTCATCACACACACACAAACGTTCTGGTGCATTTGTTTTAGTTAAGCTAGTACAGTAGGCCTGCCGTTTTATTCTGTGATATTCGGGCAAACTAATTATTTCTATCGTGTGTGTGTGTATATACAAAAGTATTGGGACACTCCTTAATCATTGCATACAGGTGTTTCATTCAGTCCCAGTACCACAGGTGTATCAAATCAAGCAACTAGCCCTGCAGTCTGCCTTTACAAACATGTGTGAAAGAATGGGTCGTTCTAAAGCACTTTGAGCACCAGGAAAAGCGCGTTATAAAAGTAATTTATTATTAAAGAGCTCACTGAATTTGAACGTGGTAATATGCCACCGTTGCAACAAGTCAGTTCGTGCAATGTCTTCTTTCGTAGATATTCCACGATCAACTGTAAGTGTTATTATTGCAAAGTCTAAGCGTTTAGGAACCACAGCAACTCACGTAAAGACCACGTAAAGTTAGAGCGGGGGCGCAGAGTGCTTAAAAGTCGCCAAAGCTCTACTGACTCGATAACTGCGGAGTGCTGCCACTGAAGTGCTGCCAGAGCAGTGGAAGCAGTGGAAACGTGTTCTGTGGAGGGACGAAACATGCTTCTCTATCAGGCAGTCTGATGGACGAGTCTGGGTTTGGCGAATGCCAGGAAAACGTTACCGGCTGCCGGACTGCATTGTGCCAACCAGGGGCGGACCGGGGGGAGGAAAAGTGGCCCGGGGATTAATTGACAGACAGGCCCACTTAATGCGCGACATGTATCGGCCGGCCGGCGACGAAAGTATGTTACTTAACAAAAAACCCTATGCATTTAATGCTGTTTTGGACAATTATTCATATAGTAATCACATTACGTTAGCCCTGGAGTTGCCTAGAGCAAAATAGTTACAGCATATATTTCGTGATTTTAATGTTAACAGATCATTGATGCAATAACATTTTGACCCAATTTGCTTGACTTGACGAATGGAAAAAAACATGGGCGTAGGAAGCATCCTCAATGTGGGTGAGACAATTTAACAGGGGTTGTGGGCAGGTGGTGCACCTCACCTCCCCTAGGGGCGTCTGGGGCAAGCTCCCCCGGGAAGATTTATTTTAAAATGTTGACGTTAAATGCATCAATCTGGTGCACTTTGAGAGCAAACTTAGGGACTAAATCTATGGCAGTCAGTAGGGGCTTGGACTGTGAGCCGTTGGGTCGCCGGTTCAAGTCCCCGACCAGACCTACTTTTGGAGTGTGGACTTCTACTTGGAGAGGTCTCAGTTCACCTCCTGCCCTGCCGTGGTGCCCTTGAGCAAGGCACCGGACATCCCCCTTCCCCCCTCACTCCCATTGCTCCCCGGGCGCTCTACAATAGCTGCCCACTGCTCCTAGTACTAGACTCCTGGTACTAGGATGGGTTAAAAGTAGGGATGCACCGAATATTCGGCCACCGAAAATGATCGGCTGAAAATGGTTAAAAAGGCGCTTTCGGCCGAAAGGGTTTTAGCACCGAAAAAATATCACCGAATGACAGAACAGGGTTACGTTGATCATACTCCGCATAGCCTATTTGTCCGGGTGTTTTGATTTCAAGTGGTGGAGTAATCCCGAAGTGGTAAGTCTTTGCAGTTACACCCCCTCGAGAAATGTCAGCTGAACACGTTTTACAAATCGCAATCCGCGCCTCTCTCTCTGATATTTTTAAATATCTCCAAGCGGCAGACATGTTGGCTGTGAGCCAGCCGCGAGCATCGTCGCGCGCCTTGCTTGTCGCCGTGTTTTGATTACGTCATCACAACAACACGTTAGGTTACCAAGCTTATAGGTGCATTTGTTGTTGTTGAAGGCCTGGCTGTTACAGTCTTTATTTACACTATTTTGTAGTAGGCCTACTGGCCTAGATGTTTATGCAGTTTTAAAGCACCGTGGCTTTGTTCAGAATGCACTTTGTTGTAGTTATCCTACAGAGAAAAGAAAATGCACTTGACTTGGAATTAATGTGCTGTATGCATTCAAAAGTGCTGAATAAATGTTTTATGGACCCATAATAGTGATTATTATTTAAGTTAAGTTGACTGGACCAAAACAATAAATGTGGGCAACACGTTCGGCGCCACAGCCGCGTGACCGCTGAGGCAGACGGACTGCCTCCTTTTCACTCGCCTACGGGTACAGCCACTCCCCCTGAACCCAGGGCTCGCTACAATACTGTATACACAAACTATACAAAAATGCCAGCTTTGGAGCTTGTTTATCCATCTGTAAGCAACTGCCAGCTAGGTCTCTCAGTCACTCACTCCTGATCGTTCACTGCGTAGTGACAGCTGCTGTGGGCCGGTATGATTTAGGCAAAATAAAAAATATTTTATTTATTTATTTTTGGCCCTCCGGCCCACACACGGCACCGGCCCACCGGGGGAATCTCCCGGTATTCCCAATGGACAGTCCGCCCCTGGTGCCAACTGTAAAGTTTGAGGGATAATGCTATGGGGTGGTTTGTCTGGTGATTCTTAATGCTTCATCTTACCAAGTCATTTTGGACAATTCTATGCTTCCAACTTTGTGGAAACAGTTTGGGGAAGGCACCTCTTCTGTTCCAGCATGACTGTGCCCCAGTGCACCAAGCATGGTCCATAAAGGCCTGGTTGGATGAGTTTGGTGTGGAAGAATTTGACTGGCCCGCACAGAGCCCTGACTTGAACACCTTTGGGCTGAACTAGAACGGAGATTCTCCAAAATCTTGTTAAGCCTTTCCAGAAATTAATAGCTTCAAAGGGGGGGACCAACTTCAGATTAATGCCCAAGAATTTGGAATGGGATGTCATAAAAGCGCCTTTAGGTGGCCCAATACTTTTGTCTATATAGTGTATCTGTATACACATTACAGTCAATGTATTTTTAAACATTTGTTATCTGAATAACTAATGTAATGTGTACATTTTAAAACACTTAAATGGTACTTTGATGATGAACAGAGGAGCACAGAAGAGTCACTGTTGGTTCCTCATGATTTAAATAAGCCTTTCTTTAAGCAAATAGTTTTATTTTATTACATTCAGCATTCAAATTGATGTACTGTTGCAGACACAAAATAAATAGTTTGCCCTGAAATCTGTGGGTAAAAAGATGGATTGCATTGCCAACTATCGCTGAGAAGGTGGAGGAAGGTGTAGTATCTCGTCAAACTGTATTTCTTGTGAATCTTTTAGCTCCTGAGGTGATGGATCCAATCCTGACGGTGAAGTCGAAGGACAGCAAGACTTTTATCGTGTCTTTCAGCTTGAAGATCGGGGCGACATCTTACATCATACGATTGCAGAATCCAAACCGCTTCATCAGAGAATACATCGTGTCCTCCTCCCCCGCTGAGATTGAGTCTCTCGACCCGTACACAGAGTACTCACTCAGCATCATGTCTGTGAACAGTGGAGGCCAGAGCCAGCCATCTTCCCCTGTGACTGCAAAGACAGGTACTGTTGTAGTGTTTGTCCATAATTCAAGATTGAGAAACAAAACCTAAGAAATGTATTCAGTGGGTAAACAATTAAACCCCAAGGGCTGGATTATAGCAATGAGTCACATATTCAGTAAGAAACAATATGTCCTGTTCTTCTCAGTCTCCATACCCTGCAGGAGTCACTTGTTCTCCTTCATTGTCTCTTAGCAGAGTATACAGTCCTGTCAGGGAATGTATACACATTATCTTCAGTTTTTGTGCAAAAAGAATCCAGGGTTTTTCTTGCCGATCAATGCCTTAGGGTCTTTCCAGTAAAGACGGTAAGTATACCGGACCCTTCTCTGTTAAACACAATGGGAGGACCTGATCCTGAGAACATGGCTGGCACCTCTCTACTCCATCCCCAGGGGACTATCTGATCCACATGAGTACAAAATAACATGCTACAGGCAGTCATCGTTTTTGTTCGCCGTTTGCCATTATTCACCTCTGATTTAATTTCCCTTCCTTGAATGTAGGTTTCTGTTTATTTAAGATTGAGAATAACTACACTATAGGTGGATTTATTTATACATCCACCATTTTTCTAAATTATAACAGAAGCTTTCCACTCACATGTTTGAAACTAAAAACAACTTTTTTACATCTAAATTAAATTCAAACATGTGAGATTTATTGCTCACTTATTCAGAAACATGAAAACTATCATTTTCATTTTTTAGTAGGTGCATAAAAGTCTGTGAAGTGGCTGATACTTGGGTGCAGCCCATATTCTGACATCACTGCTTGGATCTGTGACTGCTGACAATAGAACAAAAAATAAAAAAATGGATTCACAAAAAAGTAAGGGCTTTACTAGGACTTAACTGCTGTAAAACATGACTCAGGATGTTTATTCCCTTAAGACTTGGCTTCAAAAGCATACATCTTAAATGACTAAGTAAGAAACAATCAAAGTCAAGAGAAACATATTCACTCCAAGTACAGTCGCCCTAATCGCTTCATAATGTTAAACTTTGTCCCCCTCCACAGTGTTGCCCCCTCCTCAGCTCTCCGCCTCCTCTCCCAGCAACGACAGCATCACTGTGTCCTGGGCTCCTGTTGCCAACGCTGTCCAGTACAGCCTGTCTCTGTACAAGTTTGGCTGGAACACCACCTTCATCAAGCACAACACTTCCAGCACCAATTGGATCGTCTCCGGCCTGGATATGGGCTCAGTCTACGTCATAAAGGGTTTCGCCTGGGACCCCGAGGGCCGCCAGGGAGAGGACAGTCAGTACATCAACCAGATGACAAGTAAGCGTGCACTGAGACTCTTTTCTGTGTGTGGGAAATACCCATGATTGCTCCTACAAGTATATAGAGTCCATGTGCCTTTTTTATTTGATCATGTAAAAAATATTATACGTGTAGAGATAAGAGAAAATATTAACTAGGCTTGCAATCTTAAATAAACTTAACACAGTCACAGAGAACTTTTCATGTTTTATTGGGTAAGTATTACATTACATGTTACTTGTTGGATGCTTTTATCCAACACGACTTACATACTCAATACTGTGGGCAATCCCCACAGGAGCAATTTGGGGTAAAGTATCCAGGGGCACAACGACATTCTGACTGCAGAGGGGTTTGAACCTGATCCGAATACCAACGCTCTATCCACTGCACCACACGCCTCCTCCACACAAAAAAAGTTTTTGCTTTCCAGAAACATTTAACCTCTTCACAGTCTTACACTTATTAGAAATATATAATGGTGGAACTTAAAACATGACCTTAAGACACAGAATATTGTGTAAAAATATATATCTTCAAATGATTATCATGGGATGTAGCCTATATAAGCTACAAAAAACATGACTCAAGTTGTTTGAAATAGTATTAAAACCCTTTGTTTCATAAAGGAAACTACTCCATACAAGAAAAGGTTCTACATTTGAACTTGGGCGACTCCTAGTAGTTCAAAAAGACACATAGGTAGCACTGGTCTTCTCTGGAGTGTCTTATTCGTCCACAAAGACTTATGCATCACAAGAATACAAAAACTGTACAAATAGAACTAGTTATAAAGCCATGTTCAAATAACTCGATAAGTGTTGACATGTAAACAGTCATTTGATGCTGAAATAGTGGGTCTCTGTGTTGGTTTGAACTATATAAAATATTTTCAACCTCAGGCTGTGACATCTATATCTAAGAACGGCAGCCATCTGATGAATACAGTATTATTAGTAATAACATTTTCCTCACCAAACATTACTGGTAAGAGTAATTTAGAAACTATTACTCTAATTATACTTCTCTACTCCTGTTAGTGTGTTTTTTATGTGTGCTTTTATTTAATGCATCATTGGGCATGTTTTATTGTTTTCACAGGACCTGCTATGCCATCTATTGCCAATGTCTCCATGGTGATGAATAACGGTTTGGCCGGTATCTCCGTGTCCTGGGAACGGGATGAGGGGGTCTTTGGGTCCCTCCAGTACCATGTGATGAGCGACCAGAACCTCACCTGTAACTCCACATCCACATCCAGCTCCTGCACCCTTGCTCCAGTGGGCTGCGGAGAGGTACACATAGTCCGGGTCAGCACCTCCAACGAGGCCGGGCCCAGCGACCAATCCGGCCCCATGGTGTTCATCACCTGTGAGTATTAGAGACTACATTTAGTTCCGATCACACTTGTGAACTATCGGTTTGTAATAGGGCACCGTAGACCTATAATGAGCAAGCCATAATAATGCAAGGAGTATTGGATTAGTCACAAGATACTGTATAAGTGTTGGTTGGTTGGAAGTTAGTTCATTACATCTTATTTAGAATCACTTTTATCCAAAGTTACTTCGATGCCATAAATGTGACTACAGGATCAATTTGAACCTCTGATCCTTACATTAATGGATTATCAAAATGGTTTAATTTGAAAGTTGACAAGAAATCTATTCGTCTTTGCATATTTATGATCTGTTTACGAGACAGCTATAAGATCATTCAATCTTCACATTCTCTTCAAACATAAAATACATAAAAGGCTTTTTCTTACCATCAGAAGAATTCTTAAATAGATTAAATCTAATATACAAGGAAATCAAACAGATACTTTGAACATACACTTCGCTACAAGAGTTATGATTACATTTAGTTGTTTAATAAGAAAAACATTATTATGTTATATGTAGAATTCTAACTAACACATTAGTGCTAGTCTAGATATGGATAAAAAAATTATGGCAGCACTAGTTTGCTCTGAAACCCTCTGTCATTAAAATATGACTAAACTCCCTGCTGTCCTGTCCGGTCAGCCCCCTGCCCCCCACAGTCTCTGGCTGTTGTGGAGTCGACAGAAGGAAGCTGCACGCTGACCTGGGACACGGTGACTCACGTCGACAGCTACACAGCCTTCATCAAGAGAGGAGACGGTGCAGAGGAGAGCTGCAACACCACCAGCAGGAGCTGCACCTACAACTGCACATGTGGCCACACATACCTGATGTCTGTGATGGCCTTCAACCAGGCTGGCAGCAGTCCTGAAGGACAGGTTCTCAACGACACCACCTGTAAGTAGCCACTGAGGGGACAGATTTGAATTCATGATTTTCTGTGTATCACACCCCCTGTGTGTCTTTCAGTGCTCTGTTGTCCAGAGGGTGTATCCATCTCCGCCGTGAGCACTGACACGTTTGAGATCACGTGGACGGTCTCTCGGGGGGCAGAGCTGTACCAGACTCGAGCTGCAGACAGTTCAGAGGTCATCCTGTGTAACGACACGGCTCCGGTGTGTGCCCTCTCTGACCTCAGCTGCGACAGTTCCTACAGCGTGGTGGTGACACCCTGCAACGACATCAGCGGATGCAACCGGGCATGCAAAGCTCACACACAAATCACAGGTAGGAAACGTGTGCCCACATGTATCCAGCAAATATCCAGTTACATTTTTAAGTTGTAAAGTTTTCCACTTTGTTTCATTTTCAGATTTCCCATTTAAATAACGCTAAAAGCTCAGTTAAAAAAAAGTTTTTAATGACTTCAAATGCTTGATATCTAATATTATGAACTAGACTGGTCTTCAGAGAGCTACAGTATATTTTAAAACTACACATAGGCCTACAGCCAATTCATTAATTTCACATCCATTCCTCATGTACTGTATGTGGAGTAGTCTCAGAGGTTTGATAATGCTCTTAATTCCTCTTTTCCTCCACCCGGCAGCTCCATGCATGCCGATGAATCTGATGTTGACTCAGAGAAACTCCTCCTGCTTCAGTGTCAGCTGGACTCCAAACAACAGGCTTGCTATTTACACCGTGACAGCGTCGGGAGATGACGGCACACGAACCTGCAACACAGACGGAAACAGCTGCGACATCACTGACCTTCCTTGTGGCGCTAACTTTGAAGTCAGCGTCATAGCAACCAGCCCCGCAGGCTTGGGTTTACCCAGCTACTCTGAATTGTTGGAAACAGGTGAGCGGTCAAAAGTTGTGATTGAACCATTTTATTATAAAGCACAGGCAGGACTTAAAAACAACAATATAATAGCATGCTAGTGACGTGTAGCGCCACCTACAGCCTCAAGAACACCTTAAGGTTTCCTCAGCATGGAATACAAACACAGATATATTTGTAATAAAAACTGATTTCTTAGTTAATATCAAGCTGTCTTTTGCTCTTTTCTGCTGTCACAAATGTAAATGTCCCCTCTGTGGGACGAATATAGGTATTCTGATTTTAATACAGATGGTAGTTTTTTTTGTTCCACTTCAACACTAAATGTATCATCCTCTTCTACAGGACCGTGCTGCCCGGTGGATCAAGTGGTGGATCAGGTGACGCAGGCAATGAGCAATGTGTCATGGTCTCCCGCTAAAGGGGCGCATACATTCATCACTTCCCTAACATCAACGCGTGGCCACGCCCGCTGCCACACCATGGACTCCCACTGCCTCATGGGATGCATCACCTGTGGGACCAATTACACCATCACCATGGAGGCGATCAGCCACAGCGGGCGCCGGTCAAACTGCTCCTATGAGGGCTTCTCGTCCAGTAAGTGATTGGGTTTTCTTCCAATGAAAAGAAAATATTTTGCAACTGTAGTGTATCTACCAGAAAGCACTGACATGACCCTTTTATTATAAAAAAGAAGCAATATATATACACGATTGTTTATGGTATGTATCAATGGGGGGTGCTAGTGGATCGCCGGAGCTGTTAGATTAACATTAACATGCTTATTGTAGTTGTAAGTGCACTGCCTTGCGGCCTGTAGCACCTGTTACAGGGTGGTTTAGGCTAGGTTGCAGCTCCACCCTGTGGACGTATTGTGCCTGTGTTATATATATCTGCCTCACGTGACTATACCTCAGTTGTATGATTACCTGCTTAATGTGAATACACGGCGTTGAGACACAGCCTGACTTGCCTTGTTTATTAATGCACCTACATCTACAAACATGGTGTCAGAAGCTCAAATAGGACCCAGCTGTGGACTGCATGCTACTGTCCGTCACTGAAACAGAGTGCGTTTATTTGTTTTGGTGAGGTTTAGCAGTTTAAGTTAGCCTGTTAGCATTAGCGTCACGTTGGAACAATGATGATCATTGTTGATGGAGCATATGTGTGGACTGGACCTGCATTTTACAGGAAAGGAGTGAGCAGAGAGTAGAGTAGTTGTCGATTCTTGTTCTGTTTTCTCTGAATATCTGCCTCTCCCTCTCAGACATTGAGTCGCGCGCGCTACTAAAGAGACGTGTTACCATGGAAACCAAACAATGGTGTAGCTTATTAAAGTCCGAGTGGAAACAGTCGTGTGTAAATCTGATTTTGTCAGAAATGCGGGAGAAATATGACCCCGGGAGGAAACCGGGAGAGGGCAATGAAATCGGGAGTCTCCCGCGAAAATCGGGAGGGTTGACAAGTATGACCCACACCCAACCTACACTCAACCAGATGACTGGTTTCAGGGCCAGGATAACTAAGTCCACGTCTGAAAAAAATAACCAGCTCACTGGATTGCACTCGACTGTAGACCACTTGGAGTGGTAGAAAATAAGGGGCTGCAAAAGGTACTACAGATTGCATCGTCTGACACAACATATGAGCTACCATGCAGAAAGACAGTGACAAAAAGAATCCAGCAGCTTTATGATAATGAAAAGGAAGATAAAGAGAATTTATTGGAGAAAGCCAAATGTGTTGCCCTGACTGGGGATCATTGGACCCCGGTAAGCAATTAAAATTACCTCTGTGTGACGGCACACTTTATTGACATCTTCTCACTGTTCTCAGGTCAAATATTTATATGTAATTAAAAATGCGATTAATTTCGATTAATTAATTAAAAAATCTCATTAATTAGATGTTTTTAATCGAGTCCCGGCACTACAAAATACACTTTAAATTCAAAGCCATTTCTTGACTGCTTTGCTCATGTGCGTCAGGATTAACATTTGACAGCTCGGTGAAATATATGTTCCAAAAATTAAAACAATTTGTCATGCTCTCTTTGAATGGGCTGGTTATCGTTCAGACATTAAAGCCACTGCAGAAACCTCCCTTCATGTCTCTCTCTCTCTCAGGTGCCTGCTGTCCATCAGGCGTCCGGCTCTATGGGATGGCCCACAGCTCTCTGCGGGTGCACTGGCGCGGTGCTGGCAGCAGCCACAGCTACGTCACAGAGCTGGTGGGCAGCAGGAACAACTACACCTGCACCGCCTCCCCCGGGGAGAGCAGCTGTGATGTTCCCAACATCCAGTGTGGGGATGTCTACACTGTGGTGGTGACTCCGCTCACACCAGAGGGCAGCAAAGTCCTCTTCTGCGCCCAGAGGATCTACTCGGGTAGGATTGTGACATCTCTCAGTTGTTTATGATGATAAATAATATAGGAATTTAGTTTGGAGCTAATGTGTCCTTTTGTTTATATTAAAAGTTAACCCTCTGTTTATGCTCTTAACGGAAAAGTTTTAGCACTAGTGATTTTATGTCTTTCTGTATTTGGGAACACAACAGCAGTAAAGACGATTCAAGCCTCAGAGGGCAACAAAGGTGGCACAGCTGAATCATGTTTAAAATGATTGACAACATTTTGACTGAATTTCAACCTTTTTTTCCCCTGCCCTCTCAGTCTCTTGCGAAGGCAGCAACCTTGGTACAGGTGAGTGTTATAATATGCAAAGATATATTTATAACTCTATTTTAAGTCCCACCGAAACCACCCAAACATTTATTTGACTTAAGAAGTAAAATTATTATTTTTCTCTAATGTCATTTCAACCTGTTGTTCTGCAGTGATATACAGAGGAAAGAGAAGCGTGGACTAGATATGGTAAGTAAAAATACGACAATTATACAGAAACTGTAGTGGAAGCTGTACATGGCAGCAACTGCTATAGTGGTTGACTAAAGACGCAAGCATAAAGTTATGTGAAGCCAGTGAGCTTGCCTCTTTGAGACCAGCTTTTAATCATCTTTTAAACTTCACAATATAATTAACAATATATGTGACAATAAAGCAAGCTAAAAGATGACCTTTTATGAAAACACCAATATTAAAGCAACGCAGGCACGACATGAAAGGAGAACAGAAACAAAACTCTGATACTTGTTACAGTAAGACATAATAATTAAGTATATTATACATGTTCAGGTATAATGATGATTCCCTCTGCTGGTCACAATACATTATTTTGATCAAGATCTGAAAACTTTGATTTGACACTCTGCTGTTATAAGATGTAACAATTTACTTAATGAATATACATTTCTTCAAACTGAATGTGACTGAATCTCTTCTCCACAGACGCAACACCGCCATCTTCCTTTTCCTGCGCTTCCTCCATCAGTCCCGCACCACTGCAATAAAGCCAACTCATGGATGAATAGAAGGACTTGCCTGCACTGGACAACATGCCTGTGTGTTGTCCAGTGGTGATAGTGAAATCATTTTAATAATACATTTGTATGTGTTTTTATGTCTGTATCCCTGATAAAACAATACCCCTCTATTCCCTAAACGATCTTGATCAAGCACTCGAAGAGACGAGTGCATATGTTTGCTGCTCATGAGGCAACATGTACAATGTGGACATGAAACATGTTAAAAGTACCTCTTGAACAAATCACCATATTGACAAAAAGATCAATTGGCAAAAGAGTAACACTGCCTAAGCAGACCTTGAAGAATATTTTGCCCCTTCATTTTCTGAATAATTGATTGGATGGTTGGCCAAAAAGTAAATAATTGTAGGTCTGCCCCCAAGTAGGAAGCCTCCTGGTGATCTGTGTCACCTCATCATGTATTCTCAGGATGAATTCAACTGTTTGTGATATGTGTCTCTGTTGTTGTGAAAACCTGATTCATAGATCAGTAAATAAATTATTCCGAGCATCATTTTTGTGATGTGTGGTTTATTTTGCCCATAGATTTGTGCTTCAAAATCTTGTTTTATGCTGTTTGTTGCCAAATTGTGGCGGACCATAACTAAGTGTACCTACTCCAATACTTTGACTCCACTATAATCCAAAGGCTAATGCTTTTGACTTCCCTCAGTTTGTTTGATAACTTTTGAATATACATTTTTAACTAAAAGGTATTTATATTTAATGTCAGCTTCAGATCTATCCATCAGATTAAATTATAATACAATATATATACGTAAACGGGCCTTTTATATAATGAGGTCTTTTACTTATCTTTGTCAGTAGTGTTCACATTTACTTTCTATCTTTCTTACCTAAAAGAATAGTGAACAAAATTGTTACCCGGCCACACTTTGGACATTTTATTTTCCTGCTACAAAGAAAGTTGTCTGGCAGGAAGTGCTTTTGGCAAGTTTTCATAACTGGTGTAAATGCTCAGAAACCTTGGTGAAAATGTGTCCTAGTTGTGAAACTAAGGTAAATCAGGCACATTTGCTTCAGTGTGTTGTTCTGACCCCCTGGGCAATTTACTAACAACATTAGTCCTTATGTAATATTTATTCCTTTTATCTATTCAATCTGATATCTGATGTCAGATATCCTGTCCTTGATAAAACATCTGCTCAGTATCCCAGAGTCAAAAAGGTTTTCAGGTTATTTAAAATTAAAATATTGATATCAAATTGGAAACAAGGAATCTATATACAAGTTGACTTAACTAATTGCTTGAGCTCTATTTGACAGTTTGTAATACTGTTTACATGTCTCCTTAAGTCTGGAAGAGTGTGAAAATGTGTTTATAATAACTGAACATATAAAATGTGTTGTTTGACAATAGCGGTATGGAGCTTTGGCAATGCAGTTACAAGTTATGTGGCCATTGATTGTTTTTAAACTTGTTTATTCAAACTCATACCTTTTTTAGAAGTATTTGTATGGAGGAGTATTAGGGCCAGAACAACTAGAGTAGAACGTTTTTTAATTTTAACAATAAAGTTTCAATGTCTGTATTCTCAATATTTTTACTTTATTAACATTTCCACTAAAAGTGCAAAATATATTTAAAGCTGCAGCAGCAATGTGATTTGTTTACCATGTCTGTATTTAAGTAAATTCTGTTTGGAAACAATGTTTGGCTCTGCAAAACGCAATTCTTTAGAAAACTAAATAATTCCCCCCCAGTTTGAATAAGGTGCATCGGATGTTGTGACTGGACCCTAAACATCTTTATCATTTCCCCCATCTATGTATCAAACTAAAACTCTTCTGTGGGACTCGCTACCTCATGTTATTTGTCTTTACTCAAAATATTTCTTATTTTTTACATTCCTGGCAGAAATAGGTTTTCTACAATGAAAGTTCATCAACAGTATAGAGTATTGGAAATGCTTTGAGGCCTTAAGGTAGAGGAAGTCCAATTCCTTTTTCAGACCCATACAGTAAGTATCCAGGGTATGGCTGGGGTAGGCTACAGCCATACCAAGAAATATCTTAGCCCCACCATGAAAGATTATGTTAAAGTTAGCAAAAAAAAAGTCAGCCGAGTAAATTGCACAGACAGCAGCAAGATTGATTTCAGTAGCCACTTGTCTGGAAATGCCGAAGACTAGAAACGGTTTTGAAAACTTTTTTTTTTTAAACATATTTGCATGATATGGGTCTCTCACCCATAATGCAAATATGTTGTGGTATCTTTACTACATCCTTGAATATAGAGTATCGTGCCCTACAATACAAATGTTTTTCCTTCTCTTTTAGAATTTTCGAATCATAAATCTATCGAGTAGAATAGTTCATAAATCTAATCGATCGATTCATGATTCAAAGATTATAAAAGTAGCGTAGACATGTGGATATTATCCGGCTGAAAAAACGTGCATTTATCTAACAGGTTCGTTTTCCACAGACCTTATTTAGAACTATTTTCCAAAATCCTATGGAGAAATCCCATTGCTTTTTTGTCAAGGGAACCTTATTATACATCCATGGAGGGACCATGTTCAGCTTACTTCCGGGTTTTAGGACGTGTCACTGCACCACTCGAAGTCCCGCCTTTCTACTAGTCAACTAGAAAGACTACAAATCCCGTAAGTGGTGTCATTAACGTTACACATTACACTCGTGTTACTCACCGAAACCTTAGAGGTTTCTCAATACTCAAATTTCCCCTCCTCGACTCCTCTCCTCGAGACTTGGTGCCGCTGAAGTATTATTTGAGTTATTTGAAATATTAAAGTAACGTGGTAGGGCAGGAAAGTTCAATCTGGTATATTCATTTTAATGTCACCTTATATAGAATATGTGTTAAACTTGTGATTTCTGCATTGAGTGACTTCTGCCTAGCAGATACCAAGAAGAGGCCCCTAGGGTCTCTCTGTTAATTATCAATAGTGCTTGCAATTAACAGGGGAAGTCCCAGATACATTTTCAGATAATGTAGTTAAAGTCTTGTAGAATTAATGTTTATCTCCTACACATCCTGCAGGCCTGGAGACTTGGGTCACCCAGCAGTAACCAAGATAAACGTCCTTTTGAGCTTATCAATAAAATGTATTCATTCCTAGTAAGCTGACTTTGGGGTGAAGGGAAGTTCAGGGAAGCCATTAAGCCACAAGAACAATTAAACTTCTGTTAATCAACCAAAACTCATGACTTTCAGGGGACAGGACATTCGGACCTATAACAAGGGTCACTTCATAGAGAATATGTGTGTGTATTTCTTACTGTGATCAGATGTCCTGTATAATCATTTATCAACTATTCCTGTATTGGTGTTTTATTTGATTCCTCGGCTTTTATTCTTTCATATGTGGGTACTGGAGGGCTACAAACAGTGTGGAGAAATTAGCTTAAACATGTTTTATTACTCTATGGGAAATGGAAGCAGCATGTCAAATGATCAGGGAAATCTACTTGTTTTAAATATATGTGTGTGGTTGATTACTTTGTATTAATAATAGCAGTATGTGTAAAGGAAGCTGGAAATATGCAATGTGAAACCTTTTATTTGAAATAAAGATTCTGCAGGGAATATTCTTAAAGAACAATAGCTCAAGTGTCTGGAAGAGCTGCAGGCTAAATGAGTGTGCGGTACTTTTTACTGCTTGAGATCAGAGCTGATGTTTTCCTCTTGTTATTATTGTTTGAGGTTAAGGTAACTCACATGTGTTATTTGTATAATCCAACTATAAAAAACTATATCTTAAAACTATCTTTATAAAATGCCAAAAGTATGTGAAACTTGCAAGGAGGGGTTTGTTATCTCGAATGTAAGGGTCGCCTCTGGCTCGCGCTGATTGGCTGTCTTTTCTAAGTGGAGGACCCCTCGGGGGGGGGGGGGGGCAGCCGCATAGCTCCTCCTGGGGTTTTGGATATAAGCCGATGCTTTCTTTAGACGAGCCTCTTCTTTTCTTCAAACTGACCAGATCCGTGAGATTGGAGGAAGAGCAGGAAGTACTTCCTTTGTATTTGTCTTTGTATTTGTATCTGTATTTTGTACTGTTACTGTATATCATTAAAGCAAGATTATTGTTTAACTTGTATTCTGGTGTTTCTTAATCCCTTCCTTTTCTACGAACTCACCCAGCTTAGCAAACGACACGCGGAGACGAGGTTGGTTCTCAACATCCTCCAAATCTCCAACAAGTGGTGACCCGACGTGTCTGAGTGGGGTGTTTTCGGGGAAGAGACCACCAGCAGCAAGCGGACGGAATAGTCCAGGGCTAAACATCTCGGCTTCTTCTGACAACTAACAACAGAGCTCTGACAATAACAGGTAAACAGATGCCAGTTTAATTCGAAATCTGTGATTTGACTATATTCCAAATTTTAGGGTTGTCAGACGAAGTTTACAGTGTTTTTATGGTAACAGTACAGATACATATTTTAGATAGGTAGGAAAGTTATATAACATAAAAGTGAATCAACGAGGTATGTAAGACGAAGGTGAAAGGCCCCGTACTTTTTTCAGAAAGGAGACGGCTGAAGACTCGTTGGGGGACGTCCAGTGACCGTTTTCAGACGGCATCCAGGAGACGAATCTGAATAACAATTCTTAGGTTCATAGGAATCGAAGTTGAGTTATAAGTAAAATCCAAAGGAGAGTAACGCAACCTTCAAAAAACAATTTTGAAGTGACCGGACCTCATTAATCCTTTGTTCTGTGGGGTTGAATCTATAAGGCCAAACGTCACGATAAAGAGTTCTGCGAAGCCTGGGGACTCCTCCATGTCAGCGTCACATCGTTGAAAGACGGTGTTGAAGCGCGCTGAGAGGCTTGCTAAACTTGTTGAAATAAACATCGGACAATAAAGGCTGAATAGACTGTACGGGGAATTTTTCTGTGAATATTTACTGGTCAGATAAAGAGGCAAAGTTTGAGCCTGCTGCTTCCAAAATCATTTCTCCCCTCAGTGAGGTGGAGCTCATTCCTGGTCGGGTGCCGCCATCTGGTGGCAAACAGGGTGTGGCACAGAAAGGACAGACTAGCGGTTCGAGTATTGCTTAATAGTATAGTTTGTTGGCTCCATCTGCTGGACGTATTTTGTAGTATCTCTTGCAATATTGCGTTAAACCTGGAAGACGCTTTAATCCAAAGCAACTCACAATAACTGCGTTTCACCAGGAACATACAATCAAAGAAGACAGGATCATTAAACTAATCAGGTTTTATAAGTGCCAAAACATTTCGAGTGCTACTCAACTGGCTTTCAATAAGCCAGTCCGCTGCTCCTATATAACTGCTTTACTGGTACTTTTCTGTTACTGCATTTATCACTCAAGGGGGAGTTCAAATAAATGTGTTTATACACTCAAACTATTTACACGTCTAGACAAAGCCAGGGCAGTTAAATAAATACAATTACTCCATTAGGAGTGACGACGAGCATTGTCCTGTATATCACAAATTACTAGTGAACACATATTAACCAAGTCAGATAAATACACGCGAAGTCAATATGGAAGGGCAGTTCAAAAAAAGTGATTTAGACGTCCCAATTCCCGGAAGTTTCCAAGAACAATGGGGACAGATTGAGGGATTGATTTTAAGTGGAACAAAACAGGGAGACAAGAAGAAGGCTTGTGCCGACCTTAGGTTCCTCCATGATAAAATGATAAAAGAAGATAGAGTGGGAGGGGATGACACTCTAGGTAATTTAGGCTCAGCTCTGAATCAGTATGAGCGACAGCTGGTAAAGAAACTGGGTAACCTAAACGAGCAGAAGCCCGGATTTTTTGCCCGTCAGAAACTAAAGGAAGAGAAAGAGGCGGTTGATAAATTAAGGAGGATTTGCCACAACGCAGCAATTGTCGGGAAGGGGATGATTGTGGTTCGCCCCCCAGTCAACAATCCCCCAGTCATGGTAGCAGCCCAAACAAAGGGGGGGGAGTTTCAACGCTCTAGTGACGTTGGCACTCTCCTGTTCCCCCAGGACAGTAGGGACGCATGCGTGCTGACACCACCACCCACAGATGACGACATACATCAATATGTTGCAGAACGTATCGCATTTTATAGGGATATGACTCAAAAGGACACCTCGGCCTCAGACAGGAGGAGACGAAATCTCAGCAGTGCTATAAATAACGGGTGCACTGCAAGAACGGCTAGTTCAGGAGAGGGGTCTCAGACAGGAAATGTAGGGGATCAGGAGGTCTCAATTCAATCCCCCCTGATTTATCCGGATTTATCCAGTGTATCTACACAACCGCCTCCTTACTCTTCCCCTGTCCCGTACGCACCCCCCAGGGATAGTCTACAAATGACACTGACAAACGTGGGCTCTGGGTCAGCCCAAGAACAAGCAGGTGTAAGGGGGGGTAACTTTAAAATAGTGGGTAATGTTTCGCTAACTCCTTTAAGGAAGACCTCCATTAAAAGGGGCGAGAGCAGCCCCACACCGGAAGAATTGATCGCCATTGTAGAAAAATATGAGGAGAGGGAAAGAGCTTATGGTGGTGCGGACCATCAGGATGGGGAGGGGGTCTATTGTCAGGAAGCGGAAGAATCATTGAGAAGAGAGAAGGAAGAAATAGAACAAGTACATCAGGACAGCATGAATAAAGGCCAGGAGGGCGGTAGCCAACAACAAGCAGGTGGGGAAGGGTACAGTGGAGGTTCTTCCGAGGGCGAGGGCAGTTTGAGGGACCTGCCGTTCCAAGAACGGCAGGCACAAACAGGCCATTACTACACCAGCAAGGGAGGGGCATCGGGGGATGAGAGGGGTGAGTGTTCCTCTGGAGCAAAACAGGGAGATGTCAACGGCAGGGTGTGCAAGAGCAAGGTTAAGTACATAAGTATGACAGGAACAATCTCTGAACTGACTGCTACACAGGTCCTTGCACTTCCCCGTATGACTTTGAGATCCCAACACACCTCAGAGGACAACACACCTCTTCCCTTTATGGTTCCAGTATTACAGGCTCCTTTGGTGGCGTTCCCCAATGGGAATACCGCTTACCACCCTTTCTCACTAGGAGATGTGCATGCACTGGTTGACAAAATGCCGCTACCTACTGAGGGAGGGAGACATTGGATGAGAAAGTTTGCTGATATGTCAGTAGGACAAACAATCTGCCTTGGTGATTTCAGGAGGATATTAGCACAACAGACTTCCAGCCATGACGTAAAGAGAGTTGAGGAAAGATCAGGAACAGTAACAATGAACGATAACCAGCCTATCTCTTCCAACAACATACACAGCTTGCTGAGCTTGGCAATGAGAGCACATTTCCCACAGACGGGAGGAGGTTACGGCTCACTCTCTTTCACGTTCACACCGGGGGAGGCCGCAGCAACCATGTTGCTCAGGTCACGCCAACAATACATAGTAGCTACTGACTGTAGTCCAGAAAATAGTGACCAACATATGCAGATGTTCCGTAAAGCAATATTGGCAGCAGTACCTGCCGAGATTAAAGCTCTTATGGAGGACAACCCAGAAGTTGATCTACTAAACACGCAGACATGGGAGCGTCATCTGGGCCATCATGTAGGAAAATTTAACAAACAACTTACAAAGAATAAAACTGAGGAAGAAGAGTTAAGAGTGCAACTACTCCGTGCTCAGCTAGAAATAGCCCGTAAAACAGTTCAAAATGAGAAGAAAAGTGCCAAACAGCTGATTGTTCATCCTGTGGGGCCGGCAGAGCAGGCACCGGGTCCGCAAAACCCAAAGGAGGGTTTTCCCAACCAAGGTCCATTCTATAACCAGCCCCAATACGGCTACAATAATGGTTTTCAGCAATGGAGGGGCGGGTTCAGAGGCACGGCTAAAGGTTTGGGAAGGGGTGGAACAGCTCCTGGAGTGATCCAATATCAGCAGAACGGGTGCTACATCTGTGGACAGGCCACCCACTGGTACAGGCGATGCCCACAGAGAGGGCGGGGACAGAGGGGGCAGGGACAAGGGAACAGAGCAGACATGCAGTATGTCCAGAAACCCCATGAGGCAGCCCCACAGGCCCAACACCAAGACCAGGGTCACGTTGCACCAAATATGATGGCTGCTCCCTATGGCCAGTTTGTCCAGTACGAACAAGACTGTTACCCACCACAATGAGGTCGCCCAGGGAACCCTGAATGTACGGGCCTGGCGGACCCTTACATGGACATGACTGTAGAACACGCGAAATTACCGTTCCTTGTTGATTCAGGAGCTCGATATTCAACTATCAACTCCCCCGTTTTTAACACATCCAAGTCCAGTAATACGGTCTCAGTCATAGGGTTTTCGGGAGGAATAGAGCAGGTGCCGCTCACTACGCCATTACCCACCAGAATAGCGGGCCAGCTATTTTTTCATCAGTACATTTTGGCACCCCAAAGTCCGGCTAACCTCATGGGGCGGGATGTTCTTATCAAAGCTAACGCCTCGATCCTCTGTTCCCCCGACGGACTAATAATATCATTCCCAAATGGCACTCGCCTCAATTGTTCACTGTCAACCATAAAGTCAGCTTCTCAAATGATGTTGGCCCAATCCACTGCAGCAGAAGCAACTCAGCAGGCCACTATATACTGGGGGTTGCTCGACCGGCCCCAAGACAACACGCCAGGACTATTTTCCATTTTTCAACAATGGAAGCCGTGGATTAACCTCCTCAGGCCTTATGGTTCCCCTCCAGATCCTCCCCATCTGACGCTGAATTATGATAGAATGGACGACCACATTTATGCATATGACGCAGAGGTGGCTATGTCCATTTGGGACGTAGCCACAACCAATTTATTTGTGGGACAAGCGGGGGTGGCTGCATCTGTTGAACTCACTGATGAGCAACTCTATTGGTACCGTATGTCAGCTGAAGCCACACCACACATTTCCTTAGCTATCAGGAGGGGCTATGAAGCCAGGGAACTTGGTCCTATGGTAAAGACACTGCTAGAAGTCGAGGATTGGGAACCAACACAAATAGCAGCACTCACATACTCTCCCTCACACAAGGCTTATGCTCTAAAAATCTGCACACAAGAATGCATCTTCATGGAGAGACACGAAGTGGAGAGACATCACGGTAGAGAAAAGACTGACCATTCATTTACTGAAGACATGTTGCGTGACCTCCCACCTGACCTGTGGGCATCTGACTCTCATGACGTAGGTTTCTGCTCAAAGGCTGCACCAATAACATTTGAAGTGAGTAGCACTATGCCTGTATATCAACCACAGTACCCTGTTAAACCACAGGCCAAAGGGGGAATCAGCAAGGCAGTTGAGGGTCTGAAGAGAGCAGGGGTGTTGGAACCCTCACAAAGCGAGTGGAACACTCCAATACTCCCGGTATCAAAACCTAGCGGGGAGTACAGAATGGCTCATGACTTAAGGAACATTAATGCTATTACAACTACAGCTCTGGTACCAGTGCCTAACCCATACACGGCTATTTGTAATATCACACCTGAACATACCTGGTTCACCTGTATTGATCTGGCCAACGCTTTCTTCTGCATACCCCTGGCGGAGAAGATGAGGCCTATTTTTTCATTTACAATGGGAGGGGAGAAACTACAGTACACGAGACTGCCCCAAGGCTTCAGTCTATCTCCAGGAATATTTAACAAAATACTCAGGGAACAGCTAGATGGCGTTTCATTACCAGAGGGGGTGGTGTTGATCCAGTATGTAGATGACCTTCTCATTGCAGCACCCTCCGCAGCCTCTTGTTTAGAGGCCACCAGGAACCTACTGGTTCGCCTCCATGCAACAGGGTTCAAGGTCTCCAAGAAAAAGCTACAATGCACCCGTAAAGAGGTGACATTTTTGGGCAGAGTTATCTCTCCAGCAGGTACGGGCATGTCAGCAACACATCAGGAGGTTATATTGCATCACCCAAAACCCAGGACAGTCAAAGACATGTTATCTTTTCTGGGTCTCACAGGCTACAGCAGACACTATATCCCAGAGTATAACCCAAGAACAGCTGTACTGAGGACACTGATCAATGAGAAAGGCATGCGCAATCTCACTGTCACACTGGACTGGACACAAGCTGCAGAAGCTGCGTTCATTTCTCTCAAACAATCCATGTCCCAGGTCACCTCTCTCGCCTCTGCATCCTATGCATTGCCATTTTTCCTTGATGTTTCTGAAAATGAGAACACAGTAAATGGTGTTCTATTTCAGAAAAAGGGGGGATGTAGGTCAATACTGATGTACATTAGTGTCACACTGGACAGAGTGGAGAACAGGGAACCTCCATGCACAAGACATGCAGCAGGTACAGCAAGTATCTTAAACAAAATTTCACACATTGTGATGAGACACCCTTTGACAGTACTGACAACACATAGCATTGTCTCTTTTGTGAACTCAAGTGCATTCACAATGACTTCCACAAGACAGACCAGGTTAGAGAAAACTCTGACGCAAGCACACATCACCTACACACATGAAGGAGTTAACAGCGCAGACACCATTGGCAGCGGAGAACCCCATAGGTGTGAGGAAAGAATCATCCAGGATGTGAAGCTAAGAATAGATCTCAGAGACGAGCCTATGCCACATGCAGAAAACCTGTTCACAGACGGCTGTTGTTTTAGACACCCCACCAAAGGGCTCCAAGCGGCCTACGCAGTCGTGAGTCAAAAAGCTGAGGGAGAGTTTGAAGAAAGATCAACAGGAGAAGTAACAGGGAAAGTCTCAGCACAGTTGGCAGAAGTAATGGGAGTCATTGCAGCATTAGAGCTATCAAAGGGAAAAGATGTAAACATCTATACAGATTCAGCATATGTTCATGGTGTCATACATGTGGAGATGCGCCAATGGATGCGAGCAGGATTTGTAACATCCACCAATACTCCCATCAAACACGAGAAACAGATCAAAAGGCTTGCAGAAGCAGTAATGTTACCCAACAAACTAGCTTTACTTAAATGTAAAGGTCACAGCACGGTGGACAACTATTTGGCTTGGGGTAAACTTGCAGCAGACAAGGCAGCTAAAGCCAGAGCAGGGTATATGCCCCAGTTTCAAATGCTGGTCTTAAAATCTGCTGACTTAATGCCTGCAGTAACAGATGATACTCTTAAAGAAGCTCAAGCAACAGGGTCTCCTCAAGACAAGACAGTATGGTTAGACAGAGGAGCTACCAACAAAGACGGGATATGGTACTCCCCAGATGGGAGACCAGTGATACCCCCAGGATGGATAAGATCAATGCTTAAAGAAGCACACGGCCCAACACATTGCGGCAAAACTCAAATGAACAGACACCTGACTCACTGGTGGCACCCCTACCTACCTGACATGATAGCTAATTACCTAGAGGAATGTGTAATTTGCTTAACCCATAACATCAGAGCCACTGTAAAACCGCACCAGGGAAAGTTTCCTTTACCTAAGATGGCAGGAGAAGAAATCATAATTGACTACACTGACATGATTGACAAAGTAAGAGGGTTCAGATACTTACTAGTTGTAGTCGATGCATACACAGGTTGGCCAGAAGCTATGCCATGCAGGAGAGAAGATGCAGACTCAGTGATCAAGTTCTTAGTCACTCATTACATTCCACTACATGGGTTTCCTAGGAAAGTGAGGTCAGACAATGGCAGCCATTTCAAGAACCACGACCTACGCACAGTAGAACAGTCTTTAGGACTAAGACACAGTTTTGGAGCTGTCTATCACCCCCAATCTCAGGGAAAGGTAGAAAGGATGAACCAGAACATCAAACAGAAACTCAGCAAAGCATGTGAGGAGACAGGCATGAAATGGTTAGAGGCCTTGCCTCTGGCTCTCATGTCAATTAGGAGCTCTATAAACAAAGGGACAGGCTTCTCCCCATTTGAGCTGACACATGGCCATCAGTTTCCTGGCCCAGGAGCCTTGAGTGTAGGAAAGGAAGTAGAGGTCCTGAGTCCGAAACCTTATTTCCAGCAGCTTAAGGGATTGGTGTCAGGATTTTCCACACAGGTTGCTGATGCCAAAGGGGGACCCGAAAAACACGAGGCCAACACAGCGGAGTTCGTCTGGCTGAAGGTCATCCGGCCCAAGTGGCTCAACCCCAGGTTCACCGGCCCCTACAGAGTGACCCAGCGGACCTCCCATGCTGTCCGCCTAGAAGGAAAGGGGGACATCTGGTACCACTGGAGCCAGTGTGCAGCGGGGAAATCACCTGGAAGGACCCTCGACGACATCCGGACGGACCTGGCTATCATCAACGCGGACATCCCTACAGCAGACGACTTGGAAGCAGGCATCAGCGGACTGGAGGAGAAGGACCTCGCGGACATCCCTACAGCAGACGACTTGGAAGCAGGCATCAGCGGACTGGAGGAGAAGGACAACAAGGACATCCCTACAACCGACAGCCCAGAAGTCGCCATCAGCGGGCCGGAGCACGAAGACACAGGACTTCACGGGAAGACAGAGGAACCTGCTCCCCTCTGATCAGGTTGCTATAAGCTACACATAGCACCTCATTTAATAACCCATTTTTTGAGGGAAGTGGTATCTTAACCCACAGTTTAAAGTTCTTTTAATAACCCATTTTTTGAGGGAAGTGGTATCTTAACCCACAGTGTAAAGTTCTTTTAATAACCCATTTTTTGAGGGAAGTGGTATCTTAATCCACAGGTTAAAGTCATTTATTAACCTATAAGAAGACTCCATTTATAAACCCAAATTTAGGGAGTTGTTTTCTAAAAAAAAATCTATATTTAAGGGATTTGTCTTTCTTTTGACCTCATGTAGTACTGACACAGGGACCAAAACCTCTCAGAGAACAATAGAAAATGTCTGAAGGAGCCCTGAATTTCCTGATAACCTGTTGGTCACTACTAGTGTTAGGAGTAATAATCTACTTGTTCGCCCTGCTGTATGTACATTGTAACCTTTAAAATCATGGTTGAGTGACCCAGTGGTTCACCGCATTTTTTTTAATAACTTGGGGGTTAGAATAGACGTATACTGACACTAGAAGGGTTGGAGCTCACAGTATAACTATGTATGGTAACTGGAAATGGTTGGCAGGATTAGCCCTGGTTTCTACTGTGATTGTCACCATTATTTTAATCTCATGTGATTCCATTGACCACCCAGACTCCACTCCTCCGCCAAATGAATCCGTAACTAGAGTCAAACGGAGCCATTATGAGACAGTAGTTACCCCAATGTCTCCTAGACAAACCTTCACTCTCCATGCAGGTAGTGATGGAATAATACAACTCGACTTGTGCAAAATTGCCCCCTGCAGAAGCCTCGACCGTACCTATTCCTACCTAGCCAAATATGTCTGCTTAGCCCCTGCGGTATGTAACAAAACCGTCACAGATACGGTTAAAGGTGCTCCTTACATTTACAGAGGCAGTACATACAGGACCAAAGGCGACCCTGCTGTGTCCGTCACATACACATACGGGTGCACCTGCGAGTCCTGGTCCGGTGTCCTAGCAAATTTGGGTCCTGATGACTGGGGATACATGCCACCTTACCGATCGGCGGAAATTGTTAGATCCCTCAAACATAGAATGAAAGTGATTAGGAGAAACCCAAACGTCCCATGCGTTGTCAGGTTTTGTAATCCAGTACGCATAACGCTAAAAAATGTAGTGCTCTCCGACGCTGGACTTTATGTCCTCGCGGTACATGCAGGGGGGGGTTCGCCACAAGGCCTCTTCGAAATTAAAGTTAAACCAAAGGTGGAACGAAACCTTCCTCGTGCAGCATCTAATATTAAATACCTGTCTAAAATTACATGTACGGATAAATGCACGGGGGATTATAGCCAACTTCAACCTCTAGACGTCATCCAAATGGCCACAGGATACACAGATGACAACCTATGGTTAAAATGGGTTGCCCAAACAGCCCAAGAACAAATGGCAGGGGATTGCCTAGCCTGTGCTACGGCCCGCCCGCAATTAGTCACTGACCCTGCGCCCCTGTTTCCCACAGATACCTGGGGGTACAACTGTATGTTACAACTGACTAGGATGGCCAGCCCTCCTAACTGTACCACCCTAGCCAAACTTTTCCCTCCAATTGATAATGACACTAGGACAGGCCCATTTACGCCTGACAAAGGCGCCGGTGGGTACACATGTTTTTCCATGGTTGAAAAGTCCCCACGTTTTGACCTAGGAAATGTCTCTACGGATTGGTGTAACCTCACCATGTCTAGCACTAATATAGGACATTGGGCCAGAGCTGGGCTCTACTATTATTGTGGGGGTCACCGCCTGTTCACCCGTATTCCCGAACTATCTGTAGGATTGTGTGCTATGGTGCGCCTCCAGGCACCCCTAATGTTATTAGGCAAAAAACTGGGGCTCACGGACCCTAAAGACACACTTAATACCAACCTAATCACTCGACGTAGGAGACACGCGCTGTCCAAACGCCACGCCCCGGGCTCCTTCGATTTGTCTGTCGACTCTCCCACCTACATCGATTCCATCGGAATCCCACGAGGGGTCCCTAACGACTACAAACTAGCTGATCAAATAGCTGCAGGGTTTGAAAGTTTGCCAATTATCTCTGCCTTCTTCCCTGTGACCCCTATCAAAAATGTAGAAAGGATCAACTATGTACATTACAACATACTCCGATTGGCCAATCTCACTAGGGACGCGGTAGAGGGCCTGGCTGAACAATTGGGTCCAACGTCCCTTATGGCAGTGCAAAATAGGATGGCGTTGGATATGCTTCTTGCAGAGAAGGGTGGAGTTTGTGCAATGTTTGGGGAGATGTGCTGCACATTTATTCCCAATAACACGGCTCCAGACGGTTCCGTCACAAGGGCTTTGGAAGGCCTTCGCACCCTATCTAAAACTATGCATGAACAATCAGGGGTACAACATTTCTTAGAGGAGTGGTTTGCTAACATGTTTGGTCAATGGAAAGGTTTAATAATGTCTCTTTGTATTTCTGTAGCTACTTTTATGGCCATTTTAATAACATGTGGTTGTTGTTGTGTGCCGTGCATCCGCTCCTTGTGTGTCAAACTTATCATTTCCACCATTGAAGGAAAAGCTGCTCCTCCCCCACTGTACCAAATGCCCTTGTTGGCATATGCGGAGGGAGAGGACGAGTATGATGATTCGGCAAACAAGGACACAATTTTTTAACATAGTTTGGTCTTTCTTAACTGTCATTGGAGGTTGTTTTCTGTTCCCAAAGGTTTAATGAAGGGGGACAGACACAGTATCAAAGAATGACAGTACTTTTGTTTCAAATGTCTTAGGTGTGTTGGTCTCGTGAAGGGAGACCAAAAGGGGGAATTGAAGTATTATTTGAGTTATTTGAAGTATTAAAGTAACGTGGTAGGGCAGGAAAGTTCAATCTGGTATATTCATTTTAATGTCACCTTATATAGAATATGTGTTAAACTTGTGATTTCTGCATTGAGTGACTTCTGCCTAGCAGATACCAAGAAGAGGCCCCTAGGGTCTCTCTGTTAATTATCAATAGTGCTTGCAATTAACAGGGGAAGTCCCAGATACATTTTCAGATAATGTAGTTAAAGTCTTGTAGAATTAATGTTTATCTCCTACACATCCTGCAGGCCTGGAGACTTGGGTCACCCAGCAGTAACCAAGATAAACGTCCTTTTGAGCTTATCAATAAAATGTATTCATTCCTAGTAAGCTGACTTTGGGGTGAAGGGAAGTTCAGGGAAGCCATTAAGCCACAAGAACAATTAAACTTCTGTTAATCAACCAAAACTCATGACTTTCAGGGGACAGGACATTCGGACCTATAACAAGGGTCACTTCATAGAGAATATGTGTGTGTATTTCTTACTGTGATCAGATGTCCTGTATAATCATTTATCAACTATTCCTGTATTGGTGTTTTATTTGATTCCTCGGCTTTTATTCTTTCATATGTGGGTACTGGAGGGCTACAAACAGTGTGGAGAAATTAGCTTAAACATTTTTTATTACTCTATGGGAAATGGAAGCAGCATGTCAAATGATCAGGGAAATCTACTTGTTTTAAATATATGTGTGTGGTTGATTACTTTGTATTAATAATAGCAGTATGTGTAAAGGAAGCTGGAAATATGCAATGTGAAACCTTTTATTTGAAATAAAGATTCTGCAGGGAATATTCTTAAAGAACAATAGCTCAAGTGTCTGGAAGAGCTGCAGGCTAAATGAGTGTGCGGTACTTTTTACTGCTTGAGATCAGAGCTGATGTTTTCCTCTTGTTATTATTGTTTGAGGTTAAGGTAACTCACATGTGTTATTTGTATAATCCAACTATAAAAAACTATATCTTAAAACTATCTTTATAAAATGCCAAAAGTATGTGAAACTTGCAAGGAGGGGTTTGTTATCTCGAATGTAAGGGTCGCCTCTGGCTCGCGCTGATTGGCTGTCTTTTCTAAGTGGAGGACCCCTCGGGGGGGGGGGGGGCAGCCGCATAGCTCCTCCTGGGGTTTTGGATATAAGCCGATGCTTTCTTTAGACGAGCCTCTTCTTTTCTTCAAACTGACCAGATCCGTGAGATTGGAGGAAGAGCAGGAAGTACTTCCTTTGTATTTGTCTTTGTATTTGTATCTGTATTTTGTACTGTTACTGTATATCATTAAAGCAAGATTATTGTTTAACTTGTATTCTGGTGTTTCTTAATCCCTTCCTTTTCTACGAACTCACCCAGCTTAGCAAACGACACGCGGAGACGAGGTTGGTTCTCAACATCCTCCAAATCTCCAACACCGCCCACAGGAGATGCGAGCGGAGGACTGAGGAGGGGAACCGAGGAGAGAGGAGTGGAAGTGTGACACTTGGTTCCTGCTTTGCTGTTGCTTTCTTGTACTTCACCAGAGTCAGTTTAAAATATCAATCAGCTTTTATTCTGCAAACCATGGAATAGACACACAGATCCACAGTTTAGCCACAGTATAGTGAGATGTTGCTCCAAAGCTAAGAATCCTCTAACACTGTTACGGCCCGTCTACACTACAGGCATCGAGAAATGCTTTCAACGGTTCGCCCATTGACTTGAATGGGGTGACGTAGAAGATTTTTAATCTTCGCCGAACTGCATTGTGGGGAGCATGGCATGGCTTTGCAAGCATCACGAGCACCTATCGGCATCAAAAGTTGAACAATGTTCAACTTTTGAGGCTCGATGCTCGGCATCAGCCAATCAAATCCTGTTTATGCAATTTCCGCCAGTACAAGTGCTAGCCAATCAAACCGCGTGTATGCTGATACTGCAGGTCTTGACTATTTTCCAGATGTCATAAAATGGAGGATAAATTACCATAATTTTCGGACTATAAGGCGCACCTGAATATAAGCCGCAGCAGCTAAATTGAATGATGTGTGTACATACAGTATATAAGCCGCACTGGACTATAAGCCGCAGGTGTTTTAATGTTTAATTACCATATGTAAGGGTTCGTGCACAGAGGGGATTGTCGGGAAAGAGATTGCTGTTTGAGGAAGCTCCCATTTATTAACATTTCAACAAACAAGTTGCATATTTGCATAACGTATTCAAGTGTTACCATTTAGTGCAATAGTAGCTACAGAACATGTACTGTGCTGTGTAAACTGTATCACATAGCGTTTCAGACACACAAACTTTTCAACTTTCAAACTTAAACGGTGCGCTCCCAGCGCACGTACCGGCAGTGATTTACAGCAGTGGTTTTCAACCAGTGGTACGGGGAAAAACTGTCTCGCTCTCGTAATGTCTGTCTGTCTTGCTCTCGTTCTGTCTCTCGTACCACTCTCGGTTCCACTTTTACTTTTGCGCGCTACCTGTCTCACTCTTTTCCGGCCTCCAGCTTTTCCTGCTGGAGCCCGCCGCTTAAAGGTGGGGGGCGCGGACCGGCCATAGAGCCAATAGAGTTAAAGGTGGTGGACCGTAACCTGTAAAATCCATAGATTTAGGAGCTCCCCTAGTGGCCGTTAGCTGTAAAAATCCATAGATTAGCCGCACCGTTAAATAAGCCGCAGGGTCGAAAAATGGGAAAAAGGCGTGGCTTATAGTCCGAAAATTACGGTAATCGTTGCCGTGGCAAGTGTCCCAGTCCTGTATTACTGTACTCTGTTCACCTACCGGGACCTAAACCGGAGGAACCAGGCATGGCGGGAGGTGGCAGAGACAGTTGGTGAAACTGGTAGGTTTTCAACTGTTGGGGAGTTTATATCCAGTTTACTTCGTTGAAGAAGCGGGCTTTTTTTTGCTTTGTATGCCGTATCGGGCGGGAGATTCCTGATTGGTTGTTGGTCGCCTTGGGCGCGAGAAATCGCCAAGCCTCAGACACGCCCAGCTTCAAGATTTTTTTATGCCTTTAGTGTAGACGGGCCGTTACAGTGATCGTATAGTGGTATCATTTGTTTAGAGAAAAAGGATTCTAAATACAAACAAAGAAACCCAATAACATTTATTACAAACATAAAACAATTTAGTTTGTAATTGTGACAATAAAGATTAATCAAATTACTTAGATGAACAGTATTCAATAAAAACATTTAACAGCTCAAAATAAACATACCTGCAAACCATGGAATAGACACACAGATCCACAGTTTAGCCACAGTATAGTGAGATGTTGCTCTACAAAGGAAAGTTTCACATCAGTGACGTAAATGCCACATGTACTCCACGACGTTAGTGGCTAACGAGTTCGCTGAAAAACGGCTCAGTCTCAGTTTATGTACAATTCTTTTAAAAAGTGATACACTACGGAATCTGAAGACATTTAGCTAAACATAAAATATAACCAATAAATGCAGATAGATTATACACAGAATAGTACACGTAGATCACAATTATTATTATATTACAACTGAGTGTGAACACAGCCACAACTCACCCAAAGCTAAGAATCCTCTAACACTGACGGATTCCCAAAATGCACCACATTCAGCGCAACACTATCTTCCGGCTGCGGCTTTTCAAAATAAAATAAAATGACAAAACTATGGCTGTAGTCCCAGTTTAACAGGATTTAATAAAACAAACATTCATTATTTACACTGTTGCATACACCCCCCTTAAATTATATTAAACTACAGGCAAATACTGAACATCATCAAGACAAGAGGGTAAGAAGAAAAAGAAAAAAATATATATTTGTGGTGGCTGTTCGAGGTGAAACCAAATCAAAGACACAAATTACAGTCGATACAAAATCCTCCCATAAGGAGTGAAAAGGATAGGGAGGTACCAGGCCCAATACTTTTCTCAGACCAGCAGAATATGCCATTTACACCTTCAAAGCATCTCATCTAAGGCAACACACATAGCATACCCACAAATCTAGAAACGCATACAAATACTACTCGGATGTAACCCATAAAAAACTGGTAGAATATCCTGACGGCTTAAACCTCAAATATCCTATGGAAGAATGCAAAAACTGAACTAGTAACAGATGAGGTATCTTCAACCTTCTGTGCTGCCATCTCATATATCAACTTTTTAGGAGGTTTGACATGCCTCCCACATCTAGTAGTGACTGAACCACCACAGCTCGCATGAACACTATGAGGTTGCGTGCAAATAGCATTGGTTTCATCAACAACTTCTGTGTAAGTTAAACGAGAAACACCAACTGAGTCTGGGTCAGTCAAGTCAGCAGCACTCACAGGGTCTGGGTCAGGTGGTAGAGTCACACTGTCAGGGTCGGTTGGTAGAGTCACACTGTCAGGGTCTGAGTCAGATGAGTGAGCATCAATGGCAGGGACTGAGTCAGGTGAGTGAGCATCACTGGCAGGGACTGGGTCAGGTGAGTCAGCATCACTGGCAGGGACTGGGTCAGGTGAGTTCATGAGCCAGTCCACAGTGCGATCGTAGCCATCTTCATTGTCCACATGCACAGAGACTTGACCTCTTCCACATTCCTCATCCCCATTATCTGAGTTGACAAACGAGGCAGGAGTTTCAACCTCGTCTATGAAAAGAAAGTCAACCGGGAGAAGCAGGTTCCGATGCACCTCTCTCTCTTTTCCAAATTGGGCATCTCTTATCCTGTACACGTTAATCCCAGCCCTCACCGACACAACATCATAGGGCGTAGAAACCCACTTGTCAGCAAGCTTTCTTTTGCCCCTCTCACCACGGTTGGCCAACAAAACTTGATCACCCACACCCAGCGGAGAACCCTTGACTTTGCGGTTGTAAAGCCGAGCATGACGGGCTTGCTCATTAAGGCTGTGATTTTGAGCAATCCTTGCAGCTTCACACAAGTCCTGTCTCAACTGAGAGACAAACTCATTATGGCTGACCACTCTTTCATCCTGAAGCCCATGCTGGAACACAATGTCAATAGGGAGACGTGGCACCCGGCAAAACATGAGGTAAAAAGGGGCAAAGCCGGTTGTCTCATGTACTGTGCAGTTGTAGCAAAAGGTCAGCGTCTGCAACACCCGGGTCCACCTGGCTTTCATTGTTGGGGGAAGGGTTCTCAACATATTCCCCAGCGTCCTGTTAAAGCGTTCTGTCACGCCATTACCCATGGGGTGGTAAGGTGTGGTGTGTGACTTTTGCACCCCCGCCACCTCCAAAAGGTCCTTAATCAGTCTGCTCTCAAAGTTGGCACCCTGATCTGAATGGATTCTCTTGGGGAAGCCGTATACACAGAAGAAATCATTCCATAACCGGCAAGCAAACATGTTTTGCAGACTGACTCCGACAGGGGAAAGCATGTGCCATTTTTGAGAAATGGTCAGTGACAACCAATACATCAACTGTCTTCTTGTCACCAAGTTCAGCTGTCCAAAAGTCAATGCACACCAGTTCCATAGGTTCGGATGTCTGAATGCTTTCCAGAGGCGCCCGGGCTTCGGGTTCAAGTGTTTTACGAACAACACATCTCTCACATCGTCGCACATGGTCATTTATGTCTCTTTCCATTTATGTCTCTTTCCATGCCAAAAAAAACTTTCCCTAGCAAGGGACATTGTTCTCGCACGGCCCTGATGACCAGCATTGTCGTGGAGGCCAAGGAGAATCTGAGGCTTGAGATCATCCGGCACAATGAACTGGAAAAGCTTTTTGTTCAGTCGATGGTATTCTGTACATAATTCCATTGTGGACTTTAAGCTTTCTCCAGTGTCTGAGGAGTTTTCTGACGCCGCCTGGTTCAGATGTTGCCTCGCGTCTGGTAGCTTTCCTCTTTTGATGCATATAGAACAGGACCCTGCTTATGGTCTTGTCTTGATCCTGGAGATTCAAAAGCTGGCTCTGAGGAATAGGAGTGGAAGAGTCTTCCTCAGGCAACTGTGGCAGTGATAAGTTAGCACTGGGTAGGCCACAATCACCATGAGCCCTCAATGCAGCTGACACTTCTTCTGAGCTGATGGAACTTCCCACGGGCTGGTGAACAGGCCCAGCACCACGGTCAGATGACGTAGACCGGGTGCCTTGGACAACCTGGCAGTTGTTTGTCAGCCGAAAAACATCCTGCACTGTGCCCTTGACAACTCCATTGACTTCCTCCAGTAGTGCAACATACTGTATGGCTCTTTCAACAAGCGGTAACCAACACATGACTGGACAAAAGGCTCACGGCTCAAGGCATCTGCAACAATGTTTTTAACACCCGGAACGTACTTAAGATCGAAGTTGTACGCTGCAAGCTTGGCCACCCACCTTTGTTCACAGGCATCCAAACGTGGTTTTGTCAGAATGTACGAAAGGGGGTTGTTATCTGTCCAAGCGGTGAAATGTCTCCACTTTAACCAATGGCTGAATTTGTCGCACACAGCCCACTTCAGCGCCAAAAACTCCAGCCTATGTGCTGGATAGTTCATTTGAGACCGGGTCAGCGTCTTACTTGCAAAGGCGACTGGCCGTTCAACTGTCTCACCAGGTGACACTTGTGACAAGACGGCTCTAATACCATCAAAAGAAGCATCAACAGCGAGGATGAAAGGCTCATTGAAGTTCGGGTGAGCCAACGTGACACCATGAGTGAGCTCACTTTTCAGAGTTTGTAATGATTCCTGACACGCAGGTGTCCAGTCATTAGACGTAAGAGCTGCTGGGGCAGAGGACTTTTTCTTGAATTTCTTGCCTTTCTTCACATGTGATTGAACTTGTCGGCCAGAAATGAGTCTGAACAGAGGTTTGGCCTTCGCAGAGCAATCGGCAATGAAATGCTGATAATAGAAGACCATGGCCAAGAATGACCTGATCTTCTTCCAGGAAGGCTTGACACCATCGCTCTCCATCAACTCTGCTTCCCCCACATCAGCAATGGTCTTCACTTTGTCAGGGTCTGTTCTCACCCCATCTGGACAAACAATATGACCCAGAAACTTAACTGAACTCTTCAAGAGATGACATTTCTTAGGGGCCAGCTTGAGGTTGTGATCTTTCAGACGGGAGAACACCATTTCCAGACGTTCAAGAGCCAGCTGTTCATTAGGGGCAAAAACCATCAAGTTGTCAAGGTAACAGAGTAAGCTGCTGAAGTTTTCATCTCAGAATATTGACAACATCATCCGCATGAAGGTTGCGGGACTGTTGGACAGGCCTTGAGGCATTCTATTGTACTCATGGAGGCCGAAGGGGTGACGAAAAGGCTGTGTACTTTTTGTGCTCCTCATGAAGTGGCACGTTGTAGAACCCAGAAGTCAAGTCCATGGTAGAGAAGAAGATATTTCCTCCCAGTGCAGCAAGAGCATCGGCTTGATGAGGCAATGGGTGTGCGTCTTTTATAGTCTTTGCATTGATCCATCTGAAATCAGTACAAATGCGCAGACTGCCATCCTTCTTCCACACCAAGACCAATGGGGATGCATACTCACTGTGAGATTTCCTGATTATGCCCTTTTCCTCCATCTCATTCAGTGTAGTCCTCAGCTTCTCATAGTGGCTTGGTGGAACCCGGCGGTAAGGCAAGCGAAACGGCCTCTCGTCCACAAGGTGTATTTTGTGGACAAAGTCTGTAGCCTCCCCACAATCCATCTTGTTTCTGGAAAAGATGGAATCATACTTCTCAAGAAGCTGAAAAAGTATATCTTTCCACTGCTCAGACACCTCACAACTCTCCAAGTCCAAATCTTGTAGCCCCAGCTTGTTTAGAGCGTCCTTTCTTTGTTCAGGGGTCTTTGTTGTCGAAGAGCACTTTGAGACACTATGGCTATTTACTGAAACCTTTTCAGCTGGGGGCAGTTGTTCAACTGCAACACATGGGAAGACATCTGCAATCTTACAGTTTCTCCTCAGAGTCACTGGCTCACTGCTTGGGTTAATCAGTTTGAGGGGAACCCACCTGTCACCCCACAGAGGTGTGACTACACGGCCAACCAACACATTTCTGGGCCTTGATATTGAGTTAGTCGTTTCAACAATCACTGTGCTCCCCACTGACAAAGGTGCTGATTCGGGCAATTATCCCCAGACAAGGTGTTCACACAGTGGTTCAAGAGTAACACTCTGCCTCAACTTCACTATGCCGATCTTGTCAGGCAGGGGTCCCCCACGCCATTTCTCAGAGTTGGAGAGCAGGGACAAAAATTGGCAACAATCATCATCTGCAATGTCAACTGGTGTAGCCAGAAGTCTCCAATAATCGTCAGACTTTTTCATCAGATGTATGAGAATCTTGATAGCACTACTACCAACAATCATGTCGTCTGTTTGTCCATGGATGACAAATGTTGGGATGAGCAACTTGAACCCATAGATTGTCACCTCCAAATCATAGACTGCGGTTGGGTAGATATGGTGACCACCAGCACCAACAACAACAATGTCATCAGCAGGACTTCTCTTCAAATCAGGGCATTGCTGCAAGAGGCGTGCAACTGCAGCTTCGCTCAGAGAGCATGACATAGAGCCACTATCAATCATGGTTTTCAGTGGAACTCCACTTGCAGCACTAACATTTGTGTAGAACAAGCTGTCGGATTTCTGAAATTTCTGCGTCATTTGGAAAATGACAGTCTTTCCAGACGGTGCAAAGGAACAAAGAGATTCATACAAAGACTCCAAGTCATAACTGTCACAGCTGGGAGGGTCACTATCATGATCCACACTGTCTTCCCTGAAGTGCGGACCCATTAGTTTTCCGACTGTGGGGGAGCCGCAGGCGGCACAGGACCAGGACAAGTAAGCCTAGAATCGTTTGGTGAGTGGCACTGAAAACAGAGTCTGTGGTCACGACAGTGGTTGAAAGTAGAGTGAGCAACGTCATGACAAACAGAGCAAGGCGTGTCATGCAGCCCTTCAATCCTGGGACGTCTTGGGCCAGACTGTCTGGCTGGACTCGACTGAACAGGCCTCTGCAGAAGCACCTTGTCCAGCATGCCAATAAGGTGTTCCAGGGTAGCAGAGTCTGTGGCATGTGCTTGTGGTGCACCCTGTTCCCCGGTAGGTGGCATGTGTGGCATAGGGGTAGTGTGCTGTGTGTTCACCCTTACCTTCTCTTCAGTTACCTTACTCATCCTGGATGTCTTCACTGAGTGATACTCATCTAAGATGTCCTGAACTTCATGAGCAGTCCATTTGTCCATCGTCTTGGACCGAAATGTCATAGAAAGCTCAGGGGAGGGACAGTTCCTTATGAACATTCGAGTTACTTCTGTGCCAGGACTATCAAGCGTCTTGCCCTGCTCTCTAAGACGCTCAATGGCAAGGTCCACAGCACGGTGCAGCCTGAGCCAGTAGTCAAATGCATCCTCACCTTTCCCAGGCAGTGTGGTGTAAAAGTCTGCTAAAGGGAGCTGTGAGCATGGTGCAGAGTCAAAGTGCTTTCTTAGGAGACCATAGATAGCTTCAGGTTCACGTGTGATGTCTATGTCACTGTTTCTGGTACCAAACCTGACCACGTCTTTTGCTTTGCCTCTTAGATGGGTAAGGATCTCCTCAGCCTGTTCCTCAGGTCTCAGGTTGTTTTTCCTAATGAAATCCCTCATGAGTTCCTCCCACTCTCTGACCGAAGTGAAATCAGAGCTGTCTCCTTTAAAGCATGGGGGATCTTTTAGCTTTCTGTGGGATACAAGCTGCACGTGAGAGGCACCAAGCACGTTTGAAGTCGAAATGTCAACATTTACTGGTGAGGTGGCAGTATTGGTCAGAGGGGCACTAAGAGATGGGCTTAGTTGAGTCATAATGTTCTGTACTACTTTGTGACTAACCTGCTGAAGTACATCTCCCATCTGATTAGCAATCTCAGTAGCAAGGGCATCAGGGCTAGGAATAGCAGTGCTTGCATAACGAGGCTCATGTAAAATGCCTACAGAGGGGCTAAAAGAAGGGGCTACATCCCTACTGGCCAAAGTGAACCCTGGCGTACCCTGACTATCCCCCATTACAATACCACGCCCACAAACAGGGGTCTCAAACATAGGAGAACCCAACATTCCCCTCCCCCTGCCAAAACTAGTTCCCCCCAGATTAAAAGTCATCACGAAATAATAAAAATAAAATAATGTGTCAAAGAATAGATTTCAAAATACTGCTGCTGGTTTATGAAGAACTGAATGGTTTAGGCCCAAAATACATTTCTGATCTCCTGCTAAATTATGAACCATCCAGATCTCTCAGGTCTTCAGGGACTGGTCAGCTTTCTGTCCCCAGAGTCAGAACTAAACATGGAGAAGCAGCGTTCAGTTATTATGCTCCAAATATCTGGAACAAACTCCCAGAAACCTGCAGGTCCGCTGCAACTCTTACTACTTTTAAATCCAGGCTGAAGACTTTTCTTTTTGTCGCTGCTTTTAATTGAACTATTCATATCTTAGACTGCACTGTAACTTTTATCCATGTATTTTTTCTTTTAATGTTTGATTGGCTTTTCTTTTTAATGACTGATTTTAAATGCCATTTTCTTAATGTCTTTCATTTTTTGTAAAGCACTTTGAATTGCCTTGTGTTGAAAAGTGCTATATAAATAAACTTGCCTTGCCTTGCCTAATAAAGATTTCATGTGACACATAAAATGGATTTGTTGATGGGAATGTATGTGAATAAATTAACTCTAGGTTAACGGTACTCTTGCTATCACTACTCACCGACACTATAAACCTTGTCCCTCATGCTAGCCCTGACAACACCGGTAAGCACACATTCATCTAGGCAGCACTGTTTTACGTGTCCTGACTTGTAGTGGTTCTCTCCTATCTACACTCTTGTCATCTTTGTAAAACGATATCAGACTGGTAATTGACACAGCCATGACTTCTAGTTCAATTCAGTGTGGCTAAAATGAAAAGCTTTGTTAAAATATGCAAGCGCGCGAAAGTCAAAGTCAGCTTTATTGTCAAAAATTCTACATGTGTTATACATCCAGAAATATCGAAATATCGTTTCCCACAGTGTGACATATACATAAAACAAAACAAAAAGGGCCTAGATAAACGTGGTACACATTAAACAAAACAAAAAGAGCCTAGATAACCGGGGTATACAGTTTAAAATGTTAATATATTTAAAGTGTTCAAAGTGCATTTTCAGTGCAAGTCAGTTGAAACGATCTTAAGTTGGGGTGACATTGAAGTCGTGCGACCCTGCTGCTGTACTGGCTTGTAGTTCGTCTATAGCATAGCGTTAGCATTTTGCTTCTAGCGACTAGATTTATGATTAAAAAATTATAAAAGTAGGGTTGACATGTGGAGATTATCCGGCTGAACAAAACGTGATCCCTCTCTTAAATGTGTGTCAACCACAGACCTTATTTCGAGCTATTTTCCAAAATCCTATGGAGAAATTGCATTGGTTTTTGACAAAGGAACCGGAAGAAGTTTACTTCCGGGTTTTATGACGCGTCACTGCGGTTCTCTATGCAGTGCGCAATAGCTTAATGTGAGCGGGAGCTCAACGTGGGCGGAGCTTCACAGATGACGCGTTACATCCTGTTTCCGGGGTAGCAGTTCTGTTCTGTTAATCGTCAGAGTACGATGGAGGTAAGTATCCCTAAATAAATGAACTATTGGTTTTTCCTGCGGTTTAAAATGTGTTGATTTTAAGTCTCACTTATTTGCTGTCAAATGTGCGCTGTCGCTACTAGTGTTACAATAGTTGTTATATGTTTCCACACGGACCCTGTTGAGGGGAACACACACCGGAGCAGGCATGCAGATGAAGCCAGGGTGTAAATGTTATGCTACGTTCTATGTAAAAGTTTAATTGTGTTAATTAAGTGTAAGCAGCTAAAAGTGCTTCAACCATCCATTCTTGTAATATGAGGGGCAAGAATGAAACATGGTGGCAGCGGAAATTGGAAACTTGGAAGTAAGAGAGCAGTACAAAAGAAGAAAAAGAAAACAAACTTTTGCTGTGCAGCTAACCAGCTAGCCTGTAGCTAATAACAAGCAGTGGGCTGGGGAAGACCAGTGGCGTAGCCAGGAATTATTGTGTGGGTGGGCCTGGAGAAATGTAGGTGGGCCAGGGGGAGACATATTAAGCGTGGGGTCTGAGCTGAAACTTCATTAATGATTTTAATGATTTTTTTAATGCACTAATAGAACATAAGCATAAATTAGCAGTGAAAATAAAACATAGGCACGGCGGCCTCAGAATGTGTGTAAAACTGACAGGGATGGGTATCGTTAAGGTTTTAACTTTTATCGATAGCGCTTATCGATCCGGTCCTTTTAACCAGTGGTGTAGTGGGCGTTGGACGCGGGGATACGCCGTACCCCCACTTATTTGAAGCATGATTTCCTTTTTTAATAGTCTAATACATCTAAAATCATTGCCAGTGTTATCAGTTGCAAGTGTGTGTTTGTTGTATTAATGACGAAAACATAATAGGCAGATTTCACAGTAATAAAAACGTAGCTCAAGCATTTATGCAACTTGATTTGAAGCGTATGTGTGTGAAAGGCAGAACCGTGTGTGTAGGGTGACCAGGTGTCCCGCACTGTGCGGGACTGCACACACAGCATTTTTATTATTTGTCCCGCGTCCCACACATTGAGACTATGTCCCGCATTTGAGTGATAGTCGCGCAGAAAGGCCGGATCGGTTCGCTGACAGCCGGCACCGCCCTTTATTATTATATTGTCTAAACGGCATCATGTAAGTTGCGCTGACAGGCGACACAGAGGTCTCACTGTTCTGTACAGCAAGAGAAACCACTGGGTCACTTTGTCCACTTCCAGCGACAGAAGAGCAGCTTGACTCAAGATCTTCATCACCTCCCACGGGGAGAAAACTCACAGGAAGCAGGAGATTCCTGTGAACAACTTTTTCCTTTGACGTCACAGGGTCTCTAATGCAGTACACATTGATTCCTGGCTTCACAGATATCACTTCATAAACTGTGGAAACCCATCTGTCTGCAATCTTTCTTTTCCCTCTCTCACCACGATTTGCAAGCAAGACTCTGTCACCAATAGTGAGAGGTGACCCTTTTGCTTTGCAGTTGTAGTTCTTTGCCTGACGCGCCTGTTCAGTCCGACTGTTCTGCCGGGCAATGTGAGCAGCTTCAGCCAGGTCACGTTTCGAGCGGGAATCAAACTCACAATGGTCAACAACAGCACTGCTAGAGAGGGGATGCTGGAACACAACATCAACTGGCAGATGTGGGATCCTCCCAAACATGAGAAAGAAAGGTGCAAAGCCTGTTGTCTCATGCTCAGTGCAATTGTAACAGAATGTCAGCATTTGGAGCATTTGTAGCCACCTGGCCTTGGAATGTGGAGGCAGGGCCCTTATCATGCCCCCAAGTGTTCTGTTGTACCGCTCGACAACTCCATTCCCCATAGGATGGTAAGGGGTGGTGTGTGACTTCTGGACGCCAGCTACCTCCATGAGCTCTTTAATGAGTTGACTCTCAAAATTGGCTACTTGATCTGAATGGATGCGTTTGGGGAAACCATATACAGTTGCAAGAAAAAGTATGTGAACCCTTTGGAATTACCTGGAGTTCTGCATAAGTTGGTCATAAAATGGAAGAAGCCACTGCTGTCCAGAAAAAACATTGCTCCACGTTTGAAGTTTGCAAAAGAGCACCTGGATGTTCATATTCTGTGGACAGATGAAACCAAAGTTGAGTTGTTTGGAAGGAACACACAACGCTATGTGTGGAGAAAAAAAGGCACAGCACAACAACATCAAAACCTCATCCCAACTGTGAAGTATGGTGGAGGGAGCATCATGGTTTGGGGCTGCTTTGCTGCCTCAGGGCCTGGACAGATTGCCATCATCCACGGAAAAATGAATTCTCAAGTTTATCAAGACATTTTGCTGGAGAACTTAAGGCCATCTGTCCACCAATTGAAGCTCAACAGAAGATGGGTGATGCAACAGGACAACGACCCAAAGCACAGAAGTAAATCAACAACAGAATGGCTTCAACAGAAGAAAATACGCCTTCTGGAGTGGCCCAGTCAGAGTCCTGACCTCAACCCAATTGAGATGCTGTGGCATGATCTCATGAAAGCGATTCACACCAGACATCCCAAGAATATTGCTGAACTGAAACAGTTTTGTAAAGAGGAATGGTCCAAAATTCCTCCTGAGCGTTGTGCAGGTCTGATATGCAACTATAGGAAACGTTTGGTTGAGGTTATTGCTGCCAAAGGAGGGTCAACCAGTTATTAAATCCAAGGGTTCACATACTTTTTCCACCCTGCACTGTGAATGTTTACATGGTGTGTTCAATAAAAACATAAAAACATATAATTGTTTGTGTGGTTTTAGCTTAAGCAGACTGTGTTTGTCTATTGTTGTGACTTAGATGAAGATCAGAACACATTTTATGACCAATTTATGCAAAAATCCAGGTAGTTCCAAAGGGTTCACATACTTTTTCTTGCAACTGTATGCAGAAAAAGTCATTCCAAAGTTGACGAGCGACCTGTTTAGCTTACTGATTTTTACACGGGAATGCATGAGACATTTTAGTAAAATGATCTGTGACTACCAAAACATCCACACACTTTTTGTCAGTCTGTTCAGCAGTCCAGAAATCAATACAGACTAGTTCCATCGGTTCAGAGGTGCAAATCCTTTCAAGAGGAGTACGGTCGTTAGGCTCAGGTGTTTTTCCAACCACACATCGGAAGCAATTCCTCCCATGATTGATGATGTCACGTTCCATTCTTATCCAAAATAATCTCTGCCTGGCAAGAGAAAGTGTGCGGGCCTGTCCCTGATGACCAGCTGAGCCATGTATGCCATTGAGGACTTGGGCCTTAAGGGAGTCTGGAACCACAATTTGGTGGATCGTCGTGTTCATTCGTCTGTCTTTCTTTACCTTGCACAAAATGCCATCCTTGATGGAGAGTTTGGGCAAGTGTCTTAGCAGTTTTGCCACTCAGCGAGACTCAGCAGCACGCTCACGTCTTGTGGGTCTCCTCCGGCGCTGGATGTAATAGAGAGCCCTGCCTATAACATCATCCTGTTCTTGGAGATTAACAAGTTCACTCTTCGGTAGAGAGGAAGTCTGGTCGACACCAGGAACCTGAAAAACAGCTGGTCCTGTTCCTCTCACTTGGCCGACACCTCCAGTGTCGTGTGCATCTAACAGTGCTGAGACGTCATGTGATGACAGGGACCCCTGAGAAGGAGACTGGGTGACGACTTCCTCATACTGATCAACAACCACCTGGCAGTTATTAGTACACCTAAATGCATCCTGCATTGTTCTATCCACCATCCCAGACATGTGGTTCAGTAAAAACGCATAAGGTTCAGTCACAAGACGGTGGCTCATGCACGACTGGACAAATGGCTCTCTACTTAATGCATCAGCGACCACATTCTTTGGACCAGGGATATAGTTCAGGTCAAAACTGTATGCTGCGAGCTTTGAAACCCTCCTCTGCTCACAAGCATCCAACCTAGGCTTAGTCAAGATGTATGTCAATGGGTTATTATCTGTCCAGACCGTGAAGCGTCGCCCTTTTAGCCAATGGCTAAATTTGTCACAAACTGCCCATTTAAGAGCGAGAAACTCAATTCGATGTGCTGGATAGTTCAGCTGAGAGTGGGAAAGTGTCTTGCTAGCAAATGCTACAGGTCTGGCCATCTTTCCATCAGGAGGCAACTGTGAAAGGACGGCCCCTATGCCATCAAAGGAGGCATCAACTGCAAGAATGAATGGAGCGTTAAAATCTGGATGTGCTAAAGTGACACTGTGCACCAGCTCATACTTCAATGTTCCAAATGCTTCTTTGCACTCAGCATTCCAGTCTGTTGGAGAGAGTCTGACATAGCATTTTTTAAACTTTGGTTTGTGGCCTCTCCCTCTTTTGTGTGGTGTGGCAGGCTCAGACACAAGGTTGAACAGCGGCTTAGCTTTGGCAGACATCCCTCAATGAAATGGTGGTAATAGAGAACCATCCCTAAGAAAGACCGGATTTTCTTAGCACACGGTGTTTGCCCATCTTGCTCCATCAAGTCAGCTTCCTGCATATCATTTATAACCTCCACTTTACTCGGGTCGGTTTTAACACCATCCTCACAAATAATGTGTCCCAGAAATTTGACTGATCTGCGTAGAAAATAGCACTTCTTAGGGGAGAGCTTTAAGTTGTTGGCAGCAAGACGTGAGAAAACCATCTGTAGACGCTCAAGTGCAACCTGTTCAGATGGAGCATAGACCATGAGGTCATCCATGTAGCATAGCAGACTTGTGAAGTTCTCATCCCCAAAGATGGACATCATCATTCGCATGAAAGTGGCAGGGCTGTTCGACAAGCCCTGGGGCATCCTGTTGTATTCATGAAGACCGAATGGGGAGGAGAACGCCGTATATTTTCTGTCATCTTCATGCAGCCCGACATTGTAGAACCTTGACGTGAGGTCCATTGTGGAAAAGAACACATTTCCACCAAGCGCAGCAAGGGCATCAGTCTGATGGGGCAATGGATGTGCATCTTTTACTGTTTTTGCGTTCAACCACCTGAAGTCATTGCAGAGGCGAAGGTCACCATTTGGTTTGACAACGAGGACAAGGGGTGATGAGTATTCACTCTGAGATTTGCGAATGATCCCTAATTCCTCCATGTCATTCAGAGCAGTCCGTAGCTTGTCATAGTGGCATGGCGGAACCCGCCTGTATGGAAGTCTGAAGGGCTTGTCATCAACCAGGTGTATTCTGTGCACAAAACCCACTGCCTCGCCACAGTCCATTTTGTGCTCCGAAAATGTTGATTCATACTGCTCAATGATTTTCATCAGCTTATCTTTCCACTCGAGAGAGACCTCACAAGATGAGAGGTCCAAATCCTGCAAACCCATGTCACTCAAGATGCAGGACATCTCCTCCTCTGACCTTGGCTCAGGCGACGGGCTGTGTGTGTACTGTGCACTGGATTGGACGTGAACTGGATCTGGTAAATCTTGCACTGAAAGACAGGGGGACACATCAGCAACCTTTGCATTCTTTTTAAGGGTGAGTGGCTTTTCAGTGGGGTTTACAATTTTGACAGGAACCCAGCCATTTCCCCATAAGGACCAGACAACCCTCCCCACCACAATTTGTGCAGGTCTGGCTTTTGACTGGGTGGGCTCAATGATGACTGTACTCCCTACTGCAGAGACATCAGACTCAGGTACTTTCGCCCACACCAAACTTTCAGACATTGGCTGCAGAATTACACATCTTTTCAGTTTTGCCGTGCCAATTTTGTTAGTCACAGCTCCACCTTTGCATCCATCTGAGGAGGACAGCAGAGACATCAACTTGGGCAAACTATCATTCTGAACACTTGTCACAGGAGATGTGATATTTTGGCAACTTACAGTTTTTTTCATCTGCGAAATGAGCCACTTGATGGCATTGCTGTCGAGAATCATTTCATCAGTCTGGCCTGGCACAACTAGAACAGGAATTATTACCTTATAGCCATAAACTGATGCAGTAAGATCATACATGGCAGATGGAGTAACAAGGTGACCACCACAACCAACTATGACAAAGTCTTCAGCTGATTTCCTTTCCATGTTAGGGATAGATTGTGAAAGTCTTCTGTCAGCTGCCTCACTAATTGTACATGCCATAGATCCACTGTCCACTAATGCTTTGAGAGCATGTCCATTATCGGTGGTCACAGCCGTGTGGAATAGACTATCAGTCTGCGGGAGTCTTTGAAGCCTTTGTACAATCAGTGTCTTATTTGATGGCACCATGCTGCTGTAGGTGTCATACAATGTTTCACAATCATCAATGTCTTTCATACCCAAGGTGGGAGGCTCACTCACATAATCTGCACTATCCTCCCTCTTGCGCAGATCATTCAGTTTCCCTGCTGGTTGTAGTGAGGAGGACGTCTCCCCTCTGGGCAGTCACGTCTTGGGTGGCCAGGTAAGTGACACAGGAAGCAAAGTCTGTTCTCTCGACAGTGTATGAAAGCAGAATGAGAGCTGTCATTACATATAGAACAAGGCATGTCCGTAAAGCCCTCAATCTTTGGTGGCTTGTTGCTAGTATGTTGCCTCCTATTAGCTTGAGCATACCCAGGGGCCTGAAGCAACACCTTCTCCAGCATGCCAATCAACCTCTCGAAAGCAGGGGTGTCCTGGCTCACAGCTTGTGCCTGTTTGGGAATGTCTGACACTAAAGCAGCATTAGTGCTCACCTCAGCTACATTCATGTTTATCCTGCCTCTCTCTGTGGAAGACCTCAGTCCCTTCTCTAAATGGTATTCATCTAGCACTTCCTGAACTTCTCGTGCTGACCATTTATCAATTGTCTTGGACCTAAACGTAAGAGCTAAATCTCTGCTGGGGCAGTGTCTGATGAACATACGTGTGACTTCAATACTGGGATTATCAAACACCTTACCCTGTTCCCTAAGACAACTGTCAGCCACATCGACAGCTCTGTTTAGTCTGAGCCAGTACTCATATGGTTTCTCTTGTTCTTTTGGTAGGGTGGAATAAAAGTCAGTCAGGGGCACAGAAGAGCAATGGCTGGAGCTGAAATGTTTGCGGAGGAGTCCATAGATGGCCTGCGGGTTCTCTTGGACATCAATTCCACTATTTCTTATCCCAAACTTCACAACATCCTTTGCTCTGCCCCTCAGGTGAATCAGAATTTCTTCAGCTTGATGCTCTGGCTGGATACTGCTTTTCCTGATGTAATTTCTCATCAAATCAACAGGCAGTGTGTCTGAACTCTCTCCTCTGAACACAGGTGGGTCTTTAACTCCTCTCTGAGTGACTAGCTGGACTTGGGAGAGATCCAGTGTTTGGCTGGGGAGTGTGTCTTTTTTAATGCATGTTTCTTCCTGACTCGTGTGCATAGCAGCTGTAGTGTTAATGCGTGACATAATGCTATCAGCTAGCTGCTGTACAATAGTGCTCATTTGGTCAGCTAGTCTGACATCATCAGGAGGGTTGGGGACTGATGTGCTAAAACACTTTGGTGTAGATAACTGTACTGTATGCTGGATGGAAGGTGTCATCACATCTCCACTTCTGATAGGACTGTGCACTGAATCCCCATCAAAAGTTTTCCTATCCCCCACCTTAAAGTCACCTAGTGGAAATGGAACAGGTGTGCTACATAGTCCTCTACCAACATTGAAAGGAGTCATTTCAAAGGTATTAAATCTACTGGAACTCATGTTTCATCGATAGTAAACCAAAATAAAATGACAAGTTCAAAAGAATAAGGCTTATACATAGCCGTGGGAACATGTTTCAAATGGGGGGTGCTGTGGGGATGACACCAGGGCTGGTTCCGACCAATGTGCTGCTAGACAAGATTTTAGCTGGCAATGAAAAACCTCTACAAAAGACCAATACACTGCAAAAAGAGAAATATATTGACATGGTGCACAGCTTATATAACAAGGCTTCAAATGTATTATATATTGTTTCAATTGGGGGGGTGGACTTCACATCCTCTAGGGGGGTCCGGGGGTACCCCCCCGGGAAGATTTTTTTAACATTTTAAAGTAAAATGCTTCAATTTGGTGCACTTTGAGCACCCAATTAGAGACTGATCTAGGGGGTACAACTCTAAACACCCATATGAAAAAGATCGGTTTGCATTTTATTAATCAAATAAGTAGGTATGTGAACATTTCCAATAACCTACCATAGCCAATAACAAATACATGTAACTTATTTTATTTGTGTTGTTCATTCATATCTTATTTGACCAGTTAACATTTATTTATTTATGTATATTTTAAAATCTCTCCAGTTTTAAACGATATTTTTGGTTTACTGTCCTATAGTATACATTGGAATGATTTCAAACCTGTTTTTATTTATCATAATAATTATAAAGGTGTGCCTTGGAAATATTTGTTTACATAAATTGTGATCAAAACGTTTGAGACCCACTGAGATAACTTAGACTAAAGTGAACTATCTAAGCCCTCAGAGTCCTTTACCTCACTGAGGCTCTCAGTCTGACAGGAGAGGACCCTCCCTCCACATTATTGTAGAAACAGCTTCTTATATCCGTTAGCGCAGCAGAAGCTAACAACAATCCCCGCCGGTACCGCGGTATCCCCTCTCTCTATCTCTCTCACTTTGGCTGTGAGCTGCGGGCGCCTGCTAAGCCAACATCCCACACTTTCATCACTTACAGCGCCCATCGTACAGGGCAAATGGAAAATGTAACCGGGGTGAAAAGGGTGTTATCTTTACTTAATTATGAATGTTGTTACATCAAGGCTGATTTTTTTTTTTTTTTATCATATCTTGTGGAAGTGCAGATCCCCTGTCCTCCACCAGGGGGTACTGCAGCACCCTCAGCACCCCTACTTCCCACGGCCCTGGGCTTATATCAACAAAATAAACCTGAGAGTCCAACACACTGAAGGAATTGAAGCTCCAAAACGTTGCAGCGGCGAGAAGACATCCACCCTGGTCCGGTGAAGAACGGGTCACGGCACCAATGTAACCCCCGGTGTAGTGTCCCCTCGGCAACAAACCACTCAGAGCTGGTGAATACTTTGGTTTATTTCACTGCGTTTCTGCGTTTGAATTAGGGCTGGGCGATATATCGAGTTTACACGACACATCGTGGATTGCACTACATGCGATGTCGTAAATGACCAAATCTTGAACATCGAGTATTACGGCCCATCTACACTACAGGCATGAAAAAATCTTGAAGCTGGGCGTGTCTGAGGCTTGGCGATTTTTTGCGAGCAACCAATCACATGAATCTCCCGCCCCCGACATACAAAGCAATAGCAATGTTAAAACGAAGTAAACTGGATATAAACTCTCCAAACAGGCGAAAAAACTATCAGTTTCACCCACTGTCTCTGCCACCTCCCTCCATGCCTGGTTCCTCCGGTTTGTATCCCGGTAAATAGTTCCGGTCGTAAAGAACCGGCTGATTTGCTACCGTAATATCTCGTTTGGAATATGAGGAAATGAACTGCGGTCTGGCTCTCCCAGCTCGCACGCGGTTTGATTGGCTGAGCTTGCACTGGCGGGATTTGCATAAACGGAATTTGATTGGCTGATGCCAAGCATCGAGCCTCAAAAGTTGAACATTGTTCAACTTTTGATGCCAATAGATGCTCGTGATGCTTGCAAAGCCATGCTCCCCACAATGCAGTTCGGCGAAGATTCAAAATCTTCTACGTCACCCCATTCAAGTGAATGGGCGAAGCGTTGAAAGCATTTTTTGATGCCTGTAGTGTAGACGTACCGTTATGTTGTCAAATCAATTTCCCGCCGCGTCCAAAATGAGCTCTCCTTTCTCCCTCATGCGGCCCGTCTACACTACAGGCATGACAAAATCTTGAAGCTGGGCGTGTCTGAAGCTTGGCGATTTTTTGCGAGCAACCAATCACATGAATCTCCCGCCCCCGACATACAAAGCAATAGCAATGTTAAAACGAAGTAAACTGGATATAAACTCTCCAAACAGGCGAAAAAACTATCAGTTTCACCCACTGTCTCTGCCACCTCCCTCCATGCCTGGTTCCTCCGGTTTGTATCCCGGTAAATAGTTCCGGTCGTAAAGAACCGGGTGATTTGCTACCGTAATATCTCGTTTGGAATATGAGATAGTGATGTGTCGGTCGCGAACGAGCCGATTCTTTTGAACGGCTCTTTGGTATGAACGAGGGGAACCGAGTCGTACTTGGTGAGAGCCGTTCTTGTTATCGTTCAATTGTTAGTCCGCACTCACTGCCTGCCAAAATCCACTCGCCTGTTAAAAAGCTTGATTTTGTTCCCCAAACGTATTCTGTGAAGACCCGCCCCTACTCTGATTAGTAGGTTTCAGCAGGAGGAGTGAGATGGGGTGGGTCTTAACGGAATACGCGAGAGAGAGAAGTCATAACAAGTGGTAGGCTACAGGACAGGTAGACGACGTGTTTTTCGGATGGAAAATGAGCCAAAGGCGAAAACGCAGCAGCATTTTGATGCACTTCAACCAAAAAAGCGCACCATTTGTAAAGGCAAAATATCCTTTAAAGCAGGGCCAACAAATGATCTCCATCGCCACTTAAAAACACAGTATCTAATATTAAGAGTTGCGTGAATTTCATTCAAGGCAAGGCAACTTTATTTACTTAACACATACGGAGGGTAAATTCAAAGTAGTACATTCACGGACATGAATGACATGGATATTATGGCGCCACCTTGTGTCGTGTTTACAAAGCAGATTATTGACATTAGGTCTGGCAATACAGTCAATCATTATCCTGGTGATTATTTCACAGACAAACCAAGTAACCCCGCCCAAAAAAACGGCTCTTTTGAACGGCTCTTTGAAAGGAACGGAACCATGAGATCCGGCTCCCTTCAAAGAGCCATAAATCCCATCACTAATATGAGGAAATTAACTGCGGTCTGGCTCTCCCAGCTTGCACGCGGTTTGATTGGCTGAGCTTGCACTGGCGGGATTTGCATAAACGGAATTTGATTGGCTGATGCCAAGCATCGAGCCTCAAAAGTTGAACATTGTTCAACTTTTGATGCCGATAGATGCTCGTGATGCTTGCAAAGCCATGCCATGCTCCCCACAATGCAGTTCGGCGAAGATAAAAAATCTTCTACGTCACCCCATTCAAGTGAATGGGTGAAGCGTTGAAAGCATTTTTTGATGCCTGTAGTGTAGACGTACCGTGCAGGCACACACGCAGGCCCCGTCTAACTTGCACACAAACATTACACACATGCACAGTGACAGAGAAGGGCTCGACATTATAAATGGCCCGCTGGCTCGGAAGCACTATCTAGACACCCCGGGCCATCATAACGTACTTTCCACTTGCCCGCTCGGGCCACTAAAAATATTGCTTGAAAAAAATAAAATTGTCCTGTGGTATAGGTATTTTGACAAGCAATGTTGTTAAATTGTTTTCGTTTATTACAACATAGCGTTTTGTGAGGCGGTTGTCGTTGTTGGGTGAAAAGCAAACAGCTGTTTGCTGCGGAGCCAGCGCGAGCAGGCTCCCGTTTGCCCGTGAGCGTCGGGCATCTTCAAATAAAAGAAAGTCACCGGAGGAGTTAAAGGAGAGTGACAGGTAGCATGAGAAGAAGAGGGAGAGAAAGTTTCAGCCAGCTTGATCGATGGAGTTGTTTTCTAGTGGTGCAGTGACGCGTCCTAAAACCCTTTTATAATCTATTGATTAGATTTATGATTCGAAAATTATAAAAGTAGGGTAGACATGTGGATATTATCCGGCTGAACAAAACGTGCATTTATCAAACAGGTTTGTTTTCCACAGACCTTATTTCCAGCTATTTTCCAAAACCCTATGGAGAAATCCCATTGCTTTTTTGTCGAGGGAACCAGCAGCTTACTTCCTGGTTTTAGGACGCGTCACTGCACCTCTCAATATGATGCCAATATAAACAAGGTCTTCTGTCGGCTCTGTACATCAATGCCGACCTATGCTGACAAGTAAGTGAAGAGTAGAAAATATAAAAGGTATTGGCTATAGGGAAATGTCCCAGCAGTTAAGGAGAATGAAGGTTCTAATCTAATCTAATACATAGCCATTACATGTCTAACTCCTGATAATGACAGGAAGACAGAAAACGCATTATACTAATAATAATAATAATAATACTCATAATAATAGCGTTAGAAACGGAAATGGAGTCGAAAGATAATCTTTCTCTCGCCATTGACTTCAATACATACTTTTTCTGAAATAATTAAGGTCCCCTGGAGGTCCACCGGAAGGGGAGGGACTTCACCTCTCTATTACGCTACTTCACTGTGACCGGTCAATTGCTTCAGTGGGAGGGACCAAATGCAGCTATTTATACCAGCACAGACACAGTATGTTTAGAAGAAGGTGAAACCTTGAAGAGAGAAGCATTTCTATCCAACAGAAGCTGCATAGTGTGAGGAGCGAAGTCATTTTACTTCAAGAAAATATGAAGTGGCCAGCGATTTTTGTCTTGCTGAGCATATGCTTACAGGTAAAGTAACGGACTAAAATGTGTTAATAGTCATTTTGCTTATTTCATTTCAGGCTCAGAAATCCTGTTTTTAAAAAGGAGTGATACAATGTTACAGTCAAGTAGTAGGAACTTGAATGTCATATAAAACCATAACCGTTTTAATATTTTATTATCTACATTTGCAGGCTGCAGCACGAGGTATGTATTTTATATTTTACCATAACTACACTGCAGATGGTAATATCATTTCCATATGAGAATGAAAGGACACAAAATATTGATGGTAGGCTATATGTATTTCTCAGGGTGTAAAAAAGTAGGCTACTATAAAGATGCTCTCTCTCAGATATCGAAGTATCCGTGTTCTCTGCAACATCGAAGAGCGTGATTCTCAGATGGACCAGGGTCTACGGAGCCAGCTCATACAAGGTCATCGCCGCCCCCCAGAACTCCCCAGGCAACCCCGTTGGTTATGCCGTGTTTGGTCCACACACAATGATGGGCACCATCAACTCTCTGTCCCCAAACATCATGTATACATTCACAGTTGCAGCTCTGGATAATGCTCAAGAGATACTAAACATTGGAACTATCGATTCTTCCTCAGGTGAGGTAACCTTGTGATGTTAAAGCACTTAATTGAGTGTTTTATTATTGTTTAGTTTCATCACACACACACACAAACGTTCTGGTGCATTTGTTTTAGTTAAGCTAGTACAGTAGGCCTACCGTTTTATTCTGTGATATTCGGGCAAACTAATTATATATCTCTCTCTCTCTCTCTCTCTCTCGTGTGTATATACAAAAGTATTGGGACACTCCTTAATCATTGAATACAGGTGTTTCATTCAGTCCCATTGCCACAGGTGTATCAAATCAAGCACCTGGCCCTGCAGTCTGCCTTTACAAACATTTGTGAAAGAATGGGTCGTTCTAAAGCACTTTGAGCACCAGGAAAAGCGCTTTATAAAAGTAATTTATTATTAAAGAGCTCACTGAATTTGAACGTGGTACTGTAATATGCCACCGTTGCAACAAGTCAGTTCGTGAAATGTCTTCTTTCGTAGATATTCCACGATCAACTGTAAGTGTTATTATTGCAAAGTCTAAGCGTTTAGGAACCACAGCAACTCACGTAAAGATCACGTAAAGTTACAGATCGGGGGCGCAGAGTGCTTAAAAGTCGCCAAAGCTCTACTGACTCGATAACTGCGGAGTGCTGCCACTGAAGTGCTGCCAGAGCAGTGGAAACGTGTTCTGTGGAGTGACGAAACACGCTTCTCTATCAGGCAGTCTGATGGACGAGTCTGGGCTTGGCGAATGCCAGGAAAACGTTACCTGCCGGACTGCATTGTGCCAACTGTAAAGTTTGAGGGATAATGCTGTGGGGTTGTTTGTCTGGTGATTCTTAATGCTTCATCTTACCAAGTTATTTTGGACAATTCTATGCTTCCAACTTTGTGGAAACAGTTTGGGGAAGGCCCTTTTCTGTTCCAGCATGACTGTGCCCATGTGCACAAAGCATGGTCCATAAAAGCCTGGTTGGATGAGTTTGGTGTGGAAGAATATGACTGGCCTGCACAGAGCCCTGACTTGAACACCTTTGGGCTGAACTAGAATGGAGATTCTCCAAAATCTTGTAAAGCCTTTCCAGGAATTAATAGCTGCAAAGGGGGGGACCAACTTCATATTAATGCCCAAGAATTTGGAATGGGATGTCATAAAAGCTCCTTTAGGTGGCCCAATACTTTTGTCTATATAGTGTATGCACATTACAGTCAATGTTTTTTTTTAAACATTTGTTATCTGAATAACTAATGTAACGTGTACATTTTAAAACACTTAAATGGTAGTTTGATGATGAACAGAGGAGCACAGAAGAGTCACTGTTAGTTCCTCATGGTTTAAATAAGCCTTTCTTTAAGCAAATAGTTTTATTTTATTACATTCAGCATTCAAATTGACGTACTGTTGCAGACACAAAATAAATAGTTTGCCCTGAAATCTGTGGGTAAAAAGATGGATTGCATTGCCAACTATCGCTGAGAAGGTGTAGTATCTCGTCAAACTGTATTTCTTGTGAATCTTTTAGCTCCTGAGGTGATGGATCCAATCCTGACGGTGAAGTCGAAGGACAGCAAGACTTTTATCGTGTCTTTCAGCTTGAAGACCGGGGTGACATCTTACATCATACGATTGCAGAATCCAAACCGCTTCATCAGAGAAAACATCGTGTCCTCCTCCCCCGCTGAGATTGAGTCTCTCGACCCGTACACAGAGTACTCACTCAGCATCATGTCTGTGAACAGTGGAGGCCAGAGCCAGCCATCTTCACCTGTGACTGCAAAGACAGGTACTGTTGTAGTGTTTGTGTCCATAATTCAAGATTGAGAAACAAAACTTCAGAAATGTATTCAGTGGGTAAACAATTAAACCCCAAGGGCTGGATTATAGCAATGAGTCACATATTCAGTAAGAAACAATATGTCCTGTTCTTCTCAGTCTCCATACGCTGCAGGAGTCACTTGTTCTCCTTCATTGTCTCTTAGCAGAGTATACAGTCCTGTCAGGGAATGTATACACATTATCTTCAGTTTTTGTGCAAAAAGAATCCAGGGTTTTTCTTGCCGATCAATGCCTTAGGGTCTTTCCAGTAAAGACGGTAAGTATACCGGACCCTTCTCTGTTAAACACAATGGGAGGACCTGATCCTGAGAACATGGCTGGCACCTCTCTACTCCATCCACAGGGGACTATCTGATCCACATAAGTACAAAATAACATGCTACAGGCAGTCTCATCGTTTTTGTTCGCCGTTTGCCATTATTCACCTCTGATTTAATTTCCCTTCCTTGAATGTAGGTTTCTGTTTATGTAAGATTGAGAATAACTACACTATAGGTGGATATATTTATACATCCACCATTTTTCAAAATTATAACCGAAGCTTTCCACTTGCATGTTTGAAACTAAAAACAACTTTTTTTACATCTAAATTCAAACATGTGAGATTTGATTGCTCACTTATTCAGAAACAACATGAAAACTATGCTTTTCATTTTTTAGTAGGTGCATAAAAGTCTGTGCTGATACTTGGGTGCAGCCCATATTCTGACATCACTGCTTGGATCTGTGACTGCTGACAATAAAACAAAATTTAAAAAAATGGATTCACAAAAAAGTAAGGGCTTTACTAGGACTTAACTGCTGTAAAACATGACAAAATATATTTATTCCCTTAAGACTTGGCTTCAAAAGCATACATCTTAAATGACTAAGTAAGCAACAATCAAAGTCAAGAGAAACATATTCACTCAAAGTACAGTCGCCCTAATCGCTTCATTATGTTAAACTTTGTCCCCCTCCACAGTGTTGCCCCCTCCTCAGCTCTCTGCCTCCTCTCCCAGCAATGACAGCATCACTGTGTCCTGGGCTCCTGTTGCCAACGCTGTCCAGTACAGCCTGTCTCTGTACAAGTTTGGCTGGAACACCACCTTCATCAAGCACAACACTTCCAGCACCAATTGGATCGTCTCCGGCCTGGATATGGGCTCAGTCTACGTCATAAAGGGTTTCGCCTGGGACCCCGAGGGCCGTCAGGGAGAGGACAGTCAGTACATCAACCAGATGACAAGTAAGCGTGCACTGAGACTCTTTTCTGTGTGTGGGAAATACCCATGATTGCTCCTACAAGTATATAGAGTCCATGTGCCTTTTTTTTTTGATCATGTAAGAAATATTACACGTGTAGAGATGAGACACAATATTAACTAGGCTTGCAATTTCAAATGAACTTAACACAGTCACAGAGAACTTTTCATGTTATATATTTTTTTATAAGCATTACATGTTTTTTAGACGCTTTTATCCAAAGCGACTTACATACTCAATACTGTGGGCAATCCCCACAGGAGCAATTTGGGGAAAAGTATCCAGGGACACAATGACATTCTGACTGCAGAGGGGTTTGAACCTGTGACCCCCTTATCCGAACACCAACGCTCTATCCACTGCACCACACGCCTCCTCCACACAAAAGTTTTTGCTTTTCAGAAGCATTTAACCTCTTCACAGTCTTACACTTATTAGAAATATATAATGGTGGAACCTAAAACATGACCTTAAGACACAGAATATTGTGTAAAAATATATATCTTCAAATGATTATCATGGGATGTAGCCTATATAAGCTACAAAAAACATGACTGAAGTTGTTTGAAATAGTATTAAAACCCTTTGTTTCATAAAGGAAACTACTCCATACAAGAAAAGGTTCTACATTTGAACTTGGGCGACTCCTAGTAGTTCAAAAAGACACATAGGTAGCACTGGTCTTCTCTGGAGTGTCTTATTCGTCCACAGAGACTTATGCCATCATAAGAATACAAAAACTGTACAAATAGAACTAGTTATAAAGCCATGTTCAAATAACTCGATAAGTGTTGACATGTAAACAGTCATTTGATGCTGAAATAGTGGGTCTCTGGGTTGGTTTGAACTATATAAAATATTTTCAACCTCAGGCTGTGACATCTATATCTAAGAACGACAGCCATCTGATGAATACAGTATTATTAGTAATATTTTCTTCACAAAACATTACTGGTAAGAGTAATTTAGAAACTATTACTCTAATTATACTTCTCTACTCCTGTTAGTGTGTTTTTATGTGTGCTTTTATTTAATGTATCATTTGGGCATGTTTTATTGTTTTCACAGGACCTGCTATGCCATCTATTGCCAATGTCTCCATGGTGATGAATAACGGTTTGGCCGGTATCTCCGTGTCCTGGGAACGGGATGAGGGGGTCTTTGGGTCCCTCCAGTACCATGTGATGAGCGACCAGAACCTCACCTGTAACTCCACATCCAGCTCCTGCACCCTGGCTCCAGTGGGCTGCGGAGAGGTACACACAGTCCGGGTCAGCACCTCCAACGAGGCCGGGCCCAGCGACCAATCCGGCCCTGTGGTGTTCATCACCTGTGAGTATTAGAGACTACATTTAGTTCCGATCACACTTGTGAACACAGAAGAATTCTTAATGTTCTCATCAATTGAATAGATTAAATCTAATATACAATGAAATAAAACGGATACTTTGAACATACACTTCGCTACAAGAGTTATGATTACATTTAGTTGTTTAATGAGAAACATTATTGTGTTAATGCAAGAATTCTACGTAAAACATAATAATGTTTTTCTCATTAAACATTAGTGCTAGATATGGATACAAAAATGATGGCAGCACTAGTTTGCTCTGAAACCCTCTGTCATTAAAATATGACTAAACTCCCTGCTGTCCTGTCCGGTCAGCCCCCTGCCCCCCACAGTCTCTGGCTGTTGTGGAGTCGACAGAAGGAAGCTGCACGCTGACCTGGGACACGGTGACTCACGTCGACAGCTACACAGCCTTCATCAAGAGAGGAGACGGTGCAGAGGAGAGCTGCAACACCACCAGCAGGAGCTGCACCTACAACTGCACATGTGGCCACACATACCTGATGTCTGTGATGGCCTTCAACCAGGCTGGCAGCAGTCCTGAAGGACAGGTTCTCAACGACACCATCTGTAAGTAGCCACTGAGGGGACAGATTTGAATTCATGATTTTCTGTGTATCACACCACCTGTGTGTCTTTCAGTGCTCTGTTGTCCAGAGGGTGTATCCATCTCCGCGGTGAGCACTGACACGTTTGAGATCACGTGGACGGTCTCTCGGGGGGCAGAGCTGTACCAGACTCGAGCTGCAGACAGTTCAGAGGTCATCCTGTGTAACGACACGGCTCCGGTGTGCGCCCTCTCTGACCTCAGCTGCGACAGTTCCTACAGCGTGGTGGTGACACCCTGCAACGACATCAGCGGATGCAACCGGGCATGCAAAGCTCACACACAAATCACAGGTAGGAAACGTGTGCCCACCTGTATCCAGCAAATATCCAGTTACATTTTTAAGTTAAAGTTTTCCACTTTGTTTCATTTTCAGATTTCCCATTTAAACAGCAGTAAAACATCAGTGAAAAAAAGTTTTGAATGACTTCAAATGCTTGATATCTAATATTATGAACTAGACTGGTCATCAGAGAGCTACAGTATATTTTAAAACTACACATAGGCCTACAGCCAGTTCATTAATTTCACATCCATTCCTCATGTACTGTATGTGGAGTAGTCTCAGAGGTTTGATCATGCTCTTAATTCCTCTTTTCCTCCACCCGTCAGCTCCATGCATGCCGATGAATCTGACGTTGACTCAGAGAAACTCCTCCTGCTTCAGTGTCAGCTGGACTCCAAACAACAGGCTTGCTATTTACACCGTGACAGCGTCGGGAGATGACGGCACACGCACCTGCAACACAGACGGAAACAGCTGTGACATCACTGACCTTCCTTGTGGCTCTAACTTTGAAGTCAGCGTCATAGCAACCAGCCCCGCAGGCTTGGGTTTACCCAGCTACTCTGAATTGTTGGAAACAGGTGAGTGGTCAAAAGTTGTGATTGAACCATTTTATTATAAAGCACAGGCAGGACTTAAAAACAACAATATAATAGCGTGCTAGTGACATGTAGCGCCACCTACAGCCTCAAGAACACCTTCAGGGTTCCTCAGCATGGAATACGAACAGATATATTTGTAATAAAAACTGATTTCTTAGTTAATATCAAGCTGTCTTTTGCTCTTTTCTGCTGTAACAAATGTAAATGTCCCCTCTGTGGGAAGAATATAGGTATTCTGATTTTTATAAAGATAGTTTTTTGTTCCACTCCTTAACACTACATTTATCATCCTCTTCTACAGGACCGTGCTGCCCGGTGGATCAGGTGGTGGATCAGGTGACGCAGGCAATGAGCAATGTGTCATGGTCTCCTGCTAAAGGGGCGCATACATTCATCACTTCCCTAACATCAACACGTGGCCACGCCCGCTGCCACACCATGGACTCCCACTGCCTCATGGGATGCATCACCTGTGGGACCAACTACACCGTCACCATGGAGGCGATCAGCCACAGCGGGCGCCGGTCAAACTGCTCCTATGAGGGCTTCTCGTCCAGTAAGTGATTGGGTTTTCTTCCAATGAAAAGAAAATACTTTGCAACTGTAGTGTATCTACCAGAAAGCACTGACATGACACTTTTATTATAAAAAAGAAGCAATACATATCTATTACGATTGTTTATGGTATGTATCAATATAAAAGTAGGAATCTTAATCATTTTCAATAAAATTGGATTTGAAACACTTGTTATATTTATTTGTACAAAAGGGGTTCTCACATGTTTGTAGTTTTTAAGATTTAAAAAAAAATCTTGAGGACGAGTATCCAAAGTAAAAACATAACTAAATGTTTAAAACATGTAGCTGCTATAAAAAACTATAAATGTTTTGTAAATTACTGACAAATGTAAGCCTACTTCTATTAATCGAACCATTTAGCATTATCTTCGTGGCCCAATAGATGGCGCTCTGACACCCACACAACAGTAGAGTCCGTACCCTTTTTGTAAAACAACAAAATACACTTTAAATTCAAAGCCATTTCTTGACTGCTTTGCTCATGTGCGTCAGGATTAACATTTGACAGATCGGTGAAATATATGTTCCAAAAATTAAAACAATTTGTCATGCTCTCTTTGAATGGGCTGGTTATCTTTCAGACATTAAAGCCACTGCAGAAAGCTCCCTTCATGTCTCTCTTTCTCTCTCTCAGGTGCCTGCTGTCCATCAGGCGTCCGGCTCTATGGGATGGCCCACAGCTCTCTGCGGGTGCACTGGCGCGGTGCTGGCAGCAGCCACAGCTACGTCACAGAGCTGGTGGGCAGCACGAACAACTACACCTGCACCGCCTCCCCCGGGGAGAGCAGCTGTGATGTTCCCAACATCCAGTGTGGGGATGTCTACACTGTGGTGGTGACTCCGCTCACACCAGAGGGCAGCAAAGTCCTCTTCTGCACCCAGAGGATCTACTCAGGTAGGATTGTGACATCTCTCACAGTTGTTTATGATGATAAATAATATAGGAATTTAGTTTGGAGCTAATGTGTCCTTTTTGTTTGTTATATTAAAAGTTAACCCTCTGTTTATGCTCTTAACGGAAAAGTTTTAGCACTAGTGATTTTATGTCTTTCTGTATTTGGGAACACAACAGCAGTAAAGACGATTCAATCCCCACAGGACAACAAAGGTGGCACAGCTGAATCATTTTAAAAATGATTGACAACATTTTGACTGAATTTCAACTTTTTTTCCCTGCTCTCTCAGTCTCTTGCGCAGGCAGCAACCTTGGCACAGGTGAGTGTAATATGCAAAAATATATTTATAACTCTATTTTAAGTCTCACCCAAACATTTATTTGACTTGAGAAGTAAAATTATTATTTTTCTCTAATGTCATTTCAACCTGTTGTTCTGCAGTGATATACAGAGGAAAGAGAAGCGTGGACTAGATATGGTAAGTAAAAATACGACAATTATACAGAAACTGTAGTGGAAGCTGTACATAGCAGCAACTGCTATAGTGGTTGACTAAAGACGCAAGCATAAAGTTATGTGAAGCCAGTGAGCTTGCCTCTTTGAGACCAGCTTTTAATCATCTTTTAAACTTCACAATATAATTAACAATAAAGCAAGCTAAAAGATGAACTTTTATGAAAACACCAATATTAAAGCAACGCAGGCACGACATGAAACGAGAACAGAAACAAAACTCTGATACTTGTTACAGTAAGACATAATAATTAAGTATATTATACATGTTCAGGTATAATGATGATTCTCTCTGCTGGTCACAATAAAACATTATTTTGATCAAGATCTGAAAACTTTGATTTGACACTCTGCTGTTATAAGATGTAACAATTTACTTAATGGATATACATTTCTTCAAACTGAATGTGACTGAATCTCTTCTCCACAGACGCAACACCGCCATCTTCCTTTTCCTGCTCTTCCTCCATCAGTCCCGCACCACTGCAATAAAGCCAACTCATGGATGAATAGAAGGACTTGCCTGCACTGGACAACATGCCTGTGTGTTGTCCAGTGGTGATGGTGAAATCATTTTAATAATACATTTGTATGTGTTTTTATGTCTGTATCACTGATAAAACAATACCCCTCTATTCCCTAAACGATCTTGATCAAGCACTCGAAGAGACGAGTGCATATGTTTGCTGCTCATGAGGCAACATGTACAATGTGGACATGAAACATGTTAAAAGTACCTCTTGAACAAATCACCATATTGACAAAAAGATCAATTGGCAAAAGAGTAACACTGCCCAAGCAGACCTTGAAGAATATTTTTGCCCCTTCATTTTCTGAATAATTGATTGGATGGTTGGCCAAAAAGTAAATAATTGTAGGTCTGCCCCCAAGTAGGAAGCCTCCTGGTGATCTGTGTCACCTCATCATGTGTTCTCAGGATGAATTCAACTGTTTGTGATATGTGTCTCTGTTGTTGTGAGAACCTGATTCTTAGATCAGTAAATAAATTATTCCGAGCATCATTTTTGTGATGTGTGGTTTATTTTGCCCATAGATTTGTGCTTCAAAATCTTGTTTTATGCCGTTTGTTGCCAAATTGTGGCGGACCATAACTAAGTGTACCTACTCCAATACTTTGACTCCACTATAATCCAAAGGCTAATGCTTTTGACTTCCCTCAGTTTGTTTGATAACTTTTGAATATACATTTTTAACTAAAAGGTATTTATATTTAATGTCAGCTTCAGATCTATCCATCAGATTCAATTATAATACAATATATTATACCGAAACGGGCCTTTTATATAATGAGGTCTTTTACTTATCTTTTTCAGTAGTGTTCACATTTACTTTCTATCTTTCTTACCTAAAAGAATAGTGACCAAAATTGTTACCCGGCCACACTTTGGATATTTTCTTTTCCTGCTCCAAAGAAAGTTGTCCGGCAGGAAGTGCTTTTGGCAAGTTTTCATAACTGGTGAAAATGCTCAGACACCTTGGTGAAAATGTATCGTAGTTGTGAAACTGAAACTAAGGTAAATCAGGCACATTTGCTTCAGTGTGTTGTTCTGACCCCCTGGGCAATTTACTAACAACATTAGTCCTTATTTAATTTAATATGTATTCCTTTTATCTATTCAATCTGATATCTGATGTCAGATATCCTGTCCTTGATAAAACATCTGCTCAGTATCCCAGAGTCAAAAAGGTTTTCAGGTTATTTAAAATTAAAATATTGATATCAAATTGGAAACAATGAATCTATATACAAGTTGACTGATTTAACTAATTGCTTGAGCTCTAGTTGACAGTTTGTAATACTGTTTACATGTCCCCTTAAGTCTGGAAGAGGTGTGAAAATGTGTTTATAATAACTGAACATATAAAATGTGTTTGACAATAGCGGTATGGAGCTTTGGCAATGCAGTTACAACTTATGTGTCCATTGATTGTTTTTAAACTTGTTTATTCAAACTCATACCTTTTTAGGAGTATTTGTATGGAGGAGTATTAGGGCCAGAAAAACTAGAGTAGAACGTTTTTTAATTTTAACAATAAAGTTTAAATGTCTGTATTCTCGATATTTTTACTTTAACATTTCCACTAAAAGTGCAAAATATATTTAAAGCTGCAGCAGATTTGTTAACCATGTCTGTATTTAAGTTAATTCTGTTTGGAAACAATGTTGGGCTCTGCAAAACGCAATTCTTTAGAAAACTAAATAGTTCCCCCCCAGTTTGAATAAGGTGCCTCGGATGTTATTGTGACTGGACCCTAAACATCTTCTTTATCATTTCCCCCCTCTATGTATCAAACTAAAACTCTTCTTAGGGACTCGCTACCTCATGTTATTTGTCTTTACTCCAAATATTTCTTCTTTTTTACATTCCTGGCAGAAATAGGTTTTCTACAATGAAAGTTCATCAACAGAATAGAGCAGGGGTCGGCAACCTTTCTGATATGAAGTGCCATTTAAAAAAAAAAATGTTTTCAGCGTGCCAACGATCGAGAATTACCAAGGGGGGGGGGGGGGGCGTTGAGGAGCTTGACGCTCGTCAACTATCACCCGGAGGGCGGGGGAGCCTCGCTGCGTTGAAGCAGTGTGTGGACCTGTCAGCGCAACTTACATGATGCCGAATTTAACAAACACATTTAAATAATTGGTTTAAACGGCATAATAATAAGGACGATCGTCCGTTCTGTGATTCTCCAGAGCACACATGTTATGATATTAGGGTCATGCAGAGAGATCGCTGTCCGTTTAAGAGAGAGAGAGAGAGGGGTGTGGCTTGTGCATGTGTGTTTGTGGATGGTAAAGCGATAATGAGGGGACGTGTGTATGTTTCTGGAAGTGAAACGAGGAAGCAGAAAAACAGAGGTCCGTCTGTGATGTATTTTGTGAAACAGAAGAACAGCTAAATAAATGCAACGGCCTCCCAAGAAGTGCTCGCCTCTCTCCAGTCATTTAAGCTAAAGTGGGTTATTGAACCTGAAGCTTGTTGCTTCTGCCCTCCTCGACAACGGTCTGGGAGCCGACAGGAAAGTTCAACACACAGATGGCCAGTCCGCCCATTTGTAGCATATTATTTCGATGAGAGATCAGCAGATCGCCACTGGGCTTTCAACTAAATACACAGCCACGCAAAAACTGCGGCATTTTCTACAGCTCCTTATGGGTACTGCAATTAATGAAGTGCTTTCCTCCGTGGTGAAACGATCAGCACTGCCCCACGGAGGAAAGCGGCAGAAAGTCACCTGGAGATAAAGAGAGCGGGGCTGCGTTGCGTGCATGGCTTCCTTCTGCAGGTAACGGGGAGACGCACTCTGGCGGCGGTCTCGTGCAGGATCCGAAAATACAATTTAAATATTTTGCACACTTATTCCACTTATTCCTAGTGTGCCACTGGTTACGGTGCCGTGCCAGGGGTTGCCGACCCCTGGTATAGAGTATTGGAAATGCTTTGAGGCCTTAAGGTAGAGGAAGTCCAATTCCTTTTTCACACCCATGCAGAGTAGAGTATCCAGGGTATGGCTGGGGTAGGCTTCAGCCATACCAAGAAATATCTTAGCCCCACCATGAAAGATTATGTTAAAGTAAGCAAAAAAAAAGTCCGCCGAGTAAATTGCACAAATAGCAGCGAGATTGATTTCAGTAGCCACTTGTCTGGAAATGCCGAAGACTAGAGACGGTTTTGAAAACTTTTTTTTTTTTAAAACAACATATTTGCATGACATGGGTCTCTCAGCCATATAATGCAAATATGTTGTGGTATCTTTACTACATCCTTGAATATAGAGTATCGTGCCCTACAATACAAATGTTTTTCCTTCTCTTTTAGAATTTTAGAATCATAAATCTATCGAGTAGAATAGTTCATAAATCTAATCGATAGATTCATGATTCAAAGATGATAAAAGTAGGGTAGACATGTGGATATTATCTGGCTGAACAAAACGTGCATTTATCTAACAGGTTCGTTTTCCACAGACCTTATTTAGAACTATTTTCCAAAATCCTATGGAGAAATCCAATTGCTTTTTTGTCGAGGGAACCTTATTATATATCCATGGAGGGAACCGGTGGGAACGGTGGGAACCTTATACATCCATGGAGGGAACCCATTTGCAGCTTACTTCCGGGTTTTAGGACGTGTCACTTCACCACTCGAAGTCCCGCCCTTCTACTAGTCAACTAGAAAGACTACAAATCCCGTAAGTGATGTCATTAACGTTGCAAATTACACTCGTGTTACTCACCGAAACCTTGTAAAGCGTAGTACCCCTCAATGCAGTGCGCAATTCCCTCAATGAGCTGAATGTGGGCGGGAGCTCAACGTGGGCGGAGCTTCACAGATGACGGGTTACATCCTGTTTCTGGGGTCGCAGTTCTGTTTTGTTTATCATAGCGTCAGAGTACGATGGAGGCAGAGCCCGAGAGAGAAAGGGCTCTGGATGGAGGTAAATATCCCTGAATAAATTAACTATTTGTTTTTCCTGCGGTGTAAAATGTGTTGATTTTAAGTCTCACTTATTTGCTGTCAAATGTGCGCTGTCGCTACTAGGACGTGCATGTCCTAGTGATGCAGTCAGTAAAACTACATTTGTGTTGCTTCAAAATAGTAGGATTGCTGTATAAGCAAAGTCCTGAAAACTTTATACTATTTTTGCACTACTTGAGAAATACTAATAACTATACTATGTATAACCTATATTTCAATTCTATTTTTACAAAATAAATGTATATGCAGCTTATTTTATTCCTCCCTATTGCCTAACCTGGCTTTACTGACTGTGTGTTTGTATTCTGCCAGATCCTGAATAGCTGTCTTACAGTTAGGTATTGAAGCTGTTCTAAAATATTTAAATATATGTATAAAACATACTATATTATACCAAACAATTATAAGATATTACATTATGAAACTACATCTGTTACAGAGTGTACAGTAGCTGGCGTGTTTGCTGCCAACAGCCATGTTATAGCTGCCTGGTTTCCACCATCTTCGCTGAATCCGATGCAACACCTGCCTGTATTTTTATCACGATTATCCATGTTGCTGCTCCATATTCTTGTACCAACTCATTACTGTAGTCACATCAACACAACTGTTTTTTTTGCTTTTCCAGGAAAATGCAGCAAATCTCCAACGGCTTATCCTTCCAGTGTGGGAACCTGGACACTGGACATTCTGTGTAAGTACATGTAGTTCAGTCTTTGCTATTGTTTGTTTACTGTACATCACAATGAAGTTTGCCATGCTGAAAATAGTGTTTCTATCTTTAAATTCAACGCTTAATTTAGTTGTATAATACAGATCCTACAACTTTATAATATAACGTTTGTATGTCAAAGTATACCTGTTGATATTGGAACATGTGATATTAACAGATACTGAGGACACAAGCTAGGGAGATTTTCTTTCTAGATCCTCTCCGTGGTACTGGCTGGAGAGATGATGGTCGCACCAAACCATTCAGGTTTTTTGGCGCGCAGTTACATCACATCCGGACAGTGGTAGTTCTGTTTTAGGCCACTTGTCTATCTTTTTTTTTTATCTATGGCTCTGTTTTATTTGAACTAACATGGGATACATTGGTTCTGTTCAATGCCTTTTATTTAATACAATGCCACTTGACAGCGGGGCTGTTCTGTTTTACCCCTTAATGATAGTTTTTCCCGGGTCGCCGAGGATGCTGGCATTGTTTGTTCGCCGCTCCTCCGCCCCAAATATTGTTCTTTAGTCCAGATCAGAACCTCTCCTGTCTGGCTCTCTACTTTTGAAACGTCAGTCATCAGCAAAAATAGCAGCATCTCTATATCGAATCAACACAGATCTTTGTGTTGTCATCTCCTACCTGCTGGCTCTTTCCTGCTCATCGGTCCCTAGCCCGCTAGCTAGCTAGAATTATCGGACCTAGCAGGCTGCTACCTAGATGCTCCTCGGCTCCCTGAAGTCTGCTGAGCTAACAATTCTGTCTCCACCCCAACTCCACCCTAACTCCACCCTAACTCCAGCCTAACTCCACCCTAACTCCGCGGCTCGTGTGGGTCTTCCCATCCCGCTGCGATCAGCCGGCTTCCCCGCTGACATTGTCTGTCCCTGCCGCCTACAGCCGGTGCCTATCAAGCTAGCTAACAAGCTAGTAGGCTGGTCACCCTGCTCCCACTCCTGTCCTGTCACACGCCCACACTACGCCATCACAACAAAAAACACGTGAATCTGACCAATCTCCTTCCACTCCCCCGGTCCACACAACCCCCCCCAATGCAACGTCACCTCAGAGCAGCCCTGCTCAACACACGCTCCATCCAAAATAAAAGCCACATTCTGAATGGATTCATTAAAGACAATAACCTGGACTTTCTGTATCTGAGCGAAACATGGCAAAAGCCCCTGGACTATTTTTCTTTAAATCAAATCACCCCAGCAGGATTCACATACATTGACAAACCTCGCCCACAAGGGCGGGGTGATGGTAAAGCTGCTATTATCAGAAAGGAAATAAAAGCTACCATAATCCCCATCCCTGATGCTTCTTCATTTCAATACACCTGATCTTTAAACTCTCTGGTCCCACTCCCCTGGTCACAGCCATCATCTACCGTCCCCCGAAGCCAAACCCCTCCTTTCTCTCCGACCTCTCTGACATTCTCACTCAGCTTTCTGACATATCTCCATCTGTTCTCCTCTTAGGTGATTTTAACATTCATGTTGACGACCCGACCTGCAAATATGCCTCTGAATTTAAGGAAACCCTTCACTGCTGCAACTTCTCTCAACACATCAACTTCCCAACACACAGCCGTGGTCACATCCTGGACTTGGTCTGCTCCACTGATCTCACCATCCATCATCTGTCCAGCCTCAATCTCCATGTCTCTGATCACCTGGCCATCATCATGGACATCAACATCCCCATCCCCGCCCAAAAGCAAAAATGCACAATAACCTACAGAAACCTAAAATCCATCTCACCTTCAGCAATCACTGCCTCCATTGCCAGCAAAATGTCTGTCTCCCCCCCCCCCCACTTTCTGAAAACCCATCTGAACTTGTGGACTATTATAACAGCACCCTCTCCTTCTGTCTCAATGAACTGGCCCTGACAAAAACTAAAAATGTCTCTTTCATACACTCCGCCCCCTGGTATACCCCCGAACTCCGCCAAATGAAATCAAGGAAACGTCAACTTGAACGCCAACACAAGAAAACCACACTAACAGTCCATCTTCAAATCTACAAAGACTATCGCCAGCAGTACAGTAATGCACTCAAAGCAGCCCGGTCTAATTACTACTCACAACTCATTCCGTCTGGCTCCAGCAACCCCAAGCGTCTCTTCTGCACCATCAGCAAACTTCTCAAACCCTGTGACAACGCCACCTCGTCCTTCACCACCGAACAGTGCAACTCCTTCCTTTCGTTTTTCCAAAGCAAAATCAGCAACATTTACAGCAATCTGACACCCTCATCAGCACCCCCCACCTCCCCTCCTGGCTCCCCCCCTTCACCTCACAGCCCCTGTCCCACTTCTCCCCTGTGACCCCCATGCAACTGTCCCACTTCATGACTGGAATTAACTCCACCTGCACACCTGACCCAATACCCTCCAAAATGTGTTAAAGAGAGCCTCCCTGCCATCTCCCAGCTCATCGCCACCTTCATTAACTCCTCCCTCAGATCTGGATCAGTTCCCCACTCTCTCAAACTGGCTGCTGTCACACCCATTCTCAAAAGAGCTGGACTCACACCTGACATCATGTCCAACTTCCGGCCCATCTCAAATCTCCCCTTTCTGTCAAAAATACTTGAACGTGTCATTGCCTCACAACTAAAATCCCACCTCAGCTCCAATGACCTCTTTGAGCCATTTCAATCCGGTTTCCGATCAAAACACAGCACAGAAACAGCTCTTCTGAAAATCACAAACGACCTCCTGCTCTCCTCTGACTCCGGCAACCTGAACATCCTCATCCTCCTCGACCTCACCGCAGCATTCGACACCATCAACCACGCCATCCTGCTCTCCCTCCTCGAATCATCACTCAACATCACCGACACTGCACTCTCCTGGCTGAAATCCTACCTCACCGACAGACATCAGTTTATCAACATCAACAACTGCAGCTCCTCCACTGCTCCTCTGTCCCAAGGTGTCCCCAAGGGTTCGGTGCTTGGCCCCCTCCTCTTCATCCTTTACATGCTCCCCCTTGGCAAAATAATTTGTCGCCACAACCTTCAATTTCACTGCTACGCCGATGACATCCAACTTTATATCTCAACAAAAACCATCACCCCCACAACACACTCCACTCTCACCAACTGTCTCTCAGAAATAAAAGCATGGATGCAAACAAACTATCTCCAACTGAACAGTGCCAAATCAGACATCATCATCATCGGCCCCCCATCCCGTATCAAAGACATCCAGAATTTCAACTTCACCATTGACAGCCACACTCTATCTCCCCCCCCTCACATCCGCAACCTCGGAGTCATTTTCGACAGTCAGCTCAAATTCAACCACCACATAAATCACATCACCAGGACCGCCTTTTTCCACCTCAAAAACATTGCCCGTCTCCGCCCATCACTGTCCTCCTCTGCTGCTGAAACCCTGATTCATGCATTCATCACTTCACGACTCGACTACTGCAATAGCATCCTCTATGGCAGTGGTTCCCAATCTTTTTTGAGTACTGTACCCCCAAAGCATTTCAAGCCAATCTAAAGTACCCCCTACTACGCAATCAATCGTGGTGATCCCCAGGATATATTAACAGTCTATATATTGTGGCAGACCGGGTGTGTGTGTGTGTGTGTGTGTGTGTGTGTGTGTGTGTGTGTGTGTGTGTGTGTGTGTGTGTGTGTGTGTGTGTGTGTGTGTGTGTGTGTGTGTGTGTGTGTGTGTGTGTGTGTGTGTGTGTGTGTGTGTGTGTGTGTGTGTGTGTGTGTGTGTGTGTGTGTGTGTGTGTGTGTGTGTGTGTGTGTGTGTCATACTTGCCAACCCTCCCGATTTTCGCGGGAGACACCCGCATTTCTCCCGATTTCTGACAAAATCAGATTTACTCACGACTGTTTCCACTCAGACTTTAATACAGGTACACTATTGTTTGGTTTCCATGGTAGCGCGTCTCTTTAGCAGCACGCGCAACTCAAAGTCTGAGAGGGTGAGGAAGATGAAAACTGAACAAGAATCGACAACTCGACCCTCTGATCACTCCTTTCCTGTAAAATACAGGTCCAGCCCACACATATGCTCCATGGTGCCACAGGCCTTGCCCTTACAACTACAATAAGCATGCAAATGTTAATCTACAGCTCCGGCGATCCACTAGCACCGGAGTCTACAACTGCAGACGCAGCCATCCCCTACTGTAGCGTCACCTTGGATACGAGTCTAAACAGACACACAGGCCAGGGCGCTGAAAGGGCGCCCTTTGAGCATCAGATCTGACGACGCTGATTGGCTGAAATTATGTTTCGGCGGCATAGTTTACAGATAGCAACAGTCAGCTTGTTGGTTGCAGCTGCTCTGGCTGAGGGCTCTTTTCTACCGCCCGGACGAGAGAGGGTAATGATACACGCTGCGGCCAGGCAGGAAACATGTGACTTATCGGTAACTTTAGACATTGTAAAACAATTTTAAACAAGATTTTATTGTAGATTATACATTTTACTGATACCAACTATATAATATTTACCTTGTTCTTTAAAAATAAAAATAAAAATAAAAACAAAATATTTTTTGGAAATATATTTTTTTATGAATTTTTAATTTTTAATGACAATCAAACATGTGGGAAGAGGGGGGGGCGGCGCCCCTAGCGCCCCTATGGACCGGCCGCCACTGAGCATAGTAGATTAATTCATAATAAATTGCTGTTCTTTTTTACTGGTTAAAGTATTGTTTTTAAATGTGTCTGATATTCATAATAAATGTCAAACTCTTGGGAGAAAATCCTTGTCTTAAGCCTTTTTGTTGACTGCCAATTGTATCGCGTTTCTTTAAATTGAATCTGTGGAGTTTTTGCTGTTTGATCAATTTGAGTTAGAGGGCAAATGATTGATTGATCAGTAGAACAGCTAAACTTTAGGCCGTGTGTGCGGCCGCGGTTACAAATGTTTTTAATGTTTGTCTTTCATTCACCAAGGTCTGAACAAGAGAGGTTGCAAGTCTGCAAGAGGCGACGGGAGGAAAAGGCAATGCAGGTAGAAGTTGTTGAATCACAAATGATAAAGTCTTGAACCAGTGTGAGTGTTAAACATTAAACCTCTCTTTGTCAAATATATTTCAGGATGAAGAGGTTGTGAGGTTCTACAAAAGAAGCAGGCCATAACTTGAAGGCCGCTGGTAATTGAGATGGGGTCATGAGTGACCGCTGCTGGGGGGGAACTGTTAAAATCAGCTGTATTAGGTTCACTAATGCCTCAAAATGTATTAGTTGTCACGATCTATCTGTGTTTTATTTTGTCCTGTCTTGTCTGTTGCTTCCTGTCTCTGTGTTCAATAAAATTGAAAGTCCTGAATTCTAAGTGTTTCTGTATAAGTATTATCAGCTAAATGTACTCGAAGTATCAAAAGTAGAAGTACACATGCGGAATGGCTGTTCACAGTATTATATTACCATTTATATTATCCTGTCAATTCTATCAATTTGTCAATACGATGGCACTTTTTTAATACATTTTTTAAAATACTGGTAGGAAATACAGTACTATAAGATTTCATTTATATCACAAGTTTTTTATCAGTAAAAAGCGAGTAAATATACAATATTGCCTCTGAAATAGAGTGATTATTGAAATGAAAAAGGTGTACGTTAAAAAACAAATGAAGGCCCTTTCTTGAAGTCATAACTGAAATAATTGATGCAATTAACATACAAATAGACATTAAAATATGCTTTGAAGGCTGTCAATGTGTTGAATTTGAGTTTTACATTTTTAAATGCCGTTGCCATGGCGACATCACTCGCCATCATCAAAGACCTCAAGGTATCATTATATTACCGGTATCATTATATATATATATACATATATTAATAATACAATATATAATATGTTAATAAGGTTGAGAAGGAGGGGCTCCCACCCACATATATAATATGTTACTTTTGTAAGTACACAACACGCCTACACAACATGGGAGTCGGGACGTCACGTACCTCAAAGGTTGAGAAGGAGGGGCGTTGAGGCTCCGCCCACGTTGAGGTATTCCGCACTGCATTGAGTGGCTTCTCTGTAAAGCCGGTCCCGCATGCTGGCTCTTACGGAACCGACTAACTCCCCTTTTTCGTATGTACAGCTCTCAACATGCCCAGACTTGTAGTGATTTTCGCCCTATGAAAGAAAGAGGTGAAATGTGCTAACGTGACGGGAATCTTGGTGTTGGTGACGTGTGCGAGACCAGAGATATAGTTCATTGAGCATTTCACACAAATAAATGTGTCACAGTTTTACGACACATTTTAATTTTTTGACTTGCAAAATTATCTTTTAAATTGACAAGCATCATGTGTGTAATTCGTGGCACAATTAAAACGGAGTCGAAAGATAATCTTTCTCTCGCCATTGACTTCAATACATAATTTTTCAGAAATAAGGTCCCCTGGAAGTCCACCGGAGGGGGAGGGACTTCGCCTCTCGATTACGCTACTTCACTGTGACTGGTCAATTGCTTCAGTGGGAGGGACAAAATGCAGCTATTTATACCAGCACAGACACAGTATGTTTAGAAAAAGGTGAAACCTTGAAGAGAGAAGCATTTGAATCCAACAGAAGCGGCAGTGTGAGGAGAGAAGTCATTTTACTTCAAGAAAATATGAAGTGGCCTACGATTTTTGTCTTGCTGAGCATATGCTCCCAGGTAAAGTAACGGACTAAAATGTGTTATAGTCATTTTGCTTATTTCATTTCAGGCTCAGAAATCCTGTTTTTTAAAAAGGAATGATACAATGTTAGTCAAGTAGGAACTTGAATGTCATATAAAACCATAACCGTTTTTATTTTCTCATCTACATTTGCAGGCTGCAGCACAAGGTATGTATTTTATATTTTACCATAACTACACTGCAGATGGTAATATCATTTTCATATGAGAATGAAAGGGCACAAAATATTGATATCTGTAAATGAATCAATTTATCAGGGTGTAAAAAAGTAGGCAACTATAAAGATGCTCTCTCATCAGATATCGAAGTATCCGTGTTCTCTGCAACATCGAAGAGCGTGATTCTCAGATGGACCAGGGTCTACGGAGCCAACTCATACAAGGTCATCGCCGCCCCCCAGAACTCCCCAGGCAACCCAGTTGGTTATGCCGTGTTTGGTCCACACACAGTGATGGGCACCATCAACTCTCTGTCCCCAAACATCATGTATACATTCACAGTTGCAGCTCTGGATAATGCTCAAGAGATACTAAACATTGGAACTATCGATTCTTCCTCAGGTGAGTTAACCTTGCGATGTTAAAGCACTTAATTGAGTGTTTTATTCTTGTTTAGTTTCATCACACACAAAAAAACGTTCTGGTACATGTGTTTTAGTTAAGCTAGTACAGTAGGCCTACTGTTTTTTTATTCTGTGATATTCGGGCAAACTAATGAGATATATATATATATATATATATATACACACACACACAAAAGTATTGGGACACTCCTTAATCATTGAATACAGGTGTTTCATTCAGTCCCATTGCCACAGGTGTATCAAATCAAGCACCTAGCCCTGCAGTCTGCCTTTTACAAACATTTGTGAAAGAATGGGTCGTTCTAAAGCACTTTGAGCACCAGGAAAAGCGCGTTATAAAAGTAATTTTATTATTAAAGAGCTCACTGAATTTGAACGTGGTACTGTAATATGCCACCGTTGCAACAAGTCAGTTCGTGAAATGTCTTCTGTCGTAGATATTCCTCGATCAACTGTAAGTGTTGTTATTGCAAAGTCTAAGCGTTTAGGAACCACAGCAACTCACGTAAAGACCACGTAAAGTTAGAGCGGGGGCGCAGAGTGCTTAAAAGTCGCCAAAGCTCTACTGACTTGATAACTGCGGAGTGCTGCCACTGAAGTGCTGCCAGAGCAGTGGAAGCAGTGGAAACGCGTTCTGTGGAGAGACGAACCAACTTCATATTAATGCCCAATAATTTTGTCTATATAGTGTACTGTATACACATTACAGTCAGAATGTTTTTTTAAACATTTGTTATCTGAATAAGTAATGTAACGTGTACATTTAAACACTTAAAGGGTACTTTGATGAGGAGCACAGAAGAGTCACTGTTAGTGCCTCATGATTTAAATAAGCCTTTCTTTAAGCAAATAGTTTTATTTTATTACATTCAGCATTCAAATTGACGTACTGTTGCAGACACAAAATAAATAGTTTGCCCTGAAATCTGTGGGTAAAAAGATGGATTGCATTGCCAACTATCGCTGAGAAGGTGGAGGAAGTTGTAGTATCTCGTCAAACTGTATTTCTTGTGAATCTTTTAGCTCCTGAGGTGATGGATCCAATCCTGACGGTGAAGTCGAAGGACAGCAAGACTTTTATCGTGTCTTTCAGCTTGAAGACCGGGGCGACATCTTACATCATACGATTGCAGAATCCAAACCGCTTCATCAGAGAATACATCGTGTCCTCCTCCCCCGCTGAGATTGAGTCTCTCGACCCGTACACAGAGTACTCACTCAGCATCATGTCTGTGAACAGTGGAGGCCAGAGCCAGCCATCTTCCCCTGTGACTGCAAAGACAGGTACTGTTGTAGTGTTTGTGTCCATAATTCAAGATTGAGAAACCAAACCTCAGAAATGTATTCAGTGGGTAAACAATTAACCCCCAAGGGCTGGACTATAGCAATGAGTCACATATTCAGTAAGAAACAATATGTCCTGTTCTTCTCAGTCTCCATACCCTGCAGGAGTCACTTGTTCTCCTTCATTGTCTCTTAGCAGAGTATACAGTCCTGTCAGGGAATGTATACACATTATCTTCAGTTTTTGTGCAAAAAGAATCCAGGGTTTTTCTTGCCGATCAATGCCTTAGGGTCTTTCCAGTAAAGACGGTTAGTATACCGGACCCTTCTCTGTTAAACACAATGGGAGGAGCTGATCCTGAGAACATGGCTGGCACGTCTCTACTCCATCCCCAGGGGACTATCTGATCCACATGAGTACAAAAACAACATGCTACAGGCAGTCATCGTTTTTGTTTGCCGTTATTCACCTCTAGTTTGATTTCCCTTCCTTGAATGTAGGTTTCTGTTTATGTAAGATTGAGAATAACTACACTGTAGGTGGATTTATTTATACATCCACCATTTTTGGAAATTATAACCAAAACTGTCCACTTGCATGTTTGAAACTAAAAACAACTTTTTTACATCTAAATTCAAACATGTGAGATTGCTCACTTACATCTTCACTCAAAGTACAGTCGCCCTCATCGCTTCATTATGTTAAACTTTGTCCCCCTCCACAGTGTTGCCCCCTCCTCAGCTCTCCGCCTCCTCTCCCAGCAACGACAGCATCACTGTGTCCTGGGCTCCTGTTGCCAACGCTGTCCAGTACAGCCTGTCTCTGTACAAGTTTGGCTGGAACACCACCTTCATCAAGCACAACACTTCCAGCACCAATTGGATCGTCTCCGGCCTGGATATGGGCTCAGTCTACGTCATAAAGGGTTTCGCCTGGGACCCCGAGGGCCGTCAGGGAGAGGACAGTCAGTACATCAACCAGATGACAAGTAAGCGTGCACTGAGACTCTTTTCTGTGTGTATGGAAATACCCATGATTGCTCCTACAAGTATATAGAGTCCATGTGCCTTTTTTATTTGATCATGTAAGAAATATTATAGGTGTAGAGATAAGAGAAAATATTAACTAGGCTTGCAATTTTAAATAAACTTAACACAGTCACAGAACTTTTTTTAGTGTGTAAAAACATATATCTTAATGATTATCATGGGATGTAGCCTATATAAGTTACAAAAATAAACTTTAAATACATTTGCCACAGTCACAGCACTTTTCATGTTTGTTTTTTTACAAGTATTACATTACATGTTTTTTAGATGCTTTTATCCAAAGCGACTTACATACTCAATACTCAATACTGTGGGCAATCCCCACAGGAGCAATTTGGGGTAAAGTATCCAGGGGCACAATGACATTCTGACTGCAGAGGGGTTTGAACCTGATCCGAATACCAACGCTCTATCCACTGCACCACACGCCTCCTCCACACAAAAAAGTTTTTGCTTTTCAGAAACATTTAACCTCTTCCAAGTCTTACACTTATTAGAAATATATAATAGTGGAACCTAAAACATGACCTTAAGACACAGAATATTGTGTAAAAATATATATCTTCAAATGAGTATCATGGGATGTAGCCTATATAAGTTACAAAAAACATGACTCAAGTTGTTTGAAATAGTATTAAAACCCTTTGTTTCATAAAGGAAACTACTCCATACAAGAAAACGTTCTACATTTGAACTTGGGCGACTCCTAGTAGTTCAAAAAGACACATAGGTAGCACTGGTCTTCTCTGGAGTGTCTTTTTCATCCACAAAGACTTATGCATCACAAGAATACAAAAACTGTACAAATAGAACTAGTTATAAAGCCATGTTCAAATAACTCGATAAGTGTTGACATGTAAACAGTCATTTGATGCTGAAATAGTGGGTCTCTGTGTTGGTTTGAACTATATAAAATATTTTCAACCTCAGGCTGTGACATCTATATCTAAGAACGGCAGCCATCTGATGAATACAGTATTATTAGTAATATTTTCTTCACAAAACATTACTGGTAAGAGTAATTTAGAAACTATTACTCTAATTATACTTCTCTACTCTTATTAGTGTGTTTTTATGTGTGCTTTTATTTAATGCATCATTGGGCATGTTTTATTGTTTTCACAGGACCTGCTATGCCATCTATTGCCAATGTCTCCATGGTGATGAATAACGGTTTGGCCGGTATCTCTGTGTCCTGGGAACGGGATGAGGGGGTCTTTGGGTCCCTCCAGTACCATGTGATGAGCGACCAGAACCTCACCTGTAACTCCACATCCAGCTCCTGCATCCTGGCTCCAGTGGGCTGCGGAGAGGTACACACAGTCCGGGTCAGCACCTCCAACGAGGCCGGGCCCAGCGACCAATCCGGCCCCATGGTGTTCATCACCTGTGAGTATTAGACTACATTTAGTTCCGATCACACTTGTGAACTATCGGTTTGTAATAGGGCACCGTAGACCTATAATGAGCAAGCCATAATAATGCAAGGAGTATTGGATTAGTCACAAGATACTGTATAAGTGTTGGTTGGTTGGAAGTTAGTTCATTACATCTTATTTAGAGTCACTTTTATCCAAAGTTACTTCGATGCCATAAATGTGACTACAGGGTCAATTTGAACCTCTGATCCTTACATTAATGGATTATCAAAATGGTTTAATTTGAAAGTTGACAAATCTATTCGTCTTTGCATATTTATGATCTGTTTACGAGACAGCTATAAGATCATTCAATCTTCACATTCTCTTCAAACATAAAAAAACAGAAGATCAGAAGAATTCTTAATTTTCTCATCAATTTAATAGATTAAATCTAATATACAATGAAATAAAACGGATACTTTGAACATACACTTCGCTACAAGAGTTATGATTACATTTAGTTGTTTAATAAGAAAAACATTATTATGTTATATGTAGAATTCTAACATCAACACATTAGTGCTAGTCTAGATATGGATAAAAAAATGATGGCAGCACTAGTTTGCTCTGAAACCCTCTGTCATTAAAATATGACTAAACTCCCTGCTGTCCTGTCCGGTCAGCCCCCTGCCCCCCACAGTCTCTGGCTGTTGTGGAGTCGACAGAAGGAAGCTGCACGCTGACCTGGGACACGGTGACTCACGTCGACAGCTACACAGCCTTCATCAAGAGAGGAGACGGTGCAGAGGAGAGCTGCAACACCACCAGCAGGAGCTGCACCTACAACTGCACATGTGGCCACACATACCTGATGTCTGTGATGGCCTTCAACCAGGCTGGCAGCAGTCCTGAAGGACAGGTTCTCAACGACACCACCTGTAAGTAGCCACTGAGGGGACAGATTTGAATTCATGATTTTCTGTATATCACACCCCCTGTGTGTCTTTCAGTGCTCTGTTGTCCAGAGGGTGTATCCATCTCCGCCGTGAGCACTGACACGTTTGAGATCACGTGGACGGTCTCTCGGGGGGCAGAGCTGTACCAGACTCGAGCTGCAGAAAGTTCAGAGGTCATCCTGTGTAACGACACGGCTCCGGTGTGCGCCCTCTCTGACCTCAGCTGCGACAGTTCCTACAGCGTGGTGGTGACACCCTGCAACGACATCAGCGGATGCAACCGGGCATGCAAAGCTCACACACAAATCACAGGTAGGAAACGTGTGCCCACATGTATCCAGCAAATATCCAGTTACATTTTTAAGTTGTAATGTTTTGCACTTTAGTTTCATTTTCAGATTTCCCATTTAAACAAAAGTAAAAGATCAGTTAAAAAAAAGTTTTGAATGACTTAAAATGCTTGATATCTAATATTATGAACTAGACTGGTCATCAGAGAGCTATAGTATATTTTAAAACTACACATAGGCCTACAGCCAATTCATTAATTTCACATCCATTCCTCATGTACTGTATGTGGAGTAGTCTCAGAGGTTTGATCATGCTCTTAATTCCTCTTTTCCTCCACCCGTCAGCTCCATGCATGCCGATGAATCTGATGTTGACTCAGAGAAACTCCTCCTGCTTCAGTGTCAGCTGGACTCCAAACAACAGGCTTGCTATTTACACCGTGACAGCGTCGGGAGATGACGGCACACGCACCTGCAACACAGACGGAAACAGCTGCGACATCACTGACCTTCCTTGTGGCTCTAACTTTGAAGTCAGCGTCATAGCAACCAGCCCCGCAGGCTTGGGTTTACCCAGCTACTCTGAATTGTTGGAAACAGGTGAGTGGTCAAAAGTTGTGATTGAACCATTTTATTATAAAGCACAGGCAGGACTTAACAACAATATAATAGCATGCTAGTGACGTGTAGCGCCACCTACAGCCTCAAGAACACCTTCAGGGTTCCTCAGCATGGAATACGAACACAGATATATTTGTAATAAAAACTGATTTCTTCGTGATATTGCCCTCTCAGCCACCTGTGACGACTTGCAGAATAGACTGAGAAGAAATAATGTGAGAATCTTTCAGGTACCAGAGGCGAGTGAGGGAGGAAACATGGCAGAATTTATTAAAGAACTGTTACACAAGGTGCTTAAACTACCATCACTAACGGATATTAAGATAGAGAGAGCGCACTGCTCACCCCCGTTTACGCCACATAGAGACCCGACAGCCCCTCAAGACGCATCATCGTGAGATTTTTGGACGCAACGGTTAAAGATCTGGTGATACGACAGGCATGGAGTCAGGGACAGGTCTCCTTCCAAGATAAAATAATAATTTTTGATCATGATTACACTCCGGAGTTACACAAGAAGCGGGCAAAGGTGCACAAAGTCATCAAGCAGCTAAAAAAGGACATACTGGCGAGGTGTATATACCCAGCGCAGTTAAAACTCAAGCTGGGCACGGGGGAGAAGACCTACACCACACTGTCCAGCACTGCAGAGGTGCTGAAAGGCCTGGGAGTCGACGTGCACTGCGGAGAAAGAGAACGCACAGAGGATGAGTTAAAGGACGGATGGAGAAAAAAAGAGACATGGTACTGTCAGCATCGGATCTGAGGACATTTCTGCAAGAAGAAGCTTAAATAGTCTCCCGATGCTGTTTAAAAACCCAAAGTGACTGAAACAGGTTTGGAGTCGGCTCTATTCTGCACACATTGACAGTGGAAAAATGTTATATAAAGTGGTTGTGACTTGTGCAAATACTACAAATTAGTTGTTCTCATAAGTTATTCTAATATTTTATTTACCAATTCTAGGCTCTGGCGGAGCCCGTTTTCTTAGTTCGGAATGAGTGAATTACACTCACTTAGACCTTTTTTACATGTTAGTGTATTATTGGTCAGGTTAGCACTCTATGTGATTTTTGGGATTTTTTTTTTTCCCACAGAGGGGGCTGGTCACACCTCCCTGCCCCAGCACCAGTGGGGATCTGTCACAGCTATAGTTCGTTTGCTGTGGCTGATTGGACAGGTGGAAGTTCAGTTCTATGTTTTAAGTGGTTTTTGTATGTTTCTCCTGACATATGTTGCGTTCTACAGTTTTTCTTTATGCGATCTCGGCAACATTTTTCATGTGTCTTCAAGCAGGCAGGGCTATTTACTCTAATGCTAAACAGAGATTATCGCTTACTTAAATATTGTTAGCTGTAATGTAAGGGGAATTAACAACCCGATTAAAAGGAAAGATTCTGGGACAATTAAAGAAAATGGAATGCTCGGTAGCTCAGATTCAAGAAACTCACTTATCTGAAATGGAACATTTAAAATTAAAGAGAATGGGTAGATCAAATTATAGTGCGTCATGTGGGAAGAGTAAAAAAACGAGGAGTAGCTATTTTAATTAACAAATCAGTATACTATAACAATGAGTCCTCCACCAAATGAAGACTGCGATTTATTTTTTTAAAAGATTGCAGCCCTAGTGGCAGATAATGGAGAGGGAATAATAATCATAGGGGGGGACTTCAATTGCACATTGAACAACAAAATGGATACATTACCCTTAACAATAAGAACCCTGCCTAAAATGTCCAGAAATGTCTTAAACATGATGAAGGAGCTGGGATTAGTTGATATCTGGCGACACCTACACCCAAGTGACAAAGACTTTACGTTTATGTCCCATGTACATGGAAGTTATTCAAGAATAGATTACTTTTTGGTGTCAAAAAAGGATACATACCGGATAAAAGATAGTGTAATTGAACCAATAACAATCTCAGACCACAGTCCTGTCTCTATGAAAATTAACCTGGGGTTAGATAAATGGTTTAAGTACTGTAGACTTAACGTCTCACTATTGGCAGATAACCGGATAAAACAGGAAATACGTTCTGCAATATCTGAATACTTTGCCTTGAATGATAATGGTGAGGTCTCCCCCTCGGTGTTATGGGATGCTGGTAAGGCCACGATTAGGGGCAAAATTATTTATATAGGATCTAAATTAAAGAAACAAAGACTGGCGAAACAACAAGAATTGGAAACAGAAATTAAAAGATTAGAGAGGGAACATAAGACAGCTAGAAAAGAAGAAGTACTCAAAGTTGAAGGAAGTTAGAATTAAGCTAGATGCAGAATTAACTTACAAAGCAGAGGGAGCCCTCAGGTTCATAAATAGAAAATATTACGAAATGGGAAATAAGGCTAGCAGATTATTGGCATTTCAACTTAGAAAAGCCCAGTTCAGCTGCATTATCTCCAAAATTAAACATCCTGAAACTAACCAGACAGAAACAGATCCTAGGAAAATATCAGATGCTTTTGCAAAATATTATGCGCAACTGTATAAAAGCGAAGATCAGGAATTGAAGGAAGAAAGAATTAGTGAATTTTTAAAGCCCCTCAATATGAATAAACTGGCAACTGACGAAGCATCTAAGTTAGTAGAGCCTATCAGAGAGGAGGAAATTAAGGAAACTATTACTAAACTAAAAAACAACATCACTGGGAGTAGATGGGTTTGCAGGTGAATATTATAGAGCCTTCATAAATGATCTTTCCCCTATATTATGAGTATTAAATGCAGGAGACCCCCCAAAATCGTGGTTAGAAGCTATAATCACAGTCCTGCATAAAGAGGGAAAGGACCCCACACAGTGCACTAGTTATCGCCCCATAAGTCTTCTATGCGTTGATTACAAAATACTAACTTCAATCTTGGCAACCAGAGTACAACATCATTTAAAGAAGTTGATAAAACCAGAGGATTTATTTCAGGTCGTCAAGGGACAAATAATGTAAGGAGAGCTTTAAACCTTCAGTCAATAGCGGCACAAGATAAACAACCTTCAATGCTTCTCAGCCTAGATGCTGAGAAAGCATTTGATGGAGTTGACTGGCTATTTCTTAAACAAACATTATTGGAAATGGGTTTTGGAGAAATATTTACAACATGGATTAGTTTGCTTTATAAGGATCCTAAATCAATAATAAGAGTAAATGGGCATTGTTTGGATTTTTTTTAAAGTAGACAGGGGGGTGAGGCAGGGCGACTCAATGTCACCTCTTCTTTTCGTACTCAGTATTGAACCCTTAGCGGAGGCTATACGCCAAAATAAACAGATTCAAGGAATGGCGGACGAGGGAGGGTCAATGCATAAAATATCTTTATTTGCAGATGACATTTTACTCTTTATAAAACACCCCCATCTTCTATTCCAGCTCTTATGCAGTGCTTGTCTAAGTATGGGGCAATTTCAGGATACAAAATTAATCCAATTAAATCAGACGCAATGATGATAACAGGGAGTTGGCCTACACAATTAAACAAGGATGTTTCTTACCGTTGGTCCAAGCAGGGGTTTAGATATCTAGGGATTTTCATTACTCACCATCCTATGCATTTATTTGAGGCTAACTATAAAACATTAATAAAGCAAATAAAGAATGACATACGGTGGGAAATTCTCCCCCTGTCGCTATTCGGAAGGGTAGAGACTGTAAGAATGAACGTACTCCCTCGATTACTCTTCCTATTTCAATCCCTTCCCGTGGGAATTCCAGCCTCCATTTTCAACATGTTAAATAGACTTATATCTAAGTTTATTTGGCAGAATAAGAGACCCAGAGTAAGACTTACAATTATTTTTCTACCAAAAGAGAAGGGAGGCTTAGGCCTGCCAAATTTGAAATATTATTATTGGGCTGCTCAGTTAACGGCAATAGTGAACTGGATTAGAAAGGACGAGGAAACGGGATGGGCACAGATTGAGCAGAGTGCAACTAAGGGTGTGTTATCAAATCTGTCAAGAAAGTTAAGATTGAGAATGAATGGATAAAGCATACCCTGAAGTTGTGGACGGCAGTTAAAAAAAATGTCAGTAGCCCAGAATCAATATCAAGAGCCATGCCAATTATAGGCAATATAAAGTTTCTTCCATCTATAAGGGATGGAGGTTTTAACAGATGGGCCGATAAAGGTCTTATCACAATTAACCAAATGTTTGATGGAAGAGATGTCAAATCCTTCTCCCAACTTCAAGAACAATATGGGCTCCCGTCAAATGATTTGTATAGGTACTTCCAGATAAGACACTATATTACAAGGAAAGAGAAGCAATCCAAACATACCTGAAATATTAAAGATAAATGGGAATTGGAACTAAACATTATAATCGAAGATGCAGTCTGGGAAAGCTTATGTGTGGGCAGTCATAAAGGAATTAATAGTCAGTTATGGAAAGAGTTTGATTGGAAGCTGAAAATCAGATTTATTTTTTTTACACTCCTTTTTGAATTTCTAAATATGTACAAGGACCATCAGTCGCATTATGTTGGGAGTAAATGTGGAAAAATAGGGGATCATACACATATCTTTTGGGATTGCCCAGTAATTGAAGGATTTTGGAAATCTGTTAAAGAGGAGATTAACAATATCCTGGAAATGACTGTTCCTCTGGAGCCCATGTTGTTCTTGCTCGGGGTTATACCTACAGACATTTACGATTCAGACCAGAGGTACATATTACGGATACTGTTATTAATTGCCAAAAAGATTATAACTGTGAACTGGAAAAATGCAAAATCTCCGACAATCATTCAGTGGAAGCACAGACTTAAACAAGTCTACACGATTGAAAAAATTGACGGCGAGCCTGCAGAGAAAAATTGACTTTTACCCAAAGATGGAACTGTTAAAATATATCTGTATCGCTGGTTGAAGAGGGTTGTTGAAACTGAACCGAACTTTAGATGAATACTAGGGAAAAAGTCCCTGTGTAACTGATCCTGCTGTGCCAAAGATCTCAGTCCCTGTGTAAAATGCTTTCATTAATATTTATTTTTATATCCCAGTTTACATTTATTTATATTATTTACTTCATTATTTCAAGTTATACTAGATTCGCTTTATTTCAATATTAATCATACTTTGCTTTGTCGTGTAATCATCTGTCATTTTAATGAAAACGTCCTATGTCAGGATATGTCTAGTCTTGTTTTGTTAAAAAGAAAATAAACAGTTAAAAAAAAAAAACTGATTTCTTAGTTAATATCAAGCTGTCTTTTGCTCTTTTCTGCTGTAACAAATGTAAATGTCCCCTCTGTGGGATGAATATAGGGATTCTGATTTTGATAAAGATGGTAGTTTTGTGTTCCACTCCAACACCACATTTATCATCCTCTTCTACAGGACCGTGCTGCCCGGTGGATCAGGTGGTGGATCAGGTGACGCTGGCAATGAGCAATGTGTCATGGTCTCCCGCTAAAGGGGCGCATACATTCATCACTTCCCTAACATCAACGCGTGGTCACGCCCGCTGCCACACCATGGACTCCCACTGCCTCATGGGATGCATCACCTGTGGGACCAACTACACAGTCACCATGGAGGCGATCAGCCACAGCGGGCGCCGGTCAAACTGCTCCTATGAGGGCTTCTCGTCCAGTAAGTGATTGGGTTTTCTTCCAATGAAAAGAAAATACTTTGCAACTGTAGTGTATCTACCAGAAAGCACTGACATGACACTTTTATTATAAAAAAGAAGCAATACATATCTAAGACGATTGTTTATGGTATGTATCAATATAAAAGTAGGAATCTGTTAATCATTTTCAATAAAATTGGATTTGAAACACTTTTTATATTTATTTGTACAAAAGGGGTTCTCACATTTTTGTAGTTTTTAAGATTAAAAAAAAAAAATCTTGAGGACAAGCGGCCAAAGTAAAAACATAACTAAATGTTTAAAAAATGTAGCTGCTATAAAAAACTATAAATTTTTTGTAAATTACTGACAAATGTAAGCCTACTTCTATTAATCGAACCATTTAGCATTATCTTCGTGGCCCAATAGATGGCGCTCTGACACCCACACAAAACAGTAGAGTCCGTACCCTTTTTGTAAAACAACAAAATACACTTTAAATTCAAAGCCATTTCTTGACTGCTTTGCTCATGTGCGTCAGGATTAACATTTGACAGATCGGTGAAATATATGTTCCAAAAATTCAAACAATTTGTCATGCTCTCTTTGAATGGGCTGGTTATCTTTCAGACATTAAAGCCACTGCAGAAACCTCCCTTCATGTCTCTCTCTCTCTCAGGTGCCTGCTGTCCATCAGGCGTCCGGCTCTATGGGATGGCCCACAGCTCTCTGCGGGTGCACTGGCGCGGTGCTGGCAGCAGCCACAGCTACGTCACAGAGCTGGTGGGAAGCAGGAACAACTACACCTGCACTGCCTCCCCCGGGGAGAGCAGCTGTGATGTTCCCAACATCCAGTGTGGGGATGTCTACACTGTGGTGGTGACTCCGCTCACACCAGAGGGCAGCAAAGTCCTCTTCTGCGCCCAGAGGATCTACTCGGGTAGGATTGTGACGTCTCTCACAGTTGTTTATGATGATAAATAATATAGGAATTTACTTTGGAGCTAATGTGTCCTTTTGTTTATTATATTAAAAGTTAACCCTCTGTTTATGCTCTTAACGGAAAAGTTTTAGGACTAGTGATTTTATGGCTTTCTGTAAGACGATTCAAGCCCCACAGGACAACAAAGGTGGCACAGCTGAATCATTTTTAAAATGATTGACAACATTTTGACTGAATTTCAACCTTTTTTCCCCATGCCCTCTCAGTCTCTTGCGCAGGCAGCAACCTTGGTACAGGTGAGTGTTATAATATGCAAACATATATTTATAAGTTCCACCAAAACCACCCAAACAATTATTTGACTTAAGAAGTAAAATTATTTTTATTTTTCTCTAATGTCATTTCAACCTGTTCTGCAGTGATATACAGAGGAAAGAGAAGCGTGGACTAGATATGGTAAGTAAAAATACGACAATTATACAGAAACTGTAGTGGAAGCTGTACATAGCTGCAACTGCTATAGTGGTTGACTAAAGACGCAAGCATAAAGTTATGTGAAGCCAGTGAACTTGCCTCTTTGAGACAAGAGGCTTGTACTACGAAGCTGGTTCAACCTAACCTGGATATGTTTGAGTTAGCCGGTTGGCCTAATCCAAAACATACGCGCTCTCGCTAAACGGTCCTACGACGCGGGTTATCAAGTGGATCGCGCAAGCCTGCCGTGTCCCATCTAGTTAGGTGCGCGTTCACATGAAAGGGGTGCTATTTGGAGCATTCGACCAATCACAAACATGGAGAAGCGTACTGACAGCGCAGCGTCATACTTCCTGAATGAAAAGTCAACTATATAATTAGACAAATATGAAGAAGTTAAACTTTAAACATCCATGACTTAAACACTTTATCCAGGATAAAAGCCACATAGCTGCACCTGCAAGGTGAATACAGCCGGTAAAAGAAAAAGTGTTTGAATGCGTACATTAACAGGTTTATGATATCACTGCCCCGTCTAAGACAAGAGTGGATCTGACTTTAATTACATTTGTCTCGAGTGTTTCGTCAACTTAATGTGTTGCTTAAAATAATACTTCTGCATACAGTATGTGACACTGAGTGCTGCACGGGCATACGGCTCAGCTGACTCAGATAAGGAAATATATGATACATTATGATGTGATATGCCGCGGACTGTACTTAATGTTACTCTGATCCGGTTACTTATGTTGTGGCAGATATTTAAGTAAGCTTTCTTAACGCTAATTTTATAATAGTCAGATTGCTCTGAAGATGGGAGGTGATACTCTATTAATGTTCACGTTCACATAGTCGGTGATTTTTGCCGGCCGTCTTTCCTGCAACGGCAGCTTTTCTGTAATTCCTTTCTCCTGTAATATGACTTGATCGCTTTAAACTCCGCATACTGAGCTCTGATTGGTCAGCAGGCAGTGCTTTCACTGAGTTGAGCTCTTAGCCTGCAACCTAACCTGCTCCGGGGCAGGTTAGCCGCACAGCATAAGTTACCATGGAGATCTAGCCTGCTAAAAAGAGAACCAGCGTCGTAGGACCGGAAACCCCGAGTTTTCCCTGAAGTTAGCCGGCTAAGCGAAAATTCTGCTTCGTAGTATACCCCCCAGCTTTTAATCATCTTTTAAACGTCACAATATAATTAACAATATATATGTGACAATAAAGCAAGCTAAAAGATGACCTTTTTATGAAAAAAACGATCTTAAAGCAACACGGGCACGATATGAAACGAGAACAGAAATTGTTACAGTAAGACATAATAATTAAGTATATTATACATGTTCAGGTATAATGATTCCCTCTGTTGGTCACAATAAAACATTATTTTGATCAAGATCTGAAAACTTGACACTCTCCTGTTATAAGATACTTAATGAATATACATTTCTTCAAACTGAATGTGACTGAATCTCTTCTCCACAGACGCAACACCGCCATCTTCCTTTTTCTCCTCTTCCTCCATCAGTCACTGCAATAAAGCCAACTCATGGATGAATAGAAGATCTTGCCTGCACTGGACAACATGCCTGTGTTGTATTTTAATAATACATTTGTATGTGTTTTTATGTCTGTGTCACTGATAAAACAATACCCCTCTATTCCCTAAACGATCTTGATCAAGCACTCTAATAGACGAGTGCATATGTTTGCTGCTCATGAGGCAACATGTACAATGTGGACATGAAACATGTTAAAAGTACCTCTTGAACAAATCACCATATTGACAAAAAGATCAATTGGCAAAAGAGTAACAGTGCCTAAGCAGACCTTGAAGAATATTTTTGCCCCTTCATTTTCTGAATAATTGATTGGATGGTTGGCCAAAAAGTAAATGATAATTGTAGGTCTGTCCCCAAGTAGGAAGCCTCCTGGTGATCTGTGTCACCTCATCATGTGTTCTCAGAATGAATTCAACTGTTTGTGATATGTTTCTCTGTTGTTGTGAAAACCTGATTCTTAGATCAGTAAATAAATAATTCCGAGCATCATTTTTGTGATGTGTGGTTTATTTTGCCCATAGATTTGTGCTTCAAAATCTTGTTTTATGCTGTTTGGTGGCCGGCCATAACTAAGTGTACCTACTCCAATACTTTGATTCCACTATAATCCAAAGGCTAATGCTTTTGACTTCCCTCCGTTTGTTTGATAACTTTTGAATATACATTTTTAACTACAAGGTATTATTTTTAATAACATCAGCTTCAGATTAAATTGTAACTGAAACGGGCCTTTATATAATGAGGTATTTTACTTATCTTTGTCAGTAGTGTTCACATTTACTTTCTTTTCTAAAAGAATAGTCAACAAAATTGTTACCCGGCCACACTTTGGACATTTTCTTTTCCTGCTACAAAGAAAGTGGTCCGGCAGGAAGTCCTTTTGTGTCGTATGTGTGCTTTTGGCAAGTTTTCATAACATGGTCTAAATGCTCAGACACCTTGGTGAAAATCAATCCTAGTTGTGAAACTAAGGTAAATCAGGCACATTTGCTTCACGGTGTTCTGACCCCAAGGGCAATTTACTAACAACATTGGTCCTTATTTAATTGTAGAATATTAAAAATCATCAATTTAAAGGTCACCTATTATGCAAAATCCACTTGTTCATGTCTTATATACATGTGTCCATCTGTGTAAAAAGATTCTGAAAGTTTCAGGAAAAAACATTTGCTAACTTTTTGTCCTGATCCATTTATATAAAATCCTGTCTGAAAATGAGATCAGGTTTTTTGCCACTTTTTGATGTCATAACAATTTTTTGGGTTGTGTAGCCAATATCAACCAATTTAACCCCCCCACCTTATCACCTGAATCTCGTCCTAGAGCACCATTGTGTTCTTTTTAACCAAATATCTCTCAAAGGGCCGTGGGGAGTGGCTCCTTTTCATCTAAAGAAACAGACAGAGAATCAGCACTTTTGAAACAGGGCTGTAACAGAGAGGTTTATGGGATGCTACAATGATCTGTCTGGTATTTGGAGTCAGACACTTCAGAGACATGTTTTGTATATACTGTATGAGACCTATATTATATTGATGAAAAACAGTATAATAGGGGACCTTTGCAACTCCAGAGTTAATGATGCCTTTCTATCGGCCGGAAGAGAGAAGTCATTCCTCACAGTGAAAATATGGCTGAATGTCTAAGTGTCTTTTAAAAACACACCCAGCCACCCGCTTCACAGGGCAGCCTTCCGAGAAACATGTGTCGCTTGGTCTCCTTTTCACTACACAGGTTTCAGTTGGCTAAGTCCCCGAAAACACAAAAGGAATGAGTCTTGTATTATCCCCAGTGCAGCTCGAACAATGTAGGTTATCAATATTGATACTGTGTTGGCTCTGAGGGGAATAGTTGCCATTCAGAGCTCGATCATGACTCAGCCAAAGTATGGCATTTCTTTGAGATACACAAATCGGAAGGTATTTTTGCAGTCTACGTAACACCCCATTCAATCTAAAAAAAAAAAAAAGAAAGACATTTAAGGTTTCTTGCCATGACTGCTGATATTTCATTGTAAAGTGTCTTGAAAATGAGTACATTTCATTTTCAATGTTTAAGACATAAACGGACCAAACTCCTATATTTAAAATCTGTTATATTGGTTTTGAAATATAAGTCTCCTAATGAAAATGTCTGCCCCTTTAAGAGATGTAGGTTGCCAAAATTATGAAACAGGCATATCTCGAGACACATACCATTCTAATCACTTAATCACAACCTCAAAAGGGACAGCTGATTGGCTAGTTTGATAGTCCAGCTTTGACACACTAAGAAACTACATTGTAGCTCAGTTTTTCTCGAGAAAATAAACACTCATTACATTGTGTGATGTAAAATAATTATCTCTGTGTCAAAAATGTATAAAGCATGCTGTAATATTTATGAAAAAAGATGTTATGAAAGTGCATTTGTGTTTTAGGTATAAGTCCTAAAACACAAATGTTATGAAAGTGAATTTGTGTTTTAGGTATAAGTCCTTTAACACAAATGCATGACCATTATGCTACGACATGGAGAGATAACACTTCAAAAGGATGACCGAACCATTTGCTTCAATTGGACCAGAGCTGCTAAAAAAAAGTCATTTGTAACAAATGAAATCAAACCATATGTAAATAGTATTGATTTATACAGCAACTAAACTCTCAACGCTTTTGGTTTGGGGTTGGCAATCATTTTTTAAATATAGATTAAAAGCTAGCTACATTCGTTTATATACCCATACTTATGTCTAGGTAACACATTGTTTTAACAGCATTTAAATGACTCGATTTCAGTAGGTCATCATAACGTCATCATAACCAATTGCAATGGTGGACAAAAACGTCTCTTTTTCGCCCTCAACAGAACTTTCATATATTCAATGTCATACAGATTGATCACCTGGCCTATGGCTATCTGAATTGTAATATTGAAAACCTTTTACGCTGTATTTATATCATTCTTAGGAACAAGTTGCATCATGATATGCTTAATACCTGTGACCTATAACAGTGTCTACCTCTGGACAATATACAGCCATATAAAAATACAATGAAATATCAAGGTGTTCACATCATTTGTTCTTTTTTTTTTACTGCCTTTAAAATTGCTCTATTTTTTAACTGGGGCAGCTTAAGTTCCCCGGCATTTTAATGGCACGTATCCACTTTCTTGTTGACTTCCTTTTTTCTAAAACACGAGGAGGGACTATGCGGTGATAGCCCTTTATTCTCCAATGATAAAAGATCCTTTTCAGCCCAGCATTTACCCTACATGAAGCTAGCTAAGGGATTACTCTATAGGAGGAAATTATCTTTACTTTTCTTTTAGAATCCTTACAAAACCTCCAAAAGTAAAAAACGTGACTTAGTAACAGCACCAAACATGATGTGTTTTGTAAGTACATCCCATTGAGATGGAGTCCCAAATCCCAAGTTTGCATTCTTGACTTCGGTTTCAGTGGCACTTGTCTCTTTTGCCAGGGCGGCCCCTCCCAAGCCTTTATCTCTCTGCTTCAGGTCATTCACAGTGTTCCCATGTATTGTTACAAGGATGAAAAAAGCAGTTAACACAGAAACATAGCATATGAAGTCACAGCATGCCTACAAATTTGTGATACTTACAGTAACTTGAATGCATTTTGGGGAAGGATGGAAAAAATCAATCTATATGTGGAACTGTGAATAGAGACTATATACAAACACAGGGAGACACAATGTTTTGACAGTTTTCATCACAACACCAATCTCTTGCTGGGGGTTGATCCTGTGTTTGAAAGCATGTTTCTAGGGCAGGGTTGTGTCCATCAGGAAAGTAAACTGTGGCCTCTGAATACAAAAGTCATGACTTCTGCGATAAGATCTATTTGAATTGGATCCCCATTTTATGTGTTTCCTAAGGCACTTTGTTGTTGCTGCAGTTTGATTTATTTATCTTCTTATTAATTTTCTTTGTGACGATTTAACCTTCAAGATTTATGGTCCATTTACATTTTTTGTAATCAGATTATGATATTTTCTCATAATTTAGGAAAGGCTTAAAAAATGATGATAGCCCTTGTGTTTTCGACCTTCTAAACAGGATGAAGGACCCTCACAACATTAGTGAAACAAGGGTGTACACATTGTTCAAAAACGTATATGATAAACATATTTTAAAGTGTCATTATAGATGTTTTACAATAGATTTTGAGACTGTGGAAAAAAGCTAAGACTTTATACTTAAAATAAGCAACACAGGAACACATTAGTGTTGCTGTATAACTTGTTTGTTTGCTTCTTGTGTTTTTGTATGCAATCAGTAATGAGACCTTATGCCTTGATGGAGGTTTTACAAAATCATAGATTTGAGAGATAGAAAGAGAGGAAGAAGGTCAGAGAGAGAGAGAGAGAGAGACCTTAACATCACCAAACTCTCATCCTTCCACCCATCCCGCCCACCAGGTTGCCTGGGGCTGTTGGTGGGACAGCCTGTCCCCATTTGGGGCTCACCGATTGGTTCACATGCAAGCTGGGCTGAAGCTCAAAAGAATCCAGAACACCTTTTGTATTTGTCCCCCTTGAATACTAAACTAATTGTAATCCCACTGTCAATGTCAACGATGGGATTGTTGGGAGCCATAGGCTTTTCCTTAGCCTTGGTATCTCTAACTCAGGTATATCATTTTATATCTTTACATCTTAACAAAGTGGATTTAACCAACATGTGTATTACATAGTTTGATTCAAATGTGTTTGTTATTTGCAGATACCTAATAGTGCAGCACAGGGTAAGTAAACTTACGTATATTATATCGTATCTGTAATATATAAAATAATATGTTGGCTTGTCATTCAAAGCAAATTATTATATTATTAATATTTATACTTGTGCAACATTTATGATATTGTGTGTATTTGTGATGTGTTTTTGTTGTCTGTATCCAAGCTCATCCCTTCAGTGTCATGTATTTCCATCTCTTTCAGAATGCAAAATCTTGTCAGCAGTGGCCACAGGTCCCTCATCAATTCTGGTAAAATGGGAAAAGTATCCTCAGGCAACAAACTACTTTTTGGATTTAAGGGTGAAAAACAGTACACGCAATGCACCAGTTGTGGTGACCCTGGCAGGTACCTCGACAGAGAAGGATGTCTATGGTCTGCTGCCAGGAACTGACTATAAAGTGACTCTCAAACCCTTCGTGTTCTACTTTGCGATGTGTGTTTCTACATATGAGGCGTCCACAGGTAAATAATTCAAGACTTTTGTGTAGAATAGTTTTAGTGCCTCTTAAAGCTAGGGTATGTAAGTTTGAGAAACTGGCTCGAGATACACAGTTTGTTATATTCACGGAATGCTCTTAACATCCCGATAGCAATGAATATCTTAAGTGCTTTGACAAAAAATCCATAAAAAAATGTCATCTGTGGAAGCCGTAAGTACGACCAATCATTTTAGGCGGCCCGGCTAAAATAACTGGATGGCCTACCTGCCTGTCAGCCTTCCATCTGTGCACAAACTTTTCTCGTGCCCTCATGTGCGCCTTCGTGTTTGTTGGGGGAGGGGCTCTATAAGGAAGTGGCAGATTTTCTCCGGTCGTGTATTTTCAAATTCTAGCGATCCCGAGCCGGTTTCTCAAATTGACATAGCCTACCTTTTAAATTGTGCGAAATACTGAAATTATTGTTGTTTTTGTTTGACGGTGACATACAATTTTACCAAACGTAAAATAAAGGAATAAAATGAGCGGTATCAAAAATAAGTACATTCATATTTCATCTTTACGCGCAAAAGGGCGCCATTACGCACAACAACGTCCAACGTAAATTTTTAACATCCTTAACGATGTTTTTTCTCTATTGTTCTCTCTTCCCAGTGCCCGATACAGCGCAGATAAAGATTGGCAAGCCACTGTCGAGTACTTCAGTCAGGGTGGAGTGGACTGTGGTTCCCTCGGCGTCGCACTACTACCTTCTGTTGTACCAGGCCACAGGACCGGTGGTCAACATGACCTCCACCGACACCAGTGCTGTGGTGCGAAACCTGAAGCCCTCCACCAACTACGACTGCTACGTCTTCACAGCTAACAAGGCCGGCATGGGGAGCAAAAGCAAAAAGAGGACCATCACGACCTGTTAGTGATCTCTTTCTGTACATGTGGAGCCTAGAGGGGGAGGATGTAGAATAGATAATCTAAAGACATGTTAACACGCGGATACTCGAAAAGTGACTTGTGTTCCCCTAATGTTTTGGCTAATAATGACAAAGAAAATAAGTAAATCTGGTTATCTTATTATTTATAGTTTTATTTTTGTGTTTTTTCTTATCTTACCTCTTCAGTTTGCGTTAATTTTACATTTTAAAAGTTGCCTTAACCCACTCATTCATTATATCCACATTATGGCTGGTATTTTGTGAAAACACCAATGTTAAACCCCGCAAACAATATCGTTTCAATACGTCGTGTACAATGATCAATGGCAAATGTGTAGAACTTTTCCATGAAATCAAATTCATCTGGATGATTCCAAAAACTGTTTCTGTAAAAACTAGCATGATGTGAGTAGAAGTAATATGCTCAATTGCATCTGAGATTTTTAGTAATCTTTAAATTCCTTATCTGCATAAACAATACAATAATTATATTTAAGTTAATTGTATTTGGGGGAACAACGCAAGTCTAAGACTCAAATATTTTAAAACCTTGGGAGTTTTTTTTGTTAAACAGAAAGTAAATATTTCTTCATGTTTTCTGATTAACATGAACATACCCTTTAACATGGCTGAATGTGTAATTGGCAGTAATAGCAGAATATGAATAAAACAATCAACAGTGGCTCTTGAATCAATGGAGCTGTTTCAGACTAACAATTTATATCTTTCTGTAGTGGTGCAGCCCCCGACGGGCCTCACAGCAACATCCACCGGCCTGGGAACAGCCAGGGTCACGTGGCAGCCGGTGAAAGACGTTCTGATATACCATTGCACCGTCCAGGAAATTGATGAACCCAACATCCGACCAGCCTCGTACAACATCTCAGACACTAAGCTGGATGTTCAAGGCATCCTCCCATGCTCCACCTATCTGATATCAGTGTCCTCATTCAACAAGTTTTTGGTGCCGAGCGAGTCCACAGAACACACATTCTCCACCAACAGTGAGTCTACAGAGCCAAGACACTTTCAATAACTTGTTGATTATGATCTAGGTCAGCTTTTCTTTCAGAGGTGTTCCTTTCAGACATGCAGAATATGATCCTCAGGGGAAAAATGGTTCAGATACCCTGAGAACCTATTATTTAACGAATATTAAATATACAGTACATCTTCATAAATATATATTTAACATTTCCACATATCAGATACATTTGTGTATTAAAACCAAACTCCAGTCCGGATTGGTGTAGAAAATAGGCCTTGAATGATAGGACACTCAAATAGTCCCCACTATTTCAAGTTCTATAGTGATAAAGCTACATTGGAAACAACAAGTCCATGTTAGAAACGGCAGGAGGAGAGCTTAACAGATGTTTCAGACAGTTACATTATGATGCTTTAAAGTTTTTTCAGTTAATAAATTCTGTGGTCTGAGAAACCAATTTACCATTTTATCACAAGGTGTTAACATTTAAACTTTTACATGGAAAGCTTTGTTTTGGTCAGAAAATTGTATAAAAGCAGTTACATAAACATAAAATAGATACTAGAAGGAATTATGTCTTGTTTTGCTTCCTAACAATAGATCTAACAGCTCCTTTCTGATGTAAAAAATCACTTTACTGGTTCAGCCTTCTTTTTTCCAGTTGTTTTTTCATGCAACATAGAAGAAACAAACTAATGTCCTGTGTTACTTACAGAGCTGAGACCAGTTTCAGAAGTTTCTGTAGAATATGCCTGCTCGCCCCAATCTGCCACGGTGCAATGGTCGGCCGTGTTTGGGGCCGACTCCTACAAGGCCTCTGCGATTTGTGAAAACGGCACGGAGCTGACGTGCACCAGTGTGAGCACCAGCTGCCAGATCACCGGAATGAGCTGTGGCCAGAGCTACGACGTGCACGTTACTCCTATGTCAGAGAACTGCAAGAACAAGATGAACGCCACCTCGACCAATTTTCAGACAGGTGAGACCCATCAATCACAAAGAAAAAAGCAATGATCAATTAACTTATTAGGCAACCTAACTGACATACACAGACATACATATAATAGGACACGCATTCTGGCATATTTTCTTCAAGGTCCTTTTGATAAGATGATCAATAGAGATAGCATGGCAATCTCAAAACCATCCATCATTCAGAGGTATATTTGCAGCCATTCCTTCAAAATGGGCGCCATTGTTTTTTCCTCCAATGACTCAGCATTAACTGTTTAGCTGTTGTAAATCTCACCTCACATCACTTTTTTATAGGCTGAGTCACACTCCTCATTACATGTCAAATTAAGTCCATGTGTTGAATCAGCGGAGTGCCACTTTAAATAGGAAGCTTTCACACTACAAGGCTGACCACTATACAAAGTTTAAATCTCAGATAATAGGACGATCTACATTACCCTTGAATCATTACTTTTTTTCAAACAAATTTGTTTATTTCTGTTTCCCAAATAGCACATTTATGTACATTTACATTTTAAATACAATTTAAATGAACAGCATGTCTTACAATAACAAAAAAATAGGTATGAAAACATATAAATAATGGTGAGAAAATACCAAAAGGTCAACAAAAACAACCTAGAAACTCAGCACTGATTTAAGTTATCATTTCCCATAAATGAAGTCATCCAACCAACCAGTCAACCAACCATTAAATGCCACTCTACTGACTGAATGGCTCTGCGTCTATTCAATTATTGGATGACGAACATTTTTACCGCTCCACCCTGCTATCTATTTTGTTGCAGATAGTTGATCCCTTCATCTCACATATCACTCTATTATGTTAGAGTGCTCAGTTGAGATTTTCTGTCCAACCCCACCCCTGAGACCACATTGTGCACCGCCAAGCTGTCGTGACTTGGATGATGCCTAATATGATTTAATTGTTCAAGTATACCTACGGCCATTTAATACTTAATAAATAACACAATCCGGTGACCTTAGACCTTTTTGGCCCAAAGGCACAAGCTATTTCGATTTAGAATTGAGTCATTCTTACAATACTGCTTTTGTTGGGCTATCATAGGCCTCGATGAAGACTTTTTTTTACTAGTGTTCCACCAATAGGGGTTTTTCAATGACCTCTATCAATATATAGAGCATTTGATCAAATACAATAACAAATGAGACACAAGATTATTTTTCTGTTTAGTTGAGTTCAACAACAAAAAATGGTGTACTTACATAAATGATCAACTTGAATAAACAATAGTGGATATCCCAGCAGTTTTCTCAATAAGAAATATTATAAGAAATAAATATTCACCTTGTGAGCTAAACCCTAAAGAACATTATTTGTCCGACTTACTGATCTGTTAATGCCACTAGTTTTAACGTTATTTTTGATTTGTGCAAAGATCTACATTTGAATTTTGACATTAAAATGACACCAGCCTTACCACTGATTAATAATTTCATTAAAAAGTTAGGTATTTTAAGAAAGTAATACATATTTTGTCAGGTCAGGATATGTTACACATCAGCTGCTTCTATACGAATGTTCTTACATTTTAACAAAGATGAACTTTCCATCTATTAATTCTGACTACGGTCATATCAATCAGGACAGGGGTCATTAGGGAATAGCTGTTTACAACTTTCCACCCCTTTCCAGTTTTTTAGTGTCTAAATTCACACGTTTATTTGAATACATCACCGTGTCTCCTTGAAAACTGGGTCTCCCATTGAACTCCACTGTCTATATCATATTGTGTTGTGTTCAGGCTCCTAAGAAAGAGCCTGTGTTTGTGCTAAACCTGAAACCTCTTACAGTGAAAAGCAACACTGCTGTGTTATCTTCAGTATCAGGGCGTTATAACCTGAAAAGGGATTGGAGAAGCTCACCTTTGATGATGATATTTAAACCCCATTTACTTCTTCTTTTAACCTCTCTTGCCTTTTTAAATGTTATAATAGTTAATCTAATGATATCAATCTATCAATCTTTCAATCTATCAGTCTTTTTATCGATCAATCTATCTATTGGTCTATTTCTCGATCTCTCTATCTGGGATAATTTAGAATTTTTTTTGATTTCACAGTAAATAACTGATATCAATTTCCTTTTAAGCTCCCTGTCCTCCCAAGAACCTGCAGCTGGAACGAGATTGTTCCAGCACGGGCATCGCCTTTTCCTGGGATCACACAAACAATACAGAACACTACAGGGCCCGGTCAGTGGACTCCGAGGTACTGTATTTTGGACTAAACCTGTTTGCAATGTTTGAATACACAATGATTAAATAATGTAAGAGCATTCCTTTGAATTAAATAAAGAAAAGGTTTGACATGTTGCCTATTTGGTCTCTCACTGAGATGATCACTATCAATATCACTTTTGTGTTTTATATGTTATAAAGCTACGGGCAACAGACAGTTAGCTAGGTTTAGCATAAAGACTAGATACAGTTGGCTATAGCTAGCATAGCGCTGTCTGAAAGTTAAACATTCACCTTTATGGCACCTATGAAGCTCACTAAGTGACTTTTTTGTATAGTTTGTTGACTTTAATCTGTCCAAGAACTGCCATGTAAATAACAAGTTATGTCTTTTAGACGTGCCTCACTGTTTTTTTAGCTGGAAATGTGACTTCCTGTAGTCTTAAACAATGTATGATCAACCTTTGGACCAAGACTAACTGTCTTCCCTTAAACCAAGCTAAATGGCTGCTAGCTTGAGCTTTATTTGAATCAAAACAATGGGGAGAATGGTATACATGTGCTCATCAATTTAGCAATAAGGCACATAGCCTGCTGTTCATATATGTCACCAATTTTTCAACGATATGTGTAATTTAGTGGTCAAAGTTATTTGTAATCTCTCTATAGGGATTGGTCCAGGAGTGTTTGACTGAATACAACACATGTTATTTCACACAAACAGTGTGTGGGCGACAGTATCACTTCACAGTGTACTCCGTCGGAGAGCATTGCAACAGCGAGATTAGTTCTACAGTTGACGTTCGCACAGGTATGAAAACATTGTCACACATACACATATCATGTTTACAACAAAACATAACATGTACATTTGTCCATTTTCTTTTTAGTTATTTTATATAGTATCCAGAGGTGGGAGAAGTACTCAGATCTTATACTTGAGTAAAAGTAGTACACGAGTGTAGGAATACTCTCAAAAGTACAAGTCCTACATTGAAAATATGACTCAAGTAAAAGTACAAAAGTATTTGCTTCAAAATATACTAAAAGTACCAAAAGTAAAGTACGTAGTATGCATATTTGGTCCATTTCAGAATACTATATGTTTTGATTATAATTATTGATGCATTAATGTGTTTATCAAAGCTGGTAAATGTGTATACTTGGTATACTGCAGGGTAGCTTGTGAATTTACTCCAGGTGTAACTAAAGTCTGATTTAAGTGTTGATTATATTTCACATCATTAATCCAAATCTGCAAAGTAACTAAAAGTAGTAAATAAAATGTAGTGGAGTAAAAGCACACGATAAAAACAAAAACCAGACAGAAAAACATTGTTTTAATTGTGAATGAGTCTATAGCAATTTCATTTCCAGAATTTGAAGTTGCTGAACTTTTGTACAACTCAATTTCAGACTTTGTTGAATAGCTTAACCGAGCTCTGGGACAGTTTTCCATTGTCATGTCAGCACCCCCTGGTGGGTTCTCTTAAAAAACATTTCAGATGCAGTCCTATTTCAAAATAACACTATATATTTAACATTCCTTAGCTTGCATTTTTTTGTAAGTATCCTTTTTCAATTCCAAATAAAAACTGAAAATCAAGTAAAATAACATTTGCCCGTTTCCAGCACCTTGTATTCCCCAGAATATACAAACCTCAGCCGACTGCAACTCAGATGTTCTGCTCAGCAAGTGGGACCTCGCCGAGGGGGCTTTGCGTTACACTGTGGAGGCTTTTGGCAACAGGGAAAAAGACAACTACTACAACTGCACCTCACAGTCCAACAGCTGCGCTATACAGGGCATCAAGTGTGGAGAGTACTTGACCATCTTCATCACAGCTTTTGACGACGAATGTGCCAGTCCAAAGACGCTGGCGCCTGTGGCTGAGACAGGTGAGTAAAGTGGTGCATGATAAATATAGAATATGATTAGCAGATACATTAATAATACAAATAAGCTTTAGTACAAGAGGTATAACTTTTTAAGGATAAAGGAATGTGTAAGGCTTCACTTCCGTATGATTGTGATTTGGGATGAATTGGCAACCTTGTCTCGGATCACCTGAAACTGTGCAAAGTGTTAAAGGTGGAATTTATTTGCATGTTAATTTGTCCCCTCTCCTCCAGTCCCATGCATTCCTCAGAATGTCACAGCCGTGAAGGAATGTGGAGCCGACTCCATCACGGTAACCTGGTCAATATCCGGCAGTGCGCTCTTCTACGTCGCCATAGCGATGGACAACTATGGCATCATTCACAGCTGCAACGCCATGGAATTGATGTGTAATATCAAGGGGATGAAGTGCAGCACCAACTACACAGTGTACGTCATCTCCTCCAACTTCTTTTGCAACAGCTCTGTGAGCGAGATGATCCCCATAGAGACAGGTACTGTGAGGCTGATGTTTTATTTTCTATCAGTGTTTAATTTCAAAGTAGCCAAATAATGTCTTGTTTCTTCACCTTTACTTCATTCCAGCTGCTTGCCCATCGGACCACATTACTGCCTCTCTGGACTGTGCAGCCAACGAGGCTCTAATTTCGTGGCGCGGTCGGCCCAATATTATGTCCTACACCGCCACCATCTTGGATGAAAACCAAGGGCTCCTCAGCTGCAGCAACACTAATACCAGCTGCAGAATACCCAACCTGAAATGTGGCCAGCTCTACACTGTCACGGTCAGCCAACACGATGGCATGTGCCCCAGCATGCCCTCTGAGGCCATCCACATGGAGTCTGGTATGAACACGTTCAGCTCTAAAACATGGGATTTATATGTTAAAACATCATATTTTATGTTATCATTTATTTCATATAGTGGTATGAAACGAGAAAGAAATACCTCAGATGATGTACTTAATTGCAGTTCTTTAATAAATGCTTTACTGTAGGTACATTTCCCCACTGGTTGGTTAATTTGATTTCTCATCACAACAATTTCGCAATTTGTAAGAGAGAAAACATGTATTTTCTTAATTTGTAAAACTTTATTTAAGATAATAATAGGTCAGATACAGCATGTAGTGCTGACTCCTAGTTGCCGAAAAAAAATCAGTTGAGTGGTAGAGGCTTATTTCTTATATTGATGAAGTTATATCAGGCAGTGTAGAGATGAGCCTGACAAGAGGAGTCCTGAGAACGGGCGCTGTACAAAGGATAAACCTTTTACAAACATGTCTCTGGTGCCACCATCCGGCCAATCCTTTCATCCATCTTACATTTGTTTTCTGGTGTGTAATGTGCATTGCAGGACAGATTGGCCAGATCATAACTGCCTATACATTAGCCTCTACATTTTGCAGTCTCTCCTTTACCCTTTCCCTGGACACAGTGTCTTTATCAACCGGCATGAAGAAAACATTTGAGGAGCGTACTTAACATTTCTATCTTTTATCTGTCTAGTTCCTTGTGGGCCCAATGTGACTGCCGATTTAGACTGCAGGTCACAGGTACTGACCCTCAGCTGGGATGCAACAAGTAATGCAGAAGGCTACACAACGGTGGTTTCAAACAACAATGAGACAGAGACCTACATCAACACGGAGCCCGGGCTGATGCTCAGCACACTGGAGTGTGGACTCGATCATAAACTGAAAGTAACATCCTTCAACAGCACCTGCGTTAGCCGACCCACAGTGTTGTCCAAGAGGGAAAGTAAGAGTTGTTTCACCTTTTGACATACATAATATGTCTTCAATCAACCATAAAAATGTGTAAAGCATGCAAGTTAAGTTAAGACTTAGTATGAATACAGTATATGGCTTCTGGAATGTGAGCAACTTTCTAGGACTCTAATTTCAACAATTTCCTTAAAATGTGAGCTAATGTGAATTTGTTCTCCCTCAGCACCTTGTGTGCCCACGGATGTGATGGTGACAAGAACCTGTGGGAAGATTTCTGCAAAAGTAAAATGGAACGAAAGCCGTGGCGCCCTGCACTACGAGGCAGCTGCGGTGGATGAAGCCGGTCCACCCTTGCTGTGCTCGTCCAATCAGACTTCATGCACGTTGGAAGGCCTCGTGTGCAGCCAGGTTTACAGTGTAGGGGTGACCGCCACAGACGACACCTGCACCAGCAATAAGAGCTCTGCTGTGATACTACGGACAGGTATAGATGAGCAGGAATCCATTTCTAAGATGTGTTTATCCTTTTTACAGTCCATGTCATACTCTTCCATGTGTTTTTGCCCCTTGCTCAGTGCCCTGCCCTCCCGCTCAGCTCAACATCTCTGTGAACTGTGCCAATAACTCTGCCATGTTAACCTGGAGCAGCAGCCCCAATGCAGTGTCCTACACTGGCAAGGCAGTGAGCGCAGACGGATACGTTGCGAACTGCGACGCAGGAATGGAGCTCGGTTGCCAAATGGATGGTCTAGATTGTGGCATGGAGTACACCTTCACAGTGTCTGCCTCAGACGGCGAGTGTCAAAGTCCTGACAGCAAGCCGGTCAACAAAACAACCGGTGAGATAGAGTTTTAGTCAGATTATTTTTCTTATAACCTTTCCAAGCTCTTTCTAACAAGTCATTTTCTCTAGGCGTAACAGTGCACCTCCATCTTCCTTTCTTTCTGGATGAGTCCTAAAAAAACACCCTCTTCCTTCCCATATTATATATTTACAGGGTGTATCTGCGTATGCTTTGCTCTGTGACCGTCTCAGCCCTAGGTCTAAGTGCACATTCACTAGAATACAGCCATACAATATAATTTCACTTTGTTTGATGCATGTCAAGAATGAAGGGATAGATTTGGCTATTCATGTTTTTTATGATTATTTGTATGTTGGTCTCAAACCAAAAACGCATAACATACAACAGCATATAGGTTATATATAGTTGTACATATTTTCTAGTATAAGATTTAGATTGGCACTCAACACTAGCGCAGGAGTCAAGGCACCACCTCTCAGTGAAGTACCAAGTTTGAGGAAGTCCCAACGTAAAGCTCCAGAACAAACCCTAAATGGGCTTTACTTTAATGGTGTGCCAACTACTTTTTTTTAAAGGTCAAGCAAATATTATTGTATCTGAACCAAAAGGCGCACCTGTGCCTTTGGAAAAATAAGACAAGAACCAATACTAAATATTCTCACTTGACTAACCTGGAAACGTTAGTCTTGTTTTATTACTTACTATGAGCATTATGTCTGACAATGAGTGTGTTACTAAGGCAATAAGATGTGTGCGGTGGAGCTCTTCTACAAATTATTAATTATTTTCTTAAGTGTGTGTGTGATCAAACTGCCACTAAGTCTCACTTCTTGCCCCCTATCAGCCCCATGTGCTGTGGAGAGCGTGCTCAACACCCTGGACTGTAGCACCAACAAACTGACCATCAGCTGGGATCCGGCAGGCATGGCGTTAAACTACAGCGCCACCGCCCTGGCCGGAGACGGAACTGCTCTTCACTGCATAACAGAGGGTTCAAACTGCTGGATGAATTTACAGTGTGGGCAGCAGTACAATGTGACTGTCAGAGCCATCAGCAGCACGTGTGAAGGACAAAGCAGCGTCCCAGAAACAGTTAACTCTGGTAAGCAGTGTGCCTTTTGTAAATGCAGCAAACTAAAGGTCATGATCTCTTGACGGTAAAATGTTCTCTTGACTCATTTTTACTACCAACATCTCTTCTCTCTCAGTTCCTTGTGTACCTGTGAACGTCCAAGGCGTAGTGGAGTGCTCCACTAACATGCTGCAGGTGTCCTGGGATACAGCTGCCGGCGCAGATTCCTACAGCGCCACATTAAACGGAGCGGGAGGTTTCTCTTATTGCGCTACAGCTGGGGATATCTGCGTCTTCCCTGATCTGGAATGCGCTCAGACATATACGTGTGGTGTTGTGGCCCTGAATGACAGGTGTAACAGCTCTGAGAGCTCCATAATCTCAGCAACAACCGGTAAATGCACTTTTTTAGTTACAAACAAGTCTGTTTCTCTTATTTTGGAAAATCAGTGTAAAAGCTTTTACTGTATAATGTCTTTTTTTTTTGGACTTCCTTTTGAGAATGTTTGTGTTTCTGGAAGCATTTAGAGCATAACATTTTCAATATGTTATTGACTATTTATTTAAAGCATGGTGTGTTTCAAGCACAGGTAATGCAACAAAGAAAAGCTAATGCTCAGATTAGATCTGTCAAAATATACAAAAAGGGCAATTCCACAAGTTACTAGTTTTCTGCTCATGCTATACATACAGTACAGCTTACATCTCCCCCCCCCCTCTTCCAGCTCCCTGTGACCCCACAGATGTGGCAGCCCTTCTGCATTGCAGCTCGGGCGTGGTGGATGTGACCTGGTCTGACAGTTCCGGAGCAGATAAATACACTGTCCTTGCTGAAGCCAACGGACACACAGACTCCTGTGAGGCCAACAGCTCTTCCTGTGAGCTGACCCGGGTGCAGTGTGGGGGGGACTACACTGTGACCGTGCTGGCAGGGGACGGGAAGTGCAACAGCTCCATACACGCCAAAACCAACGTAATAACAGGTAAACATACACACAATTAGGAGTGATGATGAGGAGGAGCAGTTTCATTTACCTGGAAGCTGCTGCTGATAATTTTGAGTTTATTGACGATCCAATTTTAGGGTTTATTTTCTATTAAGTCACTTCTTAAAATTATATTTATATACAAAGGTATTTCTTACATTTTTTATTAATGAATTATTTTTACTTTTAATTTTGCCTTATTTCATTTTTTGGTTTTTCTTATATACACCTCTGTTTGGTAAAATGTATACAACATTTAGACAGTTTAAAAGTGGTAATCATTGCTCGATTGCTGTGTTTCAAACTTTGTTTTGAAAAATTAAATATAAATTAAGTTTAGAACTATAACAATTATAAGCATTATATAACTTTTATGTGAATGACGATTGCTAAAATGAAGTAAAAAAACAACCCACCTGATACTCTCAGAGATCTTCTGAAATAACCCTTAAAGACTGCACCTGTTTGTTGATGAGATTAGTTTTGTAGACTGTATCTCAACCAAAGCTTCCTCTCAAAAGACAAATGAATGACGTGTGACAATCCCCTGCCCAGCCCCCTGTGCTCCAGAGAAAATTGACTACTCCCTGGACTGTTACTCCAACAATGCTACGGTCACCTGGGTTAAAGACAAGGATGCCATGAGCGTCACAGTCAACGCCACCTCCACCCAGGGACAGAGGACGTCCTGCAGCTCCAGCAACAGCAGCTGTGTCCTGGAGCTGCTGCAGTGTGGAAAAACCTACACCGTCCAGGCCGTCGCTCAAGGAGTCCAGTGTGCGAGCGAACCCAGTCCTTCTTTTCAGATTGTCACAGGTAGTTGAGTTCTTTTTTTTGTGGTGGGCTGGATAAAGCGTTCAGGAGGTCATTCAAGTATGAAGTGTTCAGGAACTGACTGCACTCCCCTCTTACCCAGCGCCCTGTACCCCTGCAAACGTGGAGTACACATACTCTTGTGTTACTGGCATCGTCTTCCTGAGCTGGGACGAGACTTTGGGAAGAAAGAGTTTCCACGCTGAAGTGTCTTCTGGAGACCACATGGTGTCGTGCAGCACCACACAGACCGACTGCTCCCTGACATCGCTGCTCTGCGGACGCATGTACGACGTGAACGTGATCGCTGTGGCCGACCACTGCAACAGCAGCGTGCCAGGGGGAACTCAAATACAGACGGGTAGGAGAGCGAGAAGGACATGATGGGATCTAAATAATAAATATAAATAAAATGTTCGGGTACCTGTACTTTATGTGATAATATAAATGTTATTCTACATCTACTCGATTACATTTTGGAAACAAATATTCTACTTCTAACTCCACTCCACAATTAAGTTATGAATTACTTTATAGATTCAGCCTAAAAATACAAAACATAAATTAATCCTAATCAATTATGATTATTATTATTATTATTATTTTTATTATTATTATAGGTTTACCTAAACGCCAGTGTATAAGGTAATCAAGATTAGCCCCTCCTTTACCAGCTGCAACTTTAAAGTGAATAACACATTAGTGTTTCAATAATTATAATAACAATAAAAAAAAAAAAAAAATGATTAGCTTTAAAATAGAAAAAAGTCATTATAAGCAGACTGAATTTGGTAAACATCCAAAGGGAAATCCATGCCATGAGGCTGAGTCGGTTAAAAATGTCTTCATATCATGGTCTACATTTATAAGTAGGAAATGATGACACAGTTACGGGAAATAGAGCGGGTGAAGGACAATGTTAAAAAGTATATAATATATAATGTGTCAACAGTCTACAAGATGACAATTGTTGAATAGAGAGACACCTTACTAAAAAATACAAGTAGGTGTAAGCAATTTGCTTTCATTCAATTATGTTTCTTATTTTGTTTTCCCATCAGCCCCCTGTGCTCCCATGAATGTCAGTTCCTCGCTGGTGTGTGACAACAACACGGCGGCGGTGAGCTGGCAGCTCAGCCCGGGTGCGGTTCACTACAATGTGAAGGCAATGGGAAGAGATGGCGATGCCAAAGAATGCAACACTAACAGCACTAGTTGTCTCATTCCCAACATGCACTGCGCCCAGATCTACCTGATCACTGTGACCCCCTTCTCTGATGGCTGCCAGGGCATGTACAGCTACCCACACACTTACCTTGCAGGTGAGCTGGACACATGAAGTTTGACACAAATGGGCATCAAGTCAGTCCTATGTCATTCTATTAAATTAGAATGCAAAGTAGTAAAATACAAATACTAAACGTGTGCTTCATTGGTTGTTCATGGTTAATGAGGCATACTGAATGTTGATGCAGTTCCTCCAGATACCACCAGATGTCAGTGGTGGAAAGTATATTTACCAAGTAATTAACAAAGTACAATTTTTTTTTTCTTTAGTATCTTCATTTTAAGCTCTTAACTTTTACTTACCTACATTTCAGAAGCGAATATTTTATACTAAACTACTTTACCTTAAGTTATTTTAGCTAAGCAAAACACTAGACAAATAAATGATGACACAGTGTGGATGAAAAGAAGACTTTGTTAATCCTGGGAGGAAATTCCCAACAGCAGTATATTGATGTGATTAAAATTAGCTGCACATATTTCAGGTACACATTTTAAGTGATGTGCACAATAATTACAACCTAATTTTATAATATTATGAAATGGGCCATTCTGCATAATGAAAACTTTTAGTAATTGGGATGGAAATACTTTAACTTAAATTCTTTTTAAACCAATAAATGAATATGTGTAATACTGTGTAACATTATGTGTTACTATAAGTGTTCCTAATAAAAGTTCAGTGTGTTTGCAACATGCCACAGGTATCTTAGTTCTTGTATTAGATTCATTATTTAGCATTGTTGTTGCCTTGTGCCCACTCAACCTAACCCTCCTCTCTCTTTCTCCTCCTCCTTTAAGGCCCCTGCCCCCCCACCAGTGTTCAGGTGTTCTTGCAGTGTGTCGGTAACGTGGGCTTTGTGACCTGGACAGCTGCCCTACAAGCAGACCTGTACGTGGCCACAGCGGTACCCTCTACTGTGGGTGGGCACAACAACACCTGCACCTCCAACGGGACAAACTGCTCCCTCATGGACCTCTACTGCGGCGAGACGGCCGTTGTCACCGTGGTTACCATTGAGAGTGGCTGCATGAGCGAGCCCAGTCTGCCTTTTACTTTCCAGTCAGGTCAGAGAATGTATACATGGATATTTAACGAATACTTAGATAGTGTTCTTTTGGATTACTTACTATGAGAAGAGTGCATGGGTGAAATGAAGACTAGAGACAGAAGGATATTAAAGGAGATTATTAATTTCTTCGAGAGCTGTTATTTGCATACAAGGAGCTTTTTAATGAGATTTGGACAGAGCCAGGCTTTCCTAAAATGTCAATTTATTTGTATTTGTGTTTTAAATACTGTTTTCAAAGCTGTATATAATAAACAGCAATTGCCCTTTTTGGCTTTATTTATAATTTAGTAATTGTTAAAAAAAGTGTATTCTTACCTAGTAGAAAATAACATGAATTTAACTCCCAAAGTTCCACTTCAACACAGACTTTGTCAATATGTTAATATGAAAAAAATATTAATTTGATCAATGTGTTAATATGAGAAATTGGTTTCATGGTTACATGTTTATTACGTACAAGAACATCTTAATTATTATTCTATGTATTGTTTGAACTGTTGTCATATTGTTGCTGATTTGCAGAAATACATAAAGGAATCACTTAATTTACAGTTTTTTCTCTTGTTCTCAGTCATCTGCCCACCCACCGGACTGATGGGATTGTCCACCTGCAGGAACAGTGACATCAGAGTGGGCTGGGACCCAAGTCCAGAAAGTGGTGTTGAGTACTTACTCCACTCTCAGGAGGATGAAGGGGCCACTGCCAACTTCACCACATCCATGACATCCCATGTGCTCGCTGGGCTAAAGTGTGGCGAGCTGTACACCCTAAAGGTCGCTGCCACTGACGATGAGTGCACCAGCGTCTTCAGCGAGCCTATTCAAACTGAAACAGGTTAGTATAACGTAAAGACATGTCTTGAATTCTGACTTACAACAATGCAGAGCTAAAAGCTGGTTGTATATCTGTGAATGTCGTTTTTTTAATCCTATTTCTGTTAAGAACACAGGGTGATATGTTGGTATTTCTGTTTTTTATGCACCCCAAAAATGGAACAAACTTCCCAAAAACCTGCAGTCTTCACCAACGCTGAGTTGTTCTTGTTCTTCTTATTAAGTGTTAATGTTGATGTAAAGCATTTTGAAGATGTGCTATATAAATAAACGTACCTTACCTTACCTTCTCTTTCCTGCCAGCTCCGTGTCCTCCCACCAACCTGACTGCCAGAGCCTACTGTGGCACCAGCTCTGTAACGCTGTCCTGGGCACCAAGTATCCATGCTATCTCCTACACCGCTACAGTGACCGGTCCCCAAGGCCATGTAACTTCCTGTTCATCCAACACAACAACCTGCTCAGTGAAGCTGGATTGTGGACTCCAGTACATAGCAGTTGTGTTTGCTTTCAGTGAGACGTGCAACAGCAGTCTGGGAGAATCTCTAACCTTTGACTCTGGTAAATGATACCTGCATATGTCCAGGTTGCTCTGAATATTATGTAGCTCAAAACCAATGATTCTCCCCCTCTCCCCTTTTACTTCCCACAGCTAAGTGTTTGCCTGACAGTGTGGAAGCAGACCTGGACTGCACCACCAACTCCTTCGCAGTGCAGTGGAGGGCGAGAGTTAGCGATGTCGGTTCTTACACAGCGATCGCCATCGGCAGTGACGATACCCGTGTAACCTGCGACTCCACCAGCACCAACTGCAGCATCCAGAACCTAAACTGTGGCGTCACCTACAGCATTGTCGTCACAACAGCATCAGTTAACTGTGGCACCATCAGGGGCTCCGACTACATAATGCAATCAGGTAGCAAAAGAGCCTAAGTCTCAATCTACATAAAACTCACTACTCCTTAACTTTTCTTAACCTTAACTTCTGCATTCTAACATAATACATCACACATTGCAAATATGATCACAAATAAGAAACTCTGTCATTTAAGTCTCTGCCCTCAACAAACACCATCTGAAAAAAGCATATTTTAAATACAGCTTAATGCCTATAACCAAAAAGTGTTATAGTTTATAGATTTATAATAGAAACCCGGTTGAGCTGCAACATATGCACTAAAGGTGCTATTTAAATAAAATATATGTATTATTTGACTCTAACTCCTTTACCTCTTCACCCTCAGCCCCATGTAAACCAGATGGGGTGTTGGTGGATCTGCAGTGCAGCACTGACATGGCGGTGGTGACCTGGGAAAACTCCGGGCCAGACCAGAGCCAGACGGTGTCGGCAGTGGACAGCAGAGGGATGACCTCCACCTGCAACTCCAGCAGCTCCAACTGCACCTTCGACCAGCTGAGCTGCGGGGAGAGCTACGTCATCAATGTGGTCGGCCACACAAACACATGCAGCAGCGACCCAGCTGTTGCAAAAAGGCTCAACACAGGTAGTTAAAGCTTAGCAAAGGATAACACACAGTCCACGCTATTGGAAATTCATGGTCTCCAGGACTAAAACATCACTATGTAATCAAGAACAGTAACAATACAAATATAGGTATGCCAGTGTACTTAAAAACTCTTACAGGTACTGCTGTATCTTAATGCTTTTTAGGCTTGGTTGGTGAACACAATGTGATGCAACTAGTGTGATTTAAAAAAAAATGTCTTCCCCGCAACACTAAGAACTCAACATTGGTTGAATAATCAATAATAAATACATATCAAACTCTTTCAAAAGTTGCAATCTTACAAAGCAAATAGCGTCTTATTCAATAAACTCTTCGTATTATTTGTATATTAATCTGGAAAGTAACTTTAAGGTAAGTGTAGGGGTGTAAAAAATGACAACCTTTGCCTCTAAAGTGTAATACCAAATACTACCAATATAACAATTGTTTAAGGATTACACCAGAAAGCTTGTATGCTTGTATCACTTGGTTACTTAATAGAATACGGAGACACTATGTAAAATAGGGTTCAATTACCCAAGGTCATATGCAATGTCATTAGAAACACTTAAATAACACCAGTCCATCACTGATGCTGGATTAACGTTGCTCGATAGCCACAGAAAACTGACATTAAAGTGACCCTGCCTCATGTCCCCCCCCTCCAGCTCCGTGCATTCCCACCCACGTTTCTACACAGGTGGACTGTGGGACTGGGATCACTGTGGTGATGTGGGACTCAGCTCAAGGGGCCACATCTTACACCGTCTATGCTTGGGGAAACCTCGGCCACAAAGCTGAATGTAACAGCACGGACACCAACTGTGATTTCCCTAACCTGGCGTGCGGGCAGGACTACTCCATCTCAGTGGTGGCTCGCCATGAGTCCTGTGTCAGTTTGCTCAGCGAGTCCGTCAACGCCTCCACAGGTAATGAAACAAAAGCAAATCAGCTGATAAACGGTGACTGAGATGCTGCATGTGTCTCTGCAAAGTAACACAATGCCTGAAAGGTAATGAAAGTTAATTAACAAATGCAGTCATGAATATTCACAACATAACCAGAACTTATGAGAGAGACAGATCTTATGAATTTTTGCTGATTTTTGGCTTGATCAGGACACACACATTTCCCCAGATTCCTTACCAACATGAGCTACTAAGTGTAAGCTACAGGATACAATGATTCGTGAAAATTACATTTCTTGGACAGGAAACTTCCATTAAAATGTGCAATACAGGGTGCTGAACAATACAATGAATTTAGCAGAAAAATAATAATAATAATTTATTGGATTAAGGATTACATTTATGCAGTCTTATGAAGCAGTCTAATGATCAACTATAGCTGACATTGATAAGCTCTATCAATAGTAATTTGTCAGGAATAAGAACACACAAATGACAGTCTAAGGATTCATGACTATTACTGTTTATGTTGCGTGTGATACCACTTTACCTGACGAGTTAACTTTTTGGAGACTTGCTGACATAAATGATTGGGCTAATAAGCAACCTCTGTATCATTGAGGCTGAAAAACACATTTTCCACTGTTTCCTATGGTCGCCACTAGGTGCCTCTAAACCAGGATCAATATCAGCAAACCTTTATTCGTTCAGCCCCCCTAACCCTAACCCAACAGAGGGGACATTTCCATTGTTACGGAAAAAGTAAAGAGCCAAAATAGCGAAATATTAAATAAGAGGCATGCATAACATATTTGAGATAGAAATTACACAAATAAAATGTACAAAAGTACCCATCCAGGTGGACACCCATAAGTATGGTAACTGTTTTATAAAATGTATAAAATAAGTGTAGCATGTAGAAGTAGTGAAATAGCAGCCAGATAACAGTAGTGAAAGTAAACATATACAGTATATTGCAGAGTTATGACAGATTTTGTTACAGCAGTTGAAAAGTCTAACTAAGAGAAAACAGCCAGTGATAATAATAATAATTATAAAGCAGTATTTACGTGTTTAGTCTTTTAAAGAGATTTATTTTATTTAGAGCAAGTGTCAGGCGTGTTAATAATTCCCTCAAAACTCATTCTTAGTTTATACCATACACAGCAATTGTGTATTTAAATGTCCCTCTCTGTCCAGGTCCTTGTCCCCACAGCGGTCTGCAGGCGACCCTGGAGTGTGATACCAACACCGCTGTGATGTCGTGGACGCCAGGCAGCGGCATCCTCTACTACAACGCCTCGGCCTCTATCCTTGCCTTTAACGCGGTGGCCCCTCTGACCTGCTCCACCAACGGCTCATCCTGCAACATCAGCTCTCTGACCTGCGGACGGTCTTACAGGTTGAGAGTCAGCGGGCAGGGACAGAACTGCCCCAGTCCGGCCCAGGACTGGCTGCAAATCATCACAGGTGACTTCTTATGCTTTGAGTATGAGTTTGGCTGCCAGCTACTTTCATCTTATTTTTTCAACTAGATTAGTTTTAAAACGGTATATTGACTTCTTTGAGCCAACCATCCTTTTATTTGAACCCACAAAAATATTTAATTCATCAAAATATCTCAACCTTTTTAAATGACTTTTACCAACTTTGTTAGCTGTTTTTAAAAATAACTTTCTATAATTTTCACAACTGTTTGTCTAATTATTTCAGGCATCATTTTATAAAATATTATTCTACTTAAATACTATTTTTAAACTATTTACCAATTGCTTTGATCCTCTTACTGTTTGGACATGAGCAGAAAAAAATCATTTCTATCTCTTTAAGATATATTTAAAATCTATTCTTTAATACAGATTTACTCTTTTATCGCATGCAATGATGCATTTAAACTTACTAACTCGCCATTCTTCTTTCCCTTCTCCAGCTCCCTGCCCTCCAACCAATGTGAAAGTGAACTCTTCCTGTGAATCGAACAACATCTCGGTGTGGTGGCAGGCCTCAGAGGGCTCTGTGTCCTACACAGCCGTGGCCGAGGACCAACAGGGCCGCAGCTGGTCCTGTAACACCAGCAGCACCAGCTGCCAGATCTCTGGTCTGCCCTGTGGACAGCAGTACCACGTTTATGTTGCTGGTGTTGACGAAAAATGCATTGGAGCCAAGAGTGATGTTAAAGTGATTCATACGGGTAGGTAGTATAAAGTCATATTTGGTGACTTTTAACAACATGTGTGAATCAAGATGAGTTCATTCACATGTCTTCTTCTTCATGTTTCACATACATTCCTTCCTAAATGTCGTTATCTCATAGTGGTTTTATCAAAAAATGATCTAGGCTGCCAGAATAGTTTGATGCTATAACCAGAAAGTACAACAATTACATTTAGACTAAATCTATTTACTACATTCCTGTACATTTTCATTATTGTTTAAGTATTATAGTATTATTTTCAATTTTTCATGAAGAACAGAATAATCTGCTAATATTATTGTTATTTATGGACGTGTAAATGAGTTGGACAAAATGTTTCAAACGTGTTTCAAAAATATGTAGCAAAGCTTTAAAGTTTGGTTCAAAATGTGAATATGCACTAAAAATTATTTATATCAACTGTTAGTAATAGTTCATTTTAGATATTTTTATTTTTATTCCAGCTCTATTTCATTATGTTTTGTCATAGTTCATTGGTTTTGTTATTGGGAGATTATTTGAATAAGTTCGCTCAAGCAGCTCAAAACACGTGAGGGTCTGGCTCGTCTCTAACCACTGTCCCCGTTCTGTTCAGCTCCCTGTGTGCCACAGAACGTACAGAACGACCTGGACTGTCTGTCCGGCGTCTTAAATGTTACCTGGCAGTCGACGGGTGACGTTTCTCAGTTCCGCGCCTCCGTGGTCAGCAGCATAGGACACGTCAGCAGCTGCCAGACGGTTAAGCATCACTGCGTAGTGCCCAACATGCTCTGCGATCTGACCTACAACCTGACAGTGGTGGCTCAAGATGAGGCTTGCAACAGCTCCCATAGCCCCACACAGCAGGTCCTTACAGGTGCGTAAACCAATATATCAGCTCTTTAAGAACAAAAAAACTCAAAAACTTCATTCAATGAGAGCATACAGTTATTCAAAGGAGCCAAGAGTGATGTTAAAGTGATTCATACAGGTAGGTATTATAAAGTCATATTTGGTGACAACATGTTTGAATCAACGTGTTATCAAGATGAGCTTATTCACATGGCGTCTTCTTCATGTTTCACAGACATTCCTTCCTAAAGACAACTTTATGTGGGATTGTCCTTATTTGGCGTCGTAGTGGTTTTATCAAAAAATGATCTGTGCTGCCAGAATAGTTTGATAGATGGTACAACCAGTTTGAATTAAATACAAAACTTTGTCTATTTGAATAAAAATAGTCTGTTTTTACATGTCTGGTATTTGGCTGTTATTTTCATTTTAGAAAATATTCTGTCCATTATATATATGTAATGGTGCAGGACATTTGAGTTTTACTGTCTTCTTCTATCCTCACCTCATCTCCTCCTCTTCTTCATCTCAGCTCCGTGTCCTCTCCTGAACTTCCTCCCCGCTGTAAACTGTTCCACCGGCGTTGTATCTGTAACCTGGAACAACAGCATGTCAGGGGTTGTGTACACGGTGACGGCGGTTGATGCTGCAGGTCAACGGCAAAACTGCAGCGGGTCAATCGGCTGTGATCTCACTACGCTGCAGTGTGGGACGGACTACAACGTCACCATCACACCCTCCAGGGATGGATGTGTGGGCAGAGACAGCCCCATAAAGATGATCAAGACAGGCAAGGATCAATATTTTAGTTTTACTTCAATAAAGAGGTACATACTGTCGTGTCAAATGTTCATATAATCATTTAAATAATATCTATAGATTATGTCTCATACTCTGATTGTCTTTTACTCGTTTAAATAGTATTTGTATCCCTATATGTGTTTAACAGAGACATAAGTTTAGGATTTACATTTCAGGAAGGGCAAAAGGTGGATTTGCAAATGGTTAAAGGACTGGGGGGTTTTATGGTTTAATGGTTGTGATATTTAGATAATGCCTAAAATAATTGATGGGTGGGACCAGTTGGCTATTTTCTCTACTATATAGTGTGACTGTAAGCTGTGTTCTGGGTGCAAAGCCATGTTATCCTTTGAGGATGAAGTTGCTCTGTTCCTGCATTTGAGATCGATTTAAATTGTATATAGACTTTCTTTATTACTTTATTAAATATAGCAAAAGTCAAACTTTGTCCATTTCTCTTAAGGGAATTAGAATTTCCTCCACACTGTTCTTTCTTTTTGGGATATAATAATTTACTCTTGATAGATCTTATTTATGTGTCTTCTTTTTTTGACACCGTGAGAACAGTCATGTTGAATAAACCTAACCGCCTCCTGTTCCTGGTTCCCTGCAGTCCCCTGTGCGCCTCACCTGTCTGAAGTGGAGATCGACTGCCTGGCAAACTCTGCCTGGGTGATGTTTGAGGAGTCTGCTGGGGCTGAGGAGTACGTCATCATCGCTACCGACAGCCAGGGCTACGAAGAGACTTTTGAGTGTAACTCGACGTCAAAGGGAATGTGTTCGTTGCCGTCGCTGATGTGCAGCAAAAACCTCACCTTCACCCTCGAGGCCCGCGACCAGCAGTGCCCCAGTGCACAAAGCAATGCTGTCATAACTGAGACAGGTAGAGAAAAGAAAGTTTGAACACAGTCATACTGTGCTGTAAAGGCTGAAATTAATTTAAGTGATTGAACAAAAAGTTTTTGAGCGTGATGCCATACACACACTGTTTTTGGTTGTAATATAAATGGTATTTCAAGCAATAACTTTGTCTTCATTGGAGAGCGCAACTAGTTAATCAGAGTAAGCAATCCCTATGTGATGTTGACTGGCAATAGTCACCACAACTGTTTGAAAATGGATACATAGTCTATACATAGAGGATTTATTGGTAGAAAGTAAACTAAGAAGATATTAGCTACTTATCTGAGAAACCCCCACTAAAGCTAGATATTTTCAGTGAAGGATACTATCTGTAGCATCATTATCCTAATCTAATGTAGCACTGTAGTTGTTGTTGTATCTCACAGTGTTACTCCTTCCCCAGCTCCCTGTCCTCCTTCGGACATTAACACGTCAGTGGATTGCAACACTGGCACATTCGGCATCGACTGGATGTTCATTCCTGGTGCGGTAACATACACGGCTACGCTGGAACAGATGAACGATGGCACCACCTACTGCTGCACCACGCAAAACCACAGCTGTAACATCACAGATCTTCCGTGTGGAGAAATGTTTATTTTGCTCGTCGTAGCTGAGGGACGAACATGCAACAGCACCCAGAGCGAAAGGAAGATCGTCAGGACAGGTATAAACTGAACATGTCACATAATGCATACAATACTATTTACAGAAGGCGGTTAAAGAAAGTGGAATTTAAGGTCACATATTATGCAAAATCAAAATATTCATGTTTTATTACATACATATTTGTCCCCTCTGTGTAAATTGATTCTGAAAGTTTCAGGAAAAAAGATTCCCTCTCTTTTTGTCCTGATCCATTTATATAAAATCCTGATCAGATTTGGTCCACTTTGTGATGTCATAATGTTTTTTTGGCTTGTGTAACCATTAGCCAATAACCAACTTAGGTAACCCCCGCCCACCGTATCACCTGAATCTCCTCATAGAGCACCATTGTGTTCTTTTTAACCAAACATCTCGCAGAGGGGCGTGGGGAGTGGCTCCTTATTTTCATCTAAAGTAACAGACGTAGGTTGCGTTCCAATAGTCCATTTAGCTTAGGAACCTTCCTAACCAAGTGAAATGACCCGGAAGTACGTCAGTGGCAGCCATGATAAGTGTCTTTCCAATTCTCTAAATGAAAGGAAAGGAGGTTTCAAACTTCCTTTATAACTTCCTTTAGCTTAGGAACCACTGGACCTCCCTTACCGAAAGGAGAGGAGAAAATGCTGCCCCAAAATGCCTTGCAGCCGCAGCATTTGCCGTCACACAACAGTCGGCCGTTCACGGAAACAAACGATTATGACGGAGAAATTATATCATGAAAGTTACGGTGCTTATTAAGCATTTTAAAACGTATGTGGTAAGTTGCCAAAGTGCTTTGTTTTGAACGTTCATCAGTATTATAATCAAAAAGAGAAATATGAACGTTTAGTTTTTACTGAAATGATCAAATAAAGTCAACATTTCACAGTCTTTACTGAGCTGTGTGGGGGTTGTTCAACTTTGAATGGTGATGTACACAGTGATAGATGTTAAGGACTAACGTTTATAATAAATACATTTGTATTTATTTTAAGATATTTTCATACAATCATACGTATTGGGATCATTTGTATTAATGTGGGCCGGAGGGAGAGGGTGACGAGCATAAATTTCACTTTCCTTTTTTATTTCAATTCCAACTTTGGTCATGAAGAATATGTTTCTCTGTTGTCCACGTTCATAAAGCATAAAACAACAGCATCAGAGCATGGTGCAGAGTCTCTAGATGAGTCCCTCGTTCTTATTAAACACCCATGTTGTAGTCCGCTGTATAGAAAACTGTAGTTTCCATAGTTTCCCCACAGCAGCAGATGCACACAATGAAGTCCGCTGGCGCATCATAAACACGTCGGATGGTGAAAGTGCAGTCGGATTCTCTAAAGTACCGCAGTCTCTTCTCCTAAGTCCTTTTGAATTCTCCTATCCACTATCCCTTAACCCCATGACGTTTCACTCAGAGGTCAAGGAATAGGAGATAGGGTTAGAATTTAGGAGCTGATTATCGGAACGCAACCAGAGAATCAGCCCTTTTTGTAACAGGGCTGAAACAGAGGGGATTATGGGATGCTGCGATGGGTGATCTGTTTGGTATTTGGAGCCAAACACTTCAGAGACATGTTTTGTATATAACTGAGACCTATAATATATTGAAAAAAAATGGTAAAATAGGGGACCTTTTTAAAGAAGAAAAAAATGCTGTCATCAGGTGTAAAATAAACAATTAAAATGCTACATTTCTATATTGGCCTTTCCCCGTCAGAGCCATGCATTCCTCAGAACCTGAAATCCAGTCTGAGCTGCAGCAACAACGTGGCCTCCATGTCGTGGAACTACAGCAGGGGAGGACAGGTTTACAGAGTGAGTGCCGTGAGTACCGATGGACATGTCGACAAGTGCAGCTCCTTCGAAAACCAGTGTGACCTGACGGGTCTGAGCTGTGGAGAGTATTACACAGCGACTGTGCTGGCAGAGGACCAGGACTGCCTGAGCAAACTGAGCGACAGCGTGACAATCAAGACTGGTATGTTTAAGCTATAGCTGCTAACTTATGGATACTTCTTAAAGTAAGGCAAGGCAAGTTTATTTATATAGCACCTTTCAACACAAGGCGATTCAAAGTGCTTTACAAAAATGAAAGACATTAAGAAAATGGCATTTAAAATCAGTCATTAAAAAGAAAAGATAGTCAAATAAACATTAATAGAAAAAATACATGAATAAAAGTTACAGTGCAGTTTAAGATATGAATAGTTAAATTAAAATCAGCGGCAAAAAGAAAAGTCTTCAGCCTGGATTTAAAAGTAGTCAGAGTTGCAGCGGACCTGCAGGTTTCTGGGAGTTTATTCCAGATATTTGGAGCATAATAACTGAATGCTGCTTTACCATGTTTAGTTCTGACTCTGGGGACAGAAAGCTGACCAGTCCCTGAAGACCCGAGAGATCTGGATGGTTCATCATTTAGCAGAAGATCAGAAATGTATTTTGGGTCTAAACCATTCAGTGCTTTATAAACAGCAGCAGCATTTTGAAATCAATTATTTGACACACAGGAAGCCAGTGTAAAGACTTCAGAACAGGAGTGATGTGGTCCACTTTCTTAGTGTTAGTGAGGACTCGGGCAGTGGAAGATCTTGGAGTGGTTGTTATGATATAAAATGATCTCCAAAATGCATTTAATATCATAATCGATGAAGTTCTCAGTCATTCAAAACTCTTTAATGTAACAACGACTTTAAGCCACACATCTTTGTCTCTTCTTGCCAGTGCCCTGCACTCCTGTAAACGTCTCCTTGGCGGTGGACTGTGAGGACAACACTCTGACGACGTCCTGGACAGAGAGCTCAGGAGCGGACTCGTACATCGCCACGGTGCAGGACAGTTACGGTCAGACCACCAGCTGCCAGGCCATGAACGAGGGCTCCTGCAATGTGACCGGGCTCGGCTGCGGTCAGATCTTCCATGTGTCTGTTGTCTCATCTGATGGGTACTGCAACAGCCCGTCCACTCCTATGGAAGACACGCCTTCAGGTAGGATGGAGACAGACGTGTACCGTACGTTTTGAAGAACATAAACAGATTTTAAAGCATACAGAGGGAAAAGATGAGACTTAAAATTACAGTTACAGTTGAGCTTCTTTTGAACCTCTATGGTTTATAACATTAATTATATAATATGATTGTGTGCTAACCACACACTTAAAAAGAAAAAACTAATAATTTTAGCTCATACAAAGATTGAATTTTGCTATATCTACAACATGTAAATACAATGGAGTATTTTAAGCTGCTCCAAACGACTATTACATTTGATTTTGAATTAGAATTATTTCAGTGCAATTTTAACTTTAACTAACAAGAATACATATTATATTGCTCTTAGTATTAAAGCTTTAGACCACATTAAAGGTATGGTATCTAAGAATGGAGAAACCAGCTCGAGTAAGCTAGAATTTGAAAGTACACAACCGAAAAAAATCTGCCCCTTCCTTCAGACTTCCTCACAGAGCCCCTCCTCCAACACACACAAACGCGCACATGACCAATGAGGGCACGAGATCAGTTTGTGCACGAGATGGAAGGCTGACAGGCAGGTAGGCCATCCGATTATCTGCCGCGGGCCAAGGCAGATAATTGGACTTGCTTTTTACAGCGCCAAGGCTTCCACAGATGAAATATTTGTATATATTTATTGTCAAAGCATTTAATGTATTCATTGCTATCGGGATGTTAAGAGCATTCCATGGAATATAACAAAAAGTGTTTCTGAAGTGAATCACCTATCCTACCTTTTAAGTACTACAATCACTGTATATTTATGATCATCAGTAAGCTTGTCTTTCTTTTTTCTATTTCTTTGAAGCAATGTAGTATGTTTAAAGCACACTAAAGTTGTAACTGTCCTACCTCTCTTCTCAGTTCCCTGTAAGCCGAGACTGATCCAAGCAGTGATGGACTGCTTCATGCGGACGGCCACGGTGATGTGGTACCCGGCCGATGGAGCTCTGTCATACACGGTCATGGCCTCCACCGTGTCAGGACACAAAGTGAACTGTGAGACCAACACCACCAGCTGTGTGCTGGAAGGGCTGCTGTGTGGCAACAGCTACTCTGTGTCTGTTACGGCTTTAGGATGGTCCTGCTCCAGCATCGCTCACATGCCAGGACAGCTGGTCACTGGTGAGCGACAGCACCTCACAAAGCTACATGCCTAAAGTCCATCCACTCAGTTTTGTGTTTTAAATATTGTCAAACATAATAAACAAGGTATTCTCAGGTTCCTACAAAAAAGTATGGAATTGTATTTTAGTTTCTCCAGTTCTGTACAGTATTCATAAGAGAAAAGAGTGTACAATATAAATGTATTCCAATATTTGATTTTACATGACACAGAATTGCAGCTAAAATAAAATGATATGCGTTGACCTCGTCTGGGACGTTTTAATGTGCTACAGTACCTAGTAACAATCTTCTGGCAATTATTTGCCTACATAATAGCATAGGCTACAGTTTATAGTCAGAATGTCACATACATGTCAGTTATATACATAAACACCCAGCTACAGTATGTGTACTAAGATATGACATATGGTCCTAAAAATATACAAAGAAGAATAAAATGTAGGGACTTTGAAATGGAAAGTGTGTAGGTAGTAATTTTTACTCATGAACACTTTCTCTCTCCCAGAGCCATGCATCCCTGAGCAGATCACCACTGAGTACAGCCTTGCCATCGGCCAGGTGCTGTGGGACATGACCGCTGGGGCTGATTACTACACAGTGGAAGGGGTGACAGATCAGGGCCAGATGGTCTCCTGCGTCACCAACGAGACTTACTGTGCCATATACAACTTTGACTGTGGCCAGATGTACAATATAAACGTCACAGCAAATAATCAAGTCTGCCAAGGCACGTCAATCTCGACCGAACCCGCTTCAATAACAACGGGTAAGAAAACACGTTGATGAATATTTGCATTGTCAAGGTTCTTAACGGAGTGAGATCTCTTTTTGATAGTCTGCACTGATAGTGTCAGTATGAGTGTTAGGATCTAGGACCTTACAATTATCTTTAACAAATTCGTTTTTGACAGGAAGTTCAATTAACAACTGTTTTGCAGTCAATTTTCATGTAAACATGCCCAACTTTTTGTTATTCCAACTATTCAATTCTGATGGTTTGCTGCTTTTTTTACTTACTATCACTAGGTTTTGGGGTGTTGGTCAAACTAAACAAGACCTTTTGAAAGCTTAACTTTACTGAATTAACTGAATTCAATGAGGAATTAATCAGCAGCATAACCATGAAGGAAAGAAAAAGTAAATGTGTCACTTTTGGCACATATCTTTTGATATTTCCAATTTTTATTTATTTATGTAGTACAGATGAAAAATTGTATCCGCATCCTTTAACTTGTTCTGTCTCCTTTTTTTCCATCAGAGCCTTGCCCACCCCAAAATGTGCGGACCACTGTGCAGTGTCAGAGCGACGTGGGGGTCGTGTCGTGGGAATCCAGCTTTGGGGTGTTGGGCTACGAGGTCAGCCTGGCCGGACGCGACGGCCACTCTCTGTCCTGCTCCACCAACGAAACGTTCTGTACAGTGGAAGGCCTCCACTGTGGAGTCGTCTACTACACTAATGTCATCGCCATGGGAGAGACGATCAACAGTGACGAGTCCACTACTGTCCTGCTGGTCTCAGGTATGCTGCTGTCAAACACTATCTTCATTATAGTAATATATTACACAATGGAATATACTATATTATATGGAATACTCTTTGCCCTTGCTGACTGCTGTGAATCTGATCCAGTATTTCAAGTGAAAACATTAGAGGATAATAATTATACATCTGTTAAAAAAAATTCAAACAGTCTCTTAAATGTCTCCCAGGTAGAAAAGTAACAACATTTGGTTTGGAAACACTCACATGGCAATATTTCATATACAAAATAAAAACCTCTTCATGGCTCGAATCACCAACTGGGTAAAGATAAGAGGCCTGTGCTTGGTAACTGAGCACTATTTTCAAAATGAAATGTCTTCTGTTGATTCTCTGAAGACTAACACTGTAAAATAATATTTTGATGACTGTTTTTTTCTCCTTGTACAAGTTTTTGAGATAATCCTGATTTAAAGACGAAAGTAATGTGCCAAGGAATGTACTTCAGAGCATGCAAATGTGGGAAACACGGAAATATAACATCCAACAATACAAACAACAATAATAAACATTTAAATTGCATATGTTTTGCAGTAGTAAATGCATTAAATAAATCTTAGTATCCTTAAGAATGCACCGAATATAATATACATATAACTGTCCTTTGTTAGAGAGAGAAAACCTCCTCAGGGTTGATTTGTTTCTATGTTTATTGATAGTGGGCATTCCTAAATGACATACACGGCTTCCCAAAAGATTTGAAAATATGCAAAAAACGAAAATGGCAGTAAGCAGGCCCCAAACAAAATCCTTGCATTTATTATGAAGTAATTGGATGGTGTTAACATAAGCGCATCATTTGCAGTTGATGTAGGCCTAGTAGATTTTGTGTGAAGATCAATGCAGTGTGATCAATGAAATTGAACCCATATCCTGTTTGTCTTTCCATCCCTTCTGTGTCCAGCTCCCTGTGCAGCTGAAAATGTTGAAGCTAATTTGGATTGCGACAACAACACAGCCGAAGTCTCCTGGAGCTCAGCCAATGGAGCAGACTCTTACAGTGTGAACGCCGTAGAAGGTGAAGGCCGCGTAGCTTCATGTGAGACCGATGAGCTACAGTGTGTTCTAACTGGTCTGCACTGTGGTCAGACGTATAACATCAGCCTCACATCAAACAGCGACCACTGCCAGACTGAGACAACAAATATTGTCACCTTAATCACAAGTGAGTTGAGAAACATCTCATCTCTACGTAGCTGGAGTTGAGTGAATTGATCTCTGATATTAACTCGACATGTTGTGCAGGACCCTGTAAACCGCTGCATGTTGCAGTAGACCAGCAGTGTGGGAACAGCACGGCCAACATGTTCTGGGAGGAAGGCAAAGGAGTGGAGCTCTACCTGGCTAATGCCACCTACAGCATGGGAATGACCATGCAGTGCAACTCCACCAATTCCACCTGCAGGTTCTACAACTTGCACTGCGGAGACACATTCACATTCTCTGTGACTGCGTACACTCACATGTGCTACAGTGACATCAGCAGCACTGTGGAGATCCAGACAGGTAGAGCTCATTATTCTCAAATAATTAAATAGTTAGGTTGTCCACAGATGGATTCAGGGAGTGGGTTTTTGGTCACATAAAGACGAAGATTGTCCACCCTCATCACAGTTAGAAAAAGTGTCCTCTTAGTTGCTTTTCAAGAAGTTTCTTTCTACTCTATTTATTTTCTATTTATTTTTGCATGCATGCAACAGTCCAAGAAAGAAAAACGGATTTAGATGTCTAATTTCGGCAGTATTTAATTGAAACTGTCGAACCAAAATACCCAAATTGTAATAATTAAAAGATATATTATGTTTCATTTGTTTAAACCAGGGGTTCCCAAACTTTTCAGCCCGCGACCCCCAAAATAACAGTGCCAGAGCATGTCGACGGGGGGGGGGGGAAGTTGCGGGGAACTTATGCAGATTGCTAGTCCGCCCCTGAAAATGTCTATGCAAACGTTAAAAATGTATATTTCTTTTAATATTTTTTTTTTTTAAATTTTCCATTTTTATTTTGTTATCATCTCGCGACCCCCACTTTGGGAACCCCTGGTCTAAACAATTGGTTTACAATAGTGGATTAATTGAAAGATCGATTCATCTATAACGATATTAATAATTGATAAATTGTTTTAAATATTTCTAAATATTTGTTTTAAATATTTCTAAATATTTTAGCATTTAAATGAATAATGTTCAATAATACAGTATAACACTTTTTCTATACATTGTACAAAAAAAATCGATTTCATATCTAAATGTTAAACTACAGTAGGGCTACCGGTTCTATGGAGATTAAAAAACCCCTACTTTAATGTTCTGATATCATTTTTAATCAAATGTACAGTATTCATCATTTTAAAATGTTTTGCCATTTTGTCTCCTACATTTCTGTCCGTCACCCACTTTTATAAAGATACCCAGACAATTCATCTTAGGTTTTTGTAATTGATAAAGAAAATGTTGTTCTCCAGAACCCTGCCAGCCGACTGGCCTGACAGTCAGTGGGTCATGTGACAACGATACGGTGGTGTTGGATTGGTCGGCGGCTAAAGGTGCGTCAGGCTACGTGGTCACCGCCACAGGAGACATGGGATACACCTCTTCTTTCCAAACCAACAAGACAACGGTGGAGGCTGAGCTGCCGTGCGGACAATCATTCACCTTCACTGTAAAAGCTCAGGGTGACCGATGTGACAGCGCTGTGAGCCTGCCTCAAGAGTTCCAGACAGGTATGAGTCTCTTTTATATTTTTGATAATGTGGTGTACAATATATTCATATAAAAATGATGATGCAACAATACATCTTCTTCTCAGCTCCCTGTGTGCCCGTGCATGTCCAGAGCTTCACATCGTGTGAGGACAGCCTGGGCTCAGTTAGTTGGGCTGAGAGCGATGGGGCGGACTCTTATTTGGCCATCGCAGTTGGACAGGAAGGCCACACCCACATGTGCACCACAAACACCACCAGCTGCACCTGGGACGACCTGCACTGTGGGGACTTTTACACCGTCCACATCATCGCCAACGACTACATGTGCAGCAGCATGCCGAGCAACAGCACAACATTACGAATGGGTAAACAAGCTTTTGTACTGTGCACAACTAGAAGAAAGAAAAAACTGTCCTTAAATGTGAAGTCAAGGATTTTTTGTTAACAGGGTGTGTTAAATGCCAGAATTAACATAAGCAACATTTAAAAAAACAACAGACTGGAAAGATATATTTGAAATGAACGTAGAAAATTAAAAAGTGAAATACAATTGAGTAAAACCTGCTTTAAGTGAGGCTCTGAAATAATCTTCAGCTAAAAAGCACATGCATCACCAAAACATCTGAAACAATAACAAACACAACATTTTTTACTCCTAGCTTTTCTAAATGATGATTTGTGTTCTGTTTTCTGTGTTTTATATAATTACAATTTATTGGCAGGGTTTTAAATGTTTGTAAGAAAAATCAAGACTTCCGATTAATCTCCTTGGTCTCAGTGAAATTGTAACGTGTTTAAAATGATGTTTGACCAAATTACTATAATTTATTATATTAGTCAAGATACTAATCAGCAAATCAATGTAGAATGATAATAGTGTTTTTTTTCTTTGCAGCCTTAATCACAGCTAAACTTTTGTCTTCTGCTTTTAGCGCCGTGTATTCCTCAGAATTTGACAACCTTTCTGGACTGCACTACGAAGGTGAATATTTTACAATCACAAGCAATTTCTCTCAATGTTCATCTCTAGTAAAATTGTAAACTTTTCTGTCTACATTTCTGCACTTCTGAAAGTGTTTGAATTTATAAACTGAAAATGACTGACGATACTAACTAACTATAATAACTATATTATTATCTGTTTGTAAGGTGGGATCGCTGACCTGGAATGCCAGTGACACTGCTGAGTTTTACATCGTGACGGCAGAGTCCAACAGTGGCCACAAAGTGCAGCTCAGCACCACCGACACCTGGACCTTCATTTCTGAGTTTGAGTGCGGCCAAGAGTACTTCCTGTCTGTTCAGGCGGCAGACTCTGTGTGCACAAGCCGACCAAGTCAGCCATCAACACTTGAGTCAGGTAGATTACTATTTTCTAGCATAAAGTTACACTCTATTTTATATCTGTAGCAGTATTTTATTGAACATTTTAATGACTAATATGACTCATTATTTCCTTATATGCTGTTATCTAGTTTGTTATTGATTGTTAGCTTTAAAACGTGTTGTTTTCTGTTCTCCCCTTAGTGCCCTGCCCGCCCATTGGTGTCTCCAGCTTCATGAACTGCGGTTCTAACATCGCTGTAGTGTCTTGGACCGCCTCGGCTGGGGCAAAGTATTACACCGCCACGGTGACGCAGGAAGACGGCCAATCAATGAGCTGCTGGTCTGACGGCGAGCAGTGTGGCATGCCAAATGTCCAGTGTGGACAGAACTACACTGTAATGGTCGTCGCCTCCAACGAGGAGTGTAACTCTGACCCCAGTGAGGCCGACACACTGCAGTCAGGTGAGACAATTTGATCCTCTTCTTTTATGCCTTTTTTATTCAGCAAACGGAAGGTCTGTAAATACTATTGGTCAAGTTTATTTTAGGTGCCTTTAAGGATATTTAATGTTTAATTGTATTCAAAACGCTCTCAACTGTAGTTGTTTTCTATTGCCCATGCATGTGATATCAGACATCTTTAAAATTAGGCTTCTTTAGATGATCTCAAATGTTTTGTATCTCTGTGACTAGATAATGAAATGTACCCCATTCTCCTCCCCCTGCCTTTTCCAGTGCCGTGTGTTCCTACTGACGTGGAGGTGACGATAGACTGCTCCAAAAATCAGGCTCTCGTTGACTGGAGTGCCAGCGAAGGGGCTCTGTCCTACAAAGTGACAGCTGAGAGCGTACAGGGAGCCTTGTCCTCCTCCTGCATCAGCACAAACCTGACCTGCACCCTCACCAACCTGACCTGCGGGCACACATACTCCGTCCAGGTGGTGGCTGAGGATGATATTTGCTCAAGTTTACCCAGCCCAGATATAGACTTTGAATCAGGTAAACAAATGAATGGGCATGGATCACCTTTGGATGTTTACTTGTGAATCTGTTAAAGTGTTACTTCAGCCCTCCACTTCTTCCCTCCCTCCCTCAGTTCCCTGCACGCCCAGCATTGGCTCCGTGGCTCTGGACTGCTTCACGAATTCGGCCCTTTTGAGCTGGACTTACGCTGAAGGCGCCCTGGACTACACTGCGACAGCCCAATGCCCTGATGGCCAAGTTTCCACCTGCCACTCCAACTACACCAACTGCGAGTTGAAGGGCCTCCAGTGTGGTCAGACTTATGATGTCACCACTGTGGCTTCAAATGAGAATTGCAGCAGCCCTCCAAGTGCCATGAAACAGGTTGAGTCAGGTGAGCTCTCATATTAATGACACAAAATGTTTAGACCATCCTTTCCACTGATATGGATGTGGTCTGAGACATAACTGACTTACTAGATGACAATTCAGCCAGGAGAGGTCAGCCAGATAAAGATTTCCAGGTTGCTGTTAAGTTACTACAGAATATAATGTCTGTTAAATCAATAAATCTGACTATTCCTTCTCTCCCTTTCCTCCTCCAGTGCCTTGTCCTCCTGAGGATGTTGTGCCTGTCCTGAACTGCTCCACCAACACAGCCCATGTGTCGTGGCAGGCCAGCAAAGGGGCTGATTTCTATATTGTCCAAGCCTTCGGCATGGAAGAACATGAATCTGTTTGTGAGACAGAGACACAGTCGTGCGTCCTACCAGAGTTCATGTGTGACTTCAGCTACAACATCAGCGTGATTGCTGCCAACAGCATCTGCAATGTCTCAAAGAGTGACGTCTCACATCTGCAAGCAGGTGAGGAGGATTTAAGAGATTTAACACATTGAGGCCTTGGAGCAGGATAGGAGAAAAGTGAATATATCTAATTGTATTCTATATACAGTACCCATCATAAAAACGGAAAGAAAGAAACACGTAGATCTTATGGTTCTGTATTCCATAAGGCTGAAACTAATTTAGGCAAAAAGGAATTCTTGGTAGGACTGATATTGCTAACAAAAGATGATTATTGCACCTTTTCTGATCCTGAATCAAATAAAAATGAATGTTTCTGTGCCTGTGCAGTGCCCTGTGTACCGCAGCAGGTGGAGGCCTGGTTGAATTGTGAGTCTGGCGCTGTGGCCGTCTCCTGGGAGCCTTCTAAAGGAGCATCATCATACACCACAATTGCCCAGGGCAACGGGGGCTACGAGTCAACGTGCAACAGCAGCACGACAACGTGCGTGTTCGATGACCTGCTGTGCGGCCTCAACTACTCAATCACTGTCAGCGCTTCAGATGATACATGTAGCAGTGCTAAAAGCTCTCCGTTGGTGATCAACACAGGTAGAATACCGTTAATAAAGAATTTTGTATTAAACCTCTTGTTATACATGTCTATGTTCATACTTGTGTGTGTGTGTGTGTGTGTGTGTGTGTGTGTGTGTGTGTGTGTGTGTGTGTGTGTGTGTGTGTGTGTGTGTGTGTGTGTGTGTGTGTGTGTGTGTGTGTGTGTGTGTGTGTGTGTGTGTGTGTGTGTGTGTGTGTGTGTGTGTGTGTGTGTGTGTGTGTGTGTGTGTGTGTGTGTGTGTGTGTGTGTGTGTGTATATAGTGCGGTGCATACCACAGAATGTGAAAGCAGAGATGGTGTGCAGTAATGACACAGGTGTGGTGTCATGGGAAGAAGGAGAGGAAGTGTCCTCCTACATGGTGCAAGCTTTTGGGCCCGATGGTGACAAAATTAATTGTAACAGCACAACAACCAGTTGCCAGCTACCCAACATGCATTGCGGCCAGCTGTACAACCTCACGGTGACAGCTGAGGATGGACAGTGTGACAACAGCAACGCCTACCTCGGCCTGCAGTCAGGTAAGATTATCAGTAGGGTAAGTGGCATTTTCTATGCCTATAGATTTGAGTGAAACTGTTTTTTATTGGTTGTCTGACACTGTAAGTTACATTTAAACACTTTTATTATCTATTTTTAACTAACCATAGATAGTTTACAGTTTAATAGGATTGTTTTGGGATAATGTTGCTGTTAGTAGTAATGAAAGGTAAGTCTCAGATAATAATACATTTGGTATGAGATAACGTACTGTAATATAACAGCAAAACATGTGACAGGGCAGCCTAGAGATGAAGATGTTTCATAGACCTGTCCTTTCGGGACCTGGTTAAACACCAGTTGGTAGAATAAAACGTTTTTTATTGGTAAACTTAGAGCTAAACATGTGTGGCCACCAATGTTCCCCTTTTTGCAGTTAGTGGACTTAATTGGTGTGTTAAACTTGCTTTGGAGAATAAGTATGCAACACTACAGTCAGATGAGAATGATCTGTTATTTATATCTCTTTTCCTTAAGTTTTTTTTCAGGAAGAACAATTTAGTGTTTGATATTTGCTTGATTAGACAGAACATTCCAATGTTTAGAAAATATTAGTTATAAAGGAACTATATCGCCTCACTACTCTTTTTTTCTCTCTCCCAGTACCTTGCAGTCCGACCAACGTCAAGGCTTCCCTACTCTGCGACTCAAACTCTGTTGCAGTGACATGGGAGCGAGCCAGTGGAGCACTCACCTATCGTGCAGTGGGCGTGACAGAAGATGGCAGCCATCAGGCTGAATGTAACAACACCATGACCTTCTGTGACCTGAGCGACCTGCAGTGTGGACAGACCTACAACGTGAGCGTGTACGCCCAGGATGAGTCCTGCTCCAGTGTGGAAAGCAACAAGGCTTACGTACGAACAGGTATTGTTAACATCTTGTGAAGGCTTGTTGTGACTTTATACAAATAGTAATTATGTATTGTTTTTTTAATCTTTGCCTCTCCCTGCCTCCCCCCTTTTGTTTTCCTTTCAGCCAATTGTCCATCCCAGAATGTGGTCGTTGATTCACAATGTGATGAAGGCACCATCGTTGTATCTTGGTCCCCCAACACAGACGCCCAGTACTTCCATGTGGCGGCAGTGAGCAACACAAGAGCGAGACTGTACTGTAACTCCAGCGGCACTGCCTGCACCATAAAGGATCTACCATGTGGACAGAGCTACAACGTGACGGTGCTGTCTATGAGGGATGGCTGTGAGAGTAAGCCCAGTGCTGTGGTAGAGACTTCCTCAGGTAAACCTCAAGCAGAAACCCACTTTTTTGTCAATTCAATGCAATTTATTAGCACAATTGTCAGGATTTAGGACTGAGTAGGAAAAAATTGCCAAAATAGGCGTTGTCAAGATTCTCCACAAGGGGGAGTAGCTGCCCAGTTATTTTCAGACCAAAACCAAGGCTTTAAATCCTGCGCCATCTGACGAAAAGTAAATATGGGTTCTACAAATTAAACACATGCAGCAACTGAAGGCAATAAGTGTTACAACTACCTTTCTTGAGACCAATGCTCAAGATATTTAGAAATAAATATTGGCCGAGAACCAGCGATGGGATTACAAACGAAAATAATCAGTTCTTATAGATGGTGGATATCCACATGAAATACAGCTGCTGTTGTTATTTTGAATGCCTGTATATGATACACGTTATCCGCAGATGTAAAGTGTGAAGGTTTAACGTTCTGATTTCCCTCCACAGCTCCATGTGTGCCCAGGAACATTGAGGGCCGACTGGACTGTGTATCCAACAATGCCTGGGTGACGTGGGACGCCTCAGAAGGAGCCCTCAGCTACTCTGTACTGGCCACGGGGGTCGGAGGTCACAACTCCAGCTGCACTTCCACCAGCTCTCCTTGTGCTGTCCCTGATCTTGAATGTGGGATGCTTTACACCATCCACGTCACTGCCGTCAACAAACACTGCCGCAGCAATCACAGCGCCACCTTTGAGCTTGAGACAGGTATTCAACATGATTCTCTTCTCTCAAAATAACAATTCAAAGTGCTGGCGTGTTGTCTTTAAAACTCTTCTAGAAAGTAATCAAGTAAACATTGTATTGTATTAATATATTATCAAACACACTCTTAATGTTGTCTGGGACATGTTACATGTTACACTGACATCATGGGTCAGTGGTTCCCACTCTTTTAATATTTTCAATAGCTTCCATGTCATGTGACTCCATATCAATGCAGCATAATATGATAATAAAGTTCTGGACTATTTCATCAAAACAATGCATTAAAACACTAAACACAACTTGTCCTTTGACACAACACATAGTCATTTGACCCATTGGTTGTTGGTAATATTGATGAGAGCAGCTTAAATTCAAATGTTTCCAGTATTCGAGTTATGGCAGATAGTTTCGGTTTTATTTGTGAAATGAATAGTGTTAGATTGGGAGGTGAGAACAGCATGTTGTGGGGGAGTGAATAGTTTAATGGAAGAGTTGATAATTAGGAATTCGGATTCCTTTACAATGAGTAGTGTTCCCCCACTTTACAGCTTGTTGATCAAGCAGAGATGTTCCCTTCTAAAACCACAGATTGTTTAATTGAATAGTTGTCTGCAATAAAACTGTTATATAAAATAATAATTTTTGAAGGAGAACAACGTTTTTTTCTTCACTTTTCTATCCCTCGAATCATTGTGTAACCTCTCAAATTAATGTTATGACCCATTGGAGGGGTGGTGGCCCCTACTGTATGTTGAAAGCAGATTGATTGTTTGAACTGATCATCTGCAATATAGTTTTAAATTTTAATTGGAGCTTTATAATATATTATCTTATCAAATGCACATCTGCTTGCTCAAAGTGAAAAGAATAATCAGTGATATCGAAAGGAATATAAAAGTATGTGATGGTTTTAAAGGGCTTATGAAGGACTAATGCTATAACTCATAAAGGCTTATAACATGGTGCAATTTCTGAAGATTATGAAAGAACAAGAAATTAGGAGAATACAAGGCTTAACTGTTCTAAAATGTACTTGACTCTGACTTATTTTATTGAGTATTTCATACAGCTTTTGTTTGAATCTTCACGCTATCCTTTTTCTTATGCGTCCTGTCCCATAGGTCCTTGTGCTCTCTCATCTATAAGCGCAGGGACAGAATGCAACAGTAGCACGATCCTGGTTGAATGGGAAAAGATGGACGACACACCCCTCTACCTGGTGACCGCTGAGGGCCACGACCAAACCCTCATTTCCTGCAACAGCTCCTCCAACTCCTGTGTACTGCCGGATATCCACTGTGGCATGCATTATAGCATCATAGTATCAGCTTCCTCTGATAAATGCAGCAGCCTCAGAAGCCCTCCAAAGAAGATCAAAACTGGTAATTAATTCGGCCTGGTTATCTAGAACTAGCATTTCTCTTAGTCCTGGGTCAATTACTCCTGGTTGTGTTTATCCTGTTTATTCAACCACATCCTGTTTTTATTTAGAAAAGTTTTATTTAAATAGGAGGACGAAAGACGTTTTAGTCTTATATTAGTCAAACATATTTCACATATAATTGTATTTCCCTTATTATTATTATTATTATTATTATTATTATTATTATCATAAATACAGATACTCTTCTTAATTGGGTCCTCCTGACTTGGCTCATTGGTGATTTGTATTATGCACAAATATTAAACTACCGAAACACCGACCACACGACAGACAGAAACAGACTTTTTAAATTGAAATAAAGTAAGAAAAACTCTATTTATTAGAATGGTATGTAAAGTAGTTATATGCAAAACTATTTTACGAGACATGTTTGAGCAGGGCATTTGAAATTGCCTCAAACTATACATAAACTCAATCTAGTCTATATACAGTAATGGATAAATTGTTGGCAATGCAGTGTGTCAAGTTTTTCTAGTTGCCAGGGGTATTGTCATTGCTGTTGTTTCTTTATGATATTTATGTGAAATTAATTATTTCGTGGACATCCGGGAAGAGATAAAGCAGCTTGTAATATAAAAACAAATCAGAACCATAAAATATTTTCTCTGCCCTCCTTAGCGCCCTGTGTCCCGGACAATGTGACAGTGGAAGCATCGTGTGAGGAGAATGGGGCCACAGTGATGTGGGGACCCTCCCCTGTGGCGACGTCGTTCCTCCTGACAGCAACAGGGAGGGACGGACATGTTGCGAGCTGCGACACCTCAGAGAACAACTGCACCCTGACTCACCTGCACTGTGGACAGCTCTACAACTTAAGCATCACTGCCAGTGGAGACAACTGCACCAGCCAGCCCAGCACCTCAACTTTCAGGACAGGTAGAGACACGATGGGATATTTGTATTTATAGGACATTAAAGTGGTCTATTGAAATCAGACAACAAGACACATCCTTACCTCAGTGTTTCCCCTAGGATGGAGTCATAGCAGCGGTGCTAAGGCACGCGGGCCCAGCAAAATGTGAGCGCGGCGCGCGTGGACATTTTAAGTGTGTGCGCGTGCGAAGTGCTTCCCGCCATTATGTTTCTATTTGTCTGCCAGCACAAGAAAGACACATACATCATTAAAAGCTTCAAATGTATTCAGTATTGTATGAACATAATTGGTGGTTGGACATCACATCCTCTAGGGGGGTCCGGGGGTATGCCCCCCCGGGAAGATTTGTTTTTACGTTTTAATATAAAATGCTTCAATCTGGTGCACTTTGAGCACACAATGACTAGAGACTAGATCTAACTCTAAACACCCATATGAAAAAGATCGTTTTACATTTTAATAATCAAATAATTGAACATACCAATAAACTACCATAGCCAATAACACATATGTAACTTATTTTATTTTTGTTGTTCATTTACATCACTTTCATCAGGCAATTTTTTAGTTTAATATCAGGTGTCAAAAGAGCATGGCACCTAGTAATGAATGTGCCAAATGTCTCCACTTCGTTCCACTGCCCCAGTGACTTGAATATCTTGGGTTCTGCCACCCTTCATGCAGATCTAGATCCCTCCGCTTCGCGTCGGGATCCTGATCAGCCTGTCGGGTGTTCTTTTCCCCATAATGACCGCGTCGCTGCACGTTATCCCTTACAAACTAACTAAGTTAGCTAGATGTAATTCATTCTTAACTGTAGGCTTTTATCAAAGTATTAATTTACTTAATCTAAATGTAACAACATTTTAAATTATAATAACTTACATTTATGGCGTTATGACCTTCTTCTTGAGGTGATTGTGTCCAAATAAAGTTATGTCTGCTTCAACTTGCTGTTGTCTGTCTTGTCAGGCAGTTTTCCTTCAGCTCTGAAAATGACAGCTTTCCCGCGTATCGGTGGCTCAGTATCAGTTGCCGCGAGCGCTAGGGGGCAGCACTTATAATTATTTTAATTAAAAAAAAAAAAAATTTTTTTTTTTTTTTTTATCTGCTTGGGGGCTTGCGCCCCCTAGCAGCGGCGCGCATATTTCAGCAGCGGCGCAGCGCCGCTGCTGAAAACATATAGGGGAAACACTGCTTACCTCCACTCTTTGAAACATCAAAGAGTGGAGGTAAGGAGGATTTTCCGGCAAGACATTTTCTATTATTATACTCCAATATTCATAAGTTATCAATTTTCAGGGTTTGAAAAAAAACTTTTACTATTATTCTGTTACTGTATTCATCAATATAATTAACAATATGTACCATTTAGCTGCTACTTTCTACAGTTTTGTTTCTACTTACTACACTGAATTTTACTGGACTTTACACTTTACTAGTTACCTCTCCTAGTTAGATTTAGCCCTCCCTTTCAAATCTTAGCCAATAAGGATGAGTTAACATTATTGCCAAAAAATGTAGAACCTGCAAACCAACTTTTCCTGATCAAATCTCTGATTGGAGTTATTTCCTCTCTTTGGTCGCAGTGCCCTGTGAGCCTTCCGGTCTCGCAGTGGATATGGATTGTGAGGCTAACTCTGCCATGCTGTCTTGGGATGCCAGTGAGGGCGCTGTGGAGTACTTTGCCTGTGCCCAGTCTATGGATGGAGAGGCGTTCTACTGTGAAAACACTGCAGCTTCCTGCACCATCGAAGGCCTGAAATGCGGAGGCGTTTACAATTTCTCTGTTGAAGCTTCAAACGGCGTCTGCAACAGCTCGTTCAGTCCACCTCTGCAGGTGGGAGCAGGTAAAACAAATTAATATTCACAATAAAGGGTCAAACTAGTCGATTTACCGTAGTTCATTTTTACACAAATAAACTTAATTGTTGAGTGGTGAATATATCAAAATGAGTCCTAGCAGAAAGTACAGAGAAAAAGTGTATGTCAGGTTTTCAAAGGGATACATTTAACAAGTAGTTGCTCTGAAGAACAAGGGCTAGAAATGTTTTCTTGGCTAATTTAACTGGTAAAATGCTCAACTTATATCTTCCCTCCTTAGCTCCATGCCCTCCAACTGGTGTCAATGTCAGAATACAGAAGATAGACCAAGGTCACTGGGTCATGACGTCATGGGACAGCGTCAACTGTTCTGATGTTGAGTACCAAGCGAAGATAACCGGCCGAATCCAAAACAACCCACAGTCCCTGATGGATGTCTCTTCTTACTGGCTGCCCAGGAAATACTTTGAGTTCCCAATGCCTTGCAGCACCGCTTATAATCTCACTGTACGCTCCAGAAACGCAGCTGCAGTCAGCGGACAATCCAGTGCCTTTAGTGGAGTCACAGGTACTGCTAGACTGAAATTAACCCCAACCATATACAATAGAAGATTAATGGTTTTTTTGAACTTATAAATACTTTTATTAAAAAGAATCTTCCTTTCTCTTTTGAGTTTAGATTTACGTGAAAAAAAGGAAAAAAGGTCAACACTATACTCTATAATTTATTTGGAGTATACACACACTAAATACTCTCTTAAAACACACTAACATGTAATTAGATATACTGGAAGTAGTTATTTATGTATTTGTCATAAATACAAATTTGGAGGCTGATGTATAGCAATTGTGAGAATATAAAACATATCTTCATAAGAGAAGTTTTAATTGTTGACAAATTATTTACATTTTAAAACACTAATTTGTCTTTATGTCAGCTTAAAACTACCGTAGTTATTTTCTGAGCATTTATTTATGTTGGTAAACTACTTATTAATGTGAAATAGGGCTGAAATGAAGCATTCAAATTATGATCGATGTTTTAAATGTAACAACAGTCATTATTTTAACTTCATTTCCATTGTGTTCCCAGTCCCCTGTGCTCCGCAGAATGTGCAGTTCACCGGTGACACAGACTCAGCCGAGCTTTCCTGGAATGCGTCAGTGTTTGCCACGAGATACAATGTCTACAATTTGTCAGGGGAAGATCGAGTTGAGCTTTGCAGCACCATCGGGCTCTCCTGTCAGCTGACCAACTTCGATCTTGACGCCACTGGAGTAACAGCCAGCAATGAAGAGGGAGAGAGCATCCTTAACCAAGATATTACAGGTGAGACAGGCAGGGCCAAAACATCAGACTTGAAATATCTGCCTGGGTCTCACAGAAAAAAATAATGAGGTGTGTGTGTTTAATGCATATTCCTCACCTTCCTTAGGTCCAGCAGTAGCTCGCATAAGAAGAGATTTGCAGGACAGTGCACAGTATGCCAGTTTAGACAAAGGTCAGTGTAGTGTTATTACTGTACATCACCTTGAAAAAGTATGTACTATGATCTGTACTATAAAACAACTGGTAATATCTTACCCATCTTTCTCACAGATCTAAAAATCCCGAAAGTGCTGAGTGTAAAAGTAAGTGGACTTTCCTTGTATGTGAATTGGACGTCAGTGATGGATGCAACAGAGTACAAAGTTGTGATCGAGGAGCAACAGAAAGACCAGCAGGCCAATCAGCAACCTAGAGTGAGAATCGTGCAGGGTAATTTTTACAAAGAGAACGACCTCAAGCCGCGGACCAACTACTGCATCAGGCTAGCAGCCAAAAACACCGTCAACCAAAGTGAATACTCCAAGCCAATCTGTAGAACCACCGGTGTCTCCTCATGAAAAATCACAGATCCACTTAAATGGACACTGGACTCAGCAGAAATATCTTCTTAATTGTTATGTTTGTTTTCTTCACTCTGTAGCATCCTTAACACCATTTTAAAGGTTCAATCTTTAAGAAACTTTAAAAGGAGAATTGTAAAAAAGAAAGTTATTACGACAAAACAATGATTCTGTTTCATCTCAAGAATGCATCAGGATCAATCCTATGGCGAAACATTTTAGATTTGAATGCTTATGAATCAATTGTTTTAGTAATAGCATATATACATTTTCATAACTGTGGCCGGTATCCTAGAATAACAAAGTATTGCTGAATATTGTATTTATCAAAAATTGATTTATTTTTAAGATTGACCATTAGATTCTGTGGATGATTGCTAAACTAGAAAAGTAGTATACAAAATAAACTGGTAATTTATCAAGCAATATTTTTCAAGGCCATTCAGTTATTCTTAATGATGTCCTATGTGCCTTCTCACTTTGTGAACACTTTTACAGATATTGAGTAAAATAAATCTGTGAAACATTAAAATATCCCTCTGTGTAAACAAAGATGTTTGAAACCTTCCTTTAAAAAACAAAATCTAAACTCAATGTGTGTGTGTCTGAATCCATCCAAAGCTAGTGAGCTGAAAAGTTCTTGCAATCTAATAATCCTATTCTTGTCGGAAAATTAGCTGAGATTTTGGCCACTTTGTGATGTCACAATTTTATTTTGGGTTGTGCAACCATTGTAATAATAACCAACCAAGGTAACACCCGCCCAACTTATCACCTGAACCTCCTCGTAGAGCACCTTTCTGTTTTTTTTTTTTAAACCAATCATCTCGAAGAGAACCATGGGGTGTGGTAGTTCATTTGTATTTAAAGCTACAGACACAGAATTAGCACTTTTGAAACAGGGCTGAAACAGGGGTTTATGGCATGCTACAATTCATGATCGTTTGGTATGTCGAGCCAAACACTTCAGACATGTTTTAGTATTTATCTGAGGCCTCTAATATATTGTTGAGAGTATAATAGGGGACCTTTAACTTTGAACGATCAACTCTTCCATTACCATTCACTCCCCCACAAGCTGTGAGCTGTTCTCACTACATCCCTTTTGAACTACCACTTTTCATTATGAATTTCACAAATAAAACTAAAACTATTTGCCATAACTCGAAGATTGGAAACATTTGAATTAAACCTGCTTTCATCAATATTATCTACACACAATGGGTCACAAGGCTATGTGTTGTGTCAAAGAACAAGTTGTATTTAGTGTTTTGAATGGATTGTTTTAATGAAACAGTCCATAACTTTACTGTTTTGTATAAAATAGAAGGTGGACTACAATCCAACAATATACTACTTGTCCAGTGTAGTAATACAATGCTGCATGATTTGGAGTCACATGGAGCCTATTGAAAAAATTGCTGAATTTTAATTAAAGTATTCATTAAAAAATGTTTAAAAGAGGGCAAAAACCCAATAAAAAGAAAAGTGTCCAACTCGTGCAATGTATTCATACCCAATGCTGCATTAATTTGGAACATAATTTTGTTTAGGCCAAGCAGAATGTGTACATGTATGGATAAGGTAAGTCAATAGATAAGCAAAAAAAACAAAACAACCACAATAAATAACATAATTCGTTCTTAGGATATTTCAAACTTAATATCTGGAAAGGTTTGGAGCACTTGTATTAGAAATTGAGTGCATAATAAAACATGGTTGGGCTGAAACAAAATCAAATAATCTCCAGTCCTGAGAGCACTAGTTTTGAAGGCTAATGACCTTTAATATCAGAAATCATAATCAGAAACAGGTTTATTGCCAGGTAGGTTCGCACATACTAGGAATTTGACTTGATGTGGTGCATACGTAAAAGGGTCATTCCAGAATTGTAGGACGTTTCATGTCCCCCATATAAAAAAATCTAATAATCTATGCCCAAAAAGCTAAAATATACATTTCTTGTGTTAAACATACTTGTTTTGAGACAACATGTATATAAAGTTGTAGAAAAAGTGGTTTCAAAATATTATTTAAATGATCAAATAGCTCTCGAACACCCCCTAAAATGGAATTTTTCTCTTGTCCCAGCTTCTTGGTGACCAACTTGCATGTCAAATATAACATTTAGAATAGGGATTTGATTTACTTTTTTTGGTATTATTCTATTGATATATGTCTCTTGTAATGGTAAAATAAATTTGCTAAATCATAAACATATTTTAAATAACAGTAATTTTGCACAGAAGGTGTGTCCCTCAACATGCATTCAACCCTGTTACCCAAACCTTTTTAGATTGGCAGAGGAAGTGAAAAAACTGTAAATCAGATGACACAGTGGAAAGGACATCAGCAAGCCATGTAGTGCCATGGGTAGACCAAAACGAAGTCCTCTCTTAGATTTTTCATATTTTTACAATCTTTTCAGTCTTAAAAGAGTGTGGCACTCAACTCAACCCTGTTACTCTATATTATCAGAATAAAGCATATTAATTTCAAAGTTATCTTTCTTTCATTAGATATCCAAGTTTGTCCTTGCCTTGAAAGTAGCATTACATGCTACATCTAGCAATAATTCCTGAGGTTAAAGCTCAAATTAGCATTGATTTTCAACCCTGTTACTTTCAACCCTGTTACTATAATTAGAGTAACAGGGGTAATTCTTCATTGGAAAATATACATGTGATGCATTAGCTGGGCAAATCACTTTTTTTTAATGGTTTATTATCTGTTTTTCCTAAATACATAAAATAATTTTTTTAAATCTAGTTTTTTCAAAGAGATTTTTATATGTCCACTCAGGTGGACAGTATGCGTTCAGGGTTTGAACTGAAGAGATGTACATTTTGAAAAATTATAAATAAAGATGTGCAAACTTAAAATTACATTATAATAACATAAGTATATTGATTTACGGCCCAAAAAGATATTGCAGATGAAGTATTTTCAAGAATAACCAGGGCCAGGGGCTAATTTGAGGCCCCATGCACAGTTATTTGATGAGTGCTAGTGGAGCCTCGCAGCGGCGAAACCGTGCCACGCCACCCTAATTGCGCCACATAAGCGCATAGGTGCGCCTCAGATGAGGCCCCCCTCCGCAAGGTGTGGCCCCCTCCACAAGGTGAGGCCCCACACAGTCTGCATGATCTGCCTGTAGGGAGGGACGGCCCTGGGTACAGCAGCAGCAGTACCAGTATTCATTGTAGTTGAAATATAGCCAGTGATGCATGACGTCCACTGTAGTGGACAGGTGGTTAATCATGATTTCCTGCAAACATAAAATCAATACTTTGATCATTTATGAATTATATGATTCCTTAGTTGTTACTTGATGTCACCACATTTTTTATACCTGCAGGGGACGCTTTCCATTAAAGGATTGGCAAGATATAGATGGGTGACTTGGTCCATGTGGCTTTCTGTCGTCCATCTTGGTTTAGAGACATGTATCATGCACTTACACTGACTTTCCACTGAGGGGCAGTGTATGAGATGATGCAATAGGGTCCTATGTAGTGGCTGATGGTGCAACTATGCAAAAAAAAACAATGCGTATACAAGAAAACACCTTTTGAATAGCTGTCCACTGTCGTGACCTCTATGCATGAAAGGATTAAAGCAATAAAAATAAAAATAAAGCAGTCATTTACATGGAAATAGAATATTAACCAAGGTTACCTCTACTGAAGGCCAGCTGATACAATTTATAAAGATCCTGCTTCCAAGTAGCATTTTACACAGGAAAAACATAATGTATTATTGGTTGGGAAAGACCACAGACTCAATAACAGCGCCCTCTTGTGGACGGCGGGGCTGCCTGTGGTTAGGTTAATTACAACTTGAAGTCGAAGATGGAGCCAATGTTCACTCCGGCGCTGCACAGACAGAGACATCAGTTTGTCATCGATTTTGTCAAGAGGAAGAAACCCAAAAAGGTAAGTAAGTGAGAAACACACTTTATCCACTAAGCCAATATTTGTTAAGCAACGTTTTCTAACGATATCGCCGTAGCTCATTTCTGCATGCACCGCACGTGAGCTAACCTTAGCTTTATTCGCACAACATAGCTAATTCAATTTATTAGCATTCGGCTAAACTGAGTTTTGTTTTATGTTATAAAATTAACATTAGTTATGTGACTTCTACGGAGCAGTTTATACTTAGTCACAAACATATTGTTTCTCCCTGCTCCACCACAGGTGTTGGACTTGGGCTGCTGTGAGTGCGTTCTTCTGAAGCAGCTGAAGTTTCACCGTGAAATTGAACTGCTGGTTGGACTGGACATCGATGGTGTCCAAGTAAAAAAAAAGATGTAGGCTACGTACATTTAGAAAATCAAAATGCATGAGTTAAAGATCTGGGGAGAGCTTTTATTGATTATAAATGTTACGATATGGCAGATTTATGCAGAGGTGGAAACAATTATTGGTCAAGTTTATCTGCAGAAAAATGTAAATATATTGGCTGGATGTAGGTTTTTAGATGTGAATACTTATAAATCTGATGAATTGTCCAACCTATAGAAAATGTGATGGCCATTTTTCACTTTCCTCTTGACATTGTAAAGTTTAAAATGATCAAACAATTTGACGATTATAACACTAAATACAGTTATTTGCAACCCAAGATGTATGTAAATGCATCTCAAATAGTGAAATTGATGGTCACTGCAATGCGCCTTTCCACCACCATGCATTTCACTTTATTGTTGTTTTTGTGATCAGTTATACTGTGTGGATTTATAATGTGTGCACCTTGCTTGTATGTCCTTCAGGCATGGATTAGCTCCTATATCAACTGACTATCTGCAGCCAAGTTATGATCAGCTGCGCATCGAGCTGTACCAGGGCTCCGTCACTGAGAAAGACGCACGCCTCAGAGGATTTGATCTGGTGACCAGTATAGAGCTGTAAGGGAGTGTGTGGTTGTTGCAGTTCAATGTCTTCAAGGTTCCTTCTTTAGCACCTGTTAGTATTTATATTAGTAATTTTGGTTTGTAATTTACCTATATGGTGTTGTCTTTTTCCTCACTATGTTCACCTAACCATCTATCGTTGAGGTGTTTTTATCTATCAGTCATTCGACCCATGATCTGAACCCCATGTTTCCTCCCTGTCTGTCTGCAGCATTGAGCATCTCACTCTTGCTGATGTGGAGCTTTTCTCTGAGGTGGTGTTTGGTTACTTGACCCCTGAGGCGGTTATCGTCAGTACCCCAAACTCTGACTTCAACCCCTTTCTCCCTGGACTTGTGGGTTTCAGGCACATTGACCACAAGTTTGAGTGGACCAGAACAGAGTTCAAGTCCTGGTAGGCAGGTTTCTCATTTTCAGACTTAGAGTGTAGCGAACAGCACTACATTGATCGTGTTGATGAGGATGGTAGTGACAGGGAATGTAAATGGGTACATTTACTCTAAAATACATCAGCACTGTAGATATTTGGTATTGAGGTTTTTATAGTATATTTTTTCAGATTGTATTGATATTTGTATGTTATGAATGTATGTTTTTGACTTTTGCATTACTTTGCCTGCATTTTCTATTTCCTCTTATGATTATTGTATTCACCAAGGCCAATTATTTCTAAGAGAAAACCTACATGGCTACCTTATTCTATATACCAGTGGCGAACCGTGTCTATCACAACTGGACCTTCTGTAGACACACACACCCCCCGCCTTTATAATGTCCGTCTTTTCACTGGATTTTCGTCTTGAAAAGGGTACTCGCAACAATTCCGCAACTACTTCATCTTCACCTGTGGCACTTGCCATTTCAACGTTAAAAACAATTAAACGGCATGAATTGCTTCGTCGCATTAATCTAGAATCCTCTGTCTCGAGCCAGTGAATTACCGGGCCTTCTAGAGTACCCTGGAACCGAGGGAAACTGAAAGAATACGCCCATTGGCTAGAAATCAATATATGATTGGTTGATCAAACTGTCAATCCAAATGTACGCTCTCATTCAGTGCAACGGCTAGGGCATTCGATCAAGGATGTAGAATACCTTGGTTGAAGGATATTCTACCCAGAGACCCAGAACAAGATCTGATTGGTTGCTTTATTTTCTAACACAAAACCACTGAAATGCGTAGTGCATGGACCGAGAAGGACAAACAAATCAACGTAACACTGTAATATTACAGATCAACAACACAGATACCATTCTCATTTATTCCTTTTATATACATTTTATTTATATAATTAAATCGATTTTTTTGTTTGTTTTATCTGAGTGTTCCAGGGTGTTCTCTGAATACTGGTCATCAGAAACATGGAGGATCTGGATAAAAATACCTTGAAGGCCCTGACGGTTCGCCACTGCTATATATATATATATATATATATATATATATATATATATATATATATATATATATATATCCCCTAATGAAGGAAAGAATAATCTAACTGTATTTTGTCAACATTACCACCCTCCTTAGGGCTATGAAGGTGTGTTTGCAGTACGGTTATGAGGTGGAGTTAACTGGTGTTGGACAGGCACCTCCAGGTCAGCAGGAGCGCGTCGGCTTCTGCTCCCAGATCGGTGTGTTTCACCGTCTCGGGGGCAAAGAGCGTTACAACATGTTTGATGAAGATGCTGAGGATGTGTTTTCATACACTCTAGTGAGTAAACGTCTTTATAGACCACAACACCAGTCATTTTTGAGGCAGAGATCCAGTCTTCAAAGAAACAACCTGTAGCTATCTAACTGAATAATGGTGACTTTATCCCCCTCTTTCCCTCCCTGCATATTTCTGGCTGCCCATTATTTCCATTACAAAGTAAAGGCAACAAAAGTATAACATATTTTTTCTCTTTTTCTCGCTTGGTTGTTGTAATTTATTATAATGTATTCAACTTACAAAAGCTTTCTGGTTGTCAGTGGTTGTTTACAGAACCCCTTTAGGCTGTTAGCTCATTATTAGATCAATGTAGATTGAAGTACTGATGAAAACGTCTTTTCAATGACCCTTCTCTTATAACTAACCCAAACTGCATATAAGCCTGAGGCACACATACTTCTCCTTGAATTTGTATTATTTATCTTATTATATTTGAGTAAAATAGATGTTTATTTTTCAGCTGTATAGTATAATATACCCCAGCCTGCATGACAACAACATCTTGCGGAGGGTCCTGATGTGTGAGGTAGTTTACTGGGCGGAGAAGCTGAAGAGAAGATGGATCGCAGAGGAGACTGGTGAGAGGGATGACACAGATGATCTGTGCCAGGCTGAGGGTGAAGGGGGGGAATGCTTCAGAGCATCGGAGAGACACGTGGACACTGAAGAGGCACAGACAGGTGAACACCAGTCCTTAAAAGGTTGTATACAAATTTGGTTTGAAAATCCTAAATGGGAAACGGGCTTTGAGGTTATTTTTGTCAAACCCTTGTGTGTGTGTTTTCTCTAATTAAAAGATTTCTGCTGGATATCATTGTGTATAGTACTGCCTAGCGGCTTAAGTTACAATGTTCCTTAACAGATAAACACTTAGTCACACACAAACGTAATCATTTTCTTAAAAAACATATTTCACAGCAGCATGTGGAGCAGAGATGAAAGCCCTGGTGGATCAGGAAGAGGAGGATGGAGAGCTGTTTTGGAGACGCGGCCAACCGGATTCTGACAAATGGCGCAGGTGAGTTTCCTAAAGCAAGATGAAGATGAGTTATAAGGCCGTTTCTGGAATGCAGATCATGAACACAGGCCTTGTTCATGGGTCCTCTCTACTTTTGGCTAGCTGTGAAGATGCTGCCATTCCTGATATACAGTTGTTTCATACATTACATGTTTATCCATGTTACAAACTATTAAAAAGTATCAATGTGCCCCAGTAAACTGCTGTAGTCTTTCAAACTCCTATATTCTAAAATATCAATACTTGTGCACATTTCTATTTGAGCTGTATTGTACAGTATAGGTTTTGTTCAGAACATTGAATTATAATTCTTTTTTTCTTTTTCAAATGTCTATAATTTTTGTTTTAACCCAGTATGACTGCCTAGCTGCAGAAACATATTAAGCTACACCAAATGAATAACCATTTAAAACTTTTTTTAGAATTAGTTTCCAGTCTAGCAGCAATTGCAGCAAACTGATTGGTCTAAGAAAAGTTGATTTGATTTAAAAAAGCTTTTGATAGAATACGACAACAGACAAAGCTTCATTCGAAAACCTCAATGGGAGTTTTGAAAGTAAAAGAAATCTAGCACAAATTTCATTCTTGATATTCCAGTTGAGAAATATTTCCAAAAATTTGGCATCACCTTATCACCGATAACGTCCCCCTTTGTGTGTGCTGGCAGGTGTGTGTCTGTCCCTCTGGCTGTGCTCTGGTGCTGCTGCCCCAAAGTCAGCGTTCTGACTGGAAGTGTCAGTAATCTCAGACTCCTCCTGATGGATGAACCCGGAGTTAAACTGAGCCAGGACGGCTCTGCTATGCTCCTGAATCACCAGGAACAAGGTCATGTTACCAACACTTGTGTCCGTTATAGTGTGTGTAAAACATAAATATTTACACCTAGGAGGGAACTTGACCACCATGTTATTAAAAAATCTATAGTAGAGTATAATATGTCATAAAAAAGTCACTGTGAACATCAACTGGACCAGTAATAATAAAATGTATATTTGTTTCCACTTGACCCAGACCCAAATGAACTGGACTGCAGGAGTTAAAGCATCTTTGTTAATTAAGTAGTTTGCCCAATCACTAATCTTACAACTTAGCTCATTACACTTCCAAACAAAAGGCATCATGAGCAGAATTGTATTGTGTATTTCCTGCGCTGCTGCTTATTCTATGAATTTCAGAACTCAAGGTTGTTCTGGTTGTGACAATGTTCCTTCATTTGTGTGTTTCAGACCTTGATGATGATGAAGAGCACCGTGCTGATTTGGAGGACAGCGGATATGCAGAGGCCCGCCAGTGCCCCCCCCGCGCTGAACCAGAGGAAGACTGGGAGGCAAATGTTTGATCTTGAAGTAGGTGACTTCTTGAGTCAGCAATAGTTTACCTTGGTTACTACTGGACAATCTAAGTGTATTCACATAACAGGCCTTTAGAATAGGAATAAGCTGAAGGCTCAAATGTAAATTGTAAAATAAAAAGTGAGAAGAAAAAGGTCAGTGTAATTGTTTTACATTATACCCAAGTTGAAGTGCAATCTAAAAGAGGTCAAGGTTTTTAACAGTTTTATTCAACAGTGCCATGTACACATTTGAAGCATCCAGTATACTCGTATAGGAAGCAAATGTTGGTCAAAAGCACAAGTCTGTAACAGGAAACACTGGACAGTGTCATAACAGCGCAGAACACCACTTCACAGGAGAATACACTTAACAGTTTTATATAGACAACAGCTTCACAGAAGAGAAGAAGAAACCATGTCTGTAACAACATGTTCGGTACCAAGATAATCACACCTGATGATCACAGGTACAACTCAATATATTTGATCTAAAAAAAGAAAATAAACTTCCAATAGTTGATATTTGGTTACCATAATTCATAAACTTAACACTCTCTTGTGTAGTGAGAACATTTCTTTTCCAAACGATACAATATTTAGCAAAAATATGGCACAATATCAGCAATTTATGATAAAAAAAGAAAAAGTTTTCTTTTATAGATGAGATTTCAACATGGGACATTTACACCATACCAACAATGAAAAACACAAAATGAAAACATGGATTTACAGTTACATCATACACGGTGCAGATATCTGCCGTTAACATGACGACAAAATGTTTCCCTACATGCTGAATAGGCAAGCAAAATGTTTCCTTCAATGTGTTCAATATTCAGATTAAAAGATGGCACGACATCAAATTAGGACATACATGAATATGTGTCAAATTCTGCAAGCCAACAAAAGGACGTCTTAATCATGCAGAACACACCAACGTAAAAACAGAACACTGACGTATAGTTAAAACACCATACACTGATGAAGCTTGTGCGGATATTGATATAACAAGTATAGTTTATCTAGAAGAGGAGGTATCCTACCTCTACTATGGCTTATGACGGGAGACAGAAGATTACAGATACTGTACGGTCTGTTATCACTAGTTATAAAGCGGCTAATATTCTCATTATGCATAGGGCTGTCAAGATAATAACAGTGTGTTGTGTACTTTGGCTAATTTGCTTATGAACTGAATACATTGTGCACCTAATCTCCTATTAGGCTGGATGACATTTTCAGTAGATTTATATTGTTTGATGATATTTTAGCACTAATCGTTTATGTATTGATTGCGTCGGTTAATCAGACTGTTAGATTTTACAGTTCAGATGTTCTGAGGTAAAGATACACATTTTTTAAATCTAAAAACAGGTGCAGTTGAGTATTTTCTTCATGGCAGTGGATTACTGAACTAGTCCTTCACTTTACAATCTTTCTCTGTACAATCCTTGAGTGATACAAATTACGATATGCGTCAGTTACACAGGTTGAATTGTTAGTACGTCACAGGATCTTCCATTTGTTCACAGATGGTAGCTTCCTGGTCAACAGGCCAGCTCAGAAAGATGTAGTTAACCTCGCTAAGCAGTTATACATTAGACACATAGCAGAAAAGCTGGGCATTAGATATATGCCCTTTTTAGTCGTTTCTTATCATAGAAGCCCCTTTTTATGCTCTCTATTTACAGCCCTACAAAGGCAGACAGCTGTCACTTGAGAAGAAAGGCAAACTGCTTAACAGACAACAAAGTTGTAATACCTTCATTTGAACAATTAAGGCGGATTATATTACCAATAAAATGAGTTGCCATAGGATTAAGATAATACAAAAAAGGGCAAAAATTAAAACAGATAGTGAAATCATTTATATATGTGATTTTAAGGTAGCTTAGTAACACCAACGCACCTAAATATAAGTCAAAGGCAAAGATGGAGGTAATTAAGATCTGCTGAGAGAGAGAGAGATCAAGAAACTGAATTACTTAGATGTCAGTTATTGTCCTAAAAACCCAAGTTATGAACAAATGTATTGATTCTGCACTTGCCTTTGTAGGGCAGATTATTTCTGCAGGATTTACCAAAATAGTGCTCAGCAAACAAATAGTAAGTCAGCAAATTCTTATGTTCTCCCAATTTCTCTTTGAAAGTACCAATACAGCAATTCTTACAAGAGATTGTGTTACTGCTAATTATAAAATGTGCCACATAGCAAACACATTCACACACACACAGTCCACGTTCACTCGTCAAATAGCTGATGCCTCTTCTTTGTAGGAAAATATTCTCAACTTCCAAAACTGTTATCAGAGTGCCAACAACTACAACGTTTAAGCAGCGTATAGGTGAATATTAAAAAGAACACTTGAAAAGGAAGCCTAAAACAAACACTGAGAGACTAAAGGAATGTATTGAAAGCGCATTGCATACTTCTCTTCAGTGTGAATTTCAGTGCCATGATGCACATCAATAACTTGTCTTCTTCAAGTTCCTAAATGTTTAAAATGGGTTTGGTTTGAATGCTCACTGATAAAGTGTGACCTCAAAAGATTAGTCTAGAAACACCTAGAAAATGAGACGTGGACAGTTTTCGTTACATGTTATTTTTTCAATATCATATCTGTATGTTCACCTTCTCTGGGAGCTACAGTGTTGAAAAAGACATATGAACACAGGAGGGCGCTGTTGTCATGTCAACCGTTCAGTGATCAGGCGCGCTGTGGGAATGCAGATTGATATCGACACAGGCTCACCTCGATGTCATCGGTGTGAACCCCCATCTTTGAGGCTGCAGGTCTTAACGCTTTATCACCACCTGCTCGTACGTTCCAGCACCAACCCTGGGATAACCGGAAAAGACAAATTTAACTTGCATATCTCACCAGGTCATTATTTAAATATCATCAATACACAGTCAAATGCGCTAAAAGTTGGGTTAACTTTCCTCTGGTAGTCAGCTCTTTATGTTAAAATATGTTTTAACCTCTCACCTGCCCCTCAGTGGGTGGCTGTGCCGTTTTATATACTGGGCAGTGGGCACCATGCCAGGCCAGGCTAAGCTATTCTCTACCTCTGACCTAACCTACTTTGAACTAGGGCTGCTCAATTAATCGCGATTAAGGCTTGCAACGATTACGAAAAAACTTAATCGAAGTAAAACCATTATTTTTTATTATTATTATTATTATTTTTAAATACTTTTTTTTTTTTTTTTCTCCGTTTAATTATACTTAAAGTTCAGGGTAATCAACTGTTAAAAACATACTGTTCACATTTTTTTTTCAAAGTCAATGAATAATTGCATTTAATAATCGCAATTATTGACCCAAATAATCGAGATTATGATTTTTGCCATAATCGAGCAGCCCTACTTTAAACCTGCCTTCAACTCCCACTCTACCCAAACAAAGAGCAAATCTCAACTTGACCCGACCTTATATCTACATTGTGTCTGCTTGAGTTAAACTGCTGTGGCTAGCCTCTGCTGGCTGATAGGCGGTATTATCTCAACACCATGGACCACTCAGCACTACTAAAGTTATCTAGCTGCATGTGTCTAACAAATAGCTACTTGTTTTAGACCATTCTTTGACCTAGCGCATCTTTTTAAAGCCTTGGATCCTATCCACAGCCAAGCAAACGGTAGAGATCTTTCAGCATAACAAAGTCTACATTGTTTCAGCTAATGTCAGGTCATTAGATTTGCAAGTATCTAGTCCTAAAACTTCAGTACTGGACAAGTATGACAGCAAAAAGGAAAGGTTTATTATAACAAATCTTGGCAATACATCAGCTAGTTGTGTCAGTTTGAACCTAAGTGCTAGACAAACTATCAGACTGATATTGGCATCCCTAGAGCCATATGACAATAAAAGCCTCAACTAATAAAACATAGTTATTGTACTCCGATCCGGAGAGAGTTCCAAGTGCCATTACCGGATGACCCCGCTACATCTCCTATGAGCAACAATTGTTTTATAATGAGTAAAGTTCACCTGGTGGGGAGGTGATGGCTTCCCAGCGCCGTGCTTCCCCCAGGGCCGACGAACAGGCGCAAGCCTTCCTCTGAAACAGATAGAGTAGCAGTAACATGCGGTCAGCACTGAGAGTGCCCACATCCTCCTGTATAATTTTTGTTATGAGGAGCAGCCAGTTGCTAGGGAATCTAAAAATAATCATGTATTGACAGCAGCTTTCTTTTCCTAGCTTTGAGATGGATGAAACCTTGGAAAGAAAAACAATGCCTCACGCCTCAGAGTACACAGACTGAGTCATGCTGTGGCAAAATACTACGAGCTCATTACTGTCATTCAAGTAGCTGTGCATTTTACACAGAGACATACCACAGACTAGGGCTGCGACTACTGATGACCAATTTGATTAGTTGATAGTCAAATAATAAGTCGGCAACTATTTTCATACATTCATTCAGCATTTGAGTGAATTTGCATCCAAACATTTGCTCATGCCATATTCTTAAATAAAAAATGTTTTGCTTCTCTTTCATTTATATCATTGACAGACAAAACATAAACCCATTCTAAACTTGGGTTCCTAAATTGGATGAGCATTTTGCAAACTTTTCTGACATTTTATTAACAAAATAACTTATAAATTAATCAAAAACCCATTAAAAAAAAAAGAGAACATTTGAAGGATTGTTAGATGAAGTCTGGTTATTATTTTTATTTAAAAAAGAGAGAAATGCAGGATCTGCTTGAGACACATTCCCAAAGACCAGAACTCTAGAGTATTATATTTACAATTATTAACAACAGAGAAAAACCTTCACATGTCCACAACCAAGAAGCTAGAGTTAGCTTATGTTTGGCTTTTTAACTTGATAAATACGAATAAAAAAGCAGAACGATGGTTTTTTCCTTTGATGGATGGCTACAGAGTATAAGAATACTTTTGTTAGCTAAACCATTTAGAGACGATGTGCACAATCTGCCAACAGGACATACACAACAATGACTACTCAAAGAATGAAATCCTGCAGGTATGGCGGTAGCGATAGACTTGATAAAGGACACCATGTTGTTTCTCTGGATGTGTAACCTACCTTCAGCACTGGAGTCTAGCAGGCTTGGTGTGAAGTCTTGACTCTGGAGAATCTTTTCCACAACATCGTCAGCATCGACCCGCGTGTCGTCCATTCTCTTCAGCTGAGACTCCATGGAGTCCTGCTTCACAGGGTGTCTGAGGGGAGGATGTACCAGTCATTTTATGTCTGATTGGCCATTAATGGCTTCCACTTCTAACACATGATGCTGCTTGTGTGTTCACTAAGTTTTTAGTCGACTAGTTATCACCAAACAATTTGTTAATGTTGATATCAACACACTTTGTTTAAAATCACTTTTGTTGCCACTAATATTACAAACTACATTATGGTCATCATGGCAAAAACATGTACAGTGGGGCAAAAAAGTATTTAGTCAGCCACCAATTGTGCAAGTTCTCCCACTTAAAAAGATGAGAGGCCTGTAATTTTCATCCTAGGTACACTTCAACTATGAGAGACAGAATGGGGGGTAAGAATTCAGGAAATCACATTGTAGGATTTTTAATTAATTCATTGGTAAATTCCTCGGTTAAATAAGTATTTGGTCACCTACAAACAAACAAGATTTCTGGCTCTCACAGACCTGTAACTTCTTCTTTAAGAGCCTCCTCTGTCCTCCACTTGTTAACTGTATTAATGGCACCTGTTTGAACTCGTTATCAGTATAAAAGACACCTGTCCTCCACAACCTCAAACAGTCACACTCCAAACTCCACTATGGCCAAGACCAAAGAGCTGTCAAAGGACACAAATTGTAGACCTGCACCAGGCTGGGAAGACTGAATCTGTAATAGGTAAGCAGCTTGGTGTGAAGAAATCAACTGTGGGAGCAATTATTAGAAAATGGAAGACATACAAGACCAATGATAATCTCCCTCGATCTGGGGCTCCACGCAAGATCTCACCCCGTGGGGTCAAAATGATCACAAGAACGGTGAGCAAAAATCCCAGAACCACACGGGGGACCTAGTCAATGACCTGCAGAGAGCTGGGACCAAAGTAACAAAGGCTACCATCAGTAACACACTACGCCGCCAGGGACTCAAATCCTGCAGTGCCAGACGTGTCCCCCTGCTTAAGCCAGTACATGTCCAGGCCCGTCTGAAGTTTGCTAGAGAGCATTTAGATGATCCAGAAGAGGATTGGGAGAATGTCATATGGTCAGATGAAACCAAAATAGAACTTTTTGGTAAAAACTCAACTAGACGTGTTTGGAGGAGAAAGAATGCTGAGTTGCATCCAAAGAACACCATACCTACTGTGAAACATGGGGGTGGAAACATCATGCTTTGGGGCTGTTGTTCTGCAAAGGGACCAGGACGACTGATCCGTGTAAAGGAAAGAATGAATGGGGCCATGTATCGTGAGATTTTGAGTGACAACCTCCTTCCATCAGCAAGGGCATTGAAGATGAAACGTGGCTGGGTCTTTCAGCATGACAATGATCCCAAACACACCGCCCGGGCAACGAAGGAGTGGCTTCGTAAAAAGCATTTCAAGGTCCTGGAGTGGCCTAGCCAGTCTCCAGATCTCAACCCCATAGAAAATCTTTGGAGGGAGTTGAAAGTCTGTGTTGCCCAGCGACAGCCCCAAAACATCACTGCTCCAGAGGAGATCTGCATGGAGGAATGGGCCAAAATACCAGCAACAGTGTGTGAAAACCTTGTGAAGACTTACAGAAAACGTTTGACCTCTGTCATTGCCAACAAAGGGTATATAACAAAGTATTGAGATTAACTTTTGATATTGACCAAATACTTATTTTCCACCATGATTTGCAAATAAATTCTTTAAAAATCAGACAATGTGAATTTCTGGATTTTTATTTTTTCTCTCATAGTTGAGGTATACCTAGGATGAAAATTACAGGCCTCTCATCTTTTTAAGTGGGAGAACTTGCACAATTGGTGGCTGACTAAATACTTTTTTGCCCAACTGTAACTACTTATATTTATTTTATTCTATTTACGTCATATTAACCTGACTTTTTATTACTGGCTTTAGGTAATATTTTATTTTAAAAACAAATATACTGTCTTATTTTATGACAATCTATACCTTGATTTTATGAAAATACAGACTTAAAACTTTTATGAGAATATACTATGGTTTTGAATGACAATATATATTGTGTTTTGACATACTGTAACTTTTACATGGCATACTATATGATAGTATAGATTTCAATAATATTTCTGCAATCTATTTGATGAATGTTCTGTTTTTTTTATTTAAAGGAACCATTCAACATTTTAGGAAGTGTGCTTTATCATCTAGAGTTGGATACCAACACCGATACATCTCTTGTGGGTAAATAACTGAAGGGTTGAAGTAGCCAGCCTGTCTTAGTCTCAAGGTAACACAATGTGCCTACCACCACTTCTAAAGCCCCCCAATTAACACATTCATTCTAATTGGTTTAATTAATCAATCCGGGACTTAAGTGTAAAAGTCAATCTGGTTTTAGAGGGGGATATGAGCCAGACGATCTGTTGGTCGGTGCAGTCATTTCATGGAGCCTTGTTGTCATGTGAGGTTGTGGTGCAGCCAGTGGTTTCATATTTTATGTGGGGATCTGAGAGTGGTATAGATTGTATCTCTCTCTCATGCTACATGCCACAGTGTCAGAGGAATTGAAATAGAACAACATGACTGAAAGTTGGTCTTTGAAGAGATTGGCTAAATATGAAGTGCAGCTTAACCCATAAAAGGTAAAACCCTCACCAGTCGTGAGTCTGAACAGCTTAGCTTGATTCATGGTTGGACATATTTAGATCACACAAATACAATGAATAACGTTTTCATAAGTACCAAAAGCCCCCTACTGACACCTCCATAATGAAACCACATAGACTCTTCCGCTGTTCTGCCTCGCTGCTTTCTACAGCTGCTTCCTGAAATGTGACAGTCTCAGGTGGGGTTTTATCTAAAGTTTTTTAGCTTCCTTTAACTAACGGCTTCTATGTTTTGTAATCATTACACACAATAAAGAGATTACAATGACTTACTGACGGTTTCCTCTATTAAATAGGCCTATGACGATGATTATTATCTGGAAGTGCTTTAAATAAAATAAAAATTATATTTCTTTACTAAAATGACCCACCTGTTGAGGCGTTCACAGGACGAGGCGCTCCGTACAGGTGTCCCCGCTGGGTTGCTAGTGGTTGCGGGGGGGACCGGGTGTTCAGGTAGAGCTGGACAGGGTCTGGACTCTCGGTCATCGCTTGGCTCTGGGATGCTACCGATGCCCGTCGAGGCGCTGCCCACTGAGTGGTTTCTCCGGTGGCTGAACTCTGACATGCTGGAGGAGCGGGAGTGACCTGTGCTGTATCCTGAGAGATCAGGGGGGAAGCCGATCAAAAAGAAGCTCAAACTCGAGACAAAGTTGAGGGGGATGGAGATTCAGGAGATAATTACCTGTAGGTTCACCAGTAACAGTGACCTCTTTCACATTGTCTTTAGAGTCGACTTAGGGTGAACCTTTTTTTAAGGGTATATTTATCATACTCTCTAAAAGTCGGTATGAACTGATCTCTGACCAGCAGTTAAATGTGTTCGATATAATGAGAAGCACATTTTAAAGTGCATTGGATAATTGTGCTATATAAATGCAGCCAATTACCCCTTCACTAGGTTAATGCATCTGATTGGACAGCCATGATAAGGTCCTGTACATAATACTGCAAATGTGTATTGTAGCATTCCAAATATTTCAAACACCAGCTGCAGCAGTTTAACAGCAGTGGTCTAGAATCCATTATGCAAATATATGCACACACATTTAAAACATTTTCGCTTTTCAAAAAGACAACAATTGTAGAAGATAGATGTTCAGCCTTATATCTGAATTAAAACATGAATTCGATATTTACATTGATCTGCTGTTCATATGAGGAACCAAAACAGTATTTATCTGGTGAAACCCCCTTTGCGGGGCTGTTAGATTTTAATTGCAGTGTTAAAAGATTTAGCACTTTAGTAGAGTTGCGATAACATGCACACACTGGCACGACTGCAGGAAGGAAGGCTGAGGCATCCAGAATAAAAGAAAAACACTTCTCACAACGTGTTTTCAAGAAATCATACCATCTCTCCCTTTTTTTTTTATTATTAGGGTTTTTATCTTATATTACATTTGGGCATTTTTTACATTATTATAATTTAGTGGGAATGCTGTTAACAGCATTCTAACTAACTGTTCTTCTACGGACACATTTTTATTATTCCGCCGACTTATTTTGCCGCGCTTCTCCTCCCGCATTGAACATCGCAGAAACTCCGTTCAAACATCAAAACGTTCAGCTCGGTCGGGAATCGATTGCTATTACTTTTCTCATTCATAACTTTCATAATTCCAGAGATACATCCCATAATACATCCCATTTTTAACCATTGAAGTCAATGGAGAAATTCTTCAACTTCAACAAATCCTCATGCGACTTCAACTGCTAACTGTTCATTCCTACTTTCACTCAGAAACCTCATTCCAACTATAAAATGTTACACATCTTTCTGACATTATTCGTGTAAAACAACTTCTGATTCTTACTTTTAGAGATATTGAACATTGTTCAGACCTTGTTTTAGAGGTTTTCTTCACATTTTAACATTAACTAGAGTGCGTGATGTCACAGCTAGAAATCTTGAAATGTGCATTGATTTTTTTTTTTTTAAACCGCCATAATTCCCAAACCCTACATTCTTGAGACATCATTTTTCATGATAAACGTAGGAAAACATCTTGTAGCTTGAAAAATTACAAATAATTAAGCAAAAATAATTAAACAAAATGCCTCTTGAGGGCATGAAGTGACAAAAACGTTCAACATGTCTCCATTAAAGCCCAATGTAATTTCAGGTAGATATGACCTCACAGCAGCAGCCGCACACTTTTAGTTAAACTGCCAAAAAGGCCACATTATTAGCCAGAAAGTACACAAATATTACACTTCAGACACTCAACTTCCTTGAAATGCTTCACGTTTTGAAATTTCACAGATATCTGTTATCGTTCTTCCACAAAACGTTCACATGTAAGAGGTTCATCTCTCATTCAGAACAATGAAGCCTTTGAAGTCTAGGCACCCAACTATAAACACCTGTGCAATGGAACACGATGATGTCATCACTCCAACTGACATGCTCAGAGCAGCAGACTTCAGATAGCAGTGTGCAAACAGTCCAGCCGTGAAGACATCTACGGGACAGTTTTGAGATTTCTTCAAATGCCGTTGCCATGGCAACACAATGCTCGCCTTGAAACACGGTTTTCTCATAACGTCAGTGAAAATACTCCAAACAGCCTAGAACTTCACAGGTTTGGGAACGATGCAGCCATCAACGCATCTAAGCGTAGTATGGGGTGTCATCAAATGTTGTTGCCATGGCGACGGACCACTCGCCATGAAACACGATGTGGCTGTAAGTCCCATCGACACGGTCCAATCGTCCCCGAATCTTCACTTGTATATCACCGGTCCATGCCTCAACAGCTCTACGCCAAATCTGAGATCTCACCATATGCCGTTTCCAAGGAAACGCATCCCTCGCCATAAAACATGATGTCGCTATAACTCCTATGAACATTTTCAAAAAGTGCTCAAACTTCAGATGTGTACTAACAGTCCAGCCGTGAAGACGTCTACGGGACAGTTTTGTGATTTCTTCAAATGCCGTTGCCATGGCAACACAATGCTCGCCTTGAAACACGGTTTTCAAAACACTTCAGTGAAAATACTCCAAACAGCCCAAAACTTCACAGGTTTGGTAACGATGCAGCCATCAATGCATCTAAGCGTATTATGGGGTGTCGTCAAATGCCGTTGACATGGCGACAGATCATTCGCCATCAAGTTATTTTCCAAGCCTTTTTACTTTCTTTTCTTCTCTGATCACACATTCAAGCCCCTTGTGTTCATGTATCATTTCAATCTAAATTATTCACTTTCTTCTTACACATTACAAATCAGCATAGCAGTTTAGCGTCAGGTTTTCAGCATAAACCATTCCCACTAGCAATTTCTTCAGGAATTGCATTCTCTAGTTGTCATATGTTATCAGCCCAGATTTCCTCTTCCTGGTTCAACTATGTAAAATGCTTGACAATGACTTGTGTGTTAAAAATGGCAGTATAAATCAAGTTTATAATTACAATATCAGGGCATCAGTTTAGTCCCTCCATGATAGAGCAATCGTCTCACACTTATATGAAGCAGGAAATACATTTCTAAATGTATAATCAGAGAGCCATTAAAACTGCTCTCAGTGCATCTCTACTTCCTCTCATCTTTTATTGCTGTCATCTGATCCGTCTGTAATGGAAACTCGAGCCTCAGGTTTGAACTGCTTTGGTGGAATGTCACTGGAAAATCTTTTTAATCGCTTCCCACCTCTCTTTAGTAAGAAGCATTTCTCCCTTGGAACTTACGCACACATTTTCTCCAGTAATAAAAAAAAATTGTAGTGAAAAGACCTGTGCGTTATGAAGTTGAGTCTGGCATCTAATTTAGATAGAACTACATACTTTATCTGTAGAAAATGGTATGTATAACTGCCTAACATCCATCTTAGGTCAACAACATTAATCTTAAAAACTTGACCTGTTTCTGATGTGGGGTCCCATACCTGAGAGTTTGGACTGTTGGCTGGCGTAGCTGGATGTTCGGGAGTGGCCACAGCCCCCGAGTTCATCGGAAACAACAGGACACTTCCCTTCTCGACTCTCTGCTAGATGAGAAAGAATAGAGGAAAAGACACACTGAAAAACAAAGTGCTGAAAGAGTCCAGACAAATTGTTAAGTTAAAAAAGCTACATCAAGCTTTTCTTCAGGCTCCTCGAATCAGAAACTTGGGCCTAACAAGTTTTTAAACCATTGCTCATTATCAGAGCTCAAAACACCAAAAGTGTGGCACAGATAGTTGTTGTGAAAGGAATAAGGCCCCTTTTCAAATATGACCTAGATTTAGTCTCAATTTAGACAACAGAAACAAACCCAGTTTTTCTCATCTTACATGAGTCATCCATATTTTGTAAAACCTTGAGTTTTTTTAAATTACTGTTGATTTATATCTTATTTCTGCCAACAGATAAAAAATGAGAAAACTCCACTCTGCCTCCTACACACTCACTGCAGCTTTGCGGCTATATTATAGGGATTCAGTAATTTCTTTGAATGGGTGACAGATTCAACAATGGGAAGTTATTGCAGGTATCATAGTTTTAAAGGACTTATTTGAAGAGGGTAGAATGATGTCTTTTGATCAACTAAGATTGGAATATAAACTAACACACTTTTTTAGGTTCCTACTGTAGCAGGACGGGGACAAATAGAACAAAAATATATATATATTCCTTCCCTGTTCAAAGGGGAGTGGCTCAACAAGCCACACCTGAGAGCTGGGGGAAGCTAATCAAGACAGTAAGTCACACCTGAGAGGTGTGGAGGAGGGAGATCTTACTCCACTGCAGAAAGAGAACAGGAATGGAAGTCCAGTTGTATTTTCTGTTCAACCAGGCTGTTTTTGAGTGTCACTGAACCAAGGAGCAGGTGAGGTAAAACAATTCACCTTCCAAATTAGTTAACCTGCATTCTCTGTGATCTTCCCTGGCCTGCTTGGACCCTCAGCTAAGTTTACTCTACCTCCTGACTGAACTCTTCATTTAGTGGGAATGCTGTTAACAGCATTCCAACCATCTGTTATGCTACGCAGAAAATTCTTTATTATTCCGCCGGGTTATTTTGCGCTGCTTCTTCTCCCACATTGAACATCGCAGAAACTCCGTTCAAACATCAAAACGTTCAGCTCGATCGGGAATCGATGGCTATTACTTTTATCATTCATAACTTTCATAATTCCAGAGATACATCCCATTTTTAACATGGAAGTCAATGGAGAACTCTTCAGACTTCAACAATCTTCATGCTACTTCAACTGCTAACTGCTCCTTCATACTTTCACTCAGAAACCTCATTCCAACTTTAAAATGTCACACATCTTTCTGACATTATTCGTGTAACACAACTTTTAAATCTGATTCTTACTTTTACAGATATTAAACATTGTTCAGACCTTGGTAAAGAGGCCTTCTTCAGATTTTAGAGTGCGTGATGTCACAGCTAGAGTGGATGACAGATTTAATTTTGCCTTCATATTTTCTTTTAAACCTGCCATAATTCCCAAAGCCTACATTCCTGAGACATACTTTTTCATGACAAACGTATGAAAACGTCTCGTAGCTTGAAAGATAAAAAAAAATTAAGCAAAGATAATTAAACAAAATGCCTCTTGAGGGCATGAAGTGACACAAACTTTCAACATGTCTCCATTAAACTCCATTGTAAATTCAGCCTCATCTTTCCCCACCACAGCAGCCGCACCTTTAGTTAATCTGCCACTTCAGATGCTCAAGATCCTTGACATGCTTCACGTTTTGAAATTTCACCGATATGTGTTACGGTTCTTCAACAAAACGTTCACATGTAACAGGTTTATCTCTCATTCAGAACAATGAAAATGCTTTCCTCTCACTAATCACCTATAAACACCTGTGTCATGGAACACAATGTCATAACTCCAATTGACATAATTAGAGCAGCAGACTAATGACGTGGTCACTGGAGTTTAACAGACTGTCTCAGAATATTATTTTCCGTCTGATGGAGACTTCATACTGACTTCAACATGTTCCACATATTTTAGACATTATTGGTGACGTATGTTTTTAGTTCTAACGTTTTCAGTTCAAATATTCTGCTGCTTTTTCATGCATTTAGACTTTTATTTTCTTGTTCTTATTTCACATTCAAGTCCCCTCTATTCATGAACCCTTTAAAGTACTCAGCCACACCAATTATATACCAGGTGCGACTGTTGCTATATCAGTTAATCTTTCAAATACAAGGTTGCTTGTTTGATTCAAGCTCTTGTAGTCAATATGTCAAGGTATTTATCCCTAACATTTTATCAGCTAACTAATGACACACACTCAGAGGATCTTTATAAACGTTTTAAGTATTGCACATCTTTAAACATGACTCTTATAAATCACTTTTAAAACCAGCGATGCACTACAGTGTCAGCTTTTCTAAAATAGAAACTTCAATGTTCAAATCTTTCTAAATGATTCTACTTTTCAATGACAATAATCCTAATAATAATTCCATTTTCAATCTTCCAACTGTTCATATTTTTTGGTCAATTAACAAACCTGTTAAAAATGTTTTGTTCATCAAATTTGAGCCTTTGCCGCATTTATTTCATCACCATTGTAACCTTTGATCTCTGGACACGTTTGCTCAAATATAAACACCTGTGTCATGGAACACGATGATGTCATAACTCCAACTGACATGCTCAGAGCAGCAGACTTCAGATAATGGTTAATGGTCCTGCCCTCAACAGTCATCATATGCCGTTTCCATGGAAACACATCCCTCGCCATAAAACACGATGTCGCTGTAACTCCAATGGACACGGTCCGATCGTCCCCCAAACTTCGCTTGTATATCACCGGTCCATGCCTCAACAGCTTTACACCAAATCTGAGATCTAGCCATAGGCTGTTGCCATGGAAACCCATCCCTCGCAATAAAACACGATGTCGCTGTAGCTCCAATGGACACGGTCTGGTCGTCCCACAATCTTCACCTGTACATCACCTCACCATGCCTCAACAGCTCTACGTCAAATCTGACATCTCACCATATGCCGTTTCCATGGAAACGCATCCCTCGCCATAAAACACGATGTTGTCGTAACGCCTATGAAAAGGGTCAAAACAGCACCACATTTCAGATAATGGTTAACGGTCCTGCCCTCAACAGCTCTACGTCAATTATGGGGTTATGGACATCCTCTTTTATGGCGAGGGATGCGTATCCCTCGCCTTAAAAGACGATGTCGTTATAACTCCTATGAAAATGTTCAAAAAGTGTTCAAACTTCACGTGTACTGACAGTCCAGCCTTGAAGACATCTACGGGACAGTTTTGAGATTTCTTCAAACGCCGTTGCCATGGCAACACAATGCTTGCCATGAAACACGGTTTTCTCATAACTTCAGTGAAAATGCTCCAAATGGCCCAAAACTTCACAGGTTTGGTAACGATATAAGCGTATTATGGGATGTCAGCAAATGACGTTGGCATGGCGACAGATCATTCACCATCAAGTTAGTTCAAAAGTTTGTAGTTCAAATATTCTGCTGCTTTTCCAAGCGTTTTTACTTTCTTTTCTTCTCTCATCACACATTCAAGCCCCCTGTGTTCATGTATAATTTCAATCTAAATTCTTCACTTTCTTCTTACACAATACATTTCAGCATAAAGCATTCCCACTATCATTTTCTTCAGGAATTGCATTCTCTAGTTCAACATGTCATTACCCGATTCGTACCAGAAACCCGATCGGTTCTACGCATGTGCGAATACGCCGCTAATTCCCATGATGCTTACTAAAGTATGTCGAGGCAATTTACAGCCCTTTTCAGGGATTTAAATCAAATAGTTATCTTTGGTTTGATTAGTTAAAAAATAGAACTTAAAAAGTTCCTTATTCAAATAAATACTTCCTCTCACTTGTTTTGGTAAATAATGTCTACAATAGGGTGCTAATTTAGTTATTTATTAACAAAGAAGAGCTAGTGAAATGCTTGCATAGCTTAAATAAAGTCATTGTTAAAGTCATTCAACTATGATCAATGAAATGTATATCAAGATATACTATATGTATTCAGCATCGGAAGACTTAATCAGATCCTTTACTTAGGAAAAGTACTAATTATCACAATTGTTTGCTAAATGTACTCCCAAGTATCAAGAGTAATAGTACTCTTTATGCAGAATGGATATTATATTATGGTAATTTTATTATCCTGTTTTTATAAATGTAAGAGCATTCAAGCATTGTAGTTTGACAACGTGGACCAAATGTAGATACTACAAATACTGTGTAGATTACTGATGCAGTACTGCAATATACCATATCAGGTATTTTATATGTGCAAAGTAACTAGTAACCATGTTAAAATAAATGTAGTGGAGTAAAAAGTAAAATATTTTCCTCGGCGATGTAGTGATTTGCTCACTGAAGGCTGAATACAACCAATATTTGTATTAAAATGTCTTCTTAGTCTGGTACACAATTATATTAATTTGAACACTTGTTGCACTCTGCCACTTTCAGAAAAACATCCATCACAAATTCTTGAAATTTAAATGGTTGATGACTCAACATTTATTGATTAAAGAAAATTGACAAACATGAAAATAAAACATAACAATAATGTGGTATTAGTAATATCACCACTAAAGCTACTCAACGGACCATGTGTTGAGATTGTTGACTAAACTTCACCCTTCCTGGGACTTTGACAAGGGACAATATGTGATCGCTTCTTCTCACTTTTGAGAGACAACCTTAGGAATTTTGTGAGAATTGAAAGAGGTCCAGCGACAGCCTGCTTTCCAACCATCTTCTCAAATCGCTTCTTCTGACTTTTGAGAGACGACCTTAGGAGTTTCTCAACTGTCAGGCTCTCTTCTAAAGCCAGATTCTTCTCTTTGCTATGATCTTCTTTGAGGCTCTGGAGAAACAAATATTTTCCTTCTTAATGGCATCCTCCAGTCTGCTGTTTGCTCTTCTGTTGCCCTGAAGCTTCTTCTCATCAATGTGCAGTTGAGACTTACCTTTTTTTATTGGTGACGCTTTTCCCAGCACCCATACGTTATCAATCAATCAATCAACGTTTATTTATATGGCCCAATATCCCTAATTTTACATTTTTCTCGGGGGACTTTACAGTTCGTACAGAATATAAATAGCATAAAAAGACACCCTCCGTCCTTAGACCTCACATCAGACAAGGAACAATTTCCAACGACAGTTACCGCGGGGGAAAATGGAAGAAACCTTGGGGAAATCAATATTGGACAGACGTGCAACAGATGTCGTGTGAAAATTAAAAAGATAATACAGTCAAAATTATAACAATAAAAACACATTTGCGTCGGTGCCAGTCGCACACTAAAAATGTCCTTGGACGATCATTTTCTAGTGTGCTGTACAATTTCACTGGAAGAGATATGGACTGAAGTCTGGGCGTGGGTTTCCTTGAGCATAGCTGAGCCTCTCATGTCTGACTTGGAGGGCAGTGTGAGTCTTGAGCAGCTCACGATACTCAGCGTTGATGTCACAGTGCCTCCTCCCTAGATTGGTGTACTCCTGCTGCAGGTGGTAAAGCGCCTTATTGCTCTCATCCAGGGAATATTTCTGCTCCCTGAGCCTGAACTCGGAGTCAATGATGTTTCTGAAGTTGTAGTTTGTCTCTGCATGTTGTTTTTCCTGAAGCCTGGGGAAGGTTTCCTGAGCCTTCTGCAGAGACAAGGTCAATTTGTTGTTTTCCTCCAGAGTTGTGATCTGCTTCTTCAAAGCTTCTTGAAGCTCGACGCGGTGCTTCTCACACCTGGTCCTTTCTTTTTCCAAACCGGAGGAGATCTGATCAATAGTATGGTGCAGCTCAGAGTTTCTTGTCTTTTCCTGTTTAAGGGCTTCTTCGAGATCGGCCTGTCTCATCTTGATCTTTGATTCCTTTGCTTTGAACTCATTTACAATGCACTGTAGATTAGTGATGGTAAACAGATTGTCAGAAATGCTATCATTTTTCCTTGACAGCATCTCTTCATGGCCCGCAGAGAGAGACCGGAGTTCAAATCTTTCTCTGTCATATTCTCTCTCCAGGACAAGGAATTTAGCCCTGATGTCAGCATTTTCCATCCTTAATGTCTGCATGTTGTACGCAGATGCTTCTCTCAGTTGAGTGAGGATTGAAAGATGTCCGGCTGACGCCTGCTTTCCACCATCCTTCTCACTTTTGAGAGACGACTTTAGGAGTTTCTCGGCTGTCAGGCTCTTTTCCAAAGCCAGGGTCATCTCAGACAGCTCTTTCTCTTGGCTCTGGATCTTCTTTGAGGCTCTGGAGAAACGAGCCCCCTCCTTCTTAATAGCCTCTTCCAGTCTGCTGCAAGCTCCTCTGTCGCCCTGAAGCTTCTTCTCTTCAATGTGCTGTTTATTGAGAGCAGCCTCCAGTTCACTTTGCAGTCTTTTGTTCTCATAGGCGAGGTGTTGGTTCCCCTGAGTCAGACGGGCCAGTTCTTCTGCTTCCTTCTTCTGCTGAGAAACAGCAGCCTCGTAGTCCCTCTGCAGTCCCTCCAAAGCCAGGGTCTTCTCAGACAGCTCTTTCTCTTGGCTCTGGATCTTCTTTGAGGCTCTGGAGAAACGAGCCCCCTCCTTCTTAATGGCCTCTTCCAGTCTGCTGCAAGCTCCTCTGTCGCCCTGAAGCTTCTTCTCTTCAATGTGCTGTTTATTGAGAGCAGCCTCCAGTTCACTTTGCAGTCTTTTGTTCTCATAGGCGAGGTGTTGGTTCCCCTGAGTCAGACGGGTCAGTTCTTCTGCTTCCTTCTTCTGCTGAGAGACCGCAGCCTCGTAGTCCCTCTGCAGTGAGCTGCTTTTTGTTTCCTCCTCTTTGAGGTCTGAGGCACACTTATTCACTCTCTCCTGTAGTGAGGTAACAATGCTGACCTTGGCTACAATGTCGTTTTGGAGATTCAGAACATTTGAGTGCAGGGATTTAATGTCTTTGTCTTTTTTCAGACTTTCCTCCTGCCGCTCAGTGAGGCGGTCCTTTATTGCTGTAACTGAGGCAGTATTCAACACAAGCAGCTCTGAGATTTCTCTTTGGTGCTGGCTGGAGGATGCATGCTGAGCTATCTGGAGCTTCTCAATCACCTTCTTGTCTTCTTCAAGCTCAGAAGTCATTATAGTGATTCTGTTTTTCAGCTTTGCTTTGCCACGCTGCGGCTCTTTTTGTGACTGTTTCAGAGCAGCGTTTATGATCTTTATTCTATCACAAAGGGAATTATTTTCAGATTGCTCATACTTCAGAGCCTTTGCAAGAGCGTCTTTTTCTTCTTGCTCATGCTTCAGGGCTGCTTTGTGCTGAGCTGTAGATGTTTTCTCCTTCATCAAGGCCTCTTCAAGAGCAGCTTTGGCTTTTCTCTCCTCGTCCAGGGCTTCCTGAAGACCAGATGATTTGTCATATCTCTCAGATCTTGCATTTCTCGCAGATAATTTATCAGATTTCGCAGATCTCGCAGAATCCTCTGTCTGTGAAACATAAAACAATTATTATTGTGTTTATGTGCAGTGTTTTTTATTAAGAAAACAGAAGTGGAGTTAACTCTGCATCAATGGGGGTTAAAAAGTATGCTTTGATCAATTGCATTAAAGATGATTTACTATTTTGATATTTATTTTTTGGAAAAACTTTAGTAAAGAAACTAAAGCTTTTTTACAGTTTTCATGAGTGTAATTGTAAACATGTGTGCCACTGAATGTAATTCTTACCTCATCAAAGGAAGTGTCGCTGTAGTTTTCTCTGTTGCTGGAGATGGAGGTCTGCTCCTTAATATCTTCCTCCACCTCCTCAACAAACTCAAGAATCTCTTCCATTTCTGACTCTGTCTTATCATCAAAGTTCGCAATCTTGTTGATTTCGGACTGTTTCTCATCACTAAAGTCCAAAATGTATTCGTTTTCAGACTCTGTCTCTGCTGCAAATTCCAAAATCTCTTCCATTTCAGACTCTGTCTTATCTAGGTCAGACATTTCTTTAATTTCGGACTCTTCCTCATCATGAAGGTCCAATGTATCTTCGAAGTCTTCATCCACCGAGTATACAAACTCTTGATCCTCCTCAACTTCCTCCTCCACCTTGTTTGCAAACTCCTGCAGTCCTGTTTCCTGCACCTCCTCCAAGGTTTCCTCCATGATTTCCTCCATGATTTCCTCCTCAATCTCCTCCTCAACAGAACTGTCCTCAGAGGGACAAGTCTTTCGGTGCCATGGAGAGTCGTTGTACGTCATGTTGAAAATTGATCTTTCTCTGTCCATCTTATTATCGTGAAGAAACGGCTGCTTCTTACTGATAATGTGAACTCGATGTGGCTGGGATAAAACCTGGCTTGTTATCGTCCTGCGCAAACGAGTTGTGTAGCTATTTAACCAGAGAGCATACTCTCTTGCAGCCACTGTGATGTGATATGACATCAGGTTCAGTCTGACTTCAGAGCTGAACATTCCGCAATGTGCTTTGGTCTCCCGACACATTCTACATTCCATTTCAAAGTATTCTACATTCCATTTCAAAGTATTCTACATTCCATTTCAAAGTATTCTACATTCCATTTCAAAGTATTCTACATTCCATTTCAAAGTATTCTACATTCCATTTCAAAGTATTCTTCCTTTCCTCTCCTTGGTATGTAGACATTCTAAAAGTATGGAGGAAAGTATATTTTAAGTCACCTGATAAGCAAAGTCCTCAATGGCTTTCCCACAATGGAACTCCTGCATGGACTTGGTTTTATACTGGACAATCAAAGATGATTAACAAAAGGCCTTACAAATTAATTTATCAATGCATCAATTATTTGACAGGTTTAAAATAAACAGACTTCCCTGTAGCCTTATGCTGCGTTCACACCGGATGTGATGCGAATATTCGCTTTGCTCTAATCGCATCGCTCTAAACCAGGGATGGGCAAATGGCGGCCCACCTCCTCTTTTTGCGGCCCTCAGATTAATTTATAAACAATTTAATTAATAAAAACAAAAAAAACATTGACAATCTGTGACGCGTTTGTGTGTATTGTGTTTGTTTCCCGGGGAAACACTCACAAGAAAGACCGGCTGTTGTTATGCCTGCTGTGATTTTAAGTTACCGCGTGTAATTATGCCATTGCAAGCTTAAAAGTTGTATTTATCATCTGAATTTGGCAAAATAAGTTTAATATTCTAAAAACCAAGGCTTTGTTTATTTGAAATCAGATGAAAACAAACTGTCACGGACCCTGCCGTGTTATCTATGATTACTATACGCTTTTCATTCATCATTTCAGCCGAAGAAGAAGATGAACCTTTATTAAGGGAGGGAGGGGGAGCGGCGCTGAGGAACAGCAGAGTGCGGGTTGACAGGTGTCTGTGTTGACATTCCCCTTATTGTGGAATAAGGGGAATGCAGAGACAGGCTACAATTGTCTTAGCTAGGTTCAAGTTAGACAACTAATGTCTGGGTTAGTGTTCATGAATTCATGTTTATGTCATCCCAATGGTTAATCTTGATGCACACACATGGTCCATGCTTTCCAATATTTTAAAAGGTCCCATGTCATGGCCATTTCCACTGATCATAATTCCATTGTTGAGGTATACTAAAATAGAAAAATACTGTGCAATTTTCCAAACTCACATTGGTTTCGCATACAGCATCTCTGCAAATTATGTGTATTCAGCAGTATTCACTTTCTTCACTAAACGTAAGCACGTACCCGGAAGAATCAAATGGATGATGACGTTTCACCAACGAGGCGTTTTGGGGAGGTATTTTCTCGCTACAGGGTGTACTTTAAGGGTTTTGACTCTGCACACCGTTTACATGCAGAAAAACCTTCATAACACACAAGGGGACGGGTAATAACCGGAAAAGCATGACATGGGACCTTGAAAATAGTTTTATTCCACTGTTCAATACAAACATGCCACTTGTAAAAAATTAAATAACATTTCTGTGAACTGATATGTTTAGTGAGCTTATTAGAGGATTTTCCCTGAAAGATTGAAAAATGTCAATGAAGATGTCAGACTTAGTATATTTGTTAATAATTACATACAATACATGGAATTTGTCTGTGTGTGTTCCAAGTGAATCTGCAGCTCCCTGGTGGCCAGTACATACATTATGTGGCCCCCACCACCATCCAGGTTGCCCATCCCTGCTCTAAACGCTCGAGTTTCAGCGCGGCCGTCAGCTGTGTTTACTCCCATCATTCAAACAAGACGCGCTGGCTAGGGAGCTACAACTACAACAAAATGAACATATTTTACCGTGATTTCATTGTAACACACGTTTCAAAATGAACGCATCAACCGCGCCGTCGGAGCGAATTTGCATCTGTCCGCGTCTCTGCATTGACTTTACATGTAATCGCGCCGCCCCCAAACATCGGATCGCGTCCGGTGTGAACGCAGCATTAGAAAGGCCAATTATTGGCTGATTTGTCAACCATTGAGGATATATTAACAGAATAAAAAATAAAAAAAAGTTTATTAATGATAGATTTATTAGATAAATTAAATGTGTATTCAACAGCAGTGGAGGCCTATACGACAGTCCACTGCACTGCAAGCACTGCACTGGTCCTCGATGCATATCCCGAGCCACTTAGATATGTGTTTATCTGCCAACTAACATGAGGCATTTAGTACAGAGATATATAAAGGAACAGCTTCTGTATGCCGCGGACCATTTTGAATCGGCCCCAAACAAATAAAACTTCTGCTTGTCTTGTACTTCTTAAATATACATGTTCAAATACATTACACAGTATTCATGTGTAAATAAGCCCAATTTTCAAATAAATTCAGTCAATTCAAGTTGAAAACATTTTCTAACAAATCTAAGTTGATGAGAAAAAAGCCCAATAATAAATGCTGTTGTACATAACAACCTTGAAATAGACCCTTCATATTTCCTCTAATTATAAGCAATCTGAAGCTTCTGTTTTAAGGAATCGGCGTAACACAATAAATGAAACCCTATGGAGAGCTTTGATGTAGGCTGTTTTTTTTCTTAAACGCATTTTCAAGTATCAAGAATAATTTACCTACATTTGATTGATTTTTCCAACTTATAACTGAGCTTATGACGCAATATACCTCACCTCTAGGGAGTGGCCCAGCCCTTCGTATATTTTTCTGTATGTGGCCCTCTGTGAAAAAAGTTTGGACACCCTTGGTTTACACCCTTTTCGTTAAAGTCAAGATAGCATAGATTTATTAAAAACTATTGATTTTTTATTTTTGACATTATAAAAATATATTATAAAAAAATCAATCTTCAAAATAAAAACCCATAATTCCTCCTAATCTACCAAGCGACTGATTTCAATTGATACTGCTCACACAAATGAAACACACCTGCACATACACTGCAAACATCTACAGCAGGGCTATTCAATTGGCGGCCCGCGGGCCAAATCCGGCCCCTGGGTGATATTTACTGGCCCTTTGAGTATAATGTTAAAAAGTAATCTTTTCTAAACTTTCTTTCTTTTTTTAAAGACTTTTTTTTGGGCCAGAGTGCCTTTATTCCAGAGAGGGTGTTACATTGAGAGATAGAGGGGAAGACATTGCCTGAAAACTTTGGCGGGCTCGGGTTGCAAACCCACCTACTAGCTACTGTAGTGACAACTCCTGTCATTTATTGCATCTCTGCGTGAATGATTAGATCATTTCACCTAAATTAAATCAAATGAAATGATGTTGATGGTTAAATTAGCTTCACATGTACTGAGTTCTGAACTTGCCATTTAGATCTATAAAGGCCTTGGGGCTATGTTGTTTGATTTAATTCAACACAATATATGCACTCCACTATGCTGTATTTACTGTATCTGAAGCTCTTATTTCAAGCCATCTTTTTCCCGGCCCCTTGCTTTGGATCATTTTCATCAACCAGCCCCCATTCCAAACTAATTGAATAGCCCTGATCTACAGAGACACGATGAGTTTGATGTGAAAGAGCATCTCAGCAGACCAATACACACGTGGTCTGCGGATGCTAACACACAACCCCCATAGACAGAATTGCAAACACTCCTATTTTTAACCATGTAAGAGCCTACAGGGTCGGAGCAGATTGTAGCTAATCTCAAAGAGAACTAGTTTAAATAATACATGAAATAGCCGCGCTACACTCTGAAACTTGCAAGAGGAACAACATTGCAACTTTTCACACATGGAGAAATACACACAGAACAAGAGCAAGAGGGATGAAACTGGGGAGGGAAATTTAGCTGGATAAGAACTATTTGTATCATGCTCGATGGGTGGGTGATAAATAGCCGTCATATAAAGCATGGTTGGATCTTTCCACAGAAAAATTATGTAGAGCAGTTTAAGGTAAACAGGGTGGCGTGGGATATTATGATAAATACACATTATTATTGCAGTACACAATTATATAAAAAGTTGTGTTTCCTTGCTATTCCTTGTGCCCTTGCAAAGCCACATAATAGAACTTTCCCGGAAATCCACACCACAACGATGAGATGATGTTGAAGAAATGTACTTATGAGCAGTGAGTTTAGACAGCTATGTGGATGGGATCTAATCTAAGATTAGATTTAAGCTTTTGATTTCAAGTGAAAGGGTAAGGAGGAATATTTAGGCTCTCCTGAAGGTTATTATGGATATGTCTGTTTCAATCCAATGTAAATCTACACCGATTATCAGCATGAGCTTAACATATTAAAGGAAGGAAGGTCAGCTAAAAGTCAGGTTGTTACGGTATTTGTTAAACATATACCGTACAAAAATGGTTGACCCACCAGTCCAGCAGAAAGTCCTAGGTTTGATTCGTAGTTGGCTGGACCTTTGCTTCATGTCAGTCCCCTACTGTATTATCCCATATTACCTGTCTCTCATTTTAAACCTTTATTTAACCAGTTGAATCCCATTGAGATCATCGATCTCTTTTTCAAGGGAGACCTGCAGCAAGTAGGTTCCACATGAAGACATAAAACAACAGAAAAACTAAAAGGACATCATATAACATAGTTACAATTTACAAACCTATTGACAATGACAGGTACCAACAGTATCAGATTGCATAGCATCTATCCGAGCTTTAAAAACATGCAGTGGAACCATTTGCTCAGTTTCCATTCTTTTTGCAGACTGTTCCAAGCAAGAGGAGCTGCGCACCTAAAAGCTTTCCTACCTAAGTCAGTCCTAGCACTTGGCACATGTAACAAAACCACATCATGAGATATCAGGCAATAGCTACTTGCAACTCTTCGTGTAATCAGAGAGCAGATATAAGATGGTAGTTTACCCAACATGGCTTTATAGATGAACATGTACCAATGACCGAGCCTCTGAACAGTTAGTGAAGGCAGACCTGCCCTGGCATACAGGGTACAGTGATGAGTAATTACTTTACAATTAGTAACAAATCTTAGTGCACTGTGATAGGCGGCATCTAACTTGATCAGGTGATGGGCAGGTGCATTCATATAGATCAAATCACCATAGTCCAGCACAGGTAAAAAGGTCACAGTGACTAGCCTTTTCCTGGCTTCAAATGAGAAACAGGACTTGTTTCTAAAAAAGAAACCTAGCTTCACCCTCAGCTTTTTAAGCAGGTTATTGACCTGAAGTTTAAAAGAGAGGCAATTATCAAGCCAGATACCAAAGTATTTATAACAGGTAACCACTTCAAGTACTTTTCCTGCGTAGTGACAATATCCAAAGTGGTCTCCGGTATCTTTTTGGCTTTTGAAAATAGCATTACCTTAGTTTTATCAACATTTAAAATAAGCTTAAGCTTAGAGAGCTGAGTCTGAATAATATTAAAAACAACCTGCAATTTAACTACCAGTGACATTTAAGAAACCGCCAAAAGAAATATACACATTAGAACCCAGAACTCCCATCAGGGGCCTGCTAACGTTCGAGAAAGCCAATGGGATGGCTAAGCAGGGCTGAGGAGTGTAATGTGGCGTGATTTGTCTCACCAGAACATCCTTTCTGTGAGTCGCCTCCTCTCCTCTCTTCCAGCAGGCTCTCTCCATCACCCTGGATCCCGATCACTGTGGCTGTGGAGGGGGGCCTGGTGACACGGAAAACAAAATAAGCCTTTATTCTCTTGAATCGTATATTTTAATGTGTCAATTGTTTAAAAGTCAAATGAGAGAGTGAGAAAGACAAAAACAGGGAGAAAAGTGGGGAGGAAATGAATGAGTTAAAATTATCATGATTGATCAAGTACAACACGATTAAGTTAGCTGATAACATTTAAGCATTCAGCAAAGCTACACATACCCGATACTCTGTACTTAAATACATGCTGCAAAGAAGGAAAATAAAGCTGTTGTCATTCCGGCTACTGAATCATTTTTATGTCAACATTTGGCAGCTTTTTCCTTTCTGTACACACACAGACCTTTACAAAAAAATCTTATTTCTACAATTTATACTAGGACACTTAACATTATAATTACTGTATTGCACGATGAAATCAGTCAGTGTGTTTGACATGGAAGGGCCTGATGTACCAACAGTTCTTTATACTTGCACATTTCGGGATTGTTTGATTCCCATTTATTGTTTCCAAGAGGTTGAAGCAATTAATTATATTCTAATTAAAAGTGAATCTCAGACACCAACACTGACTGACGTAGGAATACAGTTTGAACAGCAGAGCGAATCAGATTTGGCACCAAGTTGAAAAATATGACTTTAACTTACGTTTTAAAACAGGGGTCTCCTGACATGAGCTGTGTACTGATGACGACCTATGAAAAGAAAAATAGATGTGTTAAAAATGTCAGGTTTCAGTAGCATTCAATGTTTCCATTAGCCTGGATTCTTATTCAAACCTTTTGGTAACCCTCTAATACTACTACACAAGAATCAACCAGCTGCAATCTGCACTCCCTGATTTACTTAAAAGACTTGATTTGATTCAGGGGAGCCCTCAGCACTGTTTTTCGAGCACACTTTTTTCTCGAGGCAAGCGCGTCAGGGTGTGCTCTATCAGCCGCAGCCCAGACTTCTCCACGGTTACAACCGAGGGAGAGGCGATTGAGGCGCAGTGGCTGCTAAAGCCGGTCAGGGACAGTGAGGTGGAACGGTGTGCTGGACGACAGTGCGTGCATACATCGGGGCTCCGCCCACTGTACCCATAGAGTCCAGTAGAGGGCGGAGCCTGTGAGAGATATAACGCCGGGTTACGTATTTTAACCCTTGTTATATTAGCACAGGTGGAGCCCTCTACCTTGGAGCACTGTCTGTCCTATATCGCTCGCTGAAGAGTGGTGTAGGATGGTGGTCAGGAGGCGAGGCCTCTTTTTATACGGAAGTGAGATACGCACGCATTCAGGTAGGCCCGCCCCAGGGCCGGCTACGTCCATCGAAATCTCAGTCGGTGAATGCTTGCATGATAAGGTAGTACCCATAGAGTCCAGTAGAGGGCTCTGCCTGTGCTAATATAACAAGGGTTACAATACGTAACCCGGCGTTTTACTCTGCTTTTTTCCCCCCAATGGTTTATTTCCTGCTACAAGCTAACAGACTACCTGTGTACCTACCCATTCGTTGTTGTAAGCAATGCTATACAAAAACCTTTTGCCTTGCCTACTTATTAGTTAAGAAAAAAAGATCAGGCTTCCAAACACCAAGGTTACCTCTTAGAGAAGTAAATCGCAGAGTGGACACAGCACCGTGGCTTCAATGGGCGCTTTCACACCGGAGTACTTTTCCCAGGAATAGTTCCGATAGTTCTTGGGATTTTGCGTTCACACCAAAAAGATCTGGAACTATAACCTAGTTTTTGCTAACCTTTTCACCCCCAGATAGTCCCTGCTAGAGAGCAGGGACTTTCCTGGGGAGAAAAAGGTTCCAATTTCTGATTGGTTGGGCGAATTGTAAACCACGCCCCGTAAAACTCCGAAAGGTTTTGTGAAGCCGGCATTTTATTTGCTCGCATTAGCATTATTAGCATTAGCCCAGCGCACCAACGGAGAGAGACTAACTTATGGCAACACAAAGGAAAACATGGAAGCGGTGGAGTGATGAGGAGGTGCCGGCGCTTCTGGCGATTTACTCGGAAGGCTTCAGTAGAAGCTGATGGCAGCTTCTACTAAAGCCAGTCGGACTGGCCCAGTCCCCAACTCAGGGGGACTTCGGGTGGCAGTATACGCCGTGAAATTGTTTGCGGCCTGCCAGTAAACCCAAAGCAGAAGAAGAAGAAGTGACGTTAGCGTAATCCTCCCTCAGGGACTTATTCCGGTGTGAACGCGATCTACTAGGACAGTTCCGGGACTAAGTACTGGGAACTAAGTACAGCAAAGTACTTGGTGTGAAAGCGGCTAATGTTACCTTGAGAATGGAGTTATCCTGGCGAGTATTTTTGGTATCGTAGCCTTCCAGCAGACATCTGCGAGTTGTATTCCCTGAGCCAGCAAATTCTGCTAAATTCAGATCTGCAAAACCAAGCTGAAGGAGAAAGAATGACACATGGTGAACTTTGTTTCCTCTCAGGAGACTGAATTTTTGCCCAGTAAGCACTTGGATGTAAAATGTCAGCTCATCAGAGAAGATTCAGGGAAACTGAACAATGTTAACACTTTTGATGAACAATCCTTCTTCGCTGACATCTAGTGATCCTCTACAATATTCATATTTAGTTGTGGGAAAAAGCTATTATCTAGACTAGAAAGTCCACAAAAATAGGTTTTGGATGCTGAATAATTACTAGCAGATAGTGGAGAACACATTACATAATGAGCAAACCCGCAGGCAGTGAAGGCCATCTGTTTGCTAAGGGCTCACATGGCTATCTACATAAATGTGGCAGATTAATGTTAATGCAGATGACCTGGAGGTTAGGTTAGGATAGGGGTCGGCAACCCGCGGCCCTCGAGCCGCATGCGGCCCTTTAAGCCCTTTGCTCTGGCTCCCTTGAGCTTAGACAAAAATAAGAAGGAAATAAAATAAAAGTATATTTAGGACTATTTATATTTTCTTGCATGGTTGAAAATGTTTCGTATCTTGTATTTTGAGGTGATACTGTGACACATCAATAAAAAACAAAACGGTTTTAATTAGGTCAACTAAAAAATGCGTCACATCCTGCTACGGTCCCGCGCGAGCGCCCTTTCTTGCAGGCGAATAACCTGACCCCCGGCTCGATGAGCGAACTATGGATAAATCAAAGAAAAGAAAAGTATCGGAGGATCACAGGATTTAATTCTGCGTGGACAGAGTTATATATTTTCACGGCAAACGATGCTGGTTTACCGGTATGTTTGATATGTAGAGAGAAGTTGTCAAAGGTGCTGCAGCCTTTACGTATCGAGGAACAACACGGGAGAGGCTCAAGATCTTCAGTCATAATTCAATGGGGTATGTAATTTATTTCAGAAAACACTTTTTGTTATATTCCATGGAATGCTTTTAACGTACCGATAGCAATGAATATATTAAATGCTTTGACAATAAATACATTAAAAAATGTATCTGTGGAAGCCGTAGCGCTGTAAAAAGCACGACCAATCATCTGAGCCGGCCCGGCTAAAATAACTGGATGGCCTACCTGCCTGTCAGCCTTCCATCTGCGCACAAACTTATCTCTTGCCCTCATTGGTCATGTGCGTGTTCGTGTGTGTTGGAGGAGGGGCTCTGTAAGGAAGTCTGAAGGAAGAGTCAGATTTGTTCCGGTTGTGTATTTTCAAATTCTAGCGCACTCGAGCTAGTTTCTACATTCTTACCTACCCTACCTTTAACTCTTTTTAGGGTCCAGCTATATGTTTTATTTATTTCAAAGTGGGCCCATTTGTTTTCCTTCAAATGTGCAGAGGACTCCCCAAGTGCTTTGTTTAATTTAATTTAAAGTAGGCCTGTGTATTATTTTTTAATTCTCCTTATAGGAGTTCTTTGTTTCTTAATAGAGGTTAACAGTTTTATATAATGTAATACATAGCCTAATAAATGCAAAACAACTGTAGTTTTTGTCTGATATAACAATAAATACAACTTTATAAGCTATGAAATATGTTTTGCGGCTCCAGAAAAAAAATGTTTTTGGAAAAAGGAGCCAAATGGCTCTTTTGGTCAAAAAGGTTGCAGACCCCTGGGTTAGGAGATGGGGGTTGGATGACGTAGTAAATGAGTAGTTACCTTTGCAAATGCTTTTCCACCTTTCAGCTCCTGGAAAAGAGAAGCATAAAGACCTTGATTAAACGTCTAAACTCATGATTAATTTAAGCACGATTGAGGTTCGTAATAACCATTTACCTAGGAAATGTGTTTGCAATTCATTTAATTGGCAAAGAAAATCAATGTTATCACTAAAAATGAACAAAACAGAAATGGCAAAGCGTCAAGTAATAATACAATTACAAAAACAACTCATGAAATCAGGTTATGGAGTAAAAGACAGACCCTTGCTCTTTCTGTGTGTTTATGGAAAATATTTCAAATATGCTACTATACTCAAATGACATGGACAATTTTGCTGTTGGGTCTAATGGCAGCAGGAGGCAGCTGCTTGACCTTTAAATGTTTATAACAAAAATACTGGAAGAAATGGGGACCAGCAGTGAAGGCAAAATAACATAGGTTTTTCTTGGTACTTGACATGTTCTTTGTCCTAAAACAAAGAGGGCAGGGGATGCCAGAATTAGCTTGCAGCTACAATGTTGAAATACAAGACGCATTTAATCAGGAAGGCTTATTCGGGCTTATCTTTTCGTTACATCCTTTAAAAAAACAGCAGACTAATGTTTAAAATGAAATGTTAAAGGATTTAAACTGAGAAAAAACTACACTGTGATGTTCTCTTCCAGTTGCTTGCTAGCTGCGTTTTAGAGTTCATATTTCACTCATGTTTCGATTTAGCCTATAAAAGAAATGTAACCAATACCATGATTTAACCCAGCTACAGCAGTTCTGTTAGCAAGGATGAGACTCTCCTCTCTGTTGCACACTGAGAAGAACAAAGGATTTCCTGTTTGCATTAAACACATGCCTTATACATCTTTAACTTGTTTGTTTACATGCAAAGCATCACATCATGGTTCAAAAACACTGAGGTTTATATATATATATATTAGGGCTGTACCCGAATATCCGAATATTCGTTCGTTGGAGTACTATTCGGGTTTCAATTTCGTTATTTGGATATTCGTTTTGTTTGTTTTTTCCCGGTTTTTTTTCAAATTCAAATTTATTGAAATCTCCAATATCAACGTAAGAGCTTGTGCCTCTTCGGGGGGTGCTAACACTTAACCATAAACGTTATCGTTTACTTTCTCGTCTTTATATGTAGATATTACTTTTCTCCGTTAATCTAACAGGAAACAACAACTTCCTGTCAGCTGCGCTAACTCTCCTTCAAAAATAAAAGCATGTCCATAAATAGGAAGCCAAGCCAAATTACACTTAAGACATATACAACTGCAATGAAAGTAACAAACACAATGCGATATCCTTTTCAATTTCAAAAAACAAAATTTGGGTTGTATACATTAACAAATAACTATAAAACAACAATACTGTAGAATAACAAAATGAATGTCGTGAATACACCGAAATACACGTGTTGAAGCGGTTCGCTGCTGATTACTACGCCCCCCGCCCCGGCCGAATATTCGCTGTTGATTACTACCGAATATCCGGAGCCCGAAAAATTGTATTCGGGACAGCCCTAATATATATATCTCAAGTTTGGACATACTGTACCTTTCTGACAGACACACGGCACACACAAGGGTCCAGTACACCCGTCCCTGCATTGGCACTGATCTTGCAGGGGAAAGAGAACCGTTTCCTCCATCGTACACTGTTGGCATGCACTGGCTCCCTGTAAAGGAAAACCACAAAAACTATTATTTACCACAATCACTTTTTGTAGCCCTGATAACATCCTCAAAATAATGTAATTCCTAATCAACCCATAACTATGAGATAACAAGTAAAACCTCTTATGTTGAATTCATTCTCATATCTCTCTCCCTGCTAAAGGCTAATGAGTCAAGTTGCCTACTGTATTTGAGCCAAGCTCATGTGCGTAGCATGGGGTTTTTCTCTCTAATTAATTAACTAGTTAATTAAGAGGATTAACTAGTTAATTAATTAGTGTCTTGTTTTCAACAATTGATTCGTTTGGCTGCTGAAACCAAAGGTGACGGGGACAATTGCAGCCCGTTTTGGCAAGAAAGTGAATGACAAACATATCGGCACATACCCCCATCCCCGGCCAATAACTAGAGGGAAAAATGAGTGTAGCCGTCTCAGTGAGAGGATGAGATGAAGTGAAAGAGAAAGGAGCATGGATGCGTGGGCAGCATTACAATACCCCAGATGGCCTCTTTTTCACAGACATCCTCTCCTCTCCCACTCACCTAACCAGCTCCCTGCTGTCAAAACAGCCCACATGCCATTCATTTAGATAAAATGTGATGGATTTAATTCAAACAGAGCTGTTGAATTACTTCTCAAATGACATGCAACCACTGACATACATTTGACAACAGTATGCACTATAAAAAGAAATAGGGGCAACAAGCTCTAAACAAGGAATACCCAAGGATAATGTTGTGGTGAAAGAAGTGATGGCATAAGGCTTAAATGATTACCAGGGTGTGCAGATCCCTGTTTACACATTTAAGACTGACTGCTTCTAAAGCCTGAGCCGTGCACTACATCTATTCCTCACTATGAATACAAAAAGCAGCAGATGCGTGACTAATGTTTTACAAATGCTGACTTCATCCTGGGGTTGATACAATTGAGAGTGAACTCCCAGAGTCGGAGAGGGAACTCCCAGCCAGCTGGACACTGTGTGCTTCGGGAATGCAGGCTTGATAGCATGCACTGTAACTCACAGCACTTCTCGGTGCAGCACAATCCTATTAGTCGGTGTGGTTAATCGTGGTTTTAAATCACATGCGGAGGTCACATCTCTCATCTCTATACACGGGTCAGATATCTTGTTAAACTACAGCTGCTCTCTTTTTAAAAAGCAGCTGCGGTCAGGTCACATAAACACATTGTTACACAGAAACAATGCTGTAAACCTAATGACAAGCCAGACCAAAGGAAAAAAAGGCTGCTAATACAACAATCTGCACTTCCCTTACACTCACAGTTTGGGATGACTCAAAGGAGAGTCAGAGGAAACATTGAAGCTTGGGGGTCTAACTGCAGCAGAAAATGTGATTTAACAACACTCAAATTCCTCTGGCTATAACATTTCAGATCCAGAACATAATGTTATGATTAGAATCTCAAACTTACGGACGTCATTGTCTGGTGGGCTAGAGGATTAAATAACCCCTTTCAGCTCCATTGGCTGCTCGGATGTGACAAAATATACCAGGGAACTTGTGGTTATATTAAAATGTCCTTTACCGTCATGACCTTAGTATCATCCTGATTCACAAAGTCGGACACACTGTGCTTTTTAGTCAAACCATTTTATAAGAGTTATTTACTGTAGAGCATGCACAGGGCTGGTTATATGATCAGGGTGAAGCCATCTGATACCTGCAGCCTTGCTCCAAAACAGTGCTTTTCTCTTAGTCAAATGTTAAACAGCCATCTTAATTATGAAAAAAAGCAAAACCGGTTACAGAGAAGATGACAGTCTTTGCTTGACTTAACTTGATGTAAATGTAGTAGAACTATTGTGATGCTACTGTAGAACTAAGTGACAGTAAATAAGGATAAAAATGCCACTTCTTTGAATGGACAGTTATGCTAGTTCCCTTTAACAATTGTTTCAGTGAAAGAGTCCTGTTTTGTATTACATAAACATTATCACTTTGCACATTCAGCTACACAGAAAAATGCTTACAATCTTAGCTCAAACTATATGAATGTATCAATCCATCTATCGACAGAAATAATTGATCCTTATTTTCCCAGGTAAAAAGTTAGCTGTTTCTCTTAGGATTCTTCGATCATAAGCTGAATATCTTTGGATTTTGAATCAAGGCTGCAATATTTATATCAAATCAATAGACAGATAATGCATCTGCAAATAATTGTATCATTAATTAATTCTTAAAGCAAAACATTTTTAAACCAAAGAAGCCCTCAAGCCCTATGATGATTTGCTGCTCCCCTCTTTCTTACAGTATTTTTCGTTTTTATTTCAACAATGCTAGTTGTTGGTTTGGCAAACATTTTTTTACTTTGTGCTTCTGACCATTTTCTGAAACTTCATAGACAAAATGATAGTTCAATTATTCAAGCACATAAACTGAACATCAATGGTCGATGAAAATCGTTGCAAAACTAACCCATTTGTGTTCTTTAAAAAAGGCACAGACTTTAACTTGACTGTATTATGCGCTGTAATATGCGTAAGACAAGCAAAGCGGCTTCTTCAGTGATAGCTGTATGACCAAACCGAGGCTAGAGACAGTGGCAGTCATTTGTATCGATTGAGTCATGTTTAGCTTGGTGGCAGTTATGTGAACAGTCAGCTGGATGCTCAAATCGATTCCACAACCAGCAAGGAAGTTAGCCTTGGACACGAAGAAAATACCTGACAATATAGGGTATTTCAGGGCACTAACCACCACACATGTTGAAGTGTGTTTACACCAGGCGATGCCAACACGTTGTCTACAGTCCTGCTTGGTACTTGAATGCAACGTCCAAATAGGACAACTAAAAACACCGACAAGTGACTAACGTTAGCTAGTTTCTGGACATGTAGCATGTTAGCTGGTTTGCTAATAATGCATCATAGTAGGCTGCAGCTCCTCAGCTACTTTAACCTGCAGGCTACAGATAACAGGTCCAGTCAGGTTTTGCACGACTGAATTAACACCAAACACCCTCACCTAGATGACTCCTCTGAAAACCCGCCGTCCAGCAGCCGGACTTTACAGAAGAGGACACCGTTCACAAAGGGGACCGAGGAGAGCTCGTCCAGCTCAAAATCCACCTTGAACTTGAATTTCTTCTTCTTCATCATCATTAAATCCATACACTGATTCAGTACTCTTGAGAAGATGCTCAAATCTCGCCCGTCGCTGACATTACAGCCCCATTGTGTCGGAGTGTTGTGCTGTGGGAGGAGGACGTTGAAGCTGCTGGGGACAACCGTCTATGTGACATTAACGAGGCAGGGGAGAAGAGCTACTTCCTGGGGAGATTTTCCAAATAAAACATTATGCTTTCACTTGTACTTGTATACTGTGTGGTGTTTACCTGTGGTGGAAGAAGTATTCAGCTACCTTTAAATAGCATTACTAAGTGTAAAAATACTTTAACATTAAAGTTAGAAAGCAATTATTTAACGTGTGTTTCAATGTAATGGTGCAGCTGTTAAAGGTGGGTGTTTTAATCAGTTTGAATACTGTCCTTGGCTGGTGAACGATAAAGTCATATTTCAACCAATATTAGTACATTTATTGTATTACATGTTGTATCAACTATATCAATGATACAATGATACAACATGTATCAAGATGACGTGCTTTGATTCAGATTGATTCAGATTAATGATACAGTATCATTTAGCTAAACAAGGAATTAAACCTATCAAAATAATGCATAAAAGGAACAATATGTTCATATGATAAGAAGTAGAATATAAATCCATTACACTTGTGATTAAATGCACTACTCTAGAAGAGATACACTTCATCACCACTGGATTGATTACATTGCACCATAGACTGCATCTGTCTTCCTTTTATTTTGAAATAAATGAGGATGTACACGGATGGACACTGACGACAGTTGTAACTTGACTAGAGTTGGATAAAGCCCGCCTTCTCCTCAGTCGCCCCCTGGCGGTCAATCTGAGAACCAGCATCACTGATTTGACGAGAAGAAAGGTTACAACAACAAAGTGAAACCAGCTGCAGTTATGTAACATTTGTCGCCACCTCGTGGTATCTTCAAGGCACTGCAATTAAGATTTTACTCAACTGCACTTTTCACATCAGTTAATTGTAATCCTTTATTTAAAAAAAGAAAAGGAGAAAAAGATAACCATATAACATGTTTTATTTCTATTTCTTACAATTTTGTAGAACACAAACTGATACGATTGGTATATAACTGAGAGAAAAAGAATAAGTATATGAATAAATGCATACATAAGTAATGATTATAACAATAATTATATGCTGGTTGATAACATGATCAAACCATTAATTGACCATACTAGTGTTTTTTTTTTGGTTAAATATTTGTTTTAAGATTTCTGTGTACGTATAGGCTCACATGGAGGTGGCTAAAACTGCATTTCACTGTGCAATCCTGGATTATATAATGACTATAAAGCCTTGAATATTCAAAAGATAAAAAATGTGAAAATATAACCTGCATAAACTTGAATAGTTAGACATAGGTAGGCTATATAGCTACCATGTACATTGCTATTCCAAAACCACGTTTAGTGCAGAACATTAGTTTGTAAAAATCTTCGATTGATAATCAGAATGTGGGATTTTTCTGAAATGCAATCTTAAAGTGGCTGTGGGATATGGACTCCTCCTCCCCCATCTCTTCCTCTCTTAGCCCCAATTAAAAACGTTTGGGGATATGTTGCCAGGGCCAGCTGCCGGATTCCTGTGTGTATGACTCACTGAACTGAACCAGACTGCCCGCATCGCCTGCAGTACTCTCTAGGGCAAGGACCATACCCGTAGGCTAATATATTTATGAATATCCATATTTGCGTGTGCGTGGATGTTACGCTGCAAACCACAACAAACGATTACTTAAGTTTGGAAAAAGCATAACATAACACATTGGGGAAAGGAATAAAGTACTATAAAATAAGCTAGCCTATCTCACGTTTTTCTTGGTGTTTGCACTCGTTCATGTAAACATATGCCTTGAACTATTATATTTAGTGAGGGTTTTCCCGCTGAAGGGTGTGTCTCTTTAGTGTGTGTGTACGCAGTAAAGGAGGAGGTCTTCTCGGACAAACTAAACCCGAGTGTCGCCACCCTTCTGCTGCCAACCTACCTCATCTGCAAAAAGCCTTCCGTAAATATATCATAACAAATACATACCGTATTCTTTACCCTCCGACTTATGCGGACTTTTGTTTACGACTCGGTCTGCGAGCTGCACTGCGGAAATCTCTCTGAAATAACACGGGACGATCCTACAGCTTCAAACCAGAAGTGCAAGTTCCAGGAATCGGGTTGTGTGTGTTTCCACAGCAGAAGTTTAATTTGGCGTCTGTGTGGAGCCTGTTTTCATACTCAGTTCAACAATGTATCAAATCGTAAGGAAGCTGTTTTTCACGGACTGTCAGTGTGCTGAAGATGCGTCGAAAACGTACGATGATCTGTTCGCCAAGCTGGACACCAACAAGGATGGGAAGGTGGATGTGTCTGAGCTGAAAGCAGGCCTGGCCGCTATGGGCATCAAGACTGGGAAAGGAGCAGCTCAGGTAGAGCCACAGACACAGTAAACGGCATATATTTAGGCCTAATAGGGAGAGACAGTTGGCAGAAATACTTTATGTAGTACTGCATTCCTAACAGACTGCAAATATGTTCTAGTCACCTCAAGTAACCTTAAGAAAATAAGGCCTCAGTGATAGATTTACTGCTAAATATTACAGATATATTGTACTTCATTATTTGTTATACTTCAGGACTGCAGCTAGCAACTATATGTAATTGTTTCACTGTGTAATGTGTTGATTGTGTTTTACATTATTTGAGTAATCTTTTAGTATGCAAAATATAAATAAAGGGGTTGCACTTATTGTAAGAGAGTTTCAGAGCCTCAATGTCAGTCTTATTGTCTACAGGAATTTCTCTTCCTTCCCCCAAAAAATAACAAATCACCTGGAGCACACATTTTTCTAAACAATCTAGTTTTTCTACAACAATAACAGCATGCGCTGGCTGGTAAAGAGCTGGGAGGGAGATGACATGGCGCAACACAATCTTTGACACTGTCTCATGGTTCAAACTGGGTGCAGGTGAGCTTTTATTGTGGGTTTGGGCTAGGAAGGTCCCACCTTTGCTGATCAAATACATTCCTTACGCTCATCAGTGGGTCTGATAACGGTATGAGTATGAGTCAGGGAAAAGAAGGAGAGGTAACTGCTGTCTGTGGCCAGGTGTTGTAAAACAGGAGCTCTCTCTATCCATGCTAATCGTATGATAAAAGGTAATAAACCTGCGCACTACGAGAGGTTCCTTTTAGTTTCAGGAGGTGACTGGTGGACAGTCACTAGTGATACTTGATCTTCCATACTTTGGAATTTGATCTATCTATTCATTTATTTCTAAAGCTCATAACACACTTTGACTTTTGAGACCATTTAATAGTAACAATAAATGCCAGGTTTAAGTTTATCATCTGAGGAACATAATCATGACTTAGTACAAAACTGTACAACATGTTGCAACCCAAGTAACAAACAGTGTTGCAAAACCAAAATAAATTATGTTTTGATATCAAACAGTCTTTCTACAAGCAAGGATAGTCTTTTCATGTACATCATTCTTTGAACAATGAATAAAAAGTGAACCATTTCAGTTGTAAATGAATAAAAGCAGGAAGTATCGATTGAATGGAGATGTTAGTCTGCCACCAACTGTCTGATAGAAGCAGCTGCTGTATAACAAGGAGGCGGCAGGATTTAGCAAAGCCTCTCCCTCCACCCAGTGAAGGGTTCAGAAAGCCGACAGACTCTGAAACTGCTTTACAGGAGAAACATGATTTCTAATATTCTTTGTTTTCTTTAGAAAATTGTTTCCTCTGGAGACCAAGACAAAGATGACGGTCTCGACTTCAACGAGTTCTCCAACTATCTAAAGGAACACGAGAAGAAGTTACGACTTACCTTCAAAAGCTTGGACAAAAACAATGACGGTATGGGGTTGTTATCTAATCGAGCAACGTTTTAACAAATGTGGAAAAGATAACGTAAAAGCTGATATAAATTATGGAATTTTTAAATTAGTTTTTATTTTCAACAGGTCGAATTGACTTTTTGGAGATAAAGCAGTCCCTAGCCGATATGGGAATGGACATCAGCAAAGATGAGGCGCAGAAGATCCTGAACAGGTATTATTACTGCTCACTATGTAGCTACTGTTAATTTAGGAAGTTCAATACAGTACCATGTGCTCTAAAGAGTTAATTGAACCTTAATTGCCACTTCCGAGAAAAAAAGGCTCTTATGTTCCTCTTACTTGAGGATCCAAGAAATACTACATGTACCCAAACTAAAAGTTAAAGAGATATATTTGGTGAAGAACAGTGTAAGACACTGATAACAGGTTCGGGCCGGCTGACGGCACATGATAAAGAGCTGGCAACATGTCCGACTGTGTTGAAGAACATATCAGCACATGTAGGAATAACATCATTAATGAGAGAGTTTTTTCTTAACTTTGATTACACAATTGTGCCTAAAATTGCTTCTGTTAGCTTCTTCACTTTGGTTGTAAAACAAAGGTATTGTCCAGATGAGAGCAAAACATGTTATGTGTCATATAAAGGCAGAGCTATGTAAATGTGATGCTAAAACACTGTTCATTTGGTTATCATTGTCTTTCAAAAAGATACAGTATTTGCAATGCAATCATATGTTTTGCACTTACAATATTTAATACACCCTGTTAAACCCTTCATATTGTTCTTTGCTTTGCAAGTTAGGCTGGGTTTATGCAATGAGCTTTAGTTTAGTTTGGTTCTGTATTTGCATAAACACAGAAGCAGCAAAAATGCATGATCTGGACAGTGAGGCCTAGAAAGAGAAGTAAAGCAGGATGTGCATGACAGTGAATCTCACAGAAAGATAGTTTGAAAACCACAGAAATGAGTCAGATGAGTGTGCCAGCCAGCAGAATTGATTTAGAGTAACATTTGATAAAAGATGAACATTTAAATCAAACAAGGACATTCATTGATTACAGAAGAGACTGAAGGAGACACATGGTTTCCTTGTTTTTTTATTCATTTGTCAGCTATACAAAAATAATCCGCCATATTGTGTAATGCCATTTTTACAGTTATAATTCTTGTTGGTATGCATGACTTCAATTTTCATAACCTGTGACCTATTTCTTGTTTGCATGATCCCTTGCCGCTATATGTTTCCATTAGGCTTTTGCCTCTGTCTCCCTCTATCTCTGACTTGTGATGTAATATATATATATATATATATATTATAATTGTGCATTACTGGATAACATTCACATTTTGTTTGCAATGTTTCTTTACATTCTTGTTGTTCCAGATTGAGTGTCAGTGTGTCAGAATGTGTATTGCTGTTTTAGGTGCTGAGCATCACATAGCAGCCAACAGTTAGAGGCCTTCATGTCATGTGACTCCTCTATCCCTCTCTCTACTCACTTCCTTTCAGCTCTCTGCTACACTGTATCTAATGAAAGAGGCAAACACATCTGTTAATGAAGGTCAACCAACATAAATATTTTTAAGATAAATTAGATTTACCGTTAAAACCCTAATTGGCAGTGTTTGCTTCTGTGCCTCCATTAGATGTCCCTAGTGACTTAAGTTTTGTATTTTCTGATTTTCAATAAAAACTGCATACATGGTGAAAACAATTCAAATGAATCTTCTGCTCCTTCTTCTTTGTTGTACAGTATTGATGTGGATGGCACCATGACTTTGGACTGGAATGAATGGAGGGAGCATTTCCTGTTTAACACAGCCACCAACCTACAGGAGATTATCCGCTACTGGAAGCACTCCACGGTAAGAGAGAGAGAGAGAGTGTGTGTGTGTGTGTGTGTGTGTGTGTGTGTGTGTGTGTGTGTGTGTGTGTGTGTGTGTGTGTGTGTGTGTGTGTGTGTGTGTGTGTGTGTGTGTGTGTGTGTGTGTGTGTGTGTGTGTGTGTGTGTGTGTGTGTGTGTGTGTGTGTGTGTGTGTGTGTGTGTGTGTGTGTGTGTGTGTGTGTGTGTGTGTGTGTGTGTGTGTGTGTGTGTGTGTGTGTGTGTGCACAAAAAGGGAAATTGTAAGAGAGAGTTGTCAGATGATGCTGGATTCGGGCCACACCTTGGCAACAGATCAGTAGTAACTTTAATTAGAGGTGAGAAAAGGAGCAAAGGAGGTTGAGATAGAATATTGAATTGTCGTGATGACATTTTCTTGGAAAAAAGGTTGTTGTTTTACGTGTCAATTTATACAAGATAAGATAATCCTTTATAAAACTGCATAGGGAAATTCAGGTGTCAAACTTATTGAGAACATTCTCGTCCTGTTCCAGACATTTTTATTATTATCACATTATTTATACAATATCACACTATTTGAGATGTCTGGCTTTATAGAAACCATCTGGTACTATGGTTGCATGTCTGAGTCGCCGTCAGCTCGAGTCAATGGCCGACTAATCTCTGACGTTTGGTTCCTCAGTTCACCCACACAGACCTCAGAGGTTAAATAAACCTATGGCTGCTAAATTGAGGCGGAGATAAGCCTATTTTCAGGAGGATTATCTTGTCCGTCGGTTGGGACAGGTCACTGAGAGAGGAAGTGAGTCAAGAACAGGACATGAGCGAGGTCGCTGAGATGAAGCTTCGGTGAGACGGGAGCAGTGGCTGGTAACGTCTATGGCACTGAGAGCGTCCCACCATCTCGATTGTTACCGGCCATTCGGGATTCAGCATTTAAATCAATTTATGAGGGTTGTGTAAAGGATCCTGAGAAACAGGGTTTAGGAGGAAGCTTGTGCAAGACTGGGACTATATTGCGGCGGATCAGCATCTTAATCGAAGGCCTGGAAAGCCATGGCTCTGCTGCACCGACAGCAGCAGGAGCAGCAGGGAGAGCAGCAGGGAAACTGGTTTTTCATCAGTTTAGAAGATGATGGGGGGATCTATGAGGTGGAGGTGGACATGGTGGGTTTGTGTTTGAGTGTGAAAGCCATTGGTTGTCAAAAAATGTTTCTATGGATTAGCTCTTCCGAGAATTGTCAGACGGTTTTAGCTTCTCACAGATACTGAAATATTTGGCCCATTAATTACGAGAAATTGGGATAATTATGTGTAGGCGCTTCAATGTTGCTCTTTGTCCACTAGGGAGCGCTCTCAGGTTTGTCCAATACAAATCTTTTACACAAAATCTAGATTAATGTTAGGGTTCTTTATCTTAAATCCTTCCTTAGTTCATTAGTTTGTATGTAAGCTATTTCCATTTTCTACACTTTGGGGGGAATTCTTTTTACCACCTGCACCATTGTGATGCAAATAGACATATTATAATGTCAGTTTTTAGTTGGGACTGGAACATAATAGGTTTCATCTATTTCCGATCGGATCATGCGGCATTCCTCAAAATACTAAGTCTGAAATAAACATAAAATTATAATATTACCAAAGCTATATTTTCCAGGTTCTTTGCTGGAATTTTACTCTCCTATATAAAAAAACACTTTAATCTAATTGTACCGAAACAACAATTATAAAGTGGCATGCAATGACGTCATTGATCTCACAGCATGGATCTGAAGTTATATAAGACTTCAGATAAGGACGTGCAGTTTGGCCAGTACTGCCGGGAATTAAGTTCAAAGCCAAGCTGCTAATTGTGAGGTGAAACTGTGCGATTAACCTACGATTAATCTGAGAAGTAAACGTTCATACGGTAGGTTTGAAATAACTTTTGAAACAAAACAAAGCTCTGAGGAAAACCCTAAATTCTAATTCTGCTACACATTCATGTTTTGGCATGAATCTGTGAGCGTTAACTCGCTCCTTGTTAATGTTAAGAAACTGAACTCACAGTTTAAACAGCATTTCAGTGATATGAATATGATGTGTGTAGGTGCTGGACATTGGGGACGGCCTCTCCATCCCAGATGAGTTCACAGAGGAAGAGAAGACGACCGGCATGTGGTGGAAGCAGCTGTCAGCGGGGGCCATGGCTGGAGCCGTGTCCCGCACAGGAACCGCCCCGCTGGACAGGATGAAGGTGTTCATGCAGGTGGGTCAAACGTTTTTTCTGTCATGTAAAATGAATATATGTTTTATTTATACATTTATTTTAATATATATTTAACAAAACCATATTTACTCAACAGTTGTAATAGGTGTATATATGCTGAGCTATCATAATGATCAAATTGAAAAAAATCTAAACAGTGAAAAAAGTGATAATTCATAATTCCCCTCATTTAGGGGGTTTAACTGTTTGTAATTGTTTTTGATGTAGCCTAAAGTATAAAACCTTTAACACTACATACTGTTAATGTACTTAATTTGGAAAGTGGTGACCTACAGTGCAATGTGTGTTGTGTAATGTACAGGTGCATTCTACCAAGAGCAACAAAATCAGCCTTGTTGGTGGTTTTAAGCAAATGTTAAAAGAAGGAGGCGTGGCGTCTCTGTGGAGAGGAAACGGTATCAACGTGCTGAAGATTGCCCCTGAGACGGCCATTAAGTTTATGGCCTATGAGAAGGTAAACACAAACTGAACACAATACCTTCGGCAGGATGTCGCTGTAGATGTAACTTTTGAATGTCAAAGATCCTTATATTCGTGTATGTGGCATTGTATCAAGACTCCCTCAGAAGCAATTTCAGCTAAAGTGTATTACTTCTGACAATAACAAGCATCTGTATTCATTGAGTTTTCATGCATCACTCGTCATTAGTTCAAGAAGATGCTGTCCAGTGAACCAGGAAAGGTCAAGACCCACGAGAGGTTCATGGCTGGATCGCTGGCTGGAGCCACAGCACAGACTGTCATTTACCCCATGGAGGTAACACCTGTGTTCATTCTTTGTTTCATATCAGAGTGTTAATAGTTAGATCAAACTGATTTTTGAATCCCTTTGATGATAATAGTTATTTATTTTGTTAGGTCTAAATTGTCCTCTGAGCATAATTTTCCTCCTGCAGTTTCCTTCCTTTTTAAAAAAAAACATAATGTTTCAAAATCTAATTAATAAATTGTTCAGCTACAATCAGACTGAAAGCTTCCGCTCCTATTGTTATCCTTGGTGGCTACAAAACGTTAGTAGCAGTGTTGTCATGTAAACAAGGCTTGACTGATAATCTTCGTCCCTGCAGGTGATGAAAACCCGCCTGACCCTGAGGAAGACCGGACAGTACACAGGAATGTCGGACTGTGCCAAGAAGATCCTGAGGAAGGAGGGAGTGAAGGCCTTTTACAAGGGCTATGTTCCCAATCTTATAGGTATCATCCCCTACGCTGGCATTGATCTGGCGGTCTACGAGGTTCGTGGAAAATGAAGATACAAAACTCTTCTTACAACATCATCTGTCATTAAAAGCACTTTTCCTTTTTTGGATTTTGTGAAAATAACAATAGTCCTTTCTTAAACACAAACACTTCCTTCTCCCACCAGAGCTTGAAGAACTTCTGGTTGGCCCACTACGCCAAAGATTCAGCCAACCCCGGCATCCTGGTGCTGCTCGGCTGCGGGACCTTATCCAGCACGTGTGGCCAGCTGGCCAGCTACCCCCTGGCTCTGATCCGCACCAGGATGCAGGCACAAGGTAAAGAAAACCGAATCCCATTCAAAATTCTGTCAAATGTTTCTTTAGAGCTACTGGTATTTACCAAGTCTTGCCGTGATCTTACCCAGAAATGATTTCAATGATCGCACAGTTGTTGGATTATTTTCAATACAAATTAAAACAATACATAAATAATTTGACCAGTACATGTTGTTTTATTGGTAGAGAAAAAGCACTGCACTACTTTAGCTAAAGTAAAGATTGGGTATATTAACTAAATATGTCAGCCTGTATTCAAATATTTTAATTAGCTACATGGCTATTTGTATGTGAAGTTTACTTCCTTGCATCTTTACAGTTGTGGGTTACTCAAATCACTTTCATATTGCCATTTTCCAGTTCTTAGCATGAAGCTAAAATAAACAAAAAGCCAGATATTTCCCTTCTGCTGTAATTAATGGAGGCTAAAAACCATAGCATAGTGAACATTAGAATTGCATTCATCAAGTGGACACAAACACAACTCTGAATATTTGCTAATGTTGCTTCGTATATATATTGGACGTCTAATATTAAATAAAAGGTTTGCCATGTCAACTTTATAAGGTGTTAATACAAATGTATGTCAATGATATACTTACAGTTTTTTCTGCTGCCCACAAGTGGTCAAAACTAGTTATCGCAGCTTAATCCAAGGGTTCTTTACTTTCTACGAATGGCGTTTGGCACAGCAAACCTTATCACACACGATATGGGTTCTATGGTGGCTGATGGTAAAGTTAATGGAAGAAAAACATGAGCATTACCTGTGTGGACACTCGAGGTAAAATAAGAGCTTCATGGGAAGGTGCATACACTTCACACTCTCTTTTACCAAAATCCAGCTTTTATTTTTTTGTGGTGTTTCACATTTCTTACATTTATGTATTTCCTCAGCTTCTCTTGAGGGCTCAGAGCAGATGCCCATGAACCTGATGGTAAAGAAGATTCTGCAAAAGGAAGGCTTCTTTGGACTTTACCGTGGCATCCTGCCTAATTTCATGAAAGTCATACCAGCAGTCAGCATCAGCTACGTGGTGTATGAGCATATGAAGTCTAGACTAGGTATTCAAAAGTAGGCAGCAGAGTAACGTGTGTCTATGTGTGTCCTTATAAGTGTAAGAAGATTTGCAACAGTTTTTTTTAAATGTCAGATCCCGTCCATTTGAACAGATTAGGGAATCTTGTCATGTTAAGAATATGTTTATCTGTAGCTCACCAAAGTCTCAAAGTGCTGCAAGTGGAGCCGTTGTAGAAGTTTTTAAGTGATGCTGGACTTTGGCTAAACTGTCAAGCCATTCAAAAAGAAAACATAGTTTACAAACTTCTGCAGTGCTTACACAGGGCTAATCATGATTAATAAGACTTCTACAATGTTTCCCACTGTATGTTCTTTGTCCAGCCTGCGTTTACCTGCGTGCACTCACAGATTTAAGTGCACTGTCAGTGTCGGGGACCACATAGCGTTGGATATTAAGAATCAAAAAACTAAAGATTTGGTTTTTTGAAGACATTTAGTTTGTTTCATTGTTTTTTTAAATGGCAATGTTTTTGTATCTGTCACTTTAAGTTCGTATCCTTTTTATGTCATTTCCCCTAATATGTTACCGAAAGGCACACTTGCTCATTTGGGTTAACACTTTTATTTCTATCTTTATCAAAGGTAGTGGAAAATTGGCGCATTTCACTTCACTTTCAGGGTGAGAGTGGGGAGTTTTTTCACTAAGAATCTGAGGGGAACTTTTGAAGTGCAATACTGTATGTACACTAGGATGATTCTCAGGCTCGTATGTTTGATATTTCATTTTGTGGGAAATATTGAGAGGGAATGTAATGTGCCTTAAGTGCTTTTTCTCAGATATCTGTGGACCTCCACCCCCCTTCATTTTTGCCTTGCCTTTCTTTTCAAATTTGGTTCATTAGATACTGGTGTTTACATTAATAAAGACAATTGAATATAAAAACTAAATTCGTTGTCAGTCTTCTATCAAATGTATTGTAATGATTACACTTTATGCTAATCATATTTATGGCACGACATATCGAGGCAAGCGTAGTGGTGATATCAAAACATATTAAGTCTGATAACTTGTATTGTAAACCCAGATGGACTCAAGGTGTTGAGAGTCTGACCCCTGAGGCTTTAAGTACAGATTACTCAACTGGTAATAGCATTTTCCCAGTGATGTCAATACTCCTGACTTTAGCCGTCTGATCCTGGCAACGTAAAAGGACACAGTAACAGCAGCTCAGCTGATTTGTAGCATTGCTCTAATGAAGTGTGACTTTTTTCTTATCATAAAAAAAGATCTTTGCCTGTTCCAGAAAATTGACAATTTTAAGGAGTCTGTTTTGGTTCTCACTTTTTAGACTATAAAATGCTATAAGGAGCACAAAAAAAGTACAAATACCATCATATTTCGGATGACAAAAGTGCATTTATTTAACGTTCATTGACCTTCAACATTGTATTTTCTTCAGTTATTTTATTGTGTGGCATTTACTGATTTGGGGCGACTCTTAGTAGTAGTTTCAAAATGCAAAAATGTATTTAATCTGAATGATTTTAAACATTGTACACTAACCAATAACGTCTACATAGAGGGTACGTCTTGATAATATTCTGCTTTTACAGAAGCCAGTTTAGCAGGATCTATAAAATACACAATTGTGGTATCTGAAGGCCTGAGATTAGGACAGAAAAACTCCAATATCAAGGACGAGAAATATGACCACCAAATTGAGAACATGGTGGCCAAATAGTTTCTATATTTGCATAATATTTAATCTGAGAATAGTTTTTTTTCTGGATATATTTCATTAATTAGAATTGTACCCAGAAAAGAAAAAAATGCCACGATGGTCAGGACAACGCGCAGGGCTTTGAACCAGCTGGGGTAAGTGGGCAGCAGAGCCAGATCATAATGCAGCGCTATTCCTAGCCCCATGATAACCATGGTGGCTGCAGGAACAATGCTGTCGCTCATCATCATGGACACACAGGCCAACAGCGAGGGAACCACACTGTTGGACAGATTTATCCAGTCAGGTTTGGCTGGGCTACTCTCAGGAAGAGCAAATCCCCAGCGAGCCCCGCCCACGAAGGAAAGGATGGAGGCGCCGTAAGCTAATTGAGCATAAGCCAACTCTGGATAGTAGTTCTCAGTCACAGCCATGAGCAGAGTGGGCGCGACAAAGGGGAGAAGCCCTGCAAACCCAAGGTATAAGGCAGGTTTGGGACCCTTCCACAAGTCCTTCATGTCATAGCGCAGCAGATCCAGCTCTTTGGGAGGTTCTGGTAGCTGGGGGCGCTTCTTCAGCCTCACTGCAGAGGAGTGGAAATGCTGGTTCCTCACAATAGATGGAGCTGCATGTGTCTGGGTCCTTTGGAAGAACTCAATCCTCCTGGAGCTGAGGACAGAGGAAGATTTGGCTCCTCTGTCGTCTCTTGCTGTTGAGGCCCAGCAGGTCTGCAGGGAGCTGGATCCACCACCAGAGGCTCCGGGGAGGACTGATGTCCAGCATCTCTGTGCAGGACCTGCCCAATGCAATACCTAAAGATAAGACATTTATGTTAAGATTACATATGATTCACCTATAATGATACATTAAATAAACATAAGCAAACAAGCTTTTGAAAATCATAAATGGTTTCTTACCTGCTTGGCTGCAAAGGTGCTTCTTTTAAATATAACAGAGAGCATCTGATGTAAAAAGTAAACAGATATTTGGTTAGACAGCAAAGCCACTCAAAGCCTAAACAAAGACTCAAATGGAATTTAAAGTATGAATACAATATACACTGTTTCACTGTTGATATGCTTTCGATAATGTGTTATATCTATTACATTTAATTTTTTTAATCACACACTTTATTATGATTGGCATTACCAAAAATTGTGTTTTTATGGTATTTAGATTGGACCACAAATGTCAATAGCTATTATTACTATTATAAATATTGTTGATATAAGAATGTTGATACGATAGATGCAAAGCGTATTTTTGTATAGCTGCAGTCTACTGTTTTCTAGTAAAGGTAAATACAAAAGAACATATTTAATCCTCTAATGACTGAATTTGGCATATAGAAATCACAGCTATCGACATGTGTTTCCCTACCCAAATACATTTTCGGAAACAACTGTCCAAATGTAGAATATGATCTAAAATACAGATCTACTCAGAAACCAGTCTGTCCTTCACCTGTTCATCTTCCTCTCTCAGATACACTAACGTTACACCACTGGAGCCTGCCTTAGCACGTAGCTAACAATTTAAGCTACATTCACGAAACAAAGATCATAAAATTACCTCTGTTTTAAATCGAAAGCATCATAATCTACTGTTATTTATTCCTGGGGTCACTCAGAAGGTAGTAGTGGATCCAGTGGAACCAGTGGAACACGTTGGTACGCGGCTTATTCCTTCCGTGTTTCACAAGAGGCGTCCCGGAACTACAGTTCCGACACAACAAGGAGAGCACTGTATTATATAATTAGTTTCGAACTGTACGCGTTATATATTTTTTGTAGGTGTTAATTAAATATAAATTAACTTCTGAACTTGTTCGAATTCATAAACATTGGGCAATTACGGATTATACTGAAGTCATAATGGAATTCCCCATAATAACTCCCCCACCTCTACAGACATAAAAAAGAAAGTATATGTATCAACATTTTAGTTCTTTAATTTTTCCAATTTAATATGTATTTTTGATTTGATTTTCTGCAGGCTTTAGGTAAAAAAAAGGGGGATGTCTTTATAGGACAATAATACACTGTACAACTTAACAAACTGAACTTTATATATAAAGTGCTTTGCCAAGTATTATTACTACAATGGACAAATGCAAAATACTCCTGTTTTTATTTGATGTTATTGCTTTTTATATTTAATATTAATACTGGTATGAAAAATCAGCAGTTTTCAAAAAAGCTATTTAACATTTCCAAGAGTTGTCAATAAAATAGAAATCTACTTTCTCATAAAGATAAACTGTACATTTTCTAAGGGAATAAGCAATTAAGGACAACACAAATGTTGTATATTTGAACAGGATGTGTGCTCGGAGGGATGCAGCATCGTTGATAGATTGATATTTTAAACATTAGGGAGGCCATGTCTGGATAATGTGCGATCTCCAGCTGTGGGTAAGAAGTTACAAAGTTTCCTTGTTTTATAACGGTTAAGGATATAGAGAATGTCAAACTGGTTCAAAGTTACATTCAGCCTATGGATCTCATTTAACAGCCATTTCTTTATTTTTGACAATGCAATGATTATTAGCTAAGGTTAGAAAAAACTAAAAACAAACCTATTATTTAGTACACCTTTTATGTAGAATGAAATCAGATCAATCAGCCTTACAGAAAAACAGTATGCTTTAATATCAGATTAGATAAGTGAGTGCCTCATGAGAAGGCCTACAGTTTGTACAAAGGAGAAGTGAAATAACAGCCACATAACCGTTACTTCCATGCCTAAAGTGTGCAATACGTTTAAAATATTAGAAACATTTGAAATAAAGTAACTTTGCTTCAGTACTTTTGATTCGTACAGCAATAAATGTGTCAGTGAGAAGTGCACAATAATTGTATCAATAGTACGGATGCATTTGTCTCTATGACCTTTTAACCCCCAGCAGGGGGCAGTCAAGCTACATAAACATATTTATCTAAAGGTGGGAACTATCTTTAGTTCTAACATGTTGCTCCCTGTAAGTTTAACTACTGTAGATAAGAAGAACAACATTTAAAGTAATAGCAATGTCTCCCGATTGTCAAATCACTTTTCATACATAATCCTTAGAATAAGAGCTATGTCATTTCACCAGTGGTGTCATATATAATGTGCACACACAATGTAATCAATGAGCTCATGGCACAAAGCAAGAAACAACTGCCATCCTCTCAAAATAATAATAAAAAAAGAAGCAGCCGACTGCAGACTGCCACAGCTGTAGGCAGGGCTCAGACGGCATCGCTCTGAAAGACAAACACCAACATTTTTATTACATTGAAATGTAATAATGTAATCCATCATCGTTTACTAACCCCAATCCTCAAACTGTACTCAGTTGCATAATTGACTGGTTAATGAACAATTGGACTTGATTCCAAAAGTAGACGTAATCTGGAATTAATTGGATTAATTAGTGGATAGAATATGCATTAGGGTTTTCCCAGGAAAGGATGTTTTTTTTTAAATCCTGTCAAATACAATCCTCTTTTTTTTATGTTTTATATGATTGATTTATTCACACAGATTAACTCAACTGGACTCATCATGTGATACTGACCCCTCCACAGCAGTCCCCACACAGACATGCCAGCAGGCCGTTCACCACTTGCACAGCACACAGCGCCATCTGTATCAAACCCATGACCAGCAGCACGGAGAACAGGGAGAGATGCCAGGGCACCACGCCAGGCGGCTCCACACACTTCAACCAGATAGTGTTGTTTGACAGGTAGTCACTGGAGTGGGAAGGTGAAGAAGAGACAAAAGTTTTATTTAAAAGGTTTTAGGAGCTTTTGTTTTTGTTTTGCTGTGTGGTAAGAAATCAAATGCTACATTGGGGGAACGGTAAGCATCTTTGATGAAATAATGAATGAAAGAAGTTTGTCATCAGACTGACACTGGAACTGACCCTTTAACTCTCTTTGGATGATAAAATGATGTTCACTTTCTTTGATTCATTATTACCCACAAACGTTATGTTAAAGGAATAGTTTGCTTTAAGAAGAATGCTTGTCAAACAGCTTGACACTTAATACTGGCTGTGTGTCTGTGTACCCATTTGAGAAGGGTGTATCCCAAATCGATACTGTTTCGTTATATTTAACCACACATTGAGGTCCTTCGTTAATAGCCACAGCAGAAACTATAACTGAGTAACCAGCCCCTGCAACACCGACAGCTGCAAACAGTACGGAGCTCAGCATCTACACAGAGAGGGAAAGAGATAAGAGAAGTTACTCATATTTGCAATCAATACCGTTCTCGTTTCTAACTCGTGTTACTACAATGGAGTTTTTATTCTTTCACTGTGCAGATAACAGGCTGGGTGAGGGTCACCAACAGAGCATTGACAACACAGAGCTACTGGTGTGTGTGTGTGTGTGTGTGTGTGTGTGTGTGTGTGTGTGTGTGTGTGTGTGTGTGTGTGTGTGTGTGTGTGTGTGTGTGTGTGTGTGTGTGTGTGTGTGTGTGTGTGTGTGTGTGTGTGTGTGTGTGTGTGTGTGTGTGTGTGTGTGTGTGTGTGTGTGTGTGTAGGGGTGCTGCTTTCCACCTCTTCACATTTTTAAAGTATTGATCAGTCTGTACCGAAACAATGCCAGCTCTCTGTGATAAAGTCATGTGAAACTCCCATTAGACTAATTTATTGTTACTGTACTGGACATATATCACAATTACCTTACATCAATTTGTGTTCAATGTGTGTGTGTTAATGCTTTTTGGCATGTTAACATGTTTGGCATGCATTTTTGGCATCAGTAAATCATGGAGGGTGTGTGCATAGTGCAATTGGGTTTGTTTTATAAGTGATGAGACTTATGATGGTGAGAAGTTAAACAGCAGTGAAACATCTCCTCACCGCAAATCTCCGCCCGCAGCTTTCATTGCCACAGCAACCACAGCAATCATTGTTCTTCAGACCCAGAAAGACCAGAGCTGGGAAGATCATCTGTCACACACACACACACACACACACACACACACACACACACACACACACACACACACACACACACACACACACACACACACACACACACACACACACACACACACACACACACACACACACACACACACACACACACACACACACACACACACACATATAAAGATGTTTAGAAAATGCCCATCTGCAGGAGGAAATTAAACTGCTGAATGTCTCGCAATAAACATAGAGATATGAAATACTGTAAAAGTAGTTCCTAAACATATTAATGATGCGCCCACTATCAGCAGCATTATCAGATGTTTACAAAAATATGCCTTTAGAATAAGTTTAAATACACTTTCTTTCACATTTCCATAGTCACATAGTCTAGTAGCTTTAAATGGATGGATAGATTATTTAATAGCATTCCTATAATACTATTCTCATGTATTTTCTAATGTTTCTAATGTGAACCACTAGTGCAGTACATCCTTTATTTTTAAACTTACACAATGTGTTGATTTTCTGTTAATATTTTGATTAATTAATTTTTCTAAGGTACAAAATGTTATCCGTTCCTCAATTACAGTATTCTAAATGTGATGGCTTTCTTTTTGACTTGTATTATGTCTAACTGTATATATTGAGGTTATTGACTGTTAAACAGACAAACCGAACAATCTGGCGACTTTCAGAGCTAAAATATTATAAAGCGCATATTTCTTCTCTTTTCTGAAACATTATATAATACACAATTATCAATTATTCAAGGCACATTTAACTGCAATGAAAATAGTTTTTTGTTGATGCCCAAATACATTTCAATTATATTCTCTATAATCTATTTTCATGAGACTACACAGACATACTGACACTGTCAACAGAAGCCTCAAATATCACTCCAGTAGCAATAGAGTAAATATCAAAAACTACACACACATATCAGACTTCTGGAAGAATACAGATTTCAGAGCAGCAGCTGATATCATAGTGTACATCCTCTACTACACAATGCCAGATTCCCCCAGTTTTTACTCTCAGTGTTGTAACGTTAAACATACTCACCAGCACTCCAGATCCCAGAATGCCTCCAAAGTACCAGACTTGCTCTGTGATGTGTTCTTTCTCCACAGGTTTCCCCCCAGGGAAGAAGAGCAGGATGTTGCACAGCACACACACAATCACCAGAGGCATCAGACTGATTCCCAGACACTTGGAAAAGCTGCCTGAACACATTCTGATGCTTCAACCTCCTCTACTAGGGAAAACTACTTAAACTATCTCAATACTCCACCTAAACTGGCAGCTTTGTTTTAGACTCTTGTCCAGTCCTCAATAATAGTACTCCAGCAGCTGGCTGAATATTAGGCCTATACTTATCAGCAACTGCAGCTTCCACACACCTTCTAAGAGTATTTTCTAACACTTCGAAAGCTTAATTGGTTCGTCTGAAAGCTCTGTTCACTGCACTTGATATTTAAAAATGAGCTTTTCTGCCTGACCTGTCCTGTTTCTATTTGGCTGATGCTATGGTTGAGCCTTTATAGCCCACCCTTCCCTCACTGATTCACTTTTATAGCAGCTGTAATATGGCAGGATCACACACAAACTTGTACAAACACACATGCACGCAAACACACACACATTAATGCTGGGTAACACGCCTGTGTGTGTGTGTGTGTGCACACACACTGGCGAAGACACAGTGGTTAATGTTCTACCATGTGTTTGTTTACATGGAGACAGAGAATGAAGTGACAGACAGTTGGTCGATAAGCAGAGGCCTCAACGCTGATCTGCAGCTACCTCAGGTTAGTGAGTAACAAAACAAGACTTCAGAGTTTAGGACGCTCCTTTAATCAACTCTAGATAATTACTCATAATGTTTCACAATGTTACAGGTCAACAGATGTGAGTCAGATGTGTGAAACATATATGTTGAAACAATGTTCTGCATTTATCACAATACAACTTCAAAACTGCACCACCTTCCTAGTTATCACTTTTAATCACAGATATACTTAGTTTGGCTAAGCAAATTGGTCACATAGTTATCATCTGTAGACTTGAGTTAACATTGATTAAATAGAAAAACATCATAAAATCATTGATTTTGAATGTTTTTTAATTACATTTGCTCTTAGTGCTGTGAAAAGACAAACACACGCACCAAAATGAGTCATTAATCTGTGAACATTTGAACTAAATTGGTTTTAAACGAATCCTGCCTCTGCTTGCACTGACGATTATGATTTGTAATTTCATTTTTACGTTAAAAAGAAGAAAAGTGGGGTGTTGATGTTATAAAATAATACAAATCTCAGACAAATGGTTTGCCCTTGTGCCGTTGGAATTAAATAAAATGTCACATATATTTGTTAAAACTCTCTTAACAAACCTGAATTTAAACAACAGTTTGTAAATATGAGTAGGCTAGAGGTTAGTTTCGAATGGTTGCTATCCAAACTTTGTCCTGTTCTCTGAACTATGGGTGATCCCTCTTGAAGTGTTTTCTTTTTACCTGAAGATGAATGGGAATATCAGCCTAGAACAGGCTGCAAGATTGAGGTTTTAAAATTTGAATTAAACTAAAATACAGTTCCACATTATTTTCTGCTGAAACTTCAGCATCAATCGATGTATTCTGTCATCACGTTATTTGCTGCCGACCTAGTTGAGACAGACTCAATGGATGCCCGATTAACAGATCAGAAGCCGAAAGTTCGATGCGGTTTAATTTTGTTCAGTAATTGTGCCTTGTTGTTTTCAACAGTTGCTGTTTTTTAAAGCGCGATGGATACCGACTTGTCTTTCTGCTCTCGTCGGTCTCCTGTGGTGTGTTTACACGGCTGCGCGGCGTCCAGCCAGCCGATAGCCTCCAGTTTAGGACTCGGTGAGTGTAAAACAGTTGCCATGGAGATTTCAAAAATATCTGATGGCAAAATGACAAGCATGTTATTAAAAAATCTACTAATAACTTCGAAAAACTGAGAACAAAGCCTGGCATATTCCACAATGAATTTGCACCATCAAAAGCACAGTCCATAAAAGGCAGAAGTTAGTTAGTGCAGTGAGTTTTGAGCTAACTCAATGCTAGCAAACTAGCTACAAAAGCACAACAAGTGCTAAGAAGGAAAACTTGAGGATCAGAAACAGAACATTTTAGACCCTAATAAAGTGCATTATTGGAGTAAAACACTGTGACACTTTTTGAACAAGACATTTTCTCATTCTTCCAGACCACATAACTACTGTTTTTGATGCAATATCTTATAATCATTTAAATAACCATACAAATCTCCCTGATCTTAATATAACATTTTGAATTGGCTTGTTTTTCCAAACAACTCTATTCAGAGATTATAGCAACAAATCCTAATTTTAAAAGTTTGAAATTGAAGAATGTTTTGGCAGTTTAGCTCAAGACAATACAATGATGTGTCTAACTCTAAGGTTTCACCTCTAGCCAATACCATTAATGCAGTAATACATGCAACCTCTTATCTATGTTTTATTCACGATTTTAAAATAGATTCAAGACAGCCAATGGTTCTTGATAATACTCATAGTAAGGTAATACAGATTGGTTTAAAATTACAGCCCGGCATTCACAGGCAATACATTTTATATTCATATTGTAGCTTCCTCAGATGCACAGATGTTCATATAAAAGGCTCATTCTCTCTTTTCAGATGTTTAATCTTTCCATGTGCCTATGAGATTTAAGATACCAATTTAGATTCAAGCAATTTAATTTGTGCAGCTCACAAACACATTTTTGGAATGAAGGGTTACAAAGTTGGATGCATTGAAAACTTTGAAAATAGAACCCAAACTGTTTGCACTGATAACTAATCGTGTAACATTATTCACACAAAGGTTATGTGTTTGTGTCCAGACATCCTTAAGCGTGGTGGCAATGCAGCAGATGCTGCGGTTGCCATAGCAGCAGCACTGGCGGTAACAGAGCCATGCAGCACCGGACCTGGTGGAGATGCCTTCTGCTTGTTCTACAACGGAGAAACCGGAGAGATCACAGGAATTAACGGCAGGTGGAGAATCTTCTCTCTCCGCAGTTGTCTTTTCATATTACAGAGTGGTTAGCTGAGACTCTCTCTTTGTCCTTCTCAGTGGTCGTTTGCCCAGGGCGCAGACCTTGGACTTCCTGGAAGGACGTGGTTACACTGCGGGGGCTCCTCCTTCACCTTCTGATGCCCTGAATGTCACAGTACCAGGGGCCCCTGCATGCTGGTGCGATACCGTGCAGCTATTTGGAAGTCACAAGGTTTAACTGTGTGTGTGTATGTCTTCTTGTATCTATCTATCTATAACTATATGCAATACACAGGTGGCCAAAAGCCCATTAAATGTAATGCTTTTAGATTACATAAACAAGCTAAACCTAAACACTGCAAGTGTAACCACATTGACACACACCACCAACACATCTGGAAGTAAGATTCTTAGTAGGGCTGCATGATATATCGTGTTGTGACGATAATCGCAATATGCGCATGCGCGATATTCACATCGCGTGGACCTGCGATTAAAAAAAAATGTTTTTTGCGATATTAAGTAGGCAAATTAACTCAAACACGTCATGTTACAATTATTTTGCTGCTTGCTACAAAAGGAAAACTTGCGCAGCTCTCATGCCAGGGGTACTTGAGTGAGTGACAGGCATGTGGCGTTGGTGTTCGGATCAAGGGAGCACAGGTTCAAACCCCACTGCAGTCAGCATGTCGTTGTGTCCCTGGGTAAGACACTTCACCCCAAATTGCTCCTGTGGGGATTGCCCACAGTATTGAGTATGTAAGTCGCTCTGGATAAAAGCGTCTAACAAGTAACATGTAATGTAATGTGACATGCAGGCTCTGCATGTACAGCAAACCACCAATCACAATCAAATCTCCAAAGCAAACGGACCCGGTGATTAAAGGTAAAAACACTGAATAAAGTAGTTTCATGTGTTTCTCCAGGTCAGTTCGGCGCTGCTAACCGAGCTAGCTCAGCTTGTTGCTCTGATAACTTAAGATCCAGACGTCCGTGACTAAAATCCTTCATCCAGTTAAATATAGTTAAAAAAATACCAATTGTACAGCATTAAAGTTCAAGAAAGGATGGTTTGCGGGGAAAAAAACGGTCTTTTCTTCAATTCCTGTATGTTTTCATATCGCAATATATATTGCAAGGGAAAAAAATTGCAATGTCAGTTTTTTCCAATATCGTGCAGCCCTAATTCTTAGTGTGTTTCAGACAGTGGTGTTAAAGGTGAATCAATCTATCATTGAATGCTGTGGAATTTCCCTTTTCTTCAAACCCTGTTTTAGTAAAAACAGGATTACCTTGGCCATCTAGGGAAGGGTTTCTATATTATCCACCAAATGTGGGCAAGATTTTAGGAACACAGTGTGAGTTTCACTTCACTAACAAAACAGCTCTGCCTGCTCAGATTTAAAGAAGGGTATCAGACAAATGTGTGCAACTCGATTTTGACAGAATAACAACTGGTGACTTCTAGAATTGTGTGAGTAATATTCTGTTTTTAGACTTCTCTGTTTCAGTGTGTGTAGTCTGTATAAAAGCTCTGTAGTTGATCTGACTGAAATTGGGATTTTAAATCTCAAAACCGCTACAGTATCTGTCAGGCAGAAACTTGGGACAAGTAATTTGACTGAAACCTTAAAACTGAACTAACTGACTGCTAGGGTTAAACTTTGATTTAAACAATACTAAGAGCTTTATTGAGTAGGTTTAACTGTATTAAGGGTTAAACTCATAACTTTATAACTTAGGGTTTAATGTAATTGGAAAACCAATGTGACACTGAAAATACAATAACCACTCAGGAGGGAGCCAGTCTAGATTTCCTTTTGAGGGCCACCAGCTGCAGAGAGTTAACTAATTAAAGGGGCGTGGCCCCACAGCTGTGAGAACTCAGCAATCAGGTGTCCATTTTAGGCAGCACTTTCCTGGAGCGTCAGACAGACGAAGACATTAGAGTCCTGTTGGAGTCTCTAAGACTGACAAAGACATTAGAGTCCTGTTGGAGTCACGAGGGAGGCAAAGAGGAGGCAAATCCTACTTTGATTGAGCTAAGTATCTCTAGTATTTTATTTTATTTGTTTTTTAGCCCCTCGTGGTATAATCATGTGTATTTTCTCCATTCCTGTTTATGTGTCTCCCCGCAATTATCACTGGCCCCGTGTATCTCCTAATCGATATAACCGGCCTGCTCTCGTCTATCCCACATGCTCCACTGAGATCCAACATCTCGTTTCAGGGGGCCTGTGGAACTGCCAGTCAGCTGTTCCTAAGGCTGACTTCATTTCTGGCTACGCTTCCCTGCAGTCTCTGGATTTCCTTGCTCTCACAGAGACCTGGATTACTCCATCCAACACATCCACCCCAGCAGCTCTCTCCACAGCATATTCCTTCTCCCATACACCCAGACCCTCTGGCAGAGGAGGTGGCACTGGTCTCCTGCTCTCTCCCAACTGGAGCTTTTCCCTCTTCAAGCTACCTAACTTCACTCCTTCCACCTTTTGAATTTCATGCCGTCACAGTAACCCATCCTATACAATTAACCATTGTTGTTCTCTACCGTCCACCAGGCGCCTTGGGGGACTTCTTGGAGGAATTAGATAATCTCCTCTCACACATCCCTGAAACTGGCCCTCCCGCTGTACTTCTCGGAGACTTCAACCTCCAGACAGGGAAAATAGACAAACTAACATCTCTTTTAACCGCCTTTGATTTCTCACTGTCTCCATCCCAACCAACTCATAACGCTGGCAATGTCCTTGATCTCATATTCTCAAGGAACTGCACTACTTCTAACCTTACTGTAAACCCGCTTCACACATCTGATCACTTCTTCATTTCATTCTCTCTACCCCTTTCCAAACATAACGAACTAATCTCTTCTCATCCTGCACCTGTCCGCCGCAACCTTCGATCCCTCTCCCCCTCTCCCCCTCTACCTTTGCCTCATCGGTGCTCTCAGCCCTCTCTTCCTCTGACTCGTTCCAACTCCTGCTTCCAAACTCTGCTGCAGAAACTCTCCTCTCTACTCTCTCATCCTCTCTGGACTCTCTCTGTCCTCTCACATCTCGGCAGGCTCGTCAGTCCCCTCTGGCTCCCTGGCTGAATGACGCACTGCGTGCTAAAAGAACCATGCTTCGGGCAGCAGAGCGGAAATGGTGGAAATCCAAACACCATGATGACCTCCTAACCTATCAGGCTCTCCTCTCCTCTTTCTCTGCTTCCATCTCTCAGGCAAAAAGCATTTTCTTTCAAGATAAAATCCAATCTTCCTATTCCAATCCAAAAAAACTATTTTCCATCTTCTCCACCCTCTTGGACCCCCCCAAAGCCCCTTCCCCCTCCTCCCTTCTGTCAAGTGACTTTGTTAACCACTTTGAAAAAAGGTTGATGATATTCGCTCTTCTTTTTCTGACTCACCTTTACTCACCGCTGGGTCACCAGAACCTCCTTTCACCCACACACTAACCTCCTTCTCCCGTCTCTCTCCAAGTGAGGTTCTTACCCTCATTACCTCTACCCGTCCAACCACCTGTCCTCTGGACCCTATCCCTTCAAACCTCCCTCAGACTATCGCTCCTGATATTCTACTGTTTCTCAACTATTTCATCAACACTTCTCTAACTTCTGGTCACTTTCCAAACAGTCTCAAGGAGGCAAGAGTAAACCCTCTCCTAAAGAAACCCATTCTCAACCCATCTGATGTTATAAACTACAAGCCTGTCTCTCTCCTCCCGTTCCTGTCTAAAACACTTGAACGCGCTGTCTTTAAACAACTCTCATGTTATCTCCATCAGAACAACCTTCTGGATCCGCACCAGTCTGGTTTCAAGGCAGGTCACTCAACAGAAACTGCCCTCCTTGCTGTCACTGAGGAACTGCACACTGCTAAAGCAGCCTCCCTCTCCTCTGTCATCATCCTTTTGGACCTGTCTGCTGCATTCGACACGGTGAACCATCAGATCCTCCTTCGCACTCTCCAAGAACTTGGAGTTTCAGGCTCTGCACTTTCCCTCCTCACCTCATACCTCAAAGACCGCACCTACAGGGTAACTTGGAGAGGGTCCGAGTCCGACCCTTGTCAATTAACTACAGGGGTCCCTCAGGGCTCTGTTCTTGGTCCCCTCCTCTTCTCCTTGTACACAAACTCGCTTGGATCAGTCATTAGCCCGCATGGTTTTTCATAGCACTGCTACGCTGACGACACCCAATTTAATTCTGTCCTTTCCCCGCTCTGAGACCCAGGTCGTCACACGCATCTCTGCTTGTCTAGCTGACATCTCTCAGTGGATGTCTGCTCATCACCTCAAGCTCAACCTTGACAAGACTGAACTGTTTTTCCTTCCGGGAAAAGATTGTCCCACTCTTGACCTAACAATCAACATCGGCACCTCGATTGTTTTCCCGACTCAGACTGCAAGGAATCTAGGTGTGACCCTAGATAACAAACTGTCCTTCACTGCAAACATAGCTGCTACAACCCGCTGCTGCAGATACACCCTTTACAACATCAGGAGAATACGTCCCCAGCTGACCCAGAAAGCGACGCAGGTTCTGGTCCAGGCTTTCATCATCTCTCGCCTAGATTACTACAACTCCCTCCTGGCTGGTCTACCTGCATGTGCCATCAGACCTCTGCAGCTCATCCAGAATGCAGCGGCTCGTTTGGTCTTCAACCTTCCTAAATTCTCCCACACCACGCCGCTCCTCCGCTCCCTTCACTGGCTTCCAGTAACTGCTAGAATCCACTTCAAGACAATGGTACTTGCGTACCATGCTGCGAATGGATCTGGCCCTTCCTACATCCAGGACATGGTTAAACCGTACACCCCAGCCCGTGCACTCCGCTCTGCATCAGCCAAACAGCTCGCTGCACCCGCACTGCGAGGGGGACCCAAGTTTCCATCAGCAAAAACACGTGGGTTTGCTATCCTGGCTCCAAAATGGTGGAATGATCTCCCCATTGACATCAGGACAGCAGAAAGCTTACACATCTTCCGGCGCAGACTGAAAACTCATCTCTTTCGACTCCACTTGGAGCGATAGAACTATTAACAAAGCACCTACAGTGGGGCAAAAAAGTATTTAGTCAGCCACCAATTGTGCAAGTTCTCCCACTTAAAAAGATGAGAGGCCTGTAATTTTCATCCTAGGTATACCTCAACTATGAGACAAAATGAGAAGAAAAAAAAAATCACATTGTCAGATTTTTAAAGAATTTATTTGCAAATTATGGTGGAAAATAAGTATTTGGTCACCTACAAACAAACAAGATTTCTGGCTCTCACAGACCTGTAACTTCTTCTTTAAGAGCCTCCTCTGTCCTCCACTTGTTAACTGTATTAATGGCACCTGTTTGAACTCGTTATCAGTATAAAAGACACCTGTCCACAACCTCAAACAGTCACACTCCAAACTCCACTATGGCCAAGACCAAAGAGCTGTCAAAGGACACCAGAAACAAAATTGTAGACCTGCACCAGGCTGGGAAGACTGAATCTGCAATAGGTAAGCAGCTTGGTGTGAAGAAATCAACTGTGGGAGCAATTATTAGAAAATGGAAGACATACAAGACCACTGATAATCTCCCTTGATCTGGGGCTCCACGCAAGATCTCACCCTGTGGGGTCAAAATGATCACAAGAACGGTGAGCAAAAATCCCAGAACCACACGGGGGGACCTAGTCAATGACCTGCAGAGAGCTGGGACCAAAGTAACAAAGGCTTTTTTCTGCAAAGGGACCAGGACGACTGATCCGTATAAAGGAAAGAATGAATGGGGCCATGTATTGTGAGATTTTGAGTGACAACCTCCTTCCATCAGCAAGGGCATTGAAGATGAACCGTGGCTGGGTCTTTCAGCATGACAATGATCCCAAACACACCGCCCGGGCAACAAAGGAGTGGCTTCGTAAGAAGCATTTCAAGGTCCTGGAGTGGCCTAGCCAGTCTCCAGATCTCAACCCCATAGAAAATCTTTGGAGGGAGTTGAAATTCTGTGTTGCCCAGCGACAGCCCCAAAACATCACTGCTCTAGAGGAGATCTGCATGGAGGAATGGGCCAAAATACCAGCAACAGTGTGTGAAAACCTTGTGAAGACTTACAGAAAACGTTTGACCTCTGTCATTGCCAACAAAGGGTATATAACAAAGTATTGAGATTAACTTTTGTTATTGACCAAATACTTATTCTCCACCATGATTTGCAAATAAATTCTTTAAAAATCAGACAATGTGATTTTCTGGATCTTTTTTTTTTTTTTTTCTTTCTTCTCATTTTGTCTCTCATAGTTGAGGTACACATAGGATGAAAATGACAGGCCTCTCATCTTTTTAAGCGGGAGAACTTGCACAATTGGTGGCTGACTAAATACTTTTTTGCCCCACTGTATATACTAATAAAGGACTGGCTTATCTAAAGCCAGTTGAGTAGCACTTGAAATGTTTTGGCTCTATGAAACCTGATGTACTTATATGATTCGGTTTTCTTCAAGTTTTTACTTTGTTGGTCGAACGCACTTATTGTAAGTCGTTTTGGATAAAAGTGTCAGCTAAATGCAATGTAATGTAATGTAACATATACAAAATGTTTACTACTGTGCAGTTTGTGGCCCCAGCATGTGTTTTGGAAAACTTTACATGTTGTTAGCTAAAATAGAACAGCTCAACCCGAGTAGTTAATAGCCCTACATTATAAAGTAACCAGTGAAATATCCTCTTATTCGCAATGATGATTCTAATTATTAAATGTTTTTTTTTCCCGACTGGAAAACCTTTAAAGGAAGTGACAAGTTTCTAGTCTCCACATATTTCTTGTGAACACAATGACTCACACTTCCTGCTCAGTGAGGTTTACTGTGATAATAAGCGCGTGTTTCCTCTCCCCATTTCCCTAGCTGTCCTTGCACGAGGTGCTGAGCGGAGCATCAGAGCTTGCAGATGTGGGGTTTCCTGTTCCCGAGGTAACAGCTCACCACTGGGCGAAATGGGTGGCTGCTCTGAGAGATGATGGAAAGGAACTAGGTGGAGACCTGCTAATTGATGGTCATGCTCCTAAATGTGGTCAAGTATTCAGAAACCCTAACCTGGCCCAGACCCTGAAGGTAAGTCTTTAAACTAAAACAAGCAAAAAACACATGTTAAGGGTCATATGAGGAGCATTAAAGGTCCCATATTATACTGTTTTTCATCAATATATTATAGGTCTCAGATATATACAAACGTGTCTCTGAAGTGTTTGGCTCCAAATACCAAACAGATCATGCATTGTAGCATCCCATAAACCTCTCTGTTTCAGCCATGTTTCAAAAGTGCTGATTCTGTGTCTTTTACTTTGGATAAAAATAAGGAGCCACTCCCCACGCCCCTCTGAGAGATATTTGGTTAAAAAGAACACAATGGTGCTCTAGGAGGAGATTCAGGTGATAAGGTGTGTGTGTGTGTGTGTGTGTGGGGGGGGGGGGTTACCTTGGTTGGTGATTGGCTAATGGTTACACAATCCAACATATCGTTATGACATCAAGTGGCCAAAATCTGATCACCTCATTTTCAGACAGGTTTTTATATAAATGGATCAGGACAAAAAGAGAGAGAATCTTTTTTCCTGAAACTTTCAGAATCTCTTTACACAGAGGGGACACATGTTTATGTATAACAGACTTGGAAAAGTGGACTTTGCATAATAGGTCCCCTTTAAGCATTTTTCCGAACAATGTAAAGCCCCAGAGAAACCGCAGTTTTTCTTGTCTTTCAGGAAGATGAAGGAAGGGAGTAATACAGGGATGGGCATACTGTAGTAGGAAACACATTAAATGAAGCATATAAAGAATATAAAAAGAGCGAGCCTTTATACCCGGCCAACAACAGAAACATTCACCATTTGAATACAATAATTTCCAGTATATCCAAGTTACAGTTCAAAGACATCCCAATTTCAAAGTCAATTTTTTTTATTTGTCTTATTACCTGCAAGCTAATAACATTTTTATTTGAAGGAGGTTAGCATGTTGACATTAGCATTTAGCTCAGGAGCTTTTTATTATAAATGTTTACCTTTTTGTGTATGGTTTTTAATAAATGCTTTAGTCAGCTAGAGTGAAATGCCATTTATATATAAAAAGTAATTCAAAATATATATATTTTCCTTTTATATTTAAAGATATATTAAAATTAAATGAAATTAATCCTGAAATATAATTTGATATTTATTTATACTGAAATGCTTTAGAATATTATTTTAAACATAAATTAGATGTTTTGATGTAACATAACTCTTCTTTTAATCAAAGGCATTTTGTTTCAAAACCTTTTCTCTATCCTGCCCCTTATGTGAATGTGCGAACATAGTTGCATGGGTGTGTGCAGACTAAGTAACATTCATAAAGAGAGGTTCAATCTGTAGTTTCCTGTCAGTTTCCCTACATAACTATGTCTGACGCCCACCATTTGGGTGCGTGATGGTCCGCTCGTGTGTCACTATAAAAGCATGCGCTGATCGATGCTCGTCTTTATTACTACATTAAACACTCACTCTTTAGTAATTCAATAAAGCAGGAACAATGCCAAGCCATGATAACCCCTGCACTCCCTCACACTCCCAGACCTCAGGAAAATGAAACAATAGGAGTGACCTCAGCTTCATTGATCGAGGGTTTCCATGGCATCATAACGGTCATTCCTCAGCAATGACGGGGTGTGTCTTTTTTGTGCTGAAAGCTCACACACACATCATCCTGTTCATTTGCTATCATGGATTGGACTTTTAGAGATAAACAATAGTGGGCACGTAACCCGTATATATTTCAAACTCTATACATGCTGCATTACATCATATTTTAACGTTTGTGTTTTATACAGTTTTATTTCATGTGGCTGGATTGAAAAGTTGACTGAATTCATCAACAGGAGCTGGGAGAGCATGGCAAACCAGCTTTTTACCAGGGCAGAGTGGCCCAAGCCATCGTCGATATCATAATCCAAAATGGAGGAGCCATGACACTGGAGGATCTCAGCAGCCATGACAGTGAGGTCGTCACCCCTATTAGCACAGAATACAAGGTGATTTCCGCAACAACTTTTCTGTCTTTTCTTTGACTTCTTGGTCAGCAGCATGAATGACTCAATTGTGTGTTCAGGGTGTGCGTCTGTGGGAGCCTCCTCCTAACAGTCAGGGATTGGCTGCCCTGCTGCTACTCAACATCCTGGACAACTTCCCGCTCAAAGGTATATCCTGGCATGCTGACCTGCCATCAATTACTGCCTTATACAAGAGAATCTCAAATATAGATATTATTCTTGTAACATTGGTGATCAAAATGGCGTTTGGCAGTGTTTACTGATGATTTATCTGCTGAAATCAGAATGACCTAGATTTCCAATTCTCTACCATTCTCAAGCGCTAAAGAAAGGGCATCGTCCTGATTTGCCAAGATGGAAAATTCACCAAGTAGCTCTCAATACTTAATTATGAGCCAATCCTCACACCCAAATATTGATGATCTGCCCCCCTCACTTCGTGAAAACAATTAAGCATAGGCATGCTCACATTATTACTCATAATAGTCTTGTTTTTATTTGTCTTGGATAGGATGTCCTGCTCTTTATATTCCCCCCCCTACAGTACACATTACAATGGAGGAGGTTGTGACTCCATTGATTTGATTCAAAACATTAAATAACGCTGCAACAAACAATGATCCATTTCAGTGAACTTTTCACAGTCCATGGATTATTTAAAGCTCTTGAGATATTCGCCCTGGTTCACCCGACAAATAGCCAGTGGGATTTTTCTATTGGATTTTGGACTATTGCAAAAAATAAGCTCTGTGGAAAACAAATATATATGCACTACTTTTTGTTCAGTAAGATACTCTTCACAAAAAAAACGCCTTTAATGCTATTGGAAGCCTAATTGCAATAGCTAGCAAAAGCAAGCTTATGTTAGACTACAGTTAATATTAAACAACGGTTGCATGACCTAAACATCACCACCACTTGGATAATTGTGCTAAATAACATTGCTAACAGGCTTAAAGAAAAAAGCTTTAGCTTCTTTGACAAGTTTGTACAGATAGTTGATTGGATGGTTGTTGAAGGTTGCCACACTGTTGATGTTAAAACTACCACAATGTCCAATATACATTTATCTGAAGTTGCTATGACATTTTATTTACTTCTTAAAGAGGATAAAACTAAAAGTCACACAAAAAATAAGTGTCTCTTGATGATATCGTTCGATATACACTCATCTGTATGTGTGTAGCTGCAGGCCACAACAGCTCTGACTACATCCATGTACTGGTGGAGGCTGTGCGCTTGGCACAAACAGATGCGGTGCGTTACCTGGGCGACCCTGACCATGTGACCATCCCTTTGGAAATGTTGCTGGACAAGAGCTACAGCCACCAGCGAGCACAGCGCATACGCATGGACAGGTGTGTGTAAGTGTGTCTGTCTGTTAGTACCAGTGTGTACCAGTCGTTCTCTGTTGACTTTAGATAGGACTGTAGACTTTTACTCCCCCGACCTTAACGTCCATCCCTTCATACCTTGGTCTCTCCTCCACTGGTGTGTGTGTGTGTGTGTGTGTGTGTGTGTGTGTGTGTGTGTGTGTGTGTGTGTGTGTGTGTGTGTGTGTGTGTGTGTGTGTGTGTGTGTGTGTGTGTGTGTGTGTGTGTGTGTGTGTGTGTGTGTGTGTGTGTGTGTGTGTGTGTGTGTGTGTGTGTGTGTGTGTGTGTGTGTGTGTGTGTGTGTGTGTGTGTGTGTGTGTGTGTGTGTGTGTGTGTGTGTGTGTGTGTGTGTGTGTGTGTGTGTGTGTGTGTGTGTGTGTGTGTGTGTGTGATTTTTTGGCAACACAATATATTTACTTGGTAGTATCGTAGACTTTGAACCTTTGGCCTTCATCAGTTCTAAAACAAGTAGACAAACACACTTAAAATGTCTTGAATAACATAATGATATCTTTACACAAACACATACATATTATTTGCTGTGTACAAATACATATCCCAATCATACACGTTGCATAGGTTTAGTATCTCCCCAAGTCAACCATAATCATTTGAATAAAGCTTAAAATAAATGTGTATCATTACCTGATTACCGCGCAACTATGTTTACATGTATATTATAAAACAGCTTACCGGTAGAAATCAAGGAAAGGCAGTAAATAAGAGATCATATTCACATGCACTGCAATAACCTGTAAAACCTGTGTTTACATGCTGACAGTCAGATTATTAAGTAAACTCCCTATGACATTTTTAAACCAAGACTGGCTTATGGTAAGTGCTTTATGGCGCCTGATGCTGAAGAGTATTTTGTGTCCTGGTCTTAAAATTAGGAATGACATGCTCTGATAAGACAGGTAGTGATAAAGCACACAATTATTTAGTTTTTAACTTATAACTTGTGCAGTATACCAAACATACAATTTATTTCAATTTTCAATACAATTATTTACCTTTCAGTGACTTTATAAAAAGGGTTTCTATAAAGCAGTTTTTGCTGCATGCTTATTACAAAAAAGATGCCTACAGTTAGATGGCCGGATTGAAATCACCCTGATGCGTTAATGCTACTTTTTAACAGTTGGTGTCGGCAGATGAAAACAGCAGGAACATGATTAATCTATGCATGTTTTTAATTGTGTGTATTTTTCTGCAGGGTCATGGAAGAGGTGGAGCCCGGCTTGATGACAGGAAGTGACACAGTCTATTTTTGTGTGATCGACAGCCAGGGCAACGCTTGTTCATTTGTCAACAGCACATACATGGGCTTTGGCAGTGGGCTGGTCCCTACGGATTGTGGATTCTCACTACAGGTGACTACAGGTCAAATAGAAGTGTCTTTACTCCTCAATGACAGTAACCAAATATATTTAAGTTGTGGACAAAACAAGACATGTAAGGACATTTTTAGACCATGAAAAACACAAGGAATGAAACAAGATGCATTTTAAAAACATTATGAGCCCATTATCACATGGTATTGTAACATTGTCTAGTCTTATAGACCAAACCTATATGGAGACACATTGCTGTAGTCAAGTAATATGTAACAAATGTAATATCCATGGAACACAGAGAAGTAGAATTCATAGTTTGCTTTTAAGAATCACCCTTAAACCTTAAAACTAGTTGAGGAACTAGAAAAAATTGATGTGTGTCATTAAATGAGATTTCTACGTTATTGCCCACAGAACCGGGGTGCCAGCTTTTCTCTGCGTCGTGACCATGTCAACTGTGTCGCTGGAGGGAAGCGGCCGTTTCACACTATAATACCTGCACTTCTCACTGACTCTGCAACCACATCAGAAAAACCAGTCCTTCTTGCTGCGCTGGGGGTGATGGGCGCTTTGATGCAACCGCAAGGACACGTCCAAGTATGATTTAGAATAGACTGGGCTGAATAATGAAATGCAGAACAATATCTATCAGATCAAGTATGGGAAATATGTCCCTGAAACGTTTGTTTTTAATCATTTACTTTTTATTTGACTGCAAAAGTTGCTATTGATTATTTTTTAGTCACAATAGCTCAGAAAGTGAGAAATCCAAATTTGAGACACTTATGACAAAATCATAATAACCTGAACGTTATAAACAAGTTGAATGTGTTTATGAGTTATGATATGATATTCCTCTTCTGTGTTCAGGTGTTGCTAAACATGTTGGAGTTTGGGATGAATCCTCAACAGGCTCTAGACGCACCAAGAGTCTATGTACAATATGACCACACAAGTAAGTACTGTATACATATGCGAGTCATTGACATGTTGTGAAAGAAGTCAGTCAGTGTATTCTATGCCTATGTAAAGCCTCATATTCAGGTTACATTTTCTGTGTGTAGCTGAGCAGTGGTCTGTTAATCTGGAGGAGGGCGTCGGCCAGGAGGTAGCTGAGGAGCTGAGAAGAAGGGGCCAAAAAGTCAACTGGCCAATCACAGGTAACCTTTATGTTATGTCACTGCTTCAGAAAGTACAAAATACCCATTTTATTCATAAAACCCATCATTCATAAAACACCAATGAAAAATAACGGGCAAAAAATACCTTTACAAGGAGTAAAGATGACTCAAAAATGTAATGTATATGCACATGCATCATGTTGCAGACAGGATTTGTTTGTTCCTTATTTCCTCTTACCCTGGAATCATCCTAGCTGGTTTAGCTTTTACTCTATGCCTTTTTTTTTTTTTAATGGCGTGTAGATGGTATGCTTGTTATTACCATTCGATTTTGATCCCCCTACTATCAGCTACCTTTTTAGTTCTGGAAGATCAGCACCCCTCAATTAAACTAAAAGTCAAATACTGGGATATTTTGGTGTCACAGTGCATACTTGTGATAGATAAACAGATAACAAATGAAACATCAACATTGGCTCATCACATTTTATCTTTTCATTCTAACACACAGGCCACAAACGGTCTCAGTTTGGGCGGGGACAGATCATCACAGTGGGGGATTGGTGGAACCCATCTGTCAATCAAGCTGATCCTCCATCCAGGGTGCTGTGGGCGGGATCTGACCCCAGAGCAGACGGATGTGCTATGGGATACTAAACAGAAGTGACCTTCTCTACTCTGCTCTGTTTATGTAATATTTAGATACATTGATCACGAAGCTTTCTGAAGGCAAATCCCTACATGAGAAATGTAGAACAGTAGTTTTAAACATCTTGCCGTAAAATCATCCACAGAAATCTAAAAACTCTTTTCCAACTCAGGTTTATGACATTGTCATAGCACAGCGTCATAGCACAACACATTACAGCTTCATGAATTAGATTATAATTACATCTATGGTTCATTTATGAGCTGATGCACTATTACTACTGAAATATAGATAACCACATTGGAAAACAAGTCTTTGTGTAACATATCAGAGATGTCTTTCCTTAACCCTGCCCTTTTTTTTCAATAGATAATTACAAATATTAATGATGGGACGGAGTGGCGAACTACAGTTCGAAACCCGCCGCCACTGCGCCAGGCCGGTGTGTCCTTGGGCAAGACACTTCACCCGAATTTGCTCCTGTGGGTACTGTCCACAGTACATGACCGTTACATGCATGATATGTGTGTAATGTGTACTTGATGACTTCGAGGTGTGAAGATGGTCGGAGTGGCGCAGACTGACCGTTACATGTATGATACAGTATGTGTGTAATGTGCATTTGTAAAGCGCTTTGAGAATCTGGAAAAGCGCTATATTAAATGTAAGGAATTATTATTGTTAATTTTTAAATAAAAGACAATGATCATTTTACGTCACCAATAAATGACAGTTCCATCTTTTTTCTGTAGGTGACATTTAATAAAACCTATTGAGTGGAGGAAGTGTACAAATCTGACGTGAACCAAGTTAATCAGTGTTATGTCCTTTTTCATATTGTTCCACACTTAAAGTGAAGCATATGTACTGATTTAACAGTATGTATTTCAAATGATGCTGGATCTAAACAAATGCCGAATAAATGTAATTTATTTCTAAGTGATGCTAAGTTTATTAGACAGTTCAAGAACTAAACAGGTGTTGTTCTTTTACATTTGCAAGGCCTTAAAAAACTATTTATATTTATATTTATTTGAGTAATTTATCTTTTTTCCAATGTTTTGTCTCTCTCTTTGTTATAGTTTATTTATTCTCCTCACGATTAGAGAATGCCTTTGGCTAAAAATGATGTGTGAAAATAAAATTTGGTTTGCCAGCTCAAACCATAAAAAGCACAAAAGATATCTCGCTGTTTATTATGCCGATAACTGGTAAATTAGCTGAGGCTTTTCCAACTCAACAAGTGTTGTTGATGATTACACTGTCAACCTTCAGGACATGAGTTCATGATATGGTACTTGGCTTCTGATGCTTCTATATATCATGTTTTTAAGGCTAAATGAAGCGTGTGTTTTGCCCTTGTGTATGTTTAAGCTTTATGATTTAGTGAATGTTTAAGCTGTCAGGAAACGCCCCCTGTAACCCATCTAATTACCAAGCAGACAGGACAAATACAGAGACAGAAACACAGGATATTACAAAAGATGCAGTTGTAGGGGTCATAAGAACATATAAAACAGCTTGCAAACCACTTGTTCTCTGCAGCAGGCAGCTCAAATATGATTGCACTTCAACACTAATCTCTTAAAGTAGAATCTTAATGTCGGACTTTGTTTCACTGTTGATCTCCTTACAACTCCAAACTGCACCTGGTACCAACTGTTTACACCTATAAAGAGCCATGTGTTCAGTCGCTCAAACACACGTGTTATTCTTAATCTGTCTTAATTAACACTGGTTGAAGCAGCTCGTTAGTGGCCGGTCTGAGTTTACAGCGCCATTTATCTGGATGTGGGACATTCCAGCTGGATTTTGAAGCCGCTCACAACATGCTGGGCCCCTGAAACACACATAACACACAGTGTTAGTAGCTTTCTGACACAGCTCTATCAGCAGTCATGTTTTGCCCCACATAGACCTGCTGAGCTGTTCTATCATTCTGACCTAGAAACAAGGGGCCTTGCCAAAGGGGAATATTGAAAATATATCATTGGATTGGATTGGCACATACAACTAATCTACAATGTTAATGTTACATTTGAAATGTAGAACACAACTATAAATATTTGGCAGTGAAATAATAAAAGACAACAATTAATGTCATTAATTAATAATTAATTAATTACCCCATAAGTCAGGTTTATGATGCTGTCACATTACAGCATCGTAGCATAACACTTTGCATCTTCAAAAAGTATCTTTTTATAACGCATCTTGGGTTCAAGCTGTGTTTATAAGCTGCACTACGTAATTTGCACTTAAATATAGAGCAACATATTGGAAAACAAATCTTTGTGTGACATACCGAAGCAAACCTCAACTCTGCCTTTGTTGATATAACTATCTGTTTTCATGTCTTTAATTAGTTGCTGCTTCTCAAAATAAATTACGAAATCTTATAGGAAAAATGATCAATGATTGATATTTGTGAGTATATATAAAAAATATACTGTGCAACATATTATAAATGTGAACACCATGTGGATAAATGGGGATTTGAAAAAAAAAGCACATGGTATTCGAAGGAAATTAATACTTCAGAATTATGTGTGACTAAAAGCCTGTGGAAAACACACACACGCACGCACGCGCACACACACACACACACACACACACACACACACACACACACACACACACACACTTTCTATGAGTGTGTTTCCTAGTGTACATTGTGTCATGGTAGAACCTCCTCTAAGGAAGGAGCATCTGTTCAACACCCCTACACACCACTAACACACACACACACACACACACACACACACACACACACACACACACACACACACACACACACACACACACACACACACACACACACACACACACACACACACACACACACACACACACACACGTACAAGTAGCTGGCTTTCGTCACTTCTTCTTTTTGTTTCCTGGCTGACCAGCTGCTCGGACCCTAACCCTCCCCTCTTTCTCGTGTTCTCCTCAACCCACTCCAGTTCTCTCCTCTCCTCACTGCAGTTGTGTGTGTTTTTGGGTGAGCGATGTGTTGTTCCGTGGGTTTCGCCCGGTCTCTGGGCCTGGCCCTGCTGCCTCTGGCCCTCTGCTGTATCGTGGCCAACCTGCTGCTTCTGTTTCCCATGGGAGAAATCACCTACATCCAGCAGGACCGCCTGGCCAGCTACATCTGGTACTTTGGTGGACTAGGAGGAGGGGGAGCACTGGTGAGCAAACAACTGCCTTTATGTTCTTATATGATGATGAGTATTTGTTATATGTTTTGGTATAGTCAGATTTTTTTTGATAGAAACGTTTTCAGTTTGGGTCAGATCATCTGGCTTCTTTAGGTCAAAGTTAGTTGTCTGAGTTGTTGGGCGTGTGCTCACTAAACACCAGGTGCCGGTCATGCAGCAGTGACTCATTTTGAAGAAAGATAACCACATAGTAAGGTCCCATTACTTTACTTAAATTAAATGGAGAGCATGGTAATCCTTTCTTTAAAAGCTATACTTTAGTATCATGGGATATACTTTAACAGCATGAGGTCCAAATTTACTTTTTAAATTTGATTTACATGAAGGTGTCTCTACCCACTGCAAAAACGGTTTATCTATTCTTTTTTTTTTAATGCTAATCAATAATAGAAAGTACATTGTTTTCTTGGTCTGAGTCAAGATATTTGACCAAACACTGATTTATCTTCTCAAACTTGAAATATCATGGCTTTTTTCTTCTGTATACATACGTGCAACATTTGTTTTATTCTTTATAAATACAATTAAAAACCTTGACTTTGACTTTACCATAATGAATACAGAGAAGTTGAAATTTTTCATTTTGATGCAACACGGCAGCATCTTTCCAAATAAGTAATCTGAAGGGATTATTTTGCCGGGTAGAAGAGGTTTAACAATATGGAGCAAGTTTTAACAAAGTTCAACTGGTACCACGTGGTTAAACTCATCACTGTTGGTTGCACTGGAAAGAGAAATTAACTGAAACTAATAAGTGACTAAGTAACTGTTTTTATTGCATTAAAACTAAAAAGAAATAACAGTATTTCAGCCATGTGACGCTAGAGCTCAGCACCGAAAGTACTTTTAAAAAAAGCATCAAAATAAAGCAGCATTCACTGAAAACTAACACTGCTACATGTAGATACATTGTACACATACATTGGAATTAGACTGAAGCCTTACTTACTTTACATGCATAATGCTTTTTGTTGCAAGCTACATTCATCTGTATGCAGGGTAGGCTTTTCACTCATAGAAACACGATTTTTAGGCATTTTTTTTAAACAAATGTAAATGATTTCCCCTTCAACCACTCAGTCTGAGTGTGCCTGCAGTTGCTCATTGAGAACAATGAAGTGTTGTGGGAATTCACAGTTAATCCGTCTGCTACATGCTGCTGATCTGATGGGTTTATGCTCCGACTGAACTGAAAGGAGCTGTTCTTAATTAGTTAAAAAAAAAAGACAGTCTCTCCTCTGTCCTACCTTAAACCAGATTAACCTCGCTCACCAGACTAGCACTTGTTTTGGGTATATACAGCTTCACTCTGTAAAATATTGTGATTTTTTTTGGTGGTTTGTAAGAAAAAAGAGAGAGCTGATAAACAGTGTTGCACCTAACTGTGATAGATACCATATCTAAACACCAAACAACTCTAAAAAGAAAGTAGAATGTAAAAAATAAACTATACGTGACCAAGCATGTGTCCTCTACAATACCATATTCAACTTTCTGATGCAGAAGAGGGACAATTTAGTCCTTCTCACTTTAAAACAATTACACTGTACTTTAGTTTGTGCATGTTCTTTTTGCATATGTTATTAGAAAATAGTATTTCTGCAAGCACTTTTTCCATGCTGTTTTCATTGTTTTCCTCTTTGGGCTTTTCCTTTCTTCTTGGAAAAGACAGAACATGTAAAAGTCAAAGAGCAAACTGAAACCCTCTGAGAGAAATCTATCTTTAGCTTCCTCCCTTCCTCCCTTCTTTTTCCTTGTTTCTCCCTCTTCCTTTCTCACTGTGTGCACTTCCCTCTGTATGTTCAGTATCTCTCTTTGGCCCTTTTCAAAGATAATGTTGTATAGGGACATCCAGGATGTGTATGTGACGATGCTCATGATCTCTGAGGCCTTGGGAACTTCCGCCCCCTCAGTTGGGACGTGATTTAAAGACCGTGACCGCTGAGAGAGAGACAACAGCACAGGAAAGAGGAGGAAAGGAAAAAGGGAGGGAGGGAAAGTAAAAGAAAACAACCCTGAAACAAACACACAACACATTTATGTAAAGGTCCCATGTCATGGCCATTTCAAATGATTATAATTCCATTGTTGAGGTCTACTAAAATAGATTTATATTGTGCAATTTTCCAAACTCACATTGTTTTCTCATACAGCATCTCTGTATAGTATAGTGGTGTAGTGGGGATTTTTTTACTGGGTGGACGGGGCGGGGGTGGACGGGGAGACACTATGGACGCGCTCGTGAACTGTCAACAGGGCGGGGGGGGGTTAAGTTATGTTGCTTGTAAAGCTGTATCCAAAAACAACACCAACACGTTTGCTACAGTATGTGCTGTGTAAATATATTTGAATTTGTAATTGTTTTGGTTTAGGATCTATATTGATCTGGCTTTTATTGATAGGAAATGCTTCAAGTAAATGCAAAGAATAGCAGGTTTAATAAGACTGAAAGATGAGTAGCTAACATAGCTTTAGCATCTATATATTTATTCCTACTGTACTACTTTCCTATCTTAAACATATCAATGTATATAATATCCTTTAAAGACTTAAATTAAATACATAATAAATGCTGCTGTTCATAAATGTCTCTCTGTTTTCAGATGCTGTTTCCTGCTGTGGTATTTATCACTCTGGGGAAATGTAACTGCTGCTGGAATGAGAGTTTAATGGTAAACGACTTACCACACTATCAATAACACTCAAAATCAAGCCAAAACATTTGATGTTCATTAATTCTACACACATACCAATATTATCAGATGTTTTCCCCTTTTCTTAAATCGAAATATGAAGATTGTTTGTCTTTCACCCCTTGTGTCTCTTCATAGTGTTCCCCTTTTACTGCTGTTACTTTCTCAGTAAACTGCACAGTTGTCATTAAGCCAGCCCACACTGTCGCTTTATTAGGTGGAATGCTAATGCTAATCCAGCAGTGATATTCAACAAGGGTCCCATTGTTTGTCAACATTCAACAAAGTAAGCTTGGCTCCCGCCACTCAAGCCACAGGCACAGCTGTGTGTGTGTGTCACAGTGGCCTCTGTATCTGACCTATGAAACAGCTAAATGAAACAGTTTACATTTAAACAGACAGGCAGGCACACATAAATTGACAAGGGCATCTAAACACATTCACTTTTTAAATCACTGTGTGTGTCTGTGTTCTCACAGATGTGCGGTTCAGTGTTGGCAGCTGTTGTCGGTCTGGTGGGGTCTGGCTACTGTTTCGTCATGTCAGGGTTCGCCTTGGTGCAGGGTCCACAGTGCTTCACCTCGCTTGGATGGTCGTACCCCTTTGCAGACCAGAGCGGCAGGTAGGGAGATACTGCATTGTTTGTGGTGGCATGGGTCTCTTTATTCATTTACTTTTTAAAAAGTAAAAAGAATTGTGAAAAATCTCTATAAAAAATGTCATTGCTTGTGCTCCTCACATTTTAGGGCATTGTTGATTAAAACAAAAATGGACAAATGATAATTCATTATAAGTATTGTCGATTAATCACAAGTCAATCATTTTAGCTCTAATTTGTTTCTAAAGAGTATACATACTGTTGTTGACGCTCTCTTCAATGTTATCTCAAATAAAATGAACCTCAATTATAAAGGTCATTAATACATTTAAACATACTGTATCTAGGTTAACCCAAGTTCAACACATGTGTGTAAGAACATCAACTGCACCAAACCATACAGTAGCAACAACACTTTAACAGAGCTGCTATAATGCTGTGTTTTTAGTTTAGTTAATGGCCAGGGTACTTCTGTGATATTGGAATACAAGGTGCCCTTATATAGAAACACTGGACTTTGCCTCCGCCAGTTTTTATTTTTGCATTCATTAAAAACATTGGAATGTGGCATCGCTTATTTGATGATCAGTGTGTTCTGAGAGACAATTCTTCCCCTTGGTATTTCTGCACTCGAAAACGGGTTTTTTGACAGGTAGGTTCACTTGATATAAAATATAAAACAAAAAATCTCCATATAAAACAAAAGATCTTTAAGGACACTGTAATAAAATATAGTTAGATGGCAAGAAAATAAAGCTGTAATTTACAGCGAAATAGAATGCAGTGAATTATAGAATATGAAATAAGAATATGTGCAGTAAGCAGTATGTGAGTATTGTGTGCATCAATGTAATGCATATATAGTCTGCGTTGTGGCTTCGGTAAAGTGTCAGTGTCAACCGGGCCTTGTTTAAGAGGCCATTAGCGGAGGGGAAGGAACTGTTCAGGTGGCGAGAGGTTTTGTTCCCGATGGAGCGCAGCCTCCTGCCAGAGGGGAGGGGGGTGGACAGTTTATGTCCAGGGTGGGAGGGGTCGGCCACTATCTTCCCTGCCCGCCTCAGGCTTCTGGAGGCCTGCAGGTCGTGGAGGGATGGCAGATTACAGCCGATCACCTTCTCTGCAGTGCGGATGACTCGCTGCAGCCTGCCCTTATCCTTGGCTGTGGCTGCGGCGTACCAGATGGTGATGGAGGAGGTGAGGATGGACTCGATGATGGAGGTGTAGAAGTTCACCATCATTGTCTTTGGCAGGTTGAATTTCTTCAGCTGCCTCAGGAAGAACATCCTCTGCTGGGCTTTTTTGATGAGGTCATTTGAGGTCCTGGGCGATGATGGTGCCCAGGAAGCGGAAAGACTCCACAGCAGTTACTGGGGAGTCACACAGAATGATGGGGGCGGGTGGGGCTGCGTTCTTCCTAAAGTCCACAACCATCTCCACTGTCTTGAGAGAATGTAGTGGTACACACAACATTTAGAAAAAATGCAGCTGCCTTCTGTGTTTGATTGTCTACGGATCTCTCTATCTGTGTCCCAGGTATCTCTTACAACCAGAGACGTGGTCACTGTGCCTTCAGCCAGTTCACATCGTAGAGTGGAACGTGACTCTGCTGTTCGTGTTGATGGGCCTGGCTGTGCTGGAGTTCATCATCTGTCTCTGTCAGCTGGGAAACGGTCTAGTCAATGCCGTCTGCAGACCCTGTTGCTACAAGCAGGAGTATAGTCTTAATGCTTAAATCAACAGACACATATACACATGTAAGTAGGCTCTGCTGCTGAGACATAAGTGCACACATAAACAAATCATACACTCTATTGTATAAACACATACAGGACATCAATGGACACAAATGGACACGGCATTGTCTAGACACTGCCTCATTGCCAAACATAAGTGTATGTGTGTGAGTACAACTAGGGCTCACACACACACACACACACACACACACACACACACACACACACACACACACACACACACACACACACACACACACACACACACACACACACACACACACACACACACACACACACACACACACACACACACACACACACACACACACACACACACACACACACACACACACACACACACACACACACACACACACACACACACACACACACACACACACACACACACACACACACACACACACACACACACACACGATATTATGGAAACTGGACACCGTCAATGGAATCACTATGTTATAACCTTTAATTTGCCCTGCTTATTGGCACAACTCACTATGCAGTCATTGATAATTATGGTCCTCTGGTGCAGCCAGAAAACACGTTTTAAGACAGGTTGTATTAATATACTCTATAGAAACGTAGAGGATACAATTAACTTTCTAGAAAGAAGACATAGCAGAACAACATGTACAAATAATGGAGACAAAGTAAATCAGCGTTGGAAAACATAATGGGAGATTTCACTGAAGTAAGTATTGGTGTGTGTGAAGCTTTCATTTTGTTTTTTTAAAGAAGGCAAAGAACTGTCTTTACACTCAACATACAACTGTTTCATTAGCTTATTTCAAGAAATGTATGTTCAGTGTCAACTTCGATTGCTTTCTTAATTATCCTTATTTAATGTATTTTATACATTTATAAAACCCAACAACTACACTACTGTTGTTTTGCATGAACAGGTGATACTACAATTGAAGTTATCACTCTATTCTTAAGATGGCCACCATCTTTGTTTCATGATGTTGGACATGACACAAGATGAGCTCTTGTGTCATTGTTGGGTTGTTCTTGCAAGAAGAGATGCACATTATTTAGTTGTTTATCAGCATGATTCATTTGATGCTTCAGTAAGTGTCTTTTCTGTCCTGTTTGATTCTGTGTTGGATAATTTAGAGAGAATGAGAAGATGTTTATTTGTGTGTTTGTACATTTGTTTTTATTTTCAGAGCATTTTGTTGTAAATTGTTTACGTCTTTCAGACGCTAGACCAGTGTTAACACACATTTTATATATATTTTAGTGACATATTTTTATAATGTATGTTTGTTTGTGCTACCTTGAATAAAAAATTTGCTATTTCCATTTGAAGTTTCGAGTAAGTCATTAAGCTGACCTCTGTTAACAAAAACAGGTTGAATTGTGTGTGTGTGTGTGTGTGTGTGTGTGTGTGTGTGTGTGTGTGTGTGTGTGTGTGTGTGTGTGTGTGTGTGTGTGTGTGTGTGTGTGTGTGTGTGTGTGTGTGTGTGTGTGTGTGTGTGTGTGTGTGTGTGTGTGTGTGTGTGTGGATGTCTGTACTTTTTGGCAACAAAATATATTTACTTGGCAGTATTGTAGACTTTGAAACTTTGGCCTTCATCAGTTCTAAAACAAATGGACAAACACACTTGAAATGTCTTGAATAACATAATGATATCTCACATACATATTATTTTGTTGTATACAAATACATATCCCAATCAATGTGAATGCCTGCTTGAATCCCCTGCTGAACTGCTTTCAAACTTTAACATTTAATGAAATGTTTCCATCAACTTATCTGGCGTTCAATCAATGTAACTTTTGTTCCAACTTGTTCTTACAGAGGAGGAGGGTCTCTGACACAAATGTACTGTAAGTCCATGTGTGGTCAGTCATGGAGTTTCCAGAATTGCTGGGTATTGACCCACGTCAGGACTGAAAACTGAGTAAATGTGGCCTGAGACCCCAAGAGCCAAGCCCATTACAAAACGTATTTTTAGCAAATTAATCTGAATATTAACATAGTTGATGTTTGAAGAAAAAGTTCCATTTATTTTCATAGCATAAATGAATACAATTACTTAAAGGTGGGGTAGGTAAGTTTGAGAAACCGGCTCGAGGTACACTTGTTGTTACAGTATATTCCATGGAATGCTCTTAACATCCCGATAGCAATGAATATCTGAAGTGCTTTGACAAAAAAATCCATAAAAGAATGTCATCTGTGGAAGCCGTAGTACTGTAAAAAGCACGACCAATAATTTGAGCCGGTCCGGCTAAAATAACTGGATGGCCTACCTGCCTGTCAGCCTTCCATCTGTGCACAAACTTATCTCGTGCCCTCATTGGTCATGTGCGCATTCGTGTGTGTTGGAGGAGGGGCTCTGTAAGGAAGTGGCAGATTTTTTCCGGCTGTGTATTTTCAAATTCTAGCGCACTCTAGCTGGTTTCTCCAAAATGACCTACCCGACCTTCAAAGAAAAATACAAAATCAGAAACCAGTCTTCATAGCCGACTTCACTAAACTGACTTCAGAATCAGATGGAAGCCCTTCAAATGAGTGCTAAAGTCAAAAACGACTTAGTTTGGAAAATTAAGGTGTGTCTTCTTTTACCTATTCTATGTCACATTTGGACATCATCTTTGACCTGAGGCCCTTCATCATTGGCTTTTCATGACAACACTTGAATTGTAGCAACATTTCCAAAAGTACAGAAAAAGAAAGTCAGTGGTAGAAAATATGTTGAACCCAAGTGGATGTTGCATAAAAAAACTTTCTGTTCTTACACAAGTCACTATCTCTGTGACAGGTTGTTTCTGAATGTCAGTGACCCCCCTGCCCTGCTTGGCTGTTCCCAGCAGTCATCACATGGGGTATAAAGACACACAGAGGGGCAAAAGTCCCTCAGACAGACTGACAAACAGCTCTCAGTTGTCTGCACTGTTGTCATTATCATTATACTGTATTCCTCATCATTGAACAAAAAAATCTTCTGGCAGTTTTGAAGTGGACTTGTAATTGCTGAAGTGCCAGCGCTGCATCTTCAAAATGCATCGGTTGGGATTAAGGGGAGTGTTGCTGCTCTGTGTTGCAGCAGCATGTGTGTCTGGGATGAGGAGAGAGTACTTCCTTAGGATAGAGGAAGTTTCTTGGAACTACGCTCCAACTGGAATGAACATTATCCAAAACCGCACGCTGCAGGAGGATGAGTAAGTACATTCACAGTACACTGCCTTCTTTATGGTGGAGTCAGCCAGACAGCGCTAACTGATCCAAATAGGAAAAGCAAGAGTCCTCATTACTTAAAGAGATAATGTAATCTCCAATTTCTAAGTCCCTTAAATATCCATTACACCTCCATTACATTATATCACTTAAACTCCATGGATATTTAAGTGTTTCAATTTTTCCCACAAACAGTTTACCCCTTCGATGTATAAATATAAACTTAAGTAACTCTATTTCAGAAAAAGGTCTCAAACCACATTTTGATTATTTTGTTGACAATTGTTCACAATTCTGTTATTTGTTATACACTTTTTGTGCAAAAGGCATTTTACTTTACTTTTAACTTAAAAAAATTAAAATAAATCTGCCTGTTCAGGCTACTCTTGTTCTATATTTGAATTCTTTATTTGTCCTTCTAATATCTCTGGTCAACATGCTTTAAAACACAAACTGTACTCTCAAATCGACTAGATAGGATACATTCAGAAACAAAAATAGATCTAAATTGGTATGTAATTACTGAAGAATGTATCAGGTTCATGAAGCCCTCACAAAAATGAACACATTTTTTATGACACAACTTGAATAATCTCAGCAGAATGTTTCTGTCCAAAATATTGTCAAGTCCATTGAGAGTGTACAGATAAAAAAGGTATTTAGTACACACTGTTATCTGGAACATTTGAATATCACTGAGTCATAGTTAATGTTATTAGTGATGTGCTTTTCATCACAAATCAAATCTCCAATTTGAATGGCTTGATGAGCAGGTACACATATATATCTTTAAGCATCTACTTTAGTATTTTTGTGTTTTTTTCAGTTACTTTAGCCTATTACAGGTTTTTGAGATATTTGAACTGTTATCCATCATGTTCCCCATTCTCTCTCTCTGCAGAGAAGCCTCAGTATTTTTAAAAAAAGGCCCCCAGCGTATCGGCTCCACCTACAAGAAGGCCGTGTATAAGCAGTACACCGACTCCTCCTACAGGACAGAGGTGATAAAGCCAGACTGGCTGGGCTACCTTGGACCTCTGCTAATGTCCGAGGAGGGAGACACTGTCATCGTGCACCTGAAGAACATAGCAACAAGGCCTTACAGCATCCACCCACATGGACTGAACTACAGCAAGGGCAATGAGGGTGAGGAATGAATGAATTCATTAATAAGGCAGACCTCTTAAGCCCCACGGATCCGGTTCCGGGTCGAAATCCCGTCATTTGCCGGAAACAACGTCTAAGGAACCTTCATATTTAATAAACTATGAATATTTTATATCCATATAACGGGAAAAACTCATTTAACTGATTTTTTTCAAAAATAATTAAAAAAACACACACAATGCTAACACAGACCCTCTGAATTAGCCCTGAGCGAAAAATGCTAACCTATTACTAGTGATGGCGAGATGAAGCCTTATGAAGCTTTGAAGCTTTCCAGCCAATTGGTTCGCAAAAGGGTTCATCTCATGAGGCTTCATCATGGGCTTCATTTGAACACAAACCCCCTGCTGATCAAAGTTTGTAAAACAGGCAGACATCTCAACAGTGTGCTCTATCTCATACCGAGTGCCCAATGAGTAAAGACTTAGAATAACTCTAAGTTACGAACAATATATCATATTTTCATGTTAACAATATTGTTTTTATTCCAGTTGAATGATTGTGATTGGAAAGCCTAAGGAGGCTGGTAAACATTGCAAAGAGGGATTTGTATTCTTTAATAATATTCGTAAACTTAAACAATGTTGTAGCCTGAGAAAGGCTAAACCATATCAAAGACTACATTTATTAACTACATTATCTCATTTAGCTGTAGCTTTTATAAACAACAAAAAATAAGTATTGTTCAGTTGTTGAACCAGGGACCCTACGGTCGTGAGTCAACTGCTTTCCAGCTGAGCCACAGCACACATACTGAATCTCCCTGAAAACACTGTAACATATTTATTCCTGTATTTATTCCTGTTTTTATTCCTACATTTATTTATGCTTGTATCTATTTATACTTATGACATGTTCCGACCTCTATATAAGTGAGGTTCTGAGCTCCTTTAATTCCATCGTGTCACCAGCGGGCCCGGGTACAAGAGGGGTAATATGGTTCTTATTATGTCACCATGGGTATTATGAGCATTGTGGTTCAATGGTTCAACCTATCTGAATCGCTTCCTGAAGCAGTCACGTGGTATCGACAGGCAGCGAGGCTTCGTTTGTCATCAGTGACGTCACTGGCCCAAAACGATACAAGCCTCGATACAAGCTTCACAAAAAGCTTCGGGGATTACTCGACACACGCTCCGAAGCCTCGGCGCAATACGTAACATCACTACCTATTACTGCACCGAAAATCACTCCTAGTTCCCTTATTACTTATCCTAGCTGCACATCCAACACCTCGTTTATGATCGTAAAGACACAGAATCTAACGGTGCCCACCTCAACACTGAAAGATACAAACTTGCATGGGCGCGGGAAGGGGGGTGCTGAGGGCGCTGCAGCACCCCCTAGCGGTAGGCAGGGGGTGCGGAGCTCCCCTGTCTGAATTATTATTTGACGGTTATTGCTGCTCCCGCTGTGCATAATCTGTGTAATATGTAGCCAATAAATTCCACATTGTTGGTAAAATGATATTTTGGCCTGCCCCGAATGTTTTTTCTGTAGCCCCGGACAATTCTACCTCAATAATATAATACATTAACCGTGCTTTACGTGAACCTCATCAAGACACTAGAAAGGACGGCAGGACTGTCATTTCCCGTGTTCAGTGAATGCAACAGAGGCAAGGCACCAGACCAATCAGAGAGTTGGATGGAAATAAAAGTGTGCTTGTGTCATTCAAGCTCGCGGCTCTGTGTGTGTGCGGAAATAGCGCATTTAGTGTGTGTGAGAGAGGGGGAGAGAGAGAGAGAGGGACCGGTGCCAGCAGCAGGGACCGTGTTGTTAGCATCTAGTTAGCTAGCTGCACTAACGGACCTACGGAGCTGTTTGTTCCACAACAAGCTGGAGGAGAGCTCTCCTCTCAGACTGAGAGGCTCAGGTGAGCTAAAGGACTCTCTGAGTGTTTAGATAGTTAACTTTAGACTATGTTATCTCAGTGGGTCTCAAACGGTTTGGTCAAAAAATATTCAAAAGATTATTTCCGCGGCACACCTTCATATGATCATTATAGTTATAAAAAAAATAAGAGAATAAAGGAAAAACAATTATGAAATACTATATGGCAGTAAAACAAGAATACAGTTTGAAAGGGGAGTGATTTGTAAAATATCCATAAAGAAAAAGAACATCTGCTTACAGTTGTGTGTCATCTGGGTGTTGAGAGATGTATCCATAGATCTCTTAATGTTGCTCTCAAAGTGCAACAGATTGATGCTTTTAGCTTCAATATTTAAAAAAAATATTCCCGGGGGAGCATCCCCCCGGACCCCCCTAGAGGAGGTGAGGTCCGCTCCCCACTCGTAAAAAATACCACTTTACCCCTGCCTATATGCCGTGAGCTGATTATCGAGCCTTCATTGTAACAGTCGCGGGTTTACTGTGTGTTTGCTTGTGGGGAGTTTTTTTGTGCGTGCTCTATAGTGCCCGTAATAGTGTTCACTGGAGTCCAGCACCTCAGCACCCCCACTCAAAATACCTTCCCGCGCCTCTGCAAACTTGCGACGTTATCAACAAAAACGTACATCAAAACATGTGGCGCTAGGTAGCCTAAAACGCTAACATCGCTTACCTTGGTTTTGTCTGGTCCAAATTGGTCTTCAATGGCATTAAAACGATAAAAACGATGCTGTAGTTAATCCATAGGTTAATATCCAATGTGACTGTGTGTCCTTTGAAATGTTCTGATAATCTATAAGCAATAAAACTGCAATTCCGTTTTCAAATATCAGAGCAGGCCATTCCTACGCTCTGTAGAAAGATTGAATGCGTGAAGATGCCACCTTTCTTTTAACATGAGTGTGTGCGGGACGATTTCCCTTCGATTCTATTGGCTCTAACGGTCAGAAAGAGATGTCACATGTCAAAATCGAGCAAGGGGGGCCAGAGATAAGGAAAATCCACCCAAATGGCTCCAGAAGAGGTTTTTTTTTGCTAAATCTGTCTAAAAAGGTCAAATATCACTTGTCTTGCATCAATCTTGATACAGGGTGTAAGGGAAACTTCTGTGTAGCAATGCAGTGGGAGTCACCGACTCATGAAGGAGACATGGGAAGAGCAGGAGCTTTGATGTCAAACACTGATGGTTTATTATAGGAGCTTCGGGCGGAGGATTCACATCACAAGTCACAGCAGTCACGGTCTGACTGCACGGGAGAGTTGATGCGTCAATTCTGAAGAACTCTACCCCAGACCCATGTATTTAGCTAGTTCAGAGAGAATAATCAACATGCTGCATAACAAGATAGAATCATAACACCTCTATCAGCTGACGCCAACAGGCAGGAACAGGGAGACAGAACACTGAAAGCACAGCAGCCAAGGTTACAGGTGTGTGTGCTCAGTCAGGACAGTTTGAACTGATACACTGGGTCAAAGTTATGGGCCTTGGAAAATATTTTCCCAACAGTTCCTCTCTTTTTATCAATTTTGATAATCTAAAAACCTTAGTCTAATAATATTTTGTTCAATACTTAAATCAATGGGAATCTTCAGATTTGAGTGTGGACTTACACAACATCAATTACATCAATAACACATTAAGAACAGCATAATAAGATTGAAACATTCAATCACAATGATTGATACAGCCAATCATAATAGAAAAATCCTCTCTCATGAGTGTTTGGATCATCTTTTGTCAAAAGCATAATAATGAACACATATAAAACACAGGTGCATCCAGACCCGGTGAGGACACTATCTATACTGACTCAGCAATCACTGTAAGTTACATTCTTGTTTAAATAGACTTCTCTGTTTCATTTATTCTACTCTGTAGTTATTGTAGCTAAAACGGCGATTTCTGAGAGATTTTAAATCTCAGATCTGCTCAACTCAACCTGTAACACAGGTCTCAGTGGGTCACGCGCCTCAACCCTGCATTACAATAGGCAGGAACACTGCTGTCGCCCACCAGCTGAAGAGAGTTAACTAATTAGAGGGGCGTGCCCCCACAGCTGTGAGAACTCAGCAATCAGCTGTGAGAACTCAGCAATCAGGTGTCCATCTTAGGTGGCTCTTTCCTGGAGCGTCAGCCAGACGAAGACTGACAAAGACATTGGAGTCCTGTTGGAGTCACGAGGGAGGCAAAGAGGAGGCAAATCCTACTTTGATTGAGCTAAGTATCGCTGGTGTTTTATTTTGTTTTATTCAATTCTCTTTGGTTCTCTAGTCCCTCATGCTATAATCATGTGTATTTTCTCCATTCCTGTTCATGTGTCCTCTCGCAATTATCACTGGCCCAGTGTATCTCCTAATCGATTTAACCGGCCTGCTCTTGTCTATCCCACATGCTCCACTGAGATCCAACATCTTGTTTCAGGGGGCCTGTGGAACTGCCAGTCAGCTGTTCCTAAGGCTGACTTCCTCTCTGGCTACGCTTCCCTGCAGTCTCTGGATTTCCTTGCTCTCACGGAGACCTGGATTACTCCATCCAACACATCCACCCCAGCAGCTCTCTCCACAGCATATTCCTTCTCCCATACACCCAGACCCTCTGGCAGAGGAGGTGGCACTGGTCTCCTGCTCTCTCCCAACTGGAGCTTTTCCCTCTTCAAGCTACCTAACTTCACTCCTTCCACCTTTGAATTCCATGCCGTCACAGTAACCCATCCTATACAATTAACCATTGTTGTTCTCTACCGTCCACCAGGCGCCTTGGGGGACTTCTTGGAGGAATTAGATAATCTCCTCTCACACATCCCTGAAACTGGCCCTCCCGCTGTACTTCTCGGAGACTTCAACCTCCAGACAGGGAAGATAGACGAACTAACATCTCTGTTAACCGCCTTTGCTTTCTCACTGCCTCCATCCCCACTAACTCATAACGCTGGCAATGTCCTTGATCTCATATTCTCAAGGAACTGCACTACTTCTAACCTCTCTGTAAACCCGCTCCACACATCCGATCACTTCTTCATTTCATTCTCTCTACCCCTTTCCAAACATAACAACCTAATCTCTTCTAATTCTGCACCTGTCCGCCGCAACCTTCGTTCCCTCTCCCCCTCTCCCCCTCTCCCCCTCTACCTTTGCCTCATCGGTGCTCTCAGCCCTCCCTTCCTCTGATTTGTTCCAACTCCTGCCTCCAAACTCTGCTGCAGAAACTCTCCTCTCTACTCTCTCATCCTCTCTGGACTCTCTCTGTACTCTCACATCTCGGCCGGCTTGTCAGTCCCCTCCTGCTCCCTGGCTAAATGACGCACTGCGTGCTAATAGAACCATCCTTCGGGCAGCAGAGCGGAAATGGTGGAAATCCAAACACCATGACGACCTCCTAACCTATCAGGCTCTCCTCTCCTCTTTTTCTGCTTCGATCTCTCAGGCAAAAAGCACTTTATTTCAAGATAAGATCCAATCTTCCTATTCCAATCCCCCAAAAATATTTTCTATCTTCTCCACCCTCTTGGACTCCCCCAAAGCCCCTTCCCCCTCCTCCCTTCTGTCAAGCGACTTTGTTAACCACTTTGAAAAAAAGGTTGATGATATTCGCTCTTCTTTTTCTGACTCACCTTTACTCACCACTGGGTCACCAGAACCTCCTTTCACCCACACACTGACCTCCTTCTCGACCCCCCCCTATAAGTGAGGTTCTTACCCTCATTACCTCTGCCCGTCCTACCACCTGTCCTCTGGACCCTATCCCTTCAAACCTCCTTCAAACTATCGCTCCTGATATTCTACCGTTTCTCACCCATTTCATCAACACTTCTCTAACTTCTGGTCACTTTCCAAACAGTCTCAAGGAGGCAAGAGTAAACCCTCTCCTAAAGAAACCCACTCTCAACCCGTCTGATGTTATAAACTACAGGCCTGTCTCTCTCCTCCCGTTCCTGTCTAAAACACTTGAACGCGCTGTCTTTAAACAACTCTCCTGTTATCTCCATCAGAACAACCTTCTGGATCCGCACCAGTCTGGTTTCAAGGCAGGTCACTCAACAGAAACTGCCCTCCTTGCTGTCACTGAGGAACAGCACACTGCTAAAGCAGCCTCCCTCTCCTCTGTCATCATCCTTCTGGACCTGTCTGCTGCATTCGACACGGTGAACCATCAGATCCTCCTTCGCACTCTCCAAGAACTTGGAGTTTCAGGCACTGCACTTTCCCTCCTCACCTCATACCTCAAAGACCGCACCTACAGGGTTACTTGGAGAGGGTCCGAGTCCGACCCTTGTCAATTAACTACAGGGGTCCCTCAGGGCTCTGTTCTTGGTCCCCTCCTCTTCTCCTTGTACACAAACTCGCTCGGGTTTGTCATTAGCCCGCATGGTTTTTCATATCACTGCTACGCTGACGACGCCCAACTAATTCTGTCCTTTCCCCGCTCAGAGACCCAGGTCCTCGCACGCATCTCTGCTTGTCTAGCTGACATCTCTCAGTGGATGTCTGCTCATCACCTCAAGCTCAACCTTGACAAGACTGAACTGCTTTTCCTTCCGGGAAAAGATTGTCCCACTCTTGACCTAACAATCCACATCGGCACCTCTGTTGTTTCCCCGACTCAGACTGCAATGAATCTGGGTGTGATCCTAGATAACAAACTGTCCTTCACTGCAAACATTGCTGCTACAACCCGCTGCTGCAGATACACGCTTTACAACATCAGGAGGATACTTCCCCAGCTGACCCAGAAATTAGCGCAGGTTCTGGTCCAGGCTCTCGTCATCTCACGCCTAGACTACTGCAACTCCCTCCTGGCTGGTCTACCTGCATGTGCCATCCGACCTCTGCAGTTCATCCAGAATGCAGCGGGTCGTCTGGTCTTCAACCTTCCAAAGTTTTCCCACACCACGCCGCTCCTCCGCTCCCTTCACTGGCTTCCAGTAACTTTTAGAATCCACTTCAAGACACTGGTACTTGCGTACCATGCTGCGAATGTATCTGGCCCTTCCTACATCCAGGACATGGTTAAACCGTACACCCCAGCATGTGCACTCCGCTCTGCATCAGCCAAACAGCTCGCTGCACCCGCACTGCGAGGGGGACCCAAGTTCCCATCAGCAAAAACACGTGGGTTTGCTATCCTGGCTCCAAAATGGTGGAATGAGCTCCCCATTGAAATCAGGACAGCAGAAAGCTTACACATCTTCCAGCGCAGACTGAAAACTCATCTCTTTTGACTCCACTTCGAGCGATTGAATTACTAACAAAGCACTTATATACTAATAAAGGGCTGGCTTATCTAAAGCCAGATGAGTAGCACTTGAAATGTTTGGCTCTATGAAACCTGATGTACTTATATGATTCTGTTTTCTTCAAGGTTGTATCTTCCTGTTCGAATGCACTTATTGTAAGTCGCTTTGGATAAAAGCGTAGTCTAAATGCAATGTAATGTAACAGGTGCACAATAGCAAAAATATTTGTTTTAAACTAATGTCTTTTATCATTTAACCATTAGTTAGTCTAATTTATCAAACTATAAAATCAAAACCAGCTTGCAGCTTAAAGATTTACTTCAAGGTAATCACTAGTCAAAAGCATTTAAAACTTAGGATCATAAGAGATCCAGCTAAGGTATACAATTCACAGTTGTGATTTGATCAATCTGTAATCTGTAGAAGTGCAGTTTCCTCAATTTTTAGGATTACTTTTACGTTTACTTAATTACGCTTTAGTCAAGAGTAAGGCACTTAGTCAAATCAATACATTCATTTTAGTCAAGTACATTGTTCAAAATCTGAAAAGCAAAAAGTTAGGCAAATATTCAAAGACTTTTGTAAAAACCTGGAAAGGAAGGATTAAACATTCTTAAAACTTGAATTATTACATTTGTAAATGCTACCACTGATCTGTACCAAATTAAGTCTATCAATTATTCCTATTAGCCATACTTACCTGACCATCTACTTATGGTACTTGGAAAGGGTTCTTCTGTGTTTATCTAATGTTGAATATAGAATATCAATTTCTTTAAATTATACTTCTCTAATTTGAGGATCAAATATGCTACATAATTGTTATATGAAATATTATAAATATTTGTTTTGGGCCAAAACTGAAATTAAGCCAGTACTTGAAACATCATTGTAGGTCTGTCTGTGCATGGATAATACATTGAAGAGTAGTGTTGTTAAGCCTGATTGCTGGACGATTAAGGATATTAACATTATCTGTGATAATAGTAGAAATAATTTATTATTCAATACCTTGTAATCTGAAAATATTAATTAATTAATTTTGTTTAGTGCGAAAGTGTAATCTGATCCGACAAAAATATATTAATCACCACTATTCAACACATGTCTGGTCATTGGAAATATAAAAATAATCATTAATTGTACATCTGTAAACATCCAAGGTATAAAATCAATTCAAAGTTCATCTTTGTAGGAGAGCAGGAAGAACATGTCCGTCAGTCTTTCTGACTCGTTCTCCTCCTCTCTTTATGACAACGAGTGTCTGGTGTGTAAAGGCATCCTGATACTGTAGATTAGCACTGAGGTGCTGATTGGCTCAAACTCTTCTTCATCAGAGCGCCATATTTCAACCCCCCCAATTGCTCTGCTTTTGTGTGGCTCATTCAGTGAGCACTGAAGTTGATCCCCCCAGTGAAATGGAGGCTCATCTGCCTGCATTCCTTCTGCTATCTGCTTGAGAGCAGTGCAACTGCGTATTCCTAGTGGCGCATCCAGGTGTCCCCCCCTCCCCCCCGTGATGGGAGAGGTTAGGAAGACATCAAACTCTTTCAAGAAACAAGGAACCTTGTATTATAGAAGCCTCTGAAGCCCTCGCTCGTCATGCAGGGTTGTCTGCTTGAGCCCACCGAGCAGAAAGATGAAGAAGCATCCCATCTCCTCAGAAAGTTGAAGAGAATCCTCATCTCGAACAACCTCATGCTTCCTTGCCCGTGGCTGGGGGTGCTCTCTGCAGCCGGAGAGTGTGACCCTCTCTCTCTGACCCTTGGCCTTGAGAGCTGTCCTAGTTATTGGGTTAACACCTGATAGGGATGTTTTCCTGAGTGCATACAACTCAAAGTAATGGATTAGCACATTATCATTTTATGACAAAAATAGGATAGGCCCCTCAGAATTATTTGGGAGCCTTCCTGACACATGCACATGCATAAATTGAACACATTATTATATGTTGTACTTTGGATTCCTAAAGCTTTTAGTCTACTAACCCATCATCCAAGGTTAGTTTTCACATCCAACTCACAGGTTTATCATTACTTTGAGAAAAAAGATTATTAATTTAACCCTTTTAGAAGGGAAGATATCGTCATTTGTTCTGGGAATGTCATTTTCGAGCCTGAAACCTGAAAAACAGGCTTGGGGATTAAGAGGTACAGAAAGATAGATATGTGACCTTGTGAGCTTGTTTCTGTCTCTTCAGGCGCTCTTTACCCCGATGGTACTGGTCCAGAGCTAAAGCGTGACGACTCAGTGGCTCCGGGTTCCATAGTAACGTATGAGTGGACCCTCCCAGAGACCCACAGTCCAACACCAGAGGACAGCAATTGCCTGACCAAATTCTACCACTCCCATGTCAGCCCACCAAAAGACATCAACGCAGGGCTGATAGGACCCCTTATCGTCTGTAAGAGAGGTACAGGAACATTTTAACTTTATGGTATCTAGTGGTAAAGCTAAGTACATTTACTGCTGCTTAAGTACTATTTTCAGGTATTTTTATTTTTATTTCCCCCTTTTTATTGTCCCCTCTATAGCCATCCAATTTTTTAGGGCCTTTTGTGAACTTTCCCCTTCAGTACATTAATGCATATTGTACCTAAATGTCCTTTTCTCTGTAGGAACTCTGGACTTACATGGAGAAAACTCAAGCGACTATCTGTACGCTTTGCTGTTCATGGTGGCAGATGAGAACTTCAGCTGGTACCTTGATGAAAACATCAGGACGCACATTACAAGTCCTGCCAAGGACCTGAAAAATGACGAAGATTTTATTGAGAGCAACAAAATGCATGGTGAGGGTGAACATCCTAGTCTACATACAAATACCCATACCCTTCCATTGAATGCATTGCAGGTCTCTCTTGAAAAAAAGATCTATGATCTCAATGGGACCAATCTGGTTAAATAAAGGTTTGAAATTAAATTAAATGAATACCTTTAACTCGGAGTGTGGATTACAGGTATAAACGGTTTTCTGTACGGTAACCTGCCTGGACTGACCATGTGCCAAGGCAACAAGATCCACTGGCATTTGATTGGCTTAGGCAATGAGGTAAATATTGAATACTTTTTATAGGTCTTCCGGTTGCTGTTGCTCAAATTAAATGCTTTTTAAATGTTTAAAAACTATTCAAGGATGCAAGTCACTTTGACGTAATGTCTTGGTGATAAGCATCTGGTCTGAACCCAGTTTAAATGTAATTTATCTCCAACAGGTGGACATGCATTCGGTTCATTTCCATGGCCAGATCCTGACTGTGCAGAACCACCACACAGACACAATCAGTCTTTTCCCCGCCTCCAGCACCACAGCTGAGATGGTAGCTGACAACCCCGGACACTGGCTGCTGGCTTGCGGCGTCAATGACCATTTGACAGGTGAGCTAACTTCCCCATTCTTATTTTGATTCAAGCAGGATAATCTTCCCACAAATGTATAACTGTGCAGTATTTTCTTTTGTTGTTTTGTTCAGCTGGAATGCAGGCTATATTTGAGATCAAGAAGTGTTTCCCCAACGTCCATAAACCCCAGCCACACGGTGAACTCAGACCCTTCTTCATTGCTGCTGAAGAAGACATCTGGGATTACGCTCCCATCCCACCAACTGATGGGTTGGTTACTGTACACCCACGCACCCACGCACGTGCGCGCACACACACACACACACCTACCTACCTACCTACCTACCTACCTACCTACCTACAAACAAACACAATTTCACAAAAATGTCCATGCTGGTTCTTGATGTATAGAGTCATCAGTTAATCACTTGTACTGTGTCACTGTGTGTGTCTGGCTGTGTAGTGAAGCAGAGCAGTTTGTAACAAGAGGTCGAAACCGTATTGGAAGCCGCTATAAGAAGGTCCGCTATGTGGAATACACTGACAACACCTTCACAACAAAGATGCTACGCAGCCCAGAGGAGCAACACCTTGGAATAATGGGTAATCCTTGGAATGCTGGGGTTTTATAGATGTTTCAAATATTAGGTATTTTATGCAACCAATTAGCTAGTAGGTAATGCTAGCCAATCACCTATTACTGTATTCTACAGTTTACTGTTGTTGTTGTTGTCTATTGATGTATTGAATGTAGTGACATTTCATATAATTTTTGTACCAAACGAAATGTTGGGTACAACAATTCTCTTCTCTTCTGACCTTTAAGCATTGTCATTAAAGGCATTGATCATTTTAGTCCTTGTTCATATTTTGGACCTCCTTCTTTGCTGTCCTGTAATCCATTACATGACAGGACTAGGGTTCAATGCAAAACTTTGAAAAATATTTTAGAAAGATCTTGTTACCACAATGAGATATCTCCATAAAAAATTAAACCTAATGCTCCTACATTTCTAACATGTGTGATTGTATCCATCCATGTCTGCAGGTCCAGTGCTGAGAGCTGAAGAGAAGGACACTATCAAGGTGGTGTTTAAGAACAAAGCCAGCCGGCCTTACAGCATACAGCCACATGGTGTTCAGTACAGTATAGAAGACAGTGGGACGCTCTATCACAATGAACTGGAAGGTAAATACAAGCACATATACACACACCTTTATCTGTGCACAAGACACAAAAATGAAATCCATTTGTCTTTCCTCCTAAACTTCTTCTCCTCAGAGTCCCATACAGCAAAGAAACTACGCGAGTTAAAGAGGGAACCAAGTGAGTAAAAAAACTTGAATTAACACGATACCAGCCTGAGGTTAGCGTGAATTATACTTATCACAAATTATAGACTGTTGAAAAGGAGTAAAAATACTGTGGTTGCAGTAACATTACCATGGGTTTTTGGACAAGGGCTTTGAAACCTTGAGTTTGTCATTTTGGTCATTTTGCTCTTTTCCTAAAATGAAACAAAGAGGGTGGCACTGAGTACAACCAAATGCCAAACAAGGCAATTTTATTCAGCAATTACAGTTTAATGTGATGCACATGAACACATTGTGAGTGGGTTTTCAGACAAAAAACGGACAAAACCTAAATTGTACAAAGCTTTAGCAGAGACATGTCAATAACAAGAAAGCCATGGTCTAAATCATATGCTGCTTTATTTTCTATTTTATTCTCGGAATCTATTTTTTTTAAATGAACAACTTGCTGTATTGAAAACCTTGTTAGTAATAAATCAAGTTTTCTCATAGGCTTTGCAATTCGACTTCTTCTTGCAACCACTGGAGTATCAGAAAGAATGCCAGCAGGGGGCTTCTTTTTTTTAAACAAGGAGGTGGCCCCTCTTACCCTTATCATAACTACTTTTCTCTATATAAATCTATTTAATCAGGAGTAGTGACGCCTCTGCCAGCTGCTCAAGTCAGACCCGGGACAATCTACACCTATGAGTGGACAGTACCAGTGGGTGCTGGTCCAGTGCAAGGGGAGGCTGACTGTCTGACCTATCTGTACTACTCTGGAGTGGACCCTGTTAAAGACACCCACTCTGGGTTGATGGGACCGCTCCTCATCTGTCGACCTGGGTCCCTGAAGAAAGGAGTCCAGGTGAGAAGCTTGCACAAAATAATTTGTTTGATTAGGTCACATCGTATTGTGTCTGTTATTCTCAGGTCTGACCGGACGTTTGCTGTGTTGTGACAAAAAAGCATTCTAGAAAAGGAGACTTCAAATCAAAATGACTTAAATGTAGCAATGAAACTATCATTTGACACCTTTCCTCTTTTTATTTCCCTCTTCTCCTCATGTAGAAGAACTATAACAAAGAGTTCCACCTCATGGCCACAACATTTGATGAGAACCTGAGCTGGTATCTGGACGAGAACAAGAGAACCGTACCTGGTCCTGTCACTGTTGACGACGCCTTTATAGAAAGCAACAAGATGCATGGTGTGTAGGAGACACACATTCACACACACTCACTCAACCTGTGACTTCTATATGCTTGGCCCCATTTGATGTTTGTTTTATCTCACATTTTTAGCCATCAATGGCTTTGTGTATAGAAACCTCCCAGGTCTGACCATGTGTAAGGGGGATAAAGTAACGTGGCATGTGTCAGGACTGGGTACAGAGACAGACGTCATCAGCCTTTACTTCCAGGGAAATCGCTTCATCTACCGCCAGAACCGACGGGACACCATCAGCGTCTTCCCTCACATCTCACACACTGTCACTATGGAGCCAGACAGCATGGGTATGTAGATCCCTCACACTGTACACAGGCACACACACTGTCATCCTACAGTATGCTTGTAAGAAAATTCAGGGACATTGTTACAACCTATAAGGTTTTAAAAAGCTCAACACGTGTCTGGTGTTGATATTAGGCATGGCCTGTGTGTGGTATATTACTTTACATATGATGTGTGTGTTTCAGGTCAGTTTGAAGTGGTGTCAGCTACAGTTAACCAATATCGTGCTGGAATGAGAGCTAACTACACGGTACAGAAGTGCAGCTTTTTGCAGCGTCAGGGTGAGATTATGCTCCACTCAAAAACCTACTACATCGCTGCCATGGAAGTGGACTGGAACTACTCTCCAAATCGTACCTGGGAGACTGAGATGTTTGGTGGACAGGACAGGTACAGAATCACCTACACCTGTACAGTATAACCAAAGTAAATCACAAATAATGGGTACAGAATATCAACAGAAAATTGTCTGTAACATTTGCATTCAACGATAGATGTGAATGGACACCATGCACTTCTCGTATATACATTTGTGCAGTTCTTGTTATATTTTAACAATATTCTACATATCTGAGCCTGTCTCTCTCTCACGCTGCAGCCCTGCTCCTGCCTTCCTGGACCAGCAGGGTGGGTTTATAGGCTCCAGCTACAAGAAGGTGGTCTACCTCAGGTTCACCAATAAAAAGTTCACTCAGCAGATGGAAAGAAATGCTGATATGGAACACCTCGGCATTTTGGGTAGGCTTTCAGTACATAAAAAATCAAAAACTGTGATTTATAAAAATACTTTCAAACATGCTATATTTTCCAGCGTGATTTTTCTTGAAATAACAACATTTTTCCTTCTTCCAGGTCCAATGATTCATGCCGATGTGGGAGACAAAGTTACGGTGGTTTTTAAAAACATGGCGTCCAGGCCTTATTCCATCCATGCCCATGGAGTCAAGACAGAAACCCCAGATGTCCATCTCACCCAACCAGGTAGAGATGTAAAATATCAGCTTAGAAAGAAACTGAACATTTTCAATGCAAGTGTTTATTTATATATTCATTTCATTATTTTTTTTGTTATAAAATTAGAGCGTGTACCGTGTGGCATTTATTTCTAAAAATATCATATTTGGCTGCAGTAATCTGTGTCTTTTCCTCATCCTAATTCTGGATTCTATAACTTGAAAAAATGTAATTCCCAGGCGAGACTCAGTCATACTACTGGTACGTTACGAAGAATTCAGGACCAACCCCAGAGCAGGAGCAGTGCACTGTGTCGGCATACTACTCCACTGCTGATGTTACCAAGGTAATCACACACACACGCACACACGCACACACACACACACGCACACGCACGCACGCACGCACACACACACACTTATTTTGTCTCACTGCCAACAGGACATGTACAGCGGTCTGATTGGTCCGTTGGTGATCTGTCGTCGTAGCTGGAGCAGGTGAGTGTCCCTGCAACTTCAAAAACAAATAATTTGAACTACCTAACCTAGGATATTCTTATTTATTTAATTGAGTTCATATAATGCACTTGTGTGGTTTAGTGGGGAGTATGTTATAGTGCTAGTGTTCACTTTTATAAACAATGTTCCCTTCTCCAGGAGCTTTGGTGTGCGGAAGGAAGTGGAAGAGTTTGCGCTTCTTTTCCTGATTTTTGATGAGAATGAAAGCTGGTAAGTGAAGACTAACCTAAAACCTTGTAGTCCTTTAGTAGCACACACATATAAATACAAAACTAGATCCATATTCATTGTATCTAGCGACGCAAAGGCTGTTTTGGATTCCCATTCTGAGGTAGTGTGTCTGAAACCTATTTCGCCTCTTTAATGGCATGGAATGGAATTTCAATTGTGTTATAAAAATAAAAACCAAACACTTTAGTCTATACACTATTTCACAGATAATCAAGATAGTCCGCAGTCCAACTGTCAGCATTTAAAATGGGCGTATATCATCAGTAGAAATAGTTCAACACTTTCTGCAGGATTAAATTGCCCTTTATAAAACACATCTCTTTCAAATGTTTGGCAATTTATCGTTGCTGTTGTTATTCCAGGTATCTGGACGAAAATATTCGGACACAAATCAGAAACCCTCGCCCAAACCTGAAGGATGATGAAACCTTCATAGAGAGCAACAAGATGCATTGTGAGACAAACATGTGCACAAAATAAATTGCATCATTTTGAAAGATTGGATATTTTTGTTTCATCATCTAATATAATGTGCATAATGTATTTTCAATAAATGTGTGTTTCTGTTTTCTGTGTGTACAGCCATTAATGGTTACATGTATGCAAATCTGAATGGTTTGAACATGGAGGTGGGTGATAAGGTGTACTGGTACCTGATGGGAATGGGCAACGATGTGGACATACACACTGCCCACTGGCATGGACACAGTGTGGAATATAAGGTATGCAAAAAAACACGAACATGCAATACACCTGCACAATCGCACATTTGACAAACTGGTAATCACAAATACCAACTCTTCTTTCTCCCCAGCTGGGTGGAGGCCCTCATCGTACTGATGTGTATGAGCTGTTTCCAGCCACCTTTCAGGTAAAACCACCAAAAAGCCAGATTCAGCTGATTCAATTGATCTTTTGAAACATTAAAAGTGCTTCTTGTTTTATTTGAACACCAATAAGTTAGGTGTAACTTCAGTGATCGGTGTAACCCCAGCAATTTCGTTCATCAGCTGTTTTATAGATACATCTTTAATCCTTTTAACAACGTAGTTATTTCCTTAACATATATGTTCTTAGAAGAGGTCAGAATAAAAGCAAATAGTGAAAAATTACAATAAAATAAAAAAAATACAAATAGAAAATAAATGTGAATGAAAAAATATGAATGCAGATGTACATGTGATTCATTTTTTGAATCACTTTTAAGAAAGATAAAGTACATGAGATGCTTGTAACTTGTGATTGATGGCTTATATCAAGCTTTAGCGAAGTGTTAGTTTGCCAATCTTTTTTATCTTTGGCTATCTTTTCCCTGTTCAGACAGTAAAGATGCATCCTCAGTATCCAGGTAACTGGCTGCTCCACTGTCACGTCACTGACCATATTAAAGGTGGCATGGAGGCGATGTATACTGTTACCGAGAAAGGTAAGGGAACATTTGGGAAGCAAGACACATTTGCACTGTGGAAAATAGTTATAGCATCAGGATACTGTACAAAGAAAACATGTTGGTTTGTCTTCAACAGCAAAGAAGACAGGACTATTTGGCTGAATATTTGAAAAAAAAGGATCAAGAAAGAAGACAGCAGGTCAAGCTAAAGTTTTATTCCAGAATCAAATTCAGTAATTTGGTCTTGGTCCATATTGTCTAAATGATTGTAAATGTCCAGAAAATAACACTAAACCTGTAAAACTACAATAAAAGAAAACATTTAAAAGTGTTATGACAGTAATGTGTGTCCTGTCACAATAGCAGTCAGGCAGCAGGGGGCACTAGAGCCTGACAGTACATTGCCTTGCCCTTTGAATTGTTTGAGGCAAAGAAGAAACTGTAACGGGTTGATTTTCTGTTTACAGTATCATCATCACTTTAATGGACTGAAAAGTAGCAGTGGTAGCAGTCTGTGTTCTGCATGGCTTGATTGCTTCAGTGTTGTAAATCAGCTCAGATGTTGCTGACCCATCTGTCTGTAGCTGTTTTATGCACTGTGATGGTCTGACTTTCTAGAAACATATAGCCTACACAATTGCATTCATGCAGTGCACCAACACGTGTTCTGCTCGTTTTGAACCATGTTCAGATTAAACACAGGAAGCAATTTATTGCTGTGCTAAAGCAATGAAGTTTCATGTTGCCACAGGCCTGGCAATTCCTATTTTCATCCAGATGATGTCACTGTGATCGAGGAAGTTTTAATCAACATACAACTCGAAATGCACTGATTTATGGGGCTTCAAGATGCAAGGTCCACGAGTAATGATTGCCACATAAATCCTGTCCTCAGATTACCCTAGACTTGGATAAAGCCTCAAAAATATTTTCTAAATAAATCTGCAGTTTGCCACTTTCATTGTTCTAAGGCAGGCCTATTCAACTGGCGGCCCGCGGGCCAGATGCGGCCCAGAACCAACTCCCGAGTGGCCCAGCCTCCCGTAGCCCAATTCCTACACTGGTACAGACCATGAACGCAACACTCCTCGTTGCATTGAAACCACCAAACCACAACGCAGCACGTTTTTTGAAAGTGCATCTAGTGGTGCTAGTAACGGTGGTCCTTTGATAGCAACTCTAAAATATGTCTCTCTCAACTCTGAAGCGTAAACAGAGACAAAACGGTCATTGATCTTGTGGAGCAGATCCAAGTCAAGCTGGTCCTTTTCGCGACCGACTTGAGCACGGGTCGGATGCTGCATTTTCCGACGCTCCCCAAACAAATCACATCTCCGGCACAAATCACGGATGTGATGACAGATTTCATTGCGAGGTTGAAAGAGAACTTTGCCGGTCGATTGGATGGACTTGCTCGGCCCACAGAGGTGATGATGGGCTTTGCCAGAGACCCCTTCACTGTTGCAATAGAGGGGGACGTATCAACCAGAGCAAAGGAAGTGGTCCCCTGCATCGAAAAGGGGAAATATACACTGGAATGTATTGACATGCAGCGCACTAACGGGCCAGCGAAGTGAATGTCAAAAAACAGCAGTTCCCTAACGTTCAGAAAGTAGCGATCTGTGTGCTCAGTATGTTTGGATCAACATACACATGTGAATCAAGCTTTTCACACATGAACTCAATCAAAAGTAGCACTCGCTGCTCCCTGACTGACAGCTCTCTTCACCAATGTCTTAGGATTGCATTGACATCCTATGAGCCAAAAATCACTGCGCTTGTTCAAAACAAAAAATGTCCCTTCTCCCATTGAGAAAGTCAGCGATGACAAATCACAAATGAGGTGATAGTAAGCACCTAGTTTACTATAGTAGACGTGTAGTGTAGTATTCATTCATATAGTTACCCGTATCCCTTGTTATGGGTTTGTGCACTGAAGGGTTTGACAGTTCTTTCTGTATTCATTTAAATGCACTTTGTAATGTGTCCGGCTTAAATGTGACCAAAACGTATGATTTTTTTTGTTATTACTTGAAAAGTGAAAAAATAGTATTGCTACAGTACTACCTCTTTGTGTTGCATTGGAGCTCTTTAGCTGTTTTTTTGTATGTGAGGACATTTATTAAGACTGCTATTATTGTATTCAGTAAATGCACTTTTTGATGTGCCTGGTTCAAAAAACATAACCTGAATATTTGACTTCTAAAGCAAACAAATGTAATTCTACAACTGTGCACTTTTTTTTCTTCAGATTCCTTTAAATTAATGAGTTAGATGAACAATGAATACAAATTGCATTTTTTTCATCGCAGTAATATGTGTTGGTTTAAAATGTGTCACTACCCGCTTTTTACAGGCCGCTGAATGTCTGGCCCAGCTGAATTTTTTTTGTTATAAAATCTTGAATTTGAATAGCCCTAAGGGACAGGAGATTGTGAGGATTAACTATCATCTCCTAACACACACACATGAATAACACTTAGAAGCACACACACTCGCTGACTGAGTACAGATCAGTGTTGTGTAAGCAGCCACCTGCAGTCCTCCATTAGCTGGCAAGGAAATGGAATTTAAAAGATTCAGACCATGAAATGTGTGGCCCATAATGCCAGTTCTGATCTAGACCGGTACTGAATCTCAATGATGAGCTCTGTCATATCAAAGTATGAAACTCTGCCTGACACTCTCACTCTCAACCATGGTGGCTTTACCAAAAGCCAAAATATTGTGTGTCTGTTCCTAGTTGTTGTTGATATATATAAATACTGTATATATAAAGATAGAGATAGAGGTGAGATTTGATAAAGCCAGCTATCAACATGTCAGGCTAAGATATTCAAAATAGCCAGAAATCCAAAATGCTCAGATGTCAAATGGAGAGATTAGTTATCCAAATTTGTCTTGAAGGGGTCACCAGAGGGAAGACCATGATGTTTCCCAAATAAAATGTGTTCATCACCAATAAGGTGGCCATGTTTCAGATTCAGCTTGTAAGAAACGTTTTAAAATGTGGCTCTTCCAATCTCAACTTAAAAAACGTAATTCATAGGAGCTCACATTTTTGCAAAGCGTATGAAACAATCGAACAGAACAATTGATCGCCATCCTGGCTGGATCCACTATTTCTGTTTTGTGGCCTAGATGGCTTTCGTTGACTATGAGAAGTATCCTGCGTTCTGCACTCAACTTTTTTAACATTGTGAGTTACCATCTGGGTATAAGTGCATGAATTGTGCTATACTTCACATTGGGAGAATAAAGTCTGTGATAGGAACTCACTTACACACCCAAAACATCAAATGTAGGAACATTCCGAAAAAGTACAGCTCTCATGGCCTGTACTGCAAACGTATTCACATCTTTAACACATTTTAACAAAAGATGAGAAAGAAGGTAGTCCGGCAATAAAATCTTTTTGAATTTTTATATTTTATATAGGGTAACCATTTTCTTAGTTCATACTTATCTTTTCAAGATGATATAACATATGTCATACTGGAGCTATTGAGAGATAAATGGGTCTCAATAAGAGAGATGTATATTAATAAAGATGTAAAGGCTAAAGTTTCTAACTAGGAGAACAGACAAATATACAGTAGGAAAAGATACTTGTACCTATATTTTTACTGGTACGTCACCACCTCCCATGAGGACTTGTTATCTTCTTACCTAATTTACAAGTGCTTGTCAAATGTGCATCTATTTTGGAGTGTGTAATTCCATTTCATGCAGGTGTCTTTTAAAGTGAGAAGCAGACCGCCCAGTATCAGGCTCTAAAAAGGTGCCCTGTTAAAGAGCTGCTGATACAAATGCTTGTTCTAGCTCTGCCTGGACAGAGGGCCTATTAGGTGTGATCGCCTGTGACATCAGCATGTTGGAAGCAGATGGCTTGTGGTGCCTGCAGTCGTATCTCTCTCCCACACCAGGCTCTCTGGGCAAATTCGACATAAGCTTAATTAATGATATGATAGCTGCAGAGGTGTTAAAAAGAGCATGGAGACAGGCGTGAATTCCAAGAGCTAAACTGGCTGGTAATACGATGTGAAGGGATTTCTTACCACTTGCTTTCCCACATGCTCTCCCTTTGTCTTCCTGTCTCTCACACTTACTCAGATCGACCCAGTGGGAGCTCTACAGCATGCTGTGTGTAAGAAACTAGTTGCAGATCTAAGAACTAAACAAAGCAGATGTTTTCTGAAGGTGGTGCTTTCTGTGAGATCTCACTCTACAGGGAGCAGCCTGTGTTTCTTAAATATATAGAGCTAGTCATACATGTGTCAAATATGCAAGTCAATTTGGATAAATAAACATAAGCTTTTCGATCTCAGTTTTTTGTTACCTACCGTACTTGTTTGGCAGTAATAATAATGATAATTAAGTATGTATGTAAAAGAATCAACAAAGATTTTATTCAGCTTCAAAACCAAGTTAGACAACCACAGTCATGATGATGGTGAGGAGGATGATAATTCACTTCCAAACAGACTTCTAGCTACAAAGAATATATATATTTTAACCACAGAAAAAGTCTTGTTACCCCTACCACATTTGAAAAAAATACTCAACCCTTGTATGGTGTTCGGGTCTCTGGGACCCATTTTCATTATTTAGCTAAAGAAAAATTACATGATAAATAATTTCTTCAAACCCACACTCAATGGCCTTTGCTCATTTTCTGTGAAGAACATAATCAGAACAGATTTTCAATGAACACCCACTGTACGCCCCCCCTACACATTTACATTACATACAGGATGTTCGGCCCGGGGCTAACAAAAGTGTGTGTGTGTGTGTGTGTGTGTGTGTGTGTGTGTGTGTGTGTGTGTGTGTGTGTTTGTTTTTCTGCCCCTGCCATTCCCGCACAAGGTTGCAGCATTGTTGATCAATTCAAGCACCGACACCTGTCTGCTCTCGCATTATGTTTTGCGGGAACCAATCTTTATTTGTTTCATACTCTATCCAAGCTGCAAATTTGGGGCGAGATCACAACTGATCTAGATGGCCAAACGATTCTCTGCTCAGAGGGCCTTGCAAATGATTTTGGAAGAGAGAGAACCATTCGATGATGATGTAGACTGTAGAGGAAGAGGTTTCAGAATGTGAGGATCACATTTCTGATAATTCTGAGTCTGACAGTTACTTTGAAGAAGAGGATGAGATTGAGCATCAGCTAATTAAAAAAAAAAGACGAGCCACAGGACCAGCCGGTCAGCGGGCAAAAAACCAGTAGCACTTTAAATCATTAATGTGACCTCACAAATGTAAAAGGGAAAATATTAACGATATATATGCTGTTTATATTGCTTGTGAGATGAGGTAAACATCTGTTGATTATTTTAACATAAAATAGTTTGTGTTGAATTGAAGCCCAAAAAGGCAGCGGGTCCACCAGACCCACCAACACTGGCTGAATAACAAAAATATGAACACCACACAAGGGTTAAGCACTTGTTTCTATGGAAACAGAGAAGGTCAGGTGTCAGGGGACAGCATGTGTGATCTCCATGAACCTCACGCTAAATGTATTTACATCGAAACACACCAAATGAATTCCTTGCTATACCATGTAGAGAAAAACAACATCCACCTGTCAGCTTAATAAAACATGAAATTAGGCCATAACATCAGCATATATATTTTGTAAAAAACATTGTTATATAAATGATTTCCCCAGATGGCAGTTCTCCAATGCTGGAAGCATAGCATGTTGGGACATCCTGCACAATTGGAGGTCACAGAGTTATATCATTGTTTTTATGGGTAATCCCACTCATTTTGCCTTTTAAAGGTTATTATGAGTTGTTCTGTTCTCTGCACTAAGCATAATAAAATTGATCGGAAACTATCTTATGTGATGAATTCCCCTCTTTAAATCCAGTGATTAAACTGGATTGAATGAACACTGAGCTAAGGAAATGACTACAGCTGGGTGCCATAAAGAGTGACTCCACCAACGACCATATTTCTAATACACTGACCCTCCACCACCTAATTTTAAATAGAAGATATTATATTAACCTCAAGTAGATAGAAAGTCCCTGCAGCATTATTCTTCAAGCTAAAACATATCTTTCATACTGAGCATGAGGCAAAATGACATACATTAATTCAACTTTAAGTGATCACACAAGCTAATGTTAGACAGATTTGGGGAGGTATTGCTTCCTTTTCATTTTCAATAGCTAACATTAGTTTAGATTTTTTAAATATTTTGTAAGAGTTACTTAACACTTTCTATAGCCACATTCTGATGGTAAAAATGCTAACAGTCTTTCACATATTGATGCCGCACTATTGCAGCTCATCCCTGCATGCTGTAGTCTGTTTACCATTGTCTGTTGATCAGAACAAGAAACATGTTTTTTGTGCATTGGTCAAATTGCATCAGGAAGCATTTTTACATTAAGATTATATTACGTTTCAGTTAGATGATGCTTTTATCCAAAACTACTTTCATTAAATGCAATAAACCATAAATATAAAAACTCAGAAAAACAAGAAAAATGCAGATGTATTAGCTTCAAATAAGTGCAGGTGCATTAGTTGCAAAATGGGGTAAATTGTTAAAGTGACATTTTATTTGTTTGGTTTAATGACCAAGGATCAAGAAAAATGGTGGGTTCTCAGTTTGCGACAGAACATTTATAGACTTTCTGCTGTCCTGATGTCAATGGGGAGCTCGTTCCACCACTTGGGGGCCAGGATAGTAAACAGGCCTGTTTCTGTTGAGGGGTAGCTAGGTAAGAATCGCAGTTAGAGAGTAGCAAGCTGATTTGCTTATGCATTGCGAAGACCAATTGATCTACGCGTTGATAACACCTCTTGAAAATTGAAAAATTCAATGAAGAAATTGAGGTGTAATACTTATTCGCATTTGCATTTTGGTCTAGCAATGTCATGCTACAGTAGCTAATAGAGGCATCGGTGGTTTACGATACTACAGTCATGAATTAAAAAGAAAGATATGTGAATCTGTGATTCTTAACTTTAAAAGCTGCTGTAAAAGTTTTATACAATCCAGCAAGCAAACAAATGAAGAAACAAAACCAAAATATCATATGTATGTAATAGGGATTAATTGTAAAAGGGATTTGGAAGATTTGTGATTAAGAAATAATTCTGTTAGAAAATTGGCTCACTTTGGAAATCAGAGACTTGTCTTGTTGTCCTTGGTTCATCCCGCAAGGCTCCTCTATCATTAAAAAGCTATCATCCTTCTTTACCAAACGTGTCCTTGACTTGGAACATTTATAGTTGAGGTTTGTAGGGAATAATAGAAACGTTAATTTGATCCTCAAATCTCTGTATCTGCGCCATCCATTATGTGTGCAACAAAAGTACTTTATTTATTTTGATTCTTAACATGATGCTAAAGGAAACACAATGTACACATTTCTTGGATCCACTTCTTGATGTATATAAGAGCTAATGTATTGCTAACTTTATTGTATCGTTTGTTATGACCTTGTTTAATACTTGTGTTTAGCCATGGTAATGCAGCAACATTTTGTATGGTTGGGTTTTGTTGTGCAGCAGCTGCATCAAGTCAGCTGTTCATGCGGTACATTAAGGACTGGACTCTGGGGTGGAATAACAAACATTGAGCTAAATAATACAGGATAGAAGATATGTGATTGTTGATCTGACATTATTTTGGAATAAACATTGTTTTAAAATAAAGCAAGAAGTTTGTTTTTGTTTATCTCTAAGGGCCTTTGAGAGGGGTTAGGGTAAAGCCAATGTAGTTCCTGAGTCATTCTACAGAAAAGGTGGAATCTGGGTGATACAAATCTGCTGAAATATATTCCTTCAAAAAATATCTAAAACCTGTTAAATAGCAATAACTAACTCTTAACTTGATGAATCCACAACAAGTAGAGCTTAAAGTATTTTTATTATTTTTATACATTATACAATGCTTATTTACATAGGAATGTCACTGGTGTTACGTGTTACCAGGAAGAAGATTAACACCAGTGACAATTTGGAGAAAACACTACCATTTTAACAAAATTGCTGTCATGTGTCAGACCACATATGGCTTCAGCCAATATCAAAATCGTTTAACTCTTCAATACAATACATTTTTCCCATTCAAATGTTCACCCCTAGGGCTATGAAATGAGTAACACTAATGACAGACTTGAAAGAGGCACGTAAAATTTGAAGATAAAATGACACCTTTAACAAACAAACAAAGTAAGAAGTATCTGACTTTCCTTACTGTATGTCTTTGTCAACTGCACTGCCTCAAATGATCTCTTGTTACAGGAGGCACTTCAGAGACAGTACATTATTTCAAAATAAAAGCGTTTTGTGTACTGTAGCAGTAACACCAATGACGTAATTTTGGGTGACTGACATTTATTTGATATTATTAATAATAATTTGCGTTTTTCTTTACCATTTCAGTGTTGTATTTAATGCTTGTAATGTTATGTAAATATAAATTAGATGTATTTATTGAAAAATAAATAAATCTTTTAAATTAAAACTATAGGCTCCACTTCCATGTATGATCAAAGTGACAAGGCAGTTCCTTGAACTTGGCATTTTAAATAAATCGCAATTTACGTATAAAACCATTTTTTATTTAGTACCATTGCAAAGACAATCTCTATTTATTCAACATATACTGTATAATGAATGTGAGTATTAGGTCAACGTCATGTATTTTGGTGTCTGCAAAAGTAAGTGACAGTACTTCCACTTTTTCTGTAGAATGACCCTCCTCTGAACAATAAAGTTCCTTATAGAATCAGTTACCGAGTTACAGACAAACAAACAAATAACATACACACAAACATGTGTGTCTTGTATTTCTGATCTGTGACTCGATGATTCAGTTGTTGCATTTCCATTCAGCAGGGTGGCCGTTTTGGATCGTTCTCATTAACTGAAACCTGTCCGCTATCACACACCGCACCAGAATATGAGAGAAAATTGGCACCTTTGCCCCCAATGCCGAGAGAATTAAAATGAGGTGTTTAAAATGTTTGAGACCAGACACTTTTTCATTGATTGTAAAGTGGAGCAAGAGTTTACTATTCAACCCCTGTTTGCCTCAACCTGACTTAAACCCCAGGGCCTTGAATCACTTTCTTGTTTGGAAAACACAGAGAGGTGGTGATTGAGTTTCTAAGCGGATCATGTTACTCAATTATCAGCATCAAAGGATCCCTGTCAAATGAATACTGAAATCTAGGAATAATTACCATCAACAAATCAAAGCAACCTCAAGATAGTAGCCTCTGTATAACATCAGTCATTATAGTTGGTGCCGAACAATGAAAGAATGCTTTCTTTGTTAATGCATGATTAGTACTTATGTATTATTACAGCACCTTTACACAACCATCCACCAACAAAGGTGTTTTACTCGTGTTGCCTGATATCAACATTCAGAATTCTTACTTAATATATTTCAAAACACACTCAAAATGTACAGGTAATAACTATTCAAAGACATTTGTGGGTCTTCAGAGAGAAGAAGTGCCGCAGGAAGAAAGAAACGATTTCATGAAGTGCTTGTTTTCATTTTATAGAGTTCATCTGAAAGTAATTATTCCCAAGATTTTAGCTTAAGCATAATTCACAACTCAAAAACTAATTATAACAAAACTAAAATGGAGAAACAAGTGACATTAAGTAAATGCCATTTTAATTCAAATGAAGAACTCCTCTTTAATTCAAATAAAATGCATCTTTAGTCATAAACAAATACCGCTTAAAATATAAGGACATGTGTTGGACCAATAAACAAAGTGAATTAAAAACATAGAAATTACATTTCACTTGCACAGCTAGTTTGAGAATGCTCAGAATTACTCTCAATCAGAAAAGTTAGGACAGCAAAGTCTCAAAATGGCCTAAATAACAGAGTCTTTACACCCTCATGGCAGAGTCTCAAATGCACCACGCTTCTCTCAGTTCTCAACCAGGAGCCAGTCCTCACACCCTGTGCAACAGGTGATCTGCCCTGCAATCAACTCAATGGGACAGTCCGCTATAACAAATGAGAGAGTCAAATCAAACAAGTAGCAAATAAGCAACTGCAACATACTCTGAATGAGTCAAAGTCAACCAAAAAGCAGAAATGGAGGTCCTTTGGGATATGTTTAACATGGTTGTTTGGCAGGTGTGTAAGAATTCACAAGAGTCCACAAAACGAGCTTTACATTTCTCTGCTCACTTTTTGAACAGGAGTCCCTGTTTGGGGTGAAACAGCTTGTATTTGGTTTTACTGGTTTAATATTAATGTGTAATTCCATCAACTGGCTTACCAAGACTTTGTTTCTCAGCTAGAGGTACAGCAGTTGGTGTCATGCAGCAGAAAGTGAACATAATGAAGGTGTAAAGGTAGTAGTGAGTCAGAATAAAATGAGGTGAAAAGTAAAAAGCTTGATTCAACATTGATACTGTGCCACCATTAACATAAACCATAAGCACTGTGATGTAGAAGGTAACCCATGGTTGACATGAACTAAAGGCCTGTCTGTTCTGTTCTTGTCTCCTCTCTGTAATAAACCCCCATGGTCGACTTAACTGCATGTCAACACGTTCACCCCATCTGGCTATTGGCATTTCCCAGAGGCTTAAGAGCAGCGAGGTGTGCTGGGTGGCGCCACATAAATCACTGTAGACTGTAGAAGATGTGACCATCATGCAAAACTGATCACAAGAGTTCGACTGTTGAGACTGTATATGTGTATGTGTGAGGTTTTCTATGTCTGGCCACACACACAAACACATACACTTGTCTTGCTGTGTGCTCCTTTATTATTGATGCTCTTCATATCCCCACATGCATCGCGGGCCTGCACTGTATATTATAAAGCTGTTAAATGAAACATAAATGGATGTGGTGGAATTACAATAACATGCCTCTCTGACTTTGCCTCTGACAGTGAATCCTGGTGGTTTGGGGGCCGAGCTGCTGCAGTTGAATGGGCGGTAATAACTTATAACTAGTATATAGCAATATCTGTCAGAGATCTCCAAAAGCCTCTTTAGCGCTGAAGATATTAAGATGTGAATCATTCATTCTCGCCCCAATATAAGAACCTAATTGAGGCTCCTTTGAGATTTACATAATTCATGTTTCTGCAAGCGGTGGTCCGATTTCAGATGGCCTGGGAATCCAAAGATCTGCGTAATTACAGTATGAGTAATGGCCGACCAATGCATCAGACAGAAGGAATTTTCTTGCCAAGGTTCTGCTTATTCTATTGCTCTTTCATTCTTCAGCCTCCCCTCCATACTCGGTACCTCGCAGATCAGACAGACACATTATTACTCTGCTATTTCAGAGCCTTACCTTCAATAGGTTTCCTTTTCAGAATAACAATGGACTGGTGACCAGATTCTATACTTTCCATTGCACTGAAGGATAAGAGGTATGAATAGCAAAAGTTTGTTTATTATCTCCAGGGCAGGCAGTTAGTATAGCAGACATTAGTCTGCTCTTATCAGTGTGAGGCACAAAGAGCTGGAGCTCTGGGGTGAGCTCCATTGTGACAGTGGACGTGGTGACAGACATACAGACAGTTGGATCTTTTCATGACTGTGTAGCCAGATAAAATTCATTTATTTGCTTCATGCTTGCGAAACTGTAAACTGTGTAAACTCCTTCTCGAGTGTCAACCACAAAATATTTTGCTGCATTTCCACTGCAAGGCAAGTGGAAATGTGGCTCTTCTTAACCGGCTCTAATTCTGATTTCCATAAGTTGTACCTGGCACCTGTTAAGCCTACTTGGTTTAGGACCACCTTGGTGGGGGTTCCATGCAATCTGAACCAATGCTACAAGGTTTAATTGAAACACTCTTGGAGAGAATTGTCACTTGTTCACGTGTACAAACAATGCCGTACAACACTAAAGGTGTTCATCTGTTGCGTTTTTATTAAAAGGATTCAGCAGTGTCCCTTTGAAGAAGATTTCACCACAGTTTCATACGCCGCCATGTCTTTCAGCTGATTCCCCCACCGGTACATGCTGTCCTTGGTTCATTATATAGAGACAAGTGCCTAGTACCTGTTATCTGAACACATTCAGAAAAGATAAAACAGCATATAGTACAGTCATCTGAAAACATACAGTAAAGGACAGCCACATGTTTTTTTCAGAACTTGGTTTACCTCTTAAACATAATAAGGTTTGACAAAATTGCTGGAGTCTTGCTGGAATCTGACAGCTAATTTAACCCTTTATGCGAACAAAAATCCAATGCTGTTATTTGTTAGAAGAACATCATTAAACATGCTACAGATCATTAAGTACGTCTCAATGGAAAACCAGGACAGTCTCCTAATTTCTTCTCATCAAAGAGTTCTTAGAATTGTATATATTTGTGTTTTCAGAAACCTGTCTTTTTCTCAAACTGATGGCCCATTCATCATCATCTGCTACCTTCCTCACTAAGGCAAAACAGAAGGAAATATTTCATTGTCATCCAAAAAAACGGTCCTCAGATTCTCAGTTTTTTGATGAATGAACCAATTTGCTTGCGTTTCTTTTTGGCTGCTGTCTTTCTGTGTTTTCACAAGCATGACTTTCTATTCTTTTCATAAGCCTGTCTTTCCTGCCTATCTTGCACTCTCTCTGTGGATCTGCTCCTGTGCATCCTGTCTGCCCAGGAGTCTGTCTCCCTAAAGAATTAGATCCCATGTCAAAGGAAATAACTTTAACAGGCAGACAACTCTGAAATAATCCTAACGGCACTCCTATGTTCCTCCATACTGCTGACCTTTCACATCCACAGTATCAGCACTTATTCTGTCAGAATAGCAGTTTCAACCGGGATCCTGTTTACTCTTGAATCAGAAAGAAGAGACAGAGGATAAGAGACTAAGGCGACACAGACACTTGGCTTCCTTCCTTAGAATCAGGATTCGTGACTGCTGTTGTTTGATTAAAGAGAAGCAAAGCAACAAGAGTAACAGGGCGCTTCAGCACAACACACTGCTTTGTTTAGTGAAACTGCGTCTGAGGTTAGACATCTTTCACAGAATGTCAAACTCAACTAGCCAGGATGTCTACAGATTCTCAGCAGGATGTCATTGAACGATTACAGGTTCCTATTGATCTGAGTTTCTTCATTCATTCCCACAATTTGAGCATTTAAATGTCACATTTCTACATGTCAAGTCATGGAAGTAGAAAAACGGTATCAGAGATAAATCTACATCATCAGCTTTATTGAACAGACTCTAGTTCCATTTTTAAAAGACATACAACACTCAAAAATAAATTAAAAAAGGCAGTTATACCAATTTTTCCACAGAGGTGACTGGTATCGTACAGTACTGAGACACAGATTTGAAAGCAGCATAATGACAGAGTTATGAGAAACATTCAATCGACAGATGAATTTGTACATCAGATTTCTCAAGAGAACATGGAACCTGTTGACTCGTGCATTTCAAAACATTCACATGCACTGCACCACCTTGGTTTTCTAAGCAGTATACGCAAACAATCATTATAAGCAACCTGGAGCTTCTGGAGGCTCGCCTTCTTACATTTGGCAGTATAAAGAGTACAATAAGCTCTAAAGAGGTTCACCTTAACTTTATCTGAACACCAAGAGAATTTTCTAGCCAACATGTTAGCTTGTGTATATAAGACACACGCCGCTGTATAGATCCATCATCATCAGCCATTTCATCTGTGATGATGTGTCCCAGATACTTTGTTTTACAGCCAACAGACAGCACCTGTCCTGACAGATAGAATAATGGAAAAACAAGGTTCTTATCCCCTTTTGCTCTGCAGATAATTACAGCGCTCTTCTTAGCATTGTATTTAACATCAAATAACAGTTGGAGGCTGTCTAATATTGTTCACTGACCATGACCCTACATCTCAACAGGAGGCCATTAATGATGCTTCAGGGTTTACTGACAACCTAACATCCTTTAAAAGTCAGCCTCTTCCTAATTCCTGGCCACCCTCTTTGTTCTTCCTTTCAAGTTTAAGTGAGTGAGTTAAACATTTTAACAAGAATTGAAAATAATATACCAACATCCTGAAAAGGTGGATAAACCTGTTCAGAATGCAAGGTTCAAGGCTATATGGAGGTTACACTATTTTAAATAAATTACTTTCGGGTCTTTTCTTGTGGAAAGCATAACAAACACAAAATCACCTACCTTTTACCAAAAATAAATGTGATGTTCCTTTTTACAGTTTTTATCATCAGCATTTCTCTCCCAAAACAACCCTAATGAGCTTTTCCTGATGTCATCTGTTTGGTTGAGAACTGGTCAGGGAATTAGCATGGTTATGGTTAAATAAAACCAGAGCTGACATCGGTTGGAGGATACAAACAACAGTCTTGCATGCTTTTATTGCAATTGCTATGCTTCACCTAAAAACAGTTTTTTTCCATGAGTGGATTAGGAGACAATGGAACCCACCCACTCCTGTAAGCAACTCACACAGACTGCATAGTTGTTTAGTCTCTTTTTGATGTTGCTCTCTCTTGTCCTATTTTCCTTTATTCTTCTTTTGAGTCTCTTATGGTCATTAAGTGTCTCTATTTAGTCGTTGTATGTTTCTTTAGAGTACCCTCTTTGGTGGTGCATGTGTCTTTGAGTGATATTGGTTTTAGGAAAGCCAGAAGGGGGCCTGACACTGAGAACTTCTAGTTAAGTCCTGCTATGCAAGAAAGAGAAAAGTTAAACATCTCTTTTTAAAACAGCAAATATTTAATCAAAAGCTAAACCTTATTTTCTGAGTATGCACAGCAGCTTGCTGTGAAAGCACACGCTCTCCAGCAGCATAATGTATGTTGTATCTGCTTTCAGTGAGAATACCTCTTTTTTTTACCGTTCGTCAAGAGGATAGTCGGCTGAAGTCCCAGAAGAATTAATTATAGACATTTTACAAAACAATCTAATGAAAACCTGTCCATCATTCTGCTCCTTTTTGTGATTCACTACTCGTCTCTCCATCTCATTAGAACAACACAAGATTCATGTGTAATCCCTATTTCAGTCATGTTCACTTTTAGAACAATTTACTGTATCGTTGACCACACTCAAGGACTGGAGATCAGGGAGAGAAAGCTGTAGAGCGAGAGAGAGTTCACAGAATTATCATGCTGTATCGGTGATTCTGATATTCTGTAGGGAAAACACACATCTGCGATCCCACCGCTGCCCTCTGCAGCCTTGAGCTACTACTTCATAGCACTTTCTCATTGAGATTCATTGGAAACATTTGAGTTGGCTTACTTTTCCTGGATGGTTTCACAGCAACAAGTTGAATTCAAAATCAGTTTTACAGAGCATCTCAAACATTGTCATTTGTCTGTATGGTATGCTGGAGAGTAATTGGTGTGCTGTTCGGAGGAACCAGACAAAGTTTCAGGAATATTGATGTGATAGTGTCTGGCACAACTCCATTTAAACTAAACTAGGGTACATGTATCGACTGGTGATCTTCTCTGTCTATACAGCAACAGCTGAAACTCTGTCTGATGGAATTAAACTTCCATGGCGTAAAGCACTGCAAAGCACCCAAATCGCTCAGGGGGCTTCTATCTCTGCACTTTCCTGGCTTCTGGCTATAAATATGAGGAAATAGAAGGTGAATGCATTATAAGAAGGAAATCAAAAAGCTGATTAAAATGACTAGGACAGGTGGCAAGCAGGTCTGCCCACCAGGGAAGGGTTTGCAATTTTCTATCAGGATAGACTCCCTGGAACCTTACCACAATTTATTAATATTTTATTTTTAATTTACCTTGAAATGTCATGGCCCTGTGAGGTCTCTGTTGGAAGACTACGAATGGTCATGCACTCTTCAGCCAAGTGTATTTTTTGTAAACAATTTAAAAACCAAATGTTCATGAGTACATCAGATTTAACCAAAACTTAGGCGCTGTTATTTGTGTAGAGTATATCCCATTAAATCAATTTGTACGTACTGTATTCCATGTAATTGTCAACCAGGAAGAATAAAGAGTTGAATGGTCGGGTGGATGATGTCACGGTTTGTGAAACAAGCAGGACCCACAATGCAGATCTAAACTGAAAACTTCCTTTATTTCAAGGCTATGATCTATATAGACAAAGACAAAACAGAACACTCACCGCAGAACTAGTCAGGGAACAAGACGAACTGACCAAGACAGACAGACAACCCAGAACTTAAATACACACAAGACTCAATCACACAACAAGACACAGGTGAGGAGGGAGGAGAAAACACAGGGGCCCAGGTGAACATAATCAGACAATTAGACACACCAGGGAAACTAATGACAAGAGGAAAAACACAGGGGAAAGGACCAGACAATAACCCAAAGGAAAACATGACATGGAAAACAGCAAAAACACCCAAACCTACAAAACTATAAACGTGACATAACATGAGAATCGTGACAGATGAGGGGATCTAAAGACACCAGACTTTAAACTAGGAGACAGTTGATTTAGTCTCGTGTGAACACGATTTTTATTTATTTGTATTAGCATACCCAGAATCCCTTATGTACCTGTAGCTTATACATGTGTAGACGTGAGCTGTCAGGTTCATTTAGTTTATTTTCTGTTTAAACTGCAACCCATTAGCCAATACATTGTTCCAAGTTATTTGAAAGTTATACATTAATGACATTTGTAATTAACACAGTATAGCCACAACTTATTTTTGTAGTATCCTTTGTCAAAATACATAAATGAATACCAATTGTGTTTAATGTTATATAAATTCATATTTTTTTTGGGGTGATACAGCTTACATGCGTGATATTACAACTAAAAGTGGTGTCGCTGTATTAGCATTCCTAAAGACATATCCTCTGACTTTAGCAGTGATTATTGTTGCCATTTTCAATTTTCTTACTTTTTCACATTGCATGCAGTTTCCATATAACATTGTTATCTGGCATTGTGTTCAAAAGCAACTGCTGCAGGCGGGATATGGTAGCTATGACAGGAGCAGTATAGAAAAGCTGACTGAGAGAAACAGAGAGCTTGGGTTTCCTCTCTCCCCGGGCCCCGGCTCAATGCAACATTACGACAACAAAAAAAAGTAGGACCCTTAAGAAGCAGCCCACAAAGGAGCACATATTTAATTCCGTGTCTTCCTTAACGGTAAGATTGGTTAGAGAAGTTATCTGGGGAGGATGGGAAGTAATCATTTGATGAAAGTGGAGCTCCGAACCCATTACAGACTCTTGAGTCTCTTGGACAAGTGTTTCAGGTGTTCTGTTTTCTACCAATGCACAATGTGATGTGAATAGATGTTATATTTAAGTAAGGCCTCAGAATACTGAAATCTGTATCTGTATCTGTATTAATAGATGTGCCGTTGTGCGATTGCGTTGCCAGGCAATAATTTACAAACTCTTCAACTACAACCCTAATTATATTTAAAAACATTTTAGAAGGCCTCACGAAATACTTTAATGTATATTTAAATTTAAATGTGAAGGGATGTGTGTAATGTGGTGATTGACATTCTTCACCCACGGATCTATGGGTTGGGGTATTGATCCGCACGGACATTTTAGTTAACCGGACTTCCTGTTGATGTGAAATACAAAAACATTAAAAAAAATATATATATACTTTATTCCGAGTTTGCTTGCTTTTCTCTTTGGAGGTCATCACATAACGGCATTGTAATACACGGTTCGGCTGCATTAAATATTACATATCTGCCGTAGTTCGCTATTTATAGAGCTCTGATGAGAGGACTTCTAGACAAACAGGAATAACTGCCGCCGAAACTGAATATGTGACGTGGATCATAAATATATCAGCAATTAAATAAAATCTTCAATTTCTCTTCACAATATAAGTCTCCTTGCAGTATCAATACTAATTCGGCTGACTTTTGTATTTGATCCAATCGGTATATTGGTATATTTACACCATAACGGTGCAAAGCTGATAGAAAGGGACACCTGGTCGTTAAAGCACGTTATTGAAATGTATTATTTGTATTATTAGATATTAATAGGAGACACAGACAGACAAACTAATAAGGCTTTATTTAAACATTAAATAATACTTTAGGTTAAGGTCTTATTTTGAATAAGAAAAAACCTTTGGGGGTATAAATATTAAGCCTGACAAAGTAGGCTACTAATATATTGCTTTCCTGCAATGTTACTGTATGTTTAAGCACTTATTTTAACTGATATTATACAAATGTATTATACTCTTATAAGATGTATGTATAGTATAAGAAATGTGCAGAATACGACAGTTTAATGGTGGAGGTATACACACATATTGATAGATGTCTTGTAATGCACTGTTGAGGAACCTGCGACCCAAGTTTTTCATCTCCGACCGTCAGGTATTGAACATTGAACAACACAGAATTTGTGTGATTATACTAAATGATTTACAAATAAACACCACTGCATTTACAACTGTTACACATGCTGATGTAACGCAAATGTTTCGAACTTGGGATCAATAAAGTATATCTTATCTTAAGATGATCGATGGCTACCATATTTGCAAAATTTGCCAGACCAGCTGTTAAATAAAGCTCTTCTGACCTTAGCTGTCATGTGGGTATATATTAATGCTGCCCATTATGGGCACAAGCAATTTTCACCCATTTATTAATTATATGTTTTAAGTGTTTCCTATCCCTATCCCTATCTCTAAAGCAACTAAAGCTGCTCCGACCCTCGGTCCTGACGGACTCCAACTTGTGTTTATTAATCAAACAAATAAATAGACACAAGGATAATTATGTGTTATTGTTGAGTAAATACAGTAGCAGTGTGTGGTTTAGAAAAGAATACAAAATTAGAAGGAAAAAACGATGAAACAATACAGATCTCAGTATTCTGAGCCCCTACTCTCCCCATAACTGACGGCAACAAAAGACCTATATTATTCAATTAAAATAAAGAAGTAAAAACAATAAGTGTGGCTTGATATTGAGTAAGAAAAAGGTTGATACACGCTGTGAGAATGGATCTGCGGGTAGCATTCACTCGCAATCTCAAGTCGTCTACAACATACGTTTAGGGAGCTATATAGAAGCCTATGGACATCCCGGAAAGTTGAAAATGTACGCTAAGGGCCGCCCCCTTGCGTTGGAAAAAGCCGACACAGGGGACCTTGACATAACGTCAAGATAGGCCGACCTGGGAGTGAGGATGTGTTGCTCAAAACAGATATGTATGCTGAAGAACACCAACAATAATTGTCCGATGCACTTTCTAATTTGGATATTAATATGTGAGCTAAGAGATATTTTAATGTTTCTTTCTTTCTGTTCTTGACTTTTCATGTCACTGCTTATTAATTATGAAGGACTAATTGTATAATACAGATAAACCGTATTGTGGGTCTATGCCCAGATCTATTTAGTATCAATTTCTTCAAGCTTAACTTTAACAGAAAGGTTGGGTCATTGCAATTGGCTAATGGGCAAAAAATTGGACATAAAAAGGAAATAGTACTCTGGCGAGCATTAATTACCTCTCGTTTCTCGATGGGCTTTTTGTTTAATGATCAGATATTTGGAGCTCCCCCTGTACAGCAGAATAGATGTTGTTATAATGTGTTGTTCCCCTCCCTGAGCTCTCTCTGAGAACTTGACCTTTTTTGGAGAACTGGGAAAAATTGAGCTGTCTTGGAGGATGAGCTGACCTTTTATCCTGAGATCTCCTGTTTGGATCTCATGCTGCTGAGTTTGCCTTAAAACACTTTTGTGACTCATTCAGCAACAATACATGCTGTGCTGTTTCTTGCTGCAGAGTGGGTGTGTGTAATGGGGTTTGGTGAGAAGGCTCCCAAATGGACCAGATAACCTCTAATTACTCCCTAAGAGGGATGAAACTAAACTTTTATTGTGTATGTGTGCGCTAGATAAAGTGAGAGGCCAAGTGTCTAGGATTTTGGTAGGATCTATTAGCAGAAATGGAACATAGTATACATTCATGAATGTATTATCACCTGAAACAAAGAACTGTGTTGTTTCTGTTAGCCTCAATTAAGCCAGCTTACATAGAGAGAAGGCCCTTTTTTGTGGAGTCAACCAAATTGGCACCACCATGACTGCCATTGGTGAAATTGCCTGTTGAATCCCATGTTCTCCGAGCTAGGCAGCGCACAAAACAGGTTTGTCTTATTTTACAGTTTGTGTACTGATAGGCAGTCCAAATCCCAAATGTATGCGCACAAGCACGTTTAATAACGGTCCAGTGAGTACATAGGATTGAGTGACATTGGGCCATAACAACAAACTAAATAACCTTTATATAATAACCTAATTTATTTGAAAAGTGTTCTTATTAACACATGAATGCTACTGTGTAATATATGTTTACATTTATATTTAAGAAGTACAATATAAGACAAGCACAAGTTTCATTTGTGGGCCATATTCCATTATACCTTTTGAATTTGAGCTGATTCAAAATGGTCCGCGGGCCGTAGTTTGGACACCCTTGCTCTATACTAATGAGAATATAGTAAAGATTGCTTTGTCTTTAACACAGTTGGCCTTTAATCTGCTGCTGCTCTTGATTAGCAAGGTTTTCTGTAGTTTTTTGAAAATTATTTTTAAACCAGAGAATTTAAAGGACATGCTGTTCAAATATGCCAATGTTTGAGCTCCTAATTGTTCACTGTCTGCAGACAATTGTGGCTAAACTCTGTTTTGCTTATCAGAACCTCCTGAGGAGGACACTGATTAATCTGCCTGCACACAGCAATAGTTTATCCGTTTTCTTCGGGGGTCATTTCTTATCTTGTACGATGGTGCTGTGAATCACAAGGACATACTGAGGACAAGTGGACAAAACAATAAGTCATGTCACAAACACTAGGTGATAACATGTTGAGCTGTGTCTTTAGCATACTTGTTTTTAAGTTATTCTGTTTATATTATACCCACCCCACATTTATGTTTGGATCTCTTTCACCTCTATTAATAACATCTATTGTATTATCCATATCGAGAATACCTTTCATGTGTAAAACCCAATTGTGTGGATGATGTGGCCAAATGCATGTTTTTGAGAAGTAATGTGTACTTCTACTAAGCTCTTGGAGATTAGAAAATGCCATTACACTTTGATTTAAATCCCTATCAGATGCACATTGGGACAAATATTTGAGCTCCATTTGAATGTAAATTCATTCTATAGTCAACCAATCGACCGTCTCCCTGCAGGGAGTAAAATAATGTAATAATAATGTGTAAGAATGTGTTTGTATTATGTAATGTAATGTAAGGGAACATCTATTAGGAAATAACAAAGTGAGGTTTTAACAAAAATGAATCCAAAGGAATGAGACGTTCACTAAATGTCAAATTATTTAAAACTTAATGAGAACATCAATACAATACATTAATGCTTACCAATAGCAGCATTCCCTAAAGGTTAGTATACCTTCAAAATCATATATAGCTATAAATATGTCTTAATACAATTATGGTTTCAGTTGGAATGCGAGTGATATTGGGTTTTAAAATGTGATTTTCTGAAAAAAAGTTGTGTAGCTCGATTATAATAAATATAAAGGTTAAGAAAACGTCATCTTGTGTGCCTCTGCAGAGATATTCTGTGTACAGTGTGACTCAAAATATGTGACTGAAACAATATTTAAACAAAGCAAAGTATGGGATGCACAGTTTGTTGTTCATGGAGTCACAGCCCAGCTGGCAGACACTTCACCTGATCTAACACAGAAATAACCCTCTAAAAAAAGGCCTTCAACTTCATTAACCGTCGAAAAATCCTTTGATTAACTTCAAATGGTCCACACCGTTGCCTTGAAGCAATTTTTCCAAAACATTAACCAAGAGAGCGTTATTCATCACCGTAGATTACTTACTTACAGCCGCTTCTTTTCCATGGGACTGTGCTTTGAGCACATCAAGCACATTGGTAAACAATGCTTACACTTTCCCACAATGCACCTCTCCTCTCATAAATCGGTTCAGCATAACCCCCTGAAATATGCTATATAAAATGCAAGCAGTGAAGGACATTCTGAAGCAGGAAACATAGCATGGTGTGAAAAGTTGCAAGTATGCACTGCTAACCCGTGTCGGTAATAATACAGTGGATGGTGATAAATAGTGACCAGATTTATAGTGAGATGTAAAAGATAGATAACTAAACTTAATTTTAGCCTTGCCATTAATATTCATTTTGGACATTTAAACTTGTATTTATGCATTAAACATTTTTATTTAAATGTAAATGTAATGCATACAAAGTTAGTTAAATAACAAGAAGGAAATAAAAAGGTTTAACTACTTAGCTGAATTGCTTTGTTGTTGTCTTGAAGCATAAACTCTACTTTTGTGTAGTTTATTGCACCCACACAGAAACAACTCTGCTAGGCTATGCCAAATGTCCTACAATTAGCTATGGACCAGTTCCACCTGGGGATGGGACATCACTGAATTGTAATGAGTAGCTATTCAGCATCTTTATTTTTCTTGCAAAATGCAAATTCAAGCTGGCTTCAAAGATTTCCATTGGTGCTTCGAGGAAGAAAAAAAAGATGTGGTCTTGGTTACCAAATATTTGGTTTGGCCAATCTCAAAAAGAGACAGCAGGTATTTGAAAAGTTGCTCCACATTATGATAAACCTGGTGTATGTAAGAGTAGCTCATCAATATTTCATGGGATCCATGAATACATTAGGTGTGATGCAACTTTGAGCCAGCCAGCAAAGAAATTATGCAATTTAACGCAGCTTTAAAATGTAGTTTCTATCAGGTTTACATCAGGGTTGCCATTTATAGGGTAGGACAGTTTGTCGGATAACCACACAAAAAGCTTTGCCTACTTAGATGAGCCAGTTAACTGTACATTATAGTAAAACAAAAGTCATTTAAACCTTTATTTTAGAAACTGGGTTGGGTGAACTTAAATGTATCATCTGCATCAAACAATAGGTAGTGGAAAATTGGAGACTGAAAAAAAAATCTGTCTGTTTTTCACACTAAAGAGAAGACAACTTAGCTTACATCAAACAAATAAAGGTCCACCAAACACCTGATCCAAGAATATACAAATCTTGAAACAATATTCTAGCAGTGCCTCCTATGTTCGCCACAAAATAAATATTATTATTTTATATTCTTTCAACTGTACTGTAATCTTTCTTTATGAGCCTCCATTGTTATCCTATTCATTACATATTTGTAAATTAAATGTACACGTTTTGCATAATACCGGGCTTGGCCATTTTGACTAACAGGTGGTTGCCGAAACAGATCATTGCCTGGATCCAACTCAACTTTAGGCGGCAGTGGCTCGTCTGTAGGGACTTGGTCTTGGAACCAAAGGGTCGCCCGTTCACGTCCCAATCGAACAGGAAAAAAATGGAGTGAGCCGGTTGCTGGAGAGGTGCCAGTTCACCTGCCAAGGCACCTAACCTCGAAACTGCTTCCTTGGCGCCGGGTACCTGGCAGCCTCTCTGCTCTGCCTTTCTACTATCTGCATGTGGTTGTGTGTGTGCATGTATATCCTCTCTTGTGTGTGTAATGTGTGTACACACAACAGTGGAGAAAGACATTTCCCTGTAAGGGATTAATAAAGTATGTCTTCCTCTTTGCCCCTTTTTGGTTAGTCTCAAGTTTTGTTACTGCCTGCCATGGTGATGTTTATAGCTCTTCAAGGGTTCTTCAGGAAGCTATGGAGGACGTTGATGTTTTATTATAAGGTCACACATTCCAGCTCACACTCCCACGCCTTGAACTGTTGTTGAGAACAGAGAAACTTCCCCCTTTTTAGTATGTGAAACTGCACATTCACATACTTCAGGGAAGCTCAAACATCACAATGCAGTAACAATGATGAAAACATATTTGAGTCGAAAGATGCTTTGATCTTTATGTGAAATGTATAAAGTATACAATTAAAATATGCATGGTTTAATAAAGCATGGGCCTATTGTTTGCATTTAACCACAGGTGGGAAGTAACTATAAGTACATCTACTCAAGTACTGAAGTAATGTTGAGATACTTGTACTTTACTTGATCATTCTCATTTTATGCTTCTTTGTACTTCTACTTCACTACGATTCATAGGTAAATCGTGTACTTTTAATCAACTAAATGTATATTGTACCTTAAGTTACTTTGCAAGATCTGAGTACTTCTCCCACCTCTGCATTTAAATACACATCTCTCTGAGCCAATAAGAAATGCTGGATGCATTTAGCTCATCCACACAGTAGCTCAGTCAGTGGCCTATCAGAGCAAAACAAAACAAAAACAACTGAACTGTACAAACGGAGCAATTAAAGTTAATTTCACGCATCTGCAGTTTGTGATCCAGCAGACACCGAGGCATTCATCATAATTAGTTGAGATGCTGAGATACCCTCAAGTCCTATCAATCAGCAAGCCACCTCTGGCCCTGACGCAGAGCTGCAGAGCGTCTGCACTGCTGAGCAGGTCCTGAGCTGTCAGCAGCTCTTCATTGACGAGTATAATGCCACCTGCAGCAAGAAAAGGGCAGCAAGGACTGTCATCAACCTTTTCCACCCAGGCAACCACCTGTTCCAAAACCCCCCCTCTGGGAGACACGAGCCGTCTGTAACGACCAAATCCACCTGTTCTTTTAGAAGCTTCTTGCCAAGAGCTGACATCTGACTGACACCAAGTCCTCCGGTGATTCACCCAGTGCGAGACCACAAAAGCAAGTTAGCCTTGTTACTGTCAGAGCTTATCACACGTCATCAATTATTTTTCCTTTTGAGAACAGCCTTGCATCACAATTTGTACAACATTTTAACTACACTGTGTACATTTTATCTCTAGGTGTAATAGCTGCTAATGGGACAGATGCCTTTAGTTAAATTATATTGCATTGCGGTAAAGATCAAACAACTAATGAGTCCGGTGTTTCCTACTTTTGTTTCTGCATGTCACACATTTACTAGTTAGCTGTATGCTACTCTTCTTTATGAATGTCGACTGCCACCTGCACTCTTTTATTCCCCACACTTTTCTTACAATAAGAATAGAAAATGAACGCCTTAAAATGCACATAACTAATTGCACTAATTGGTAATCTGGTTAACAAAACAAAAGTGCACAATGTTAGCAACAGATTGGAACCTTGGGAAATCCCATTGGGAAAAGTGCAGCCAATGAGCTTAAACCAAAGACAACCATGCAACAACCTCGATTTTTCTGCATCTCTCATATTAAACTAGATAAACATCTTACATTAAATGTTTAGTGAGACAGTGACAAACAAATATGCAGCACCTGTTAAATTCTCCAGCGCCTGCTCTTTTAGAACTATAATACCACCACATAAGGGGCTGCATTTAATTTTTAAATGTCTTTCATTGTTCATTTTTTGGAAATATTTGTAGACCTCCTTATTTGGAACATGTAAGTCCCAATGCACTGCACTTCTTGTCACCATTATCTCTAATGTTGCTCTGGAGAGGGTCTGTAGACACTCCTGTGCTTCCTCTGTGACAGCACCAGCTGCTTCTGTTCACCTGCAACTTACAGTATGAGCCTCACTAAGGTGTACCACACCGGAGGTTCATGTTATAGTGTAACGTTAGATCCAGCCTCCACCGTGCAGGTACTCACGTCAACCAGTAGCAGTCATGCTGTAATGAGGACTATAAACCATAACCAAAAAAAGAGCCCCAGGTCCAATTCTGAAATTGAAACTTCCAACTGTTCCCTAACTAAATTCAATTTATTGTAGGACAACATTTGGCTTTGTGTGTATGGTTTCTGTAGATAATATATTTTTCAGAGCACAGTTTTTATTTTCATATTCTGCTTTTGATCTACCACCAAGAGAACCAAGTCAACTGATATTGAAAAGGGTGGTGATGTATAAAAATAGGGTTTTTATAAAACAAAATCCAACTAACCTACACAAATCTTATTTTCTCCTCAATACTCAATACTATTCTGATCTTTCATCACCTGTGTACTTAAATACATTGCATCACGAAAAGAGTTGAATTGTATCTCAACATGGAGTACTACCGGCGGAATTGGTGGCAGATACTGTACCTGCTGAGACTCATCCCTGTTCTATGTCCCGGCCCACATAGAGTGTCTTGCTGCGATTAAAAGCAGCCTTTGAGGAGGATACATGACATGCTGGTGTGCATCACATGACGTACAGCTGCAACGCTAGGCTTAGTTTTCACTCTTTTTTGACGCTATCCTTATGTTAACTTCATGTGTCTCAAAAACTGCATACATTTATGTTTTTGTTCAATTATCCTCAGAACCTTTTTCCAATTGTATTCTAATTAATAATATAAATGAATAACAATAGTTTTTTGGAACAGGTACTTTGTAATCTTGATAAATGAAGGAAGTTGAGAGGCAACGCCATATCATTTTCCCAATGCAAAATCACATTGAAATGAGACTTTATTAGACTCTCAGAGAAATCCTCCTAAAATCTTCAGCAGGGAAGATGGATGGACTGTGTGTGAAGACAATGAGCAAGATGAACAGGGTCTATAGATATCTATAGATTTCCGGAATACTGTCTCAGCCCAGTCATTGTTCATTGAGGCAGTAGAAAAGCCATATCAACACCAGTGACAGGGGCGTATATCTTGAGAATGTGTGTGTATGTTTATTTATGACTCTTTGTGTGTGTGCATCTTTTACCTGCCCATCTATTTGCTTGCTTTTCCTTAGTATGTTTTCTATCAATCATCCCTGTTTGCCAGCTGTCAGGGTATTTCATTTATATGTGTGGCTCATTGTTTGACAGCACAATCTGTAATAAATCTGTATGGCTTTAGTATTTTCATCTGTCTCTCTGAGTAATTCGCAGGATGCAGCCATATTCTCCAGTTTGTTGACAAATGACTTATAGAGGCTTACTGTGTTGTGTGCTGTGCTCCATATATTTCCAATGTAACATGTAAATCTGCTAATGCAGAAGACGAACACCAGTTTGTTCTTAAAGGATGTGCTTGTTCGGCTAACAGAGTCCTTGCTACACTGTGGTGTTGTGACATTACGCTGGCCTGTTTATCCCTGTATTATTTATATTATCACACACTCTAAAACACTGATTATAGTGTGTTTTTGCTCTGACCGATACTTATTTATCAACCACATTTGAGCCGTAACATCATAACCTTTTTCAGGTGAGAAAACGCAAAGTGCTGGTACCATAAATCATCATTTTACCTGCAGCATAGAGAAGTCCCGGGTTGTTATTTCAGCACATATGGAAAGAAAATGTTATCCCGTGTTAAGACTGAAGGGTGAAAATGGTAGGAACAATTCACCGTCTCCTGCTCTAGGACTTCAACATTGCCGTATTAGTGTTAGTACTTCAGGTTAAAGTATAATTGCTTGATTTGCATTGAGTCACCAGCTTTAACAACATCCACTTGCCAAATAAACTGTTTTTCTGCTCTATTTTTGGTCTTTTGGTTCTTTTAGAGGGAAAAGGGGCGAGGCTACACACATCGAATAACATAACCCTAAATTAAAAAAGATCAGTGACAAGAAACAGATTTAGAAGAGATCAGCTTTTAATAAAACACAAACAGAATACATTGGTAGGGAAGGCCAGGACAGAATAAACACATTTACCACTGCAGAAATATATGACATTGAAATAAAAACAAATATCAGCTCACCCTTAAGGAGCTTCCAATACATGTTACAAGAGAAAATAAATGAAACATATAACAAAAATATGGCATTCAGTTCACTTCCTCAAAAAATTCTTAAATCAATCTTATATTAAATACATTAATATATTCCACAAACGGTGAGTGCAATACAATCAACATCAGAATTTGGTGTATTGCCAATTAGGTTAATTTGGTGTACAATGGTGCATACGATCAATCAATCAATCAATGTTTATTTATATAGCCCAATATCACAAATGTTACATTTGTCTCAGTGGACTTCACAGTTTGTACAGAATCCCGGCGTAAATAGACACCAAAAAGAAAGAAATTTGGGGAAGCTGGGTTATTCGGAACATGATAGTACACAGGTATAGACAGAGAGAAGGAAGAAGTAAGATGTCCCCCGACAAACTAAGCCAATATCAGCAAAACTAGGGGCTGAATCTAATCAGCCCTAACTATAAGCTTTATCAAAAAGGAAGGTCTTAAGCGCACTCTTAAAAACGGATAGGGTGTCTGCCGCCCGAACACAAACTGGAAGCTGATTCCACAAATGTGGAGGTTGATAAGAAAAGGCTCTGGCTCCCATTGTACTTTTAGAGACTCTAGGAACAACCAACAACCCAGCATTCTTGGAACGCAATACCCTAGTAGGACAGTAGGGTATAATGAGTTATTTAAGGTAAGATGGCGCCTGCCCATTAAGGGCTTTGCAGACGAGAAGAATAATTTTAAATTCTATACTGTGTTCTATAGGGAGCCAGTGTAAGGCAGCCAGAACAGGAGTAATGTCGTCCCTTTTCCTAACTCTGGTTAGTACACGAGCCGCAGCATTTTGAATCAGCTGAAGCGACTTCACTGATTTCTTGGTACAGCCTAATAATAAAGAGTTACAATAATCCAGCCTAGAAGTAACAAATGCATGGACTAGTTTCTCTGCATCGTTTTGAGGCAAGATATGCCTGATTTTTGCAATGTTACGTAGATGGAAGTAGGCGGTCCTTGAAATTGATTTTATGTGGGCGTTAAAGGATAAATCCTGATCAAATATAACACCGAAATCCCTTACAGTCTCACTGGAAGCCAAATTAATGCCATCCATAGTTAGTATATCTTTAGATAATTTGTTTCGTAGATTCTTTGGGCCGAGTACAATAACTTCAGTTTTGGTCGTGTTTAACATCAAAAAGTTTAAGGTCATCCACGTTTTTAAGTCCTTGAGGCAGTCTTGAATTTTATTTAAATGATTAATTTCATCAGGCTTGATTGATAAATATAGTTGAGTATCATCCGCATAACAATGAACATTTACAGAATGATTCCTTATAATATTGCCAAACGGAAGCATATATAATGTGAACAAAATAGGTCTGAGCACTGAGCCCTGTGGCACTCCATGGCTAACTTTGGTTTGCATGGAAGATTCATCGTTGACACGAACAAACTGAGAGCGTTTAGATAGATAGGACCTAAACCAGCCTAAAGCAGTTCCCTGTATGCCAACTAAGTACTCTAGTCTTCGCAATAAGATGTCATGGTCGATAGTATCAAATGGAGCACTGAGATCGAGCAAGACAAGAATAGAGACAAGTCCTTTGTCTGAGGCTATTAGAATGTCATTTGTGACTTTAACCAGAGCTGTCTCTGTGCTATGATGTGTTCTAAATCCAGACTGAAAATCTTCAAATAAATCATTGTTTTTTAAGTAATCACACAACTGTTTTGCGACTGCTTTCTCAATAATTTTTGAGAGGAACGGAAGATTAGAAATAGGTCTATAGTTGGCTAAAACCTCTGGATCGAGGTTGTGCTTTTTAAAAAGCGGTTTTATCACTGCTACTTTGAATGATTGTGGAACATAGCCTGATAATAAAGACATATTCATAATATTTAATAAAGAAGTGCTAATTAATGGAAAAACTTCCTTCAACAGCTCAGTTGGAATTGGGTCTAAGATACACGTTGATGGTTTAGAAGAGAGAATCATTGAATTTAATTGTTCAAGGTTTATGGCTGAAAAACATTCTAGTTTACTATCTAGTGTAATATTAGAACTTACGTTTCCGGGAGCTGTTGATAACACTATACTGGTCAAAGGCAAGATGTCCTTAATTTTGTTTAAGAGTAACAATTTTATCGTTAAAAAAGCACATAAAATCATTGCTACTGAGTGCTATGGGAATAGAAGGCTCAATCGAGCTGTGGCTCTCTGTCAGCCTGGCTACAGTACTGAAAAGAAATCTTGTATTATTCTTATTTATTAATGAAGATTAAACTCAGTAGTAAGCTGCTCTCGCTTTATGCAGTGCTTTCTTATATTCATTGAGAGTAATATGCCAAATCAAACGAGATTCTTCAAGTTTAGTGGAACGCCATATCCTTTCAAGTTGTCTCGACTTTTGCGGGTTTCGGCATTATGCCATAATCTATGTTTTATTTTCTTCTTTTTCAAAGGAGCAACAGAGTCTAATTTGATTCGCAGCGCATCTGTAGCACTATCAACAACATGATCAATTTGGGGTGGTGTACATTTTGTACAAGTTTCCTCCCTTACATGCAGACATGCTATCGAGTTAAGTATTGGTGGAATCTCTTCCTTAAATGTGGCTATAGCACTAACAGATAGGTTTCTGCTGCAGGAACTTTTGATTAATGGTTTGTAGTCTAGTAACAGTACTTCAAAAGTTACTAAGAAATGCTCGGATAAAGCAGGATTATGCGGTTTGACTAATAGTTGCTCAATTTCAATACCATAAGTAAGAACAAGGTCGAGAGTGTGATTATAGCAGTGGGTTGGTTTATTTACACTGACGGAAACCAACAGAATCTAATATAGAGTTAAATGCAACACTAAGACTATTTTTATCATCGTCAACATGAATATTAAAGTCACCTACGATAATTACTTTATCTGTTTTAAGTAACAAAGCTGATAAAAACTCAGAGAATTCTGATAAGAATTCTGAATAAGGACCTGGTACACGGTACACTGTAACAAATAAGATTGGCAGCAAAGTTTTCCAGGTCGGATGCGTAAGACTAAAAACAAGACTTTCAAAAGGAGGTATAATTTAATTTTTGTTTAGTATTGATAAGTACATTTGTACGTTTAAGATGCGCCTCAACGTCGCCCGCTTTGGCTACAAAAACACAGTAAAGTAAGAGATATAGTAAAGTATGTTTCTTATCTTTTTTACCCAGCTGAATCACAAGGTTTTCATCTGAAAACTGCTCATCATATTTGTTACATGTTTTTATCGCCCGCAGCACACTCTATAGTGTATTCCTTGGGGTCAGGAGGACCGAATTTCACACTGAAGTGATGTACATGTCCGGCCTGCAGGAAAACCAGAGTAAGAAAATGAAAGTAACATCTACTTGTTGATCAAATAAAAATGCAGAATGTTTGTATGTGCACTATATCACAGTTTACTCACAGTGGGGTCAGCATCGTTCTCCTTCTTTATTCTCTGTACATATGGACCGGTCTGCAAAATGAGAAAAGAATATATAGATGTATTGTTGTTACAGTAATGAACTTCACTCATCAAATCCATGTGTGAACAGATTTGACCTTAAAAGGAGTTTTATTATTACTTATTTATGCCAATTAACCCTGTACAAGTTTTTGTGTAAGTTAAAACATATTTTCTTTTAGTTTTTCTGTTGTTAAAATGCAGCCCAAATGTACTTCAATCATCTTCCCGTTTTTGTATTCTTTGTTTACCATTGAGGCATGTGAGAAAAACATATTTAAGAGTTCACGGTTACATGTGGTTCGAAATATTGTATCCAAATTGTCTTTTTGCCATTTCATAAAAAACACAGTTCGGCCCCAAATTGTTTTTGAAGCTAGCACCCTAGGAGAAGGTCCTAAATCGTTTTGTTATCGTAACATCGGACCTGAGGCCGTATGTTTTGGACACTCGGGTGAAGCTGTCAACTGATCAGCATCTACAAACCTGGCAGTCTGCAATGAACTGGTGGTCTCCTGTGAGCACTGGTCACTTCAAAAAAAAAAAAAAAAAAAAAAAAAAAAAAAAAAAAAAAAAAAAAAAAAGCAGAATTGTTGTGCGTTTCATTTCAATCTTTATTTTGAACAGATTAAAAAACAAATAAAAAGTAACAGATGTGAAAAAAAGAAAACCGTATTGTTAAAATACAGTATTTATCCACATTCATGATACAAAAAAGTCTTCATATTAATACTAATAAAAAATAAATCATATGTGTCCGAAAGGGAGTAGGAGGAAGCAAATGCTTATTAATTTCCACCGCTTACTTGATCAATGATTGTCCTTTAAATCATTTAATCATTTAAACACTAACTGTTATTCTACGCACAACATTTTTATTATTCAGCCGGTATTTTGCCGCGCTTCTCCTCCCGCATTGAACATCGCAGAAACTCCGTTCGAACATCAAAACGTTCAGCTCGGTCGGGAATCGATCGCTATTACTTTTCTCATTCATAACTTTCATAATTCAAGAGATACATCCCATAATACATCACATTTTTAACATTGAAGTCAATGGAGAAAATCTTCAGACGTCAACAAATCTTCATGCAATTCAACTGCTAACTGTTCATTCATACTTTCACTCAGACACCTCATTCCAACTTTAAAATGTTACACATCTTTCTGACATTATTCGTGTAAAACAACTTTTAAATCTGATTCTTACTTTTAGAGATATTAAACATTGTTCAGACCTTGTTTTAGAGGTTTTCTTCACATTTTAACATTAACTAGAGTGCGTGATGTCACAGCTAGAGTGGAGGACAGCTTGAAATTCGCATTCATATTTTTTTTTAAACTGCCATAATTCCCAAACCCTACATTCCTGAGACATAATTTATCATGAAAAACGGAGGAAAACATCTCGTAGCTTGAAAAATGACAAATAATTAAGCAAAAAATAATTAAACAAAATGCTTTTTGAGGGCATGAAGTGACAAAAACGTTCAACATTCCTCCATTAAAGCCCATTGTAATTTCAGGCTGATATTTCCTCACGGCAGCAGCCGCACACCTTTAGTTAAACTGCCAAAAAGGCCACATTATTAACCCGAAACTACACAAAAATTACACTTCAGATACTCAACTTCCTTGACATGCTTCACGTTTTCAAATTTCACAGATATCTGTTACGGTTCTTCCACAAAACGCTCACATGTAAGAGGTTCATCTCTCATTCAGAACAATGAAGCCTATGAAGTCTAGGCACCTCGTTAGCTCAACTATAAACACCTGTGCAATGGAACACGATGATGTCATCACTCCAACTGACATGCTCAGAGCAGCAGACTTCAGATAGCAGTGTGCAAACAGTCCGCGTAGTATAGGGTGTCATCAAATGCCGTTGCCATGGCGACGGACCACTCACCATAAAACATGATGTCGCTGTAAGTCCCATCGACACGGTCCAATCGTCCCCCAATCTTCACTTGTATATCACCGGTCCATGCCTTAACAGCTCTACGCCAAATTTGAGATCTCACCATATGCCGTTTCCATGGAAACGCATCCCTCGCAATAAAACATGATGTCGCTATAACTCCTATGCAAATGTTCAAAAAGTGCTCAAACTTCACAAGTGTGCTAACAGTCCAGCCGTGAAGACATCTACGGGACAGTTTTGAGATTTCTTCAAATGCCGTTGCCATGGCAACACAATGCTCGCCTTGAAACACGGTTTTCTCATAACTTCAGTGAAAATACTCCAAACAGCCCAAAACTTCACAGGTTTGGTAACAATGCAGCCATCAACGCATCTAAGCGTATTATGAGGTGTCATCAAATGCCGTTGCCATGGCGACAGATCATTCGCCATCAAGTTAGTTCAGAAGTTTGCGGTTCAAATATTCTGCTGCTATTCCAAGCCTTTTCACTTTCTTTTCTTCTCTCATCACACATTCAAGCCCCCCCTTTTTTCTTACACATTACATTTCAACAGTTTAGCGTCAGATTTTCAGCATAAAGCATTACCACTAGCAATTTCTTCAGGAATTGCATTCTCTAGTTATGCGAGTTATTCCTACTTACATTTACATTTATACATACATATCATGATACAATAGTTTCTCATCTTCAATCAACTCTCTTTATTCTCATAGTTTTTTCAAAAAAATCGTTTCTGTACATCCTTTTAAACTGAATTATATTTGTGCTTTGTTTTAGCTCCTGCTCCAAACCATTCCATAAAATCACCCCACAGATTGTTATACTTACTCATACTTCTCAAGAGTTGTTCTGACCTTGAGTTGTTTAAAATGTAGATTTCCTCTCAAATTATACCCACCCTCTCTGTCTATGAACAATGTTTTTAATTTCCTAGGAAGTAGATTAGCCTATGTCTTGCTCTGTACATGATTTGTGCCGTTTTAAATTTAACCAGATCAGTGAACTTCAATATGTGTGAATTCAAAAATAGTACATTAGTGTGTTCAAGATATCCAACATTACTGATTACTTTTATAGCCCTTTTTTGTAATGTGCATAACGGCTGTAGGTTGGTTTTGTACGTGTTTCCCCAAATCTCCACAGTAAATCAGATATGGCAATATTAGTGTGTTATATAGAGTATACAATGAGTTGTAGTCCAGAATGTGTCTGGCGCTTCCCAATATTGCGATAGTCTTAGCCAGTTTTGCTTTTACATGATTAATATGAGGTTTCCAGGTGATTTTGTGGTCTAAAACCAGCTGTCTAAAACCACACCAAGGAACTTAATTTCATATACTCTTTCTATGTTTATGTTATCTAGTATTAATTCCACCTGTGGATTTGTTTTATGTTTTCCAAATAACATAATCTTTGTTTTGCTTATATTTAATGATAATTTGTTTGTGTCAAACCAATGTTTTACTTTAATAATTTCTGCTGTTATCACTTCCATTAGCTCTTTCAAATTGTCACCAAAACAAAAGATATTAGTGTCATCTGCAAGTAAAATAAATTTCAATATATTTGATGCTCTGCAAATGTCGTTGATGTATATTAAATCAGTTTAATCAGTTTACTCACATTGGGATCAGCATCCTTGTCCTTCTTTGTGCTCATTGCACCTGTACCAGTCTGCAAAATGAGAAAAAAAATTCAGATGTATTGTTGTTACAGTAATGGACTTCACTCATAAAACATCTATCTAAAAGGTACAGCAACCTGCTCAAAATTACCTTTACCAAAGTTGAAAATGTTCAATTTCTGCTCATAGTGGCTTCCAACAAAACCTTTTTAGGTCAGTAATCTTATTTTAGATGATTATCTTTATTTTTTGTCAGGTCACAGCCCTCTTTAGTGCAACATGTATAATCTCAAATTGTACAGGTAATATTAGACACATTTGCAGCTTCAGTGTGCTATTTATTCAGTTTAACTTATTTTCTGTCAACAATGTAAATGGGGTCGAAGGTAGTGGTGAACTGGTTAAAATGATAAAACCTCAATAAAACACAGCATTCAACAGGACTGTCTTGAATCCATCAGCTCTGAGTCCCATACTACTCTCAAGTTGAGTTCTTGCATACTTCCACCTGGTACTCTGAGGCATCTGATTATACAATTTTTTCAAAGGTTTCAGGTTTGAGCCCATCTTCAGCTTGGGGCTTTACACTCAAACCACCCTGCAGTCCTCACTGCAAAACCTCTGTTGTTATTTTCCTCTCTTTATCTACAAAACAATCTTTTCCATTGACCCACCGTCGTGGGTCCATCAGATAGAAGACGGTTCAAGTGCTTTTATTTTTCCCTATGTTGTTGAACGTGAAACTGAAGTGCATTTTTTATCTCTATGTCTTCCAAAAGCTGTATAGTTATCCCCCGTTTTACTTTGTCCGCACCAAATTACTTGTTTTTCTTAAGAAACTGAAGATCACACAGATTTTCTACCATTTGTACAACAATCACATCATATACGGACAAGCAGAAAGGTTGAGAAGAGGAAACATGCTCTCTCCATTAGCAGAGATTAGGACAATTGAGGGGATTCAGCATTCTCTTGATATAATTAATTTGACCAGATGAACGCTGTGCTCTGATAATTGATATACTGCAGAAAGCTTTAAGTTTGCTATTATGGACAGGTGTGGCAGCACCCCTGAGATACACTTGTTTCTGCATTTCCTATATTTAACTCAAACCAGTGGGCTCGAAAGAAAGAAATGGTTCTTTCCTTATTTTTTCCCCCGTGAAGTGGTGGAAAGTAACGTCTAACTTTTATTCAAGAACTGTACTTAACCACAAATACTTACACAGCACTAACTTTCAGAGGAAACTATTGCACACTCAACTAGGAACTAAACTTGTTAAATTGTTTCGGAACATGAGATTGATTTCTCTAATGTCAAAAAATAATAATAAGATGTCATCTACATAAGATTAAATGCAATGATTAATTCCTTTGTTCAATATATCAATGGGAATGTATTGATTCCTTGGCTTGTGCAAATGGTGAACAAACTGATTTGCAAAACATGTGATGTGAGTTTCTACTCTGATTAAAAGGTGTGTGCATGTTGGGATGAATACCACCCAGACTCTCAAAAGATTTATGGACATGCAGATTTCTCTCACATAGCTGCTCTTCTGAAAAACCTTTAATGATTGGTCTCTGGATTCAGCTGGGAGATCGAGGGTCAGGAATTAGAATCAGAAAATGGAGAACATTTGCATAATGAAGTTTAAGTGAGCGCTGTGAGGCAGAACACCACCTATGACCCTTCCCTCCCTCGTATGTGACGGAGGACAGGGACCAGAGAAGAGACTGCCCGTGAGAAACACTCAAGGTGAAAGAAATAAACGTATTTGTTCTACAGGCTGCCTTGTGAGTTTCCCTGATCTATTTTTCTCTTTCTCAAGTGGCTGCAATAGTAAATAGGAAATGTGCATCGGATGAACAACTAGCAGGAATTGATATCACGGGTTGGTTGACTTATTCATTTGCTGAAGACATTTATTAAGGTGTCAGTCAAAACTTGATATCAAAAGCTCACATAAAAGGAAAACTGGGGTGTAAATGAATTTGCTGGTTTAAGCTGTGTCACATCTAGGCTCCTGTCTTCTCACCTAAACTAATCAGAAACACGCTATTGTAACAAAAGGAATGCACATTTGTTATATTTTGTATCTTTCTGTTTAACTGTCTACACTGCATAGGACTTGAATCATTTTTTGAATGAAATACCCAAAGTTGCATAGTCAATGTTGATTATAGGGACACTTTCTCACACAAGCTTTTAGTTTTTACTAAGGTCTCCTCTTGGTTCTTTTTCCCCAATAAGGATATAATGTGGGTTGTCATATCTATCTAACATGTTGTTTGATATGATATGATAAGCCTTTTGGTTATAGTGCAGTGAAATTAAGCTAAAGTCATTGGCTATTTGCTAAACATTTTCAAGAAGAGCAATTGTGTATAGCCCTAGTTGAACTAGTCATATACAACTATAGAGAAAAGTTACAGTCCAACTATCACCAGAAAGTAAGAAGAAAAAAAAGAAAAACATGAGCCGCAGATAGCCGAAAGAGGCTAAATATGTGTGTGTTGTGCAGCCAAGTTCAGTTTCATATCGACAACCCTTTCAATCTAGAACAATCCTCGGACATTAGTTTGTTGTGACCCCCTCTTATCTCTATAAATAGATAACTGAATATAAATGCCTAATCTGTAGAGGGGGGGGGGGGGGGGGGGGACTATTACAAAACTTGAAATATGTGTGTCCATATTCTACTGGTTAAGTGTAAGGTCCATTCACGAAAGGTAATTGCCCCAAAGAAAAAATAACCTCACCTGTTCCCAAATAGCTGTCCGAGACCAATCAAATACCTTAGGAGCACATTACTGTGCCCACTCGGGTAAAAAACCCGGGAGACTGCAGCTGCAAACAACACATTTCAACTGGAGCAAGGCCACAAATCACCGAGGGAGGTGTTGGAGGCGTGGTAACAAGCTTTTTATTCAGGGTGTGCATTCAAGTGAACCGTGGCTGAACAAGAAGCCCAAAGCCAAAACAACTTTCCTTTAAAGTTCAAGTTGGATGACACGCCGAGCCGTGGCATTCCACACATCTTTTCGGGCAAAATGAGGCTTAACAGCTGATTTTTAGTTGTTGATTGGAAAGCAGTGAAAACAAGAATTAATTTGGATTTCGAGATGGAACAAGGCTGAATGATTAGGTGATTATTTGGAAGTGAAAAGGAGTGAGAGGCAAAATCACCCATGGATGAATTGCATTAAAGCTCTAAGCCCCCAATAAGCACAACAATGAAATGTGATAACTAGTTTCTAAAATGCTCTTATCAGTAAGTAACACCTTTCTTTTGGATTTTGATTCCTCAAACGAATGGTGCCCCTGTGCATCTGCCCTGCCTTTTCCCTGACATGTGGGATAATGTGGTGTGGATTTTACTGGTTAATGCTTTACACACTACATCACTCACAGAAACAGAGGCTATTTTCACCCCGCTCCTCAAAAGTGTCAGAAAAAGAAAAGGAAAAAAAAGAGCCTAAAAAAGGGGTATTTTCTTGATTTGTTAAAACGTGTCAGTGTCTCAGGGAGAGCAAAGCCTTGGAGACTATTAATCCATCTCAGGTTTGGCTTCAAGCCCCCTCTGCTCTGACCTTGGGCCATAAAAGCATTACTGATGTATTACAGGAGCAAAGACTGCATATTTACACAAGGGTGTAGAGGGAATTTAATGCACGGCACAAGAGGCTGGATGTTGCAGGTATGGATGAGTATAAATACTGTATGTCATCTGAGTCGAGCTACGCCTACACATCTAATGCTGTGCGGGGCAAAATCACAGTGTGGGTGGTGATTATGATGAGTCTGAAGCAAAACCTAAACGAGAAATGTTTAGGATCCATAGATATCACATTGCAAAGAAAAGCACTTGGTTAGACTAAGCACATTAAAACTGTGAACATCTATCAAAGTGCAAATGACCAGTTTACAGGGTAAGCTGTGTTATACATGCTGGTGGCTTGATGAATAAAATCATTCCTGCATCTACTTTGTGTCTTTCACCTAGCCAGGTTGCTGCTGCAACTACAATGACAGTGGGATGGGTAGTATTCTTTACAATTTAGAGAGAAACTCAAACTGTGTGCATCATATCAATAAAACATGAGTCTTTTAGAGACTCTGGCCGTTTCTCAATCGCAAGTGAAACTGCTGCAGAGCAACTATTTCAAGTATACTACGTCATTGAGTGGCGCAGAAGGAATGTTTAAATGCATGTTAAATGCCCAGCATTCTGCTCCACTCTATGACGTATACTTGAAATAGTTGCTCTGCAGCATGTGTACTCGCGATTGAGAAACGGCCTCTGTGTCCGACAGAGCTCTTATTTATGGAGATTCTTCTACATAATGCTGCAGAAGATGTTATCAGCGGAGCAGCAAAGCCCAGTGATCTAAGTTTGTACACGTATCTGATCACTAAAGGGTTGAATGCCGGCGAGGTAGGGATGGGATGTAGCAATAGTCTTTGTAGACATTGTGGCGTCCAAAACCCACCAGTGCTCTGGTCTAACTTTGAACCTATACATCATCTTCCTCGAACACATCTGTCCAGTACGATAAGGACAAAGGTGATGTTGAAAAATGTTTAAGAGACACTCATTTTTTATTGAACGTGAAACTCCAAGGTGGCTTGGTGGTGATAATTGATATGTATCAGGAGGAATATTAAATCCCCTTGTGGAAGCAGAAAGGAGAATGTCGAGGGAATTACAAGAGGGGCCATCTTAAAACCTTGCTATCATCCTCAGAGAATTTGAGCGGGAAAAACGTGTGAATTGTTGTTGCCAAACTATAAGATAACCCTATGTTTGTTACGTAAACATATGCTAAAGGCTATACTGTCCTCGGCACGTTGAATATTGATTATAATTATAAAAAGGGAACTTTCAAGTTGTTTTTGTTAGACCTGCTTTCTCACGTAATTTCAAACTGGACACAATCTTTTGCCACCGTCAAAGCTGTTGGGGAATAATTTTCTTAGGTATTCAACCTTTGACACAGTTCATAATTGTCTCTTTTCCCATGGCATAGGTCTAAGGCAGGGGTGTCTAACATCACAGCCCATTAATTTGGCCTTTCTTTCATGCTGTGCAAAGAAAAAGCAACCTCTTCATCCAGATATCTTACCATGACTCGCGCATGCATTCACGTGCACGGTAGGCACCAAAACAGAAAGATATGGACACAAGATGTGTGCAAATGTTATTTAGTTTCCTATCCATGTGGACATTATTTAAGTGTGGGGTGGACCTAACCTTCTCTAGGGGGGTCCGGGGGACATGCTCCCCCGGGAAGATTTTTTTTCAAATGTTGAAGTTAAAAGCATCAATCTGGTGCACTTTGAGAGATTAGGAGATCTATGGATACATCTCTCAACATCCATATGAAACAGAAACTTAAGCAGATTTATTTTTCTTTATGGATATTTTACAAATCACTCCCGTTTAAACTGTATTCTTGTTTATTAATAACTTTTTTTTACTGTCATATAGAATTGTATACCTGTTTACTTTATTCTCTTATTTTTTTAAATAAATAATGATCATATAAAGATGTGCCTTTACGTCACTGGTTGTAGAAAAAGCTTCTTATATTCGTTAGCATAGCTAGCTAACCAGATGCTAATAACAACACAGTTATTGATTGTATGATCAGCAGTGTTGAGACTAACACGTTACACAGTAAAGCGTTACTGTAACGCAACTACTTTTGTGGTAACTAATAGCGTTACATGTTACCTATTCCCATTGGGTAACGCCGTTATAGTTACTGTGATTTAAATGGATGCGTTACTGCGTTACATTATGTGATGGAACTGAACCGAATCTCCCTGCAGAATAGATGTAACTTACAGGCGAATACAGCGATGTCCTCTCACAGCACCATTGAAAAGTGAAAGTAACCAGAGAGGAGTGATGATTGGTTAAGACGGGGTAACATTTCAGGGTAAGCCAATCAGAGACAGAGTTGGGCGGGTCTTGCCTTAAGGGGAACATACACAGACACACGAACACTTGCTAATGCTAACACACACACACACACACACACACACACACACACACACACACACACACACACACACACACACACACACACACACACACACACACACACACACACACACACACACACACACACACACACACACACACACACACACACACACACACACACACACACACACACACACGGCAACGCTCACCACCACCACCACACACACACACACAATGGCAGATGCAAGTATCAGCGAGAGCAGCAGCGCATTTACAACTTGGAGATATAACCACTATTTTCAATTTGTGGGGATAAAGGACGCAAAAGATATTACGGTAAAATGTAAACTGTGTGCAGGACAGAAAGCATTGTCCACATCAAATAACAGCAATGCCAATCTCATGAAGCACCTAACTAATGTACATCGGGGCTATAAAACTAGTCGCCAAAGACCCCACCGTTTCAACCATCGGCAGTGACCCAGATGGAGCAACACCATCTAAACAGCCAAAAAAACGATTCTTTCAAATCGCTATATGTCACCCAGAGTCAACTAAATAGATTGCCAGGTATGTTATTGAGGACATGCTGCCCATCGCAACGGTCGAGTCTGTTGCCTTCAGAGAACTAGTCAGCAAAAAACAACACAAAAACTTGTATTTTTATTGTTATTATTTTTAAAGTAAAGTAAAGTAACTTGTTACTAGTTACTTTTATAATTGAGTAACTAATAAAGTAACTATAACCATTACTAGTTACTTTTTAAAAGTAACTTGCCCAACACTGATGATCAGTATGACAGATGAACAGATCACCACTGGGCTTTCAACTAAAGACACAGAGCCACGCAAAAACTGCGGCATGTGTACAGCTCCTTATGGGTACTGCCATTTTTGGAAGTGCCGGAGCCGCGTTCTGGTGCTCTCCGTCAGAACTGCACCCCTGTCAGACGAGACATATACCACGTGATGACACGTTAGGCTCGTGTTGTGTTTAAGGACCCTGACCTTGGCCAGGAAAAACAGGCACTCGCTTGTTTATTTTTTTTGCGGTCTAGAGTTCTTTAATTTTTTTCTTCTCTGCGTGTGTACGGCCCGGGGGCCGGAGGTTCCCCACCCCTGGTCTATGGCCTTGGGTATTGCTGCTATCTGTCTTAAGGAGGGGCAGCTTGGGCGCATTGTTGTTGCCAGGCCAGCTTATGACCGAGCACAAGCTGACATGAGATAGTTTATTATTCAGGGACATCTAAAAGCCCTTCTTTTTAGGAATGTAGGTTCCCTGGCGCACGTTACAGCTTAGATTCAGGGTCCATATTAGTTTAGTCTCGCTGATAAAAAATGTTGATTATTACACTCCGAACTAGTTCAAACCTGGAACTAGTTCTTCAGAATTGATTTGGCATCTCTACCGTGTGGCCAGATCGTGGCCCTTGACATGTCTTGTGAATTCTCCGGCCGAATCTCAAATAAACCGTCAGTGTTTGCCATCAAAGCTCCAGCTCTCCTCGTGTCTCATTGAGTCCTGACTCCATTGGTACAGAAATTTCCCCCACGAAAGCCACATTGCTATGCCAGATACATTTTTTCCTGAACGATTATGATGAATACGAACTGACAACAGAGGTCTGCCATGTCGTTTATAATCAGGTGGGTGGTGATGCTGTTTATGCTTGCAGCACTGCAGTCTTATCAGATCACTAATCAGGCAGAAGGCTGCTTGTAATTATACAGCCCACCTCCTGAATGCAGCAGGAAATAGCAGCAGAGAGTCATCCCGCTCTCCACCCGCCTCTTCTCTTACCCCTGATGGCTGCTGCTTCATCAATCAACTCTCTTCATTCAGATAACAGACCATTCGTACATAATACTCGATGCCAACCTTGAGTGAGCAGTGGGTTACATTTTATTATCATTCCCAAGAGTCTTGGAATAATTTTGCCTACATGTAACATTAGAGACAAGCAGAAATCCCCCTGATATTTAGGCAATTATGAATTATGTGAGCATATACTGATACAACATTGTTTTAAAAAAAATGACAGCCATTTATGAAGTAAACTCCTGTGACCGGCACATCGATTAAAATGCTTCTAGTAGAGCTGAAACTTCACGAATCTTGTTATAATGATCAAATGGAAAATAACTTTGTACATTAAAAATGACTGCAATTAAATGGTAAAAAAAAACAAGCCATGCATACACTTTCAAGAACTAATCCAAACTCCTCTAGCTATACAGTATCATGAAGAAATGGTTTAATTTGTAGCTGATTTATCAGAAGAACAGTCCCAGAGTCTGACAGCAGAAGGCTCAGATTCCCTCTATTCTTAACATTCAACCGACTTCTTTATTGCAGCGCAACTCAAGTAACTTATTTGTTGTAGAAAACGATTAAAAAGAGTACCACAGTACTTAACATGAGAAAAAAGTTGTCCCTTTTCCAAATAATAAGTACATTGAATATTAGCATCAATGTCTGTTTCAATTCTTCTCTGGATTTTAAAAACACATTTTTAAAGAAACATTAAAGAGACTAGCTTTCTATTATGAATGATAACATTATGCTTATTAATGTAGCTGGCAGAATGCCTTCCAATTATGCAGTAAAATGTTAATTGCCAAGACATTTAACTTTAAAAGCAATATGATCTTGGAGCATTATTAATTAAATGTTTTCGGGACTGGCTGCATTTGTTTAAGGTCAGAAGTAGTTCATGGTCAGTTTGATGAACTTACCCAGTTCACCTCTGCAAGATGATCTTGATGTGGCACAAATCAACCCAGCCTCACAAGTGTGTTGCATCAGTGCTAACGAGTCGGTGAGATCTGCATATAGCCAGCCTTGATCCGCCCATATATCCTCTACACACAATCTACCAAAGTACAAGATTATGCCTACATAGAGTGCAACTGTGGTACACAGGTCAAAATGGTGTCATGTTAGTTCTTATGAAGTATAATGCTATATCAAAAATAAATTCAAAATAATTGAGAGGAACATATCTATTAAAATCATTAATCCATTCAATGTTTAAAGTCACATGCGTTTTCATGATAAGAAGTCAGCCCAGATCCCAATCAACATGTAGGAATACTTCCTTCAAAGTGACTTTTAGAAGTATATTGAAGAGGGAAATTAAAATACTCAAAAACACAGAGGGGCTGTTTCTCAATCGTGAGTACGCTTGCTTGGTAGCACATTTCTGCCGAGCATCTTGCTTCAGAAGCAAGGCAAGAATACTTCCTGGCATTCGGAAAACAAAGAGTGGAACAGGCTAGCAAGTGTGCAGGTGTGCGTCATATGAGAGGCCCGCCTTACATTTTCCGCCACAGATTTGGGGATATTGATCCGTGCGCAAAGCATTGTGGGGATTTTAAGAACTCCCAGCGTGTTTCTCAATGTCGAGAAAGGCGGCTCCAGAGCCACTATTTGAAGGATGCTACGTCATCGAGTCCCGCCCAAGGACTGTTCCAATGTCCAGGATGCTTGGAATTCTACCGAGGCCGGCGTCCTATGTTGCGGGAAATTTCGAGGCTGCACATGTGTATCCTCCGCGGTCTTTAAATCCCCATAATGCTTTGCGCACGGACCAATTTCCAAATATTTGGCGGAAATCAAGCTCCATTTAAGGCGGGGCCTCGCATATGACGCACACCTACACACCTGCACACCTGTTAGCCTGTTCCACCATTCTTCGTTTTCCGAGGCTAGGAAGGGTTCTTGCCTCGACTCGGAGGGACATGTCCTACCAAGGAAGCGTCCTCGACATTGAGAAACTCCCAGAATATGATTACCTCCTTTGGTGTTATGATGCCCTTATTTAAAGTTTGCAGGCATCTCTCTGCTTAAAAAATATGAGTTTGCAAAATTGTCTTGGGACGGTGCATCCAAATTTGGAGTTGAGTCTGGACGGATTAGAAGCAATTAAAGTGTGGAAACAGCTCTATTGAAACTCTAGGTCCTCCCTAAAGAGCTGGCTGGATTTACAGCTTGTCTTCAACATGGCTATTGTCTCAGTGGGTCCTAAATACCCATTAAGTATGTTTTAATTGTTAATCCCATGCTAGGGGAATTATGTTTGCATTAGGAGAATGTATAAGATTCACAAACAAAAACAAGTCTGACTTGTCAAGTGTAGTTCATATAACTGGTGGATGGGGATAATGTCTCCCATGACATGGAAGCTGTTGAAAAGTCTAAATAAAATGAATATGTATATATCCATATGAAATATATTAATCTAAACTCCAATAAGAAGATACTTGCCCAGTGTACAAGGCTCTATTGATTTTGAGAAAAAGTTATTAATCTAGTAAAAAAATATAAAAGATAATCAAAGTCCACAAAACTAAAAGTTAAAACAGTCAACAGGTAGCCCAAAAGCTAATAAACAGCTGTGTTAGCCTCAGACAACACATACATTGGCTACTTTGGTTAGCATTACAGTGATACCACATAAGCAACTGCACTATGATAAAAACGACGGTATTTGACGAGTAGCTAAAGTCTCTGTAAACATTTGTTTATTCACAAATGTCAGTCAAACTGCCCGGGGTTCTAGAAACAGAATGTTCAATAACAAACCCAAGACAGAGGAAGAACAGTCAGACTTGGAAGAAAAAGCTTTTCACACGACAGTACGCAGTGTTTCATCCACACAGGTGCTTTCATTTGAGCTCATTAGACCAGAGGCCTGTACGACGAAGCCGGTTCAACCTAATCTGGATATGTTTGAGTTAGCCGGTTGGCCTAATCCAAAACCTACGCGCTCTTGCTCAGCGGTCCTACGACGCGGGTTATCAAGTGGATCGCTCAAGCCAGCCGTGTCCTATCTAGTTAGGTGCGCATTCACATGAAAAGCGTGGTACAGTATTTGGAGCATTCGACCAATCACAAACATGGACAAGCGTACTGACAGCGCAGCACGTCATACTTCCTGAATGAAAAGTCAACTATAATATTATACAAATATGAAGACGTTAAACTTTAAACATCCATGACTTAAACACTTTATCCAGGATAAAAGCAACATAGTTGCACCTGCAAGGTGAATACAGCTGGTAACAGAAAAAGTGTTTGAATGCGTACATTAACAGGTTTATGATATGATATTTAGGAGCAGACTAGGTTCCAGGATAAGTTACCGTGGAGATCTAGCCCGCTAAAAAGTGAACCAGCTTCGTAGGACCGGAAATCCCTGAAGTTAGCTTGCTAAACGAAAATCCTGATTCGTAGTACAGGCCCCTGGTTAGCCGCTCAGCACAAGTTACCATTGAGATCTAGCCCACTAAAAAGAGAACCAGCGTCGTAGGACCGGAAACCCAGAGTTTTCCCTGAAGTTAGCCTGCTAAGCGAAAATCTGGCTTCGTCGTACAGGCCTCTGTAGTCAGGATTCCTAGCATAGGTCCAGCAAACTCCAGCCTGAACACAGGTCTAATCAGAACAAGTGAAACACCTGTGTGAGTGTGCAGCGCCTGTAATTGCCTTCCTTCAAGTCTGCCTCAAGCCAGTGCTTCTCTCTACTATTCCAGTGATATTGTTGACCAAAAACACATACTAAAACATGGATAAAAGTAACTGCAACATGTTGATTCAGAATTAGGCTCAATAAAGAAAGGACTGTTATAACAAAGAAACTGAAAAGGACAAATGTTCTTCTTCCCTCTGAGCAATAGCAAGTTTGTCATCAGTGTTCAAAGCTGTACTGTATCTTTGTTTTAAGGTTTGTCTATTATATCATAGTTTTCTGTAAAATATAAACATTTGGTCAGAGTAGTGCTTCCTATAGTGTCAACAATCAAGATTCTCAAGCTCTTCTGAAAAACTCTTTCTCCATAACCTGACTTAGGTCTCTGCATGGTGACGCTATGAGCTAGTGACCATCGTAAATATTTGAGAAGAAAGCTCACAGAATTTGCAAATGTACCATGCCACCAGAAGGAAATTATTTTACTCCCATTTCTCACATGTAATGGAATTGAATGGGAGGAATTGTATTTCCATTTAGGAACTGTAAATAATTCACATTGAATGGGACACATCGAGTGTCTTCTGACTACAGTACATCTGACAACTTTATTATGTCTGGCTCTGTTTGGTTGTTATGCCCTACTAAAAGTGAGGTCAGTTGTTTAAAAAAAGACCATTTTGAACTCTGACAACACTTTAAGTCATTTACCTAATTAAGAGTTAGGAGAGAATGTCATCATAAAAAAGAAAACAGATATTTCCGTCTCCCGAGTGTTACAGCCATTTAGTCAGCCGTCTTTATCTCTACTCTGCAGACAGAAGCATATTAATAGATGAATACTCATCAATAATATCATGCAGTGCATAAAGAGAAGCCCATCCTGAAAAGTTTAGGGAGAACAACAATCTGTGATGTACATTTACGTAGATTTAATTTACTCTAGACGGGACAAGTTTGCTGGCTTTCGGCTTCATTTAACAGGAAAACAAAAGACAACAGCCACCTCTAAAAACTGTTTTCCCAACGCCAATTCTGCTACTGTAGTTTTGCCACTATAACAGGATTTTAATTTACATTAAGGCACTCCAAAGATTTCGGTAGTCCACCATAAAGTCAGGTATAAATGTACTAATACATATTTGTTGTAGTTCAATTAGTTAGTAGTTATAATTTCAACATTTTGATTTTAGAAGCAAAACCAGTACTTCTGACTGGTAATGACCATTTCTAACCCCAGCCCTGTCACTCATTATTGCTTTCACAAGCAGAGTAAAGCAGATAAAAGGCTGCACATCACTTAGATCGGATCAAAGACTCAGAGATGGAGTGGGAGTAGGATAAGTAGCTGTTTATTCAATAATCTGTATTATTTTGTCATGTGTTTAAAGATCCAGACTAGAAAATCAAACACCTCCCAGTATTTAAAAAAAAAAGCAATTTTTATTATCATGGAGGAGGAGTTTTCCGGTAAAACTGAACCATTGTAACCAGATTGTTTTCACTCAAAGTCACACAAATTAGAGTCATTCACAAATACAGCATTGTTACATTATTGTTGTAACAGCAGTTTCTTTTCTGCTGGCTCAGCACAAACTAATCACTGCCAGCCAAAACAATGGAGCAGGACTCAGAAAATGCCCATGTCTCGTTCCTGGCTGACAGTAACTATCCAGGTTGTGATTACATTCACACTGGGCCATTATTCTGTGATTTGAGGAAATAGTTTTGTGTTCTTAACGACTGTTACCAAGCTGGGTCAGATATGTCACATGGATATTCCACACTTCATCACCTTCTGGTAAGAAAATAACACATCTACAAGCTTAAACCAAAGTTGTGTTATTTAATAAAGAGTTAAAGCATTTAACAGAATCAATCTTATTTCCAGCTGGAAGAGTCCTGCACTAGCAAATAATACCAAGATCTGAACAAGTTATACAGAAAAGCAATGACTTTATACAGGGTAGAGACACAGGAAGAGGAAGGTCTCAGCCAATCAACATACATAGTGATTACATTACAGAATATTGAAGATTGGTGGCTAGACGAGGATAAGCCTTGACATGTTAAGTATAACCATATGATAATGTACCTGACAATGGTCCGAACAGAAGGTTGCCAGTATTTTGTATTAAAGGTGTGATAAAAGCCTGGGAGAGAGTGGCAGCCGTAGTTTACATATAACTGAAACATTTAAACTGTGAGAAAATCAACGGAAGGCAGAAAGTTACAGTGACATAATTAAATGAGACTTGTGATACATTTGTACAAACCATACTCTGATTTTACATTTTCCCAAAAAATTGAAAATCAATTAACGGGTGAATAGATTTGATTTGAATGTAATTCTGCTGTAACTCTCATTCAATGAAACAGTTATCATTTAAAAAAGAATGTAGAATGTGTAGTATTTCTAACCTAAACATTTTTCAACTGAGAAACATTTTGTACATGGTGGCATAAAGCTTGAAGAGCAAACTTCATGACTGTAGATTCACAGATATGACTGATAGGATATACATATCATGTGAATGTCAGGTATAAATAGTCAGGGAAATACAACTATTTGGTCTCAAAGGCAATTCCTTTTTACTCGTTCAGGAGGCTTTCTGGGCTCCGCTGAAATCTGATATGGTATATTTCAATTCATTAGTACATGGCATCTTGGATAAAGGCTGAGACAATAGCTCAGCTTTGTCTTAGTACTTCTAGAGAGAGAAATGTCTTGCGCCTGTATGTCAAGCACACTTTATAATATTGGTCGTTAACACAATCCTTCATTTAATTCCCGCTGACATCTTCGGTGCTCATGAGTCATTGCTCCTACAAATATTTTAGTTTAGCTTTGTTGTGTTACTTTCATTGTTGATACACTGAGGCAATCATGTCTCCCGCTAACTATCTGGGAAGTTTAAATTGCATCAATTTCAGAGACTTCCCAAACAGCAGGTGTTCAGAATAGCAAATGTTATTGCTTTCATGAACCGTGTATTATTATTGTGCGGGATTATTGAAAACAAGAGTATCAAGAGACATTTGTTCGTATTCAAAATCAGGTTAACATATTGAAGACAGCGCTATTTGAGAGAGACACATAAAGAACAAATAGATCCTTAACTCAGCAGTAATGAGGTAAAATATTGGAGGATGAAAACCTTCTAGAAAGGGAGAACCGCATTTTCAATGTTGCAAAAAAAAGAAAAAACAACCAATGATTTAAAGTATCTCAGCGTCAGAGAAGTATATATATATCCAATATTTATATTTGATGCTGGTTTTCCTTTATTTATTTATCTCATTGTCAGCTTCTCTCATTTCCATTTCCAATTAGGGTTTTAGCAGATTGAACAAAGTGACAGACAGTCTGAGTTTTAAGTCTTAGTTTTAAAGATTTTTGGTGCAGTCAGTAAAAGTAAAAAAAAAAATCCCTTCATTTCGTCAAGAATTTATTTGGTTTTTCAAGATATAAAGAAAAAGCACAACGAGTAACTAAGAAACCTTCCGACGAACTCAAAGGCAAAATGTGGAATATGAGTATTCAGACTTGTATATACAGCAGTGGTTTGAATTATGTTGACTATTACTCTTCCTATATTTTCACACATACACTGTATGGCTCTGACATCTGAAATTTCAAGCAAGGTTTATCATCCTCGTAGAAAAAGTGCTTTTTAAAAATGAACACCAAGTTCAGAATGTTACTGGAACAATCGTATTTTCATCAACACATACATTCTGCATGTTTTCTTTTTAATAACGTTTTTTTACAATATGGCAAACAACATTGTTATAAGCACACAAATGACCATTTACATTTATAAATATTTACACTCAGAATGACAGCAGATAAGAACTTACTGTAAGAAAATCATAAAATGTTTCTTGACGTCACATCTGATGGGTCCACCAGTAGCTCCGGGCTGAATGTCTGATAAAGCTCTGAGCTGTTGGTGAATGGTCCCGCTCTGTCCTGACAGCTCAGTGTGATGCTGGGGGTCCTGCTAAATAAAATACTCCTTTTGGTTTTCAGTGGGAGCGCTCTGAGAGTCCACCTGGCTGCTGAAGGGCAGCTCCTGGCCCTCTTCCGGCTGCGCTGCTTTCACTTCTTGGTTTCTATACGTCTCCTTCCTGCTGCAGATAATTCTGGCTATTATCGCCAATGCGACCACGCAGACGAAAATCATCATGCCGATCACCCCTAAAAAAATCAAAAACACTTTTAATTCAAAATCCAACTTACCAGGTTGCTTTTAATATTTTAGCAAAACCAATTTTTTCAAGAAATTGTTAATTTTGGACAACCTGCTTATTTTCTTCCACAGATATATATGACAAGATTTATAACATTCTCATATCTGTTTCAAAAAATGTTCCCTTGTTTATTGTCTCAGGCAAAAGCACAAGGGTGACGTGATACACAGTCACTCGTTTGACACAATTCAAGTTGAATTATCCATTTAACATTATATGGGCAAGAAATCCAATTAGTCAAGATTCATATGTGCTTGATGTTATTGTTAGCACAATACAAAAACATCTACTTTTAAACTCACAAGGTAACCTAAATCGTTGCTTGTCAAAACATTTGACAGATCAGACCCTGTGTATCTCAGACCATTCCCATCCTTTATTATGTGTTAAAGGTCCCATGTCATGCTTTTGAGGTTATTACCCGTCCCCTTGTGTGTTATGAAGGTTTTTATGCATGTAAACGGTCTGCAGAGTCAAAACCCTCAAAGTACACCCTGTAGCGAGTAAAACTCTAACACAGAAAATACCTCCCCAAAACGCCTTGTTGGAGATACGTCACTGTCCATTGATTCTTCCGGGTACCGCATGATGTCATGCGTAACCCGGAACCAAATGGACCAATCCGTGGAGCCGTTACGTTACGTCCGCGGAGCCGTTACGTTAAGCCCCCGCTGAGTGGTCCAAATTGACCAATCCACGGACTTCCTCACACACACACTCAGTGCAGGCAGCTCTGCTGATCTCTCCTCCCTGGCTGCAGGCTGATAACAGACAGTTGGGATCGCGGTAAAATTCTCTCTGCAGACCCATTCTCACAGCGTTTATCAACCTTTTTCTTACTCAATATCAAGCCACAATTATTGTTTTTACTTCGGTTGTGACTTTGTGTGTGCTCAGGGTGAGTTTGGCTGTGTTTCGCTGTCGCAAGGAAACCACACCTCCACGGAGCTCAGCGCGATTCACAACGTCCCGACCAATCAGAGCACACTGTGCTCACAGGGAGGGTGGGGGCTGGAGCTATTGGAGCTACAACGAGCCGTTAAAGGCAGAGAGTGAAATACAGTGAATACACGTAGTTTACAGAGATGCTGTTTGAGAAACCAAAGTGATTTTGGAAAATTGCACAATATAAATCTATTCTAGTAGACCTCAACAATGGAATTATGATCAGTGGAAATGGCCATGACATGGGACCTTTAAATAATAAATCCAGTAATAACTGAAAGTGCATTGTTTTGGGGCAATGTTGGATTTGTTACTCTATACACTCCTGTAATACGATCTAAATCTAAAATAGCACAGCAGAAATGGTGCACCTGCTCTGAAGACAGCAGGAAGACATCAGGTGCGACACACGCTACTTTGTCTGTGAATTTCATCTCCCAGAAGATCGGTTTGTATCTCTATTCTTTAAAAGTTTTCCTAAGTTTTGATTTGAGCATAAACAACCTCAAATTGATGTCACTCAAGCTTTCGGTTTATTCGTAAAGCAAACGGAAGTGAAAATACATGAAATACTGCTTGACTTATTTGAGCGCTGCATCAAAGTGGTTCGGTGCGAGTCTAATACCTTTTTGTCAGCAAAGTTTTCATGCGCCATGTGAATTCAGACCCAAAATCTTCTCATTAAAACAGCCAATGCATTGTTTCTCCTCAATGTTGCTTCTTTCTTCTCTGCTACCTAGATCATTATTCCCTCCTCGCTCGCATCATTTTTAAACACTTCTATCCTTCCCATTCCTCTTTACAATGTGAGACTCTCCAAATATAAAGTTTTTAGCCAACCGTAACTTTTAGTCCTGCTCAGAATACATTACCTCCGATTAGAGCTGAGTCACTCCTGATGGCATTGACTAAATGCTGACCTGGATCCACTGAATTTGGCTGGTCTGAAAGAAAGAAAGGAGTCCAGAAAAGGTGAGTTAAAAAGCCTACAGAGAAGAAAGAATGTAGACAACGATCACCAAGTTTGAAAAACAAACGAAAAGAAACTAAATAAAAAGAAGGAAAGGCGTGTGGACAAGGAGTGTGTGGGGATAGATATTCATCAGTCAGTGCAGTCACAGCTTGTTAAAGCCTCAGAACAACTTTAAAATACTTCACTACAGCTGTCTGAATGATCTCATCTGACATAGTGCCATCACTCAGTCTGTCTGCTAACGGAGGAGGATGGTTAATGAGCCCATAAAAGTCTAATGAGCAGCCCTAAGAATACTATTTAACTCTAGGGAGATGGGTGGGGTGTCTACCTAAAGATATATATTACGTGTAAATAATGGCTGAGTTGTCTCCTTGTACCTGATAAGGAATGTGTGGTTTCTGCCGCGTAAGGATTGGCTGGAGAGGAGGAGGCGCAGCTGGACTGGGCCAGTGGGCCGCTGACAACAACAGGGCTGTCAGGGTGCATCAGGGCGGCTTTCAGAGGACTGATGGAGTTAAAGAAAACACCTGACAGACAGCCGCTGAACCCGAGAGAGGCCAAGCCGGCCAGCTCTTCATCCATCTCACCAGACTCTGAACACAGAGAGAGAAACGAAGAGAGGAGAGAAGACACATTTGTTATCAGCAAGTTCCAATTACACATTTGAAATACAGCAGTGATTTATCTTGATGTCGCCACGGTTGGGATGATGAATTGTATCTAATCTAATCATATTGCTGTTCATTTTGGAGCTATGATTTCCTGAATGTAACTGATAGTGGAGGATACTAAAAATAAACACACATAATGTAAATAAATATATAAATGTTTTTGAATGTAAAAAGCTATATTTTGTACAAAATGTATTCATATACAATTCATGCACTTTGTAGAAATTGAAGACAGTTCATTATCACTGCCTCTGAGATATTGAGCTCCCAAAAATGAAACATACCTATGGGACAATGCAAACTGCAATGCTGGTGTGTAAATACTAAAATGGAACGTTGATGCTTGACAATGAAATGTATGCAAAAATAAAACACACTATTTTCTGTATTCAAGAGTACCAGGCCTGCATCTGCACTTATAACTGGCAATGAGTTTGCCAAATAGGAACATTTTATCTGGGCGGACATGTTATGTTTTGACTGTGAAGGAGCACACAGGTCCTCAGCAAAGTTCAATAAACATTTGGACATTAGTTTTCAATTAAATACTGGATATAGCCTATTGTAGATCAACGTTTTTGTTATGTTCACCAGATGATGGAACATGTGAAGTTTAGCTTGTGTGATGAAGACGCTGACCATATAGCCTCTTTGTTATCAGAACAAAACTAGTAAAATAAACGCAAATGAAAATACACTGACTTAAGAAACTGCACCAGCATCTCACTTGGCGCTTACCTGTTTACAACATCATTATTTGTGACAGCAGGTGCTATATAAATTCTTCAGTAGCTATAAATGTCAGTGTGACCCTCAATTATACATGCAGTACAATTTGATTGCCCAGGACATCATTGTCACCAATCAAAGTTATTACCATGGTGACGCAACTCTTCACCACATGAACCGGACACTGCAGAGCGGCCTGGCTGGAGACGGCTGTTTATCAGCTGTATGTTTGATCCGGCTTTGATTACGTTTGAAATGAAATGTGATCCTCTGAGCATCAGGAAATTATTTTACTTTTAATCATAACGCTCATGACACGTGTATATCTATTGAGCAGCCTCCAAGATGAAGGGCAACACCTTTATGTGAGAAAAAGGTAATAACACAACTGATTTAAGTAAAAGCAGTAGCATTCGATTGTCTCGGATGGCATTCTATATTTTCTCTCCATCGTTAAGAAAGACACACTCTCCTGTCTCTACCTTTAACCCTTCTTAGCCTTATACATTTAAGCACATGCAGGCAGGGCAGTTTCTTTATAAGACAGTGTAGGTGCTTTAAGTTTTTTAAACAATAACCATAACGTTTTTTGCAAGTTTTATTCAGTTTTTGTCAAGTTTTCATGAATTGTGTTTCACTACGCTCAGCCACTCAAACACTCCTTTCAGCTGCAAACACAAACCAAAGCCAACAGATCTCCAATCAATGGCCAGATTGTGAATCATTTTTAACACATCTCCCTGCCCTGGTTAAATGTTAAAGTAGCTCTGTTAATTGATCAAACATGTCATCTGATAAAAGAATATCCAAGAACATTGTTCAAACTAAAAGGTAACATAAGAGTTCCTCCTCAGACGAAGAGATTTAAAAAAAATGCAGATACAAGTAACACTGTTGGTATTAGGTTAAAGGTGCTGAACAGAGTCTGTGTCTTCACTGAGAAGGATTTGGATGTGTGTGCGAGCAGTCAAATCCCACACTGACAGCCTTGGCTTTGTATCCACCAAACTGACGATTGCTGTCCACCTCCGCCCGGCTTCTGCCCTGTACCTCCACCTCTCTCTATCACCATTTCTCCCTTCCACTCTCTTCACCCCCCCCCCCCCAAGTCTCCCTCTCTCTCTCTTTCTCTGTGAGCCGCGCAGTCTATCCATTCCTCCCTGCTCCATTAGTCAGGCTGATGGATGACAGCACTGGCAGGGAGTGACAGTGTATCAACTATCTTGCTGCCTCTCTGATACTGATATGAGTGCCGGCGTCCTCTGGCTCAGCGAGACAAGGCTGGGTGGCACACTGACACGGCCCGGGTCAACAATGGAACATATTTAAGGAGCTCAACATAAAAACAGCACCAGCATCAATTTGTTGTTTCTAACATGGACAACTTACGGTTGTTAGAGAAGAGCAGGAACATGTCAAAGTAATCACTCTTGATTTTATTTATTTCGAACGTGTAAAACAATAATACAACAAATATATAATAATAATAATGAAATGAAATATGAGAATTATGATGCTGTACAAACTAAAGCAGTATCAAATTGATAAACAAAAATATGATTGACTTACAAATTATATATAAACAAATGATGTGCCTAATTACACATCCAAAAGTCATTGGATTCATTAGATTTCTATATATTCTACTTCTTCTGATAACATATTAATTTAGCTCATTCTTGGTTTCAATTTCTTAGGTTATTTGAGAAATACAATAAAGAAAAACGTGTATGTTGTAAGCTGAAACCTCTCTTATCTTAAGTCAAACCTAGCTTCTATTCACAGACAGTTGGATATGTGATTGGCAACCTGTCCAGCCTGTCTCCTGCCTATCACCAAGGACCCTTTGACATGATAAGTGGATCAGAAAATGGATGAATGCATAACTGGATAGATTACAAGATGGCAGATCTTTAAATCCTATATAGCTTTATACTATCTAATGATTGAATCACTTTTAATAACTTATTGGTGTTAGCTGAAGAAACACTTTGAGGCAGCCAACGTCTAGCTTTGTACACATCACCAAGGTAAGCACACCTACGAAGGCATTTTTGTTGACGTTAATTTTGGTATTACAGCTTTATTATACAATTGATAGTTTAAGAGACAGGAAACAGCAAACAAGTGGGATGTACGAAGTAGTTTGAAATGCATCAAATGGTCCTGGCTGGAATTGAACCAGTGATGATACATTTATGTGGCATGTGCTTTAAACAACCAGTCCAGTTTGGTTTTTTAGGAAACTGTACTTCCACTTTGAAGAGTTGTTAAAGGTGGGGTAAGGTAATTTTGGAGAAACCAGCTCAAGTGCGCTAGAATTTGAAAATACACAGCCGGAAAAAATCTGCCACTTCCTTAAAGAGCCCCTCCTTCAACACACACGGACGCGCATATGACCAATGAGGGCACGAGATAAGTTTGTGCACAGATGGAAGGCTGACAGGCAGGTAGGCCATCCAGTTATTTTAGCCGGGCCGCCTAAAATGATTGTTTGTGCTTTTTACAGCGCTACGGACAGATGACATCTTTTTATGGATTTTATGTCAAAGCACTTAAGATATTCATTGCTATCGGGATGTTAAGAGGCATTCCATGGAACATAACAAAAAGTGTATCTCGAGCCGGTTTCTCAAACTTACCTACCCCACCTTTAAGTTGTAAGCGTTATTTAAGAGCTCATGTCAGCCAAATTATACGAGATAGGCAGGATTCATTGTTGTATGTCAAGGGTTACGGTACCGCTAAAGTAAATCTCCTAAGAAATGTAAAATGTATGTGTTGGGGTCATGATGGAAACCATAAGAACAGGGGTTAATCAGTTTGGGCTTATTCTGTTTTCTTCATACATTTCTTGCGTGAACACAATGTAAAGGACGTTGAAGAAAGGCTTTTTTTCAGGAACTTACATCTCACAAAGCCATTTTAAAAATGTTATACAAATTCCCAGCTGTTATAACCTTAAAGTTATCATGTTATTTTTAGGCAATAGCATAGGTCTCAGATATATAAAAAACATGTCTCTGAAGTGCTTTGCTCAAAATACCAAACAGATCACCCATTCTAGCCATGCTTCATATCCCTCTATTTCACTTCCTGTTTCAAAAGTGCTGATTTTGGGTATAAAGCTTAAAAAAAAAAAAGATTGATACAAAATAAAAATAAAAGGAGGGGGCTGAGCTCATGCGGGACCCGGCAGCTACTGTCTAAACTAAATACTGCCGTGATGAAATGCCGTATCATGGATTATCAAGGATTATTTCTGAAAAAGTATGGAGCTCAAAGGCTTTCTCTCTTGCCGGCTATACCACAAGGTGAGTTCCTTTTATTTCCTGCTTCTTCACACACATGCTCTATCCAGTACAGGTTAGCTCTGAGTGTTAGCGATGCTAATGTAAACACCAACCATGTTACGTCCAAAACAGTTGGGCATTTTTT